>NC_044586.1:17032181-17687794 GCF_901933205.1 Camarhynchus parvulus | reverse complement strand
CTGGCTTTGGAATTGAGAAACCAGCACCCACATTACCTGTGTATGTGCCTTCCAGCTACTGAGAATATAAATTTTCTGTTGGGAATAAGACTGCATTAACCTGTGCAGATTCCAGATTGCTTCTGCTGTTGGCATTGCGAAGGAAAAGAGTAGGAAAAAGCAAAACAATATTTACTGGACTACTTGTCACATTTTAATTGTAAATACTGTAACACCATCCACTTTTTGCTCTATAACAATTTATGTCAGCTAAATACTTGAGCAGCATACTTTTCCTCCTGTAAATGCCTAGTGACATATTGCCCATTAGATCATGACAAAACTTAGTTTTAAGTGCAAAGCCTCAAGCAAAAAAGATCTATTTGTGTAATTTCTTGTGGTTTGCACAAACTGGGGGAGCAGTTATGTCTTAGTGTGCTTTTTGCTCCTCCTCTGTAAAGGAAGGCAAAAGAGAATAAGAAAAATATAAGCTATATTTTGATGTTGCACTAATAATAATGAATACAAAGACAGCATTCTGTGGTCCTTTGAATCTGCTGTTACATAGAAAAATCAAAATATTGAAATGCAGAAAATGGACTCAGACAATGTTCTGAGATTTTAACTGGATCTTATGAGCTGCAGCAAGGATTTTTTAATTAGTATGTAGATTGTACTTGCAGATTCAAATATGCTTGAGATACATACCTCAAAGAACTCCTGAAAATTATATTTAATGTCCTGCTCTATAGCCTGTTTTCTGGTATTTTTAAGAGTTGTTCCAAGATTTAAAGGTCATTTTTTACAGTCTTTCTCTATATTGTACCTTTTTCTAATTGTGAAATGTACATTTGACAGGCTTGGTTGCACTGGTTGCTGCTTTGCAGCATGTGTTTGAATATGGCTTATTTTGTCATTCCAGGAAACTACAAATTAATCAAACTTACTTGACATCAGGAATGCTTTTTGAAAAAAAAATTTAAATGGAATTAGGACTGTCTCAATCTCAATTAAAACAAATATTTTGCGTACAGTAAGTTTTAGGTAGGTTTTAATTTCTGTTCTGAAGCAGTGGTGACAGCACATATCCCAGATCCCACAAAAAGCTGAAGAACAGTTGCAGATGGCTGTTCCACCATACTTGCTCTTGGTCAGTTCCATCTCCTTCTTTGCCCCAGCCTCAATTGTTCATTCTTGCTAAGTTGTTTCTGTGCCAGCTTCTCAGTTGTGTTGTTTTGGCTGCTTCTGTGGCTCCACATCCATGTCACAAAACAGATCATGAGGATAGAGGATAAGCTGTAGTCTTCTGTCAGCTCAGGGTTTTTATTGTGAGGAGGAAACAAAGAGTGTTGAAAGGAAGAGCTCAGATGAGAATGATTTTTGGTTAGGGAGTCAGGCTTCTGATAAGCAGAATATCAGTGGATGTAATATAGAATTCATAGAGACCAAGGTTTAAGAAAAGCAGAAAAAATATCTGTATTGGGAACATTCTCTCATAGAACTGGTCCCCGTTGGAACTGCAGGGCACTGTTTTTTTGACCTAGACTCTGTGCACTACTGATGGCCACAGCACAAGGAAACCCACAGAAATCTAGTTTTCTTGGAGACAATTTCATGTCCATTTTATTCAGGGAAAGTAAAAAGATTTTATAATGTAATACTTAATTAGTAGTACATGGTGACCAGGATGAGAATACTGCACAAAATCCCTAGGTTCATTAGGGAGCAGCATGTTGTGGATTCAGTCAAGAGATCAGGTAAATTTTAAGGACAGCTTTGATCTGGTTTGATTTCTCAGGAAGGGAAAAGGAATTATGTTGTGGATTTAAGCAGAAGACTGAGACTGAAGGTCTGGATTCACTAAAGCCATCAATGCAATATATAGCAAGGAAGGGAATGGATTCATCCCTTCAGCAGGGAACATCACAGCCAATTCATAGGACTGGGAGTTGAAAGAATTTTTTATAAGTTTTAGTTGCATTTTGAAAGGCTTTTTGAGATCTTGGGCTGTGACAAGGAATTGAGGTCTCTAAAACTCAGGATGAATGAAGCGTTTGTGAGCTGTCTGGGATGTGTGGTGGGAAGAGTTTGTACAACAGGCCAACATCTGACATCAGACCTCTTATACTTCTAGGATTCATCAGTGAGTGATTAACAGCTGGGCCTTTCCATAAAACTATGGGGAAAAATTCCCACATGCTCTTTCTGTGGGACATTGGATTTGAATGTAGATTATATGAAATCATATTTTACGAAGTGATGGGTAACTTGAGACTTGTCTAAAGACTCTTTCAAACTAATTACACCCCTACCCCACCAATTTAGAAACTGATCCAGGAGGAGTGATTTGCCTTTACATATTCCTTAAAAGAATGTTTCTGGATTTTTAATTTTCCATGGATCAGACAGCCCTTGGGGTATTGTCACACCTTACCCATTGTTAACAGATATTTTCTGTGAAGATAATAGATTGCTTGCCCCTGACAACAGGAGAAAGTTTCCACTTTGATAGCCTTTTGGCCAGATTAATGGGGTCAGGGCTGCAACATGTGCTGGAGGAAGCCTGGAAGGCTGCCTGGTGTTGAAGCAACAGGGCAAGGACCCTGCTGCCTACAGAGGCTAAGAGCAAAGGAAAAGGGCAAGGCTTGCATGGAAAGGCAAGGAAAAGGGGGGCATTCAAGGACTTCACAGCACACAGCTGTCAAGGACCTCCTGAAGAAATAGCCCCTCCTCATATCTGGTTAGCAAATAGAAAGGGCAAGCTTTAGTTCATTTGTTCCCTATTGTAATTTCCATTATGTTACTAAACATACCTCAACCTCTGTAGCCATGAGAAATGAAATGCAACCGTGAGCATATATTATCTATATCTATATCTATATCTATATCTATATCTATATCTATATCTATATAAAGTAACAATATAAGCACCAAAATACAGTTTTAGGTCTGTCACTGCATCATAACTGTTTATAAACTGAGGTTCTATCTTATCACAAACTGAGCATCAATGATTTAACTGCATAGACACATTTATGCTTTAAATTATGCATTGCACTTTTCTAACCTTGGTGTCTGCTTATATTTTTCAGTGTTTTCCTGAGTATCAATGTATATATATATATGTTTATATGTATGTAGATATCTGTGTGGTATTTTTTGTGGTATAATGGAGGTAGGCAAAGCTACATGGACATCTGTGAGTAGAGAAATATCAAAATATGTGCCTTTAATTATGCTAGAGAAACAGTTTATCTGATGATACACTGAAAGTTCCTGTCTATAAGGCATGATTATTTAGCTGAACTTTGAAATAATCTCAGGAAATCATGCCAAGCTTCTAGTTCTGCTTGGCAAATTTAATGCAAAATAATGCAAAATTAACACTACTGGGTATGTTGCCTTTTTGTTTCCTGAGTATGCAGAACTTGGGCTTATGCTGCTCTTGGCAACAAATAAGATTAAAAGAGGTCATCTAAAGATAAGATTGCTTATCTCAACTACCTGTATTCTTTCTTCCTCCTAGTCTCCCAGTTAATCTTCACTTACACTCTGCATGCCTAGTCTTGAGGGGGGAGGGCAGTAAAGCAGTTGTGTTTCTTCTGAACTGGTATAAATTATCTCCTTTCTTCCACAGAGCATCCAGAGATGATAGAACACTTCAGCTGTGCTAGGAAAATGCCTGTTTCTTGGGTTTGGAGAATAAAAGCTAAGAACTTGCTATAGGAGAGTGAATCCTCTGCCTGCATGTACTGCAGTCTTCATGAGCTTCCTGTGATGTTGCTGTGAATCCTGGGAGTAATCAGTATTAGCCTGGTCTCTTGTGCAGCAGGATGCAAATTATCCTTTCTGAGGTGGTAAAGAAGGGGTTGATCTGCTGGCAGTCAGAACATTATCTTTTGCTGAAAGCAGAAGCACGGTTCAGTTAATTAACAGGGACTGCCCTTTGTCTGAGTGTGTGCACATTTTGGAGAAATGGAGCTCAGTGGAAATCAGTGGGCAGCAGTGATGGTGTTCTCTGGAAAAGGAGTGAATCAAATTATGGAGTTTTCTTTTTCAGAACTTGTTCACTGAGATCAAACTTCATGCTTTGCTTTTGAAATGGACTGAAGGAAATAAACCTTGTTTCTTTGGTTGACCAAAGTCAGTATTTAGTTATGGAAACGACATTTTTTTTTACTCCTATTTTTGGAGTATTATTCAATCCACAGGACAAGTCAGGACAGATCAGTGAGGGTAAAGGTGAAGTTATGAGTTTCTCTGCCTTTACCAGCCAGGAATTAAGATCAGAGTCTGTCTGTTTCACAATATAACTGACATCATGCCACAGCCAAATTCCCTACAGCAAGCCAACATTCAGCAGCTGGGAAAGAAGTGGGGAGAATGGGGAGTAAAGGGAAATGGTGTGACATGGTGGCCTAGATTCCTAAATTAGAGTGGGCTAGGGAAGGAGACAAAATTATTTTGTGCCTTTTCAGTGTGCAGACAAGAACTTGAGGCCTGAGAAGATGACAATTACTGTTTTGTACACAATTTAAGATGGTTAAAAATGTAACCAGAATGGTCCTCAGCAGCATTTCTTAGAAAGCACATGAACAGACATCAGGAGCGCATCAGGGACATCTGCCTGGGATATACAGAGGGCAGACTGGGTTAATGAGAATGGACAGGCCAAAAAGGTCCCACCCCTTGGTCACTCTTGTCACAGCACAGACAGAAACTGCAAAAGACTCTGGTCTTCTGAAAGAACAGGCACAGCAGCAGCCTGGCTCCCATGGTGTGTTTTTTGGGGAATGGCAGAGGGCAGAGGTGAAGGTCAGTCCCTCCCCATGCCAGAGCCAGCTCCCTGACCCACTAACCAGCTTTAGCTGGCTCACCGCTGTGCCCTCCCCTTTGCACACCCAGGAGAGGGAAGCAGGGGCTGCCCACAAGTCACAAAATGTTTGGAAATGTGCCTCAGCCTGCAGTGACCCTGCTGTAAGGCCACAGACAGAGCCAAGCCACTAGCTGGCTCATGCCAAGGAGGCAGAGCCTCCCTCTGGTACCTGCTTACCCTCTCCAATTCAGCATTCTAACCCAGCTAACTGTTCACTTTTGTCTTTCTGAACTTAGCTAATAGTGTTGGCTAAACCTAAAATCAGAGAAGTGGCAGGAGAAGGAAGGGAAGACAAGGAGCATACAAACATGGAAGCAGAGGAGGAAGGAGCAGAGCAATTGAGAGCAGGACAAGGGACAAAAGGGATGAAATACGAAGTAAGAGGAATGAAAAGTCCTTCATCTTCCAGCACAGCAGAGCTGGGAAAGATGTCAGGACTCCTGTACAATTTCTGGCATGAATTTTATACTGTTTTTCTCACTAGAAAACATAACTGAAGTAAAAGGGAACTGCTCCAAATAAAAGTATTATTCAAGCAGAACAGTTTACTGGTTTCGAAAACCAATTCACCATCACATTTGAAAAATGAATACAATGATTTGCAGCAGTTGAAGATCTGGACCTGGCAGTTATTTTTAAATGCTAATACCAGTAGATAGGGACTGTGACCAATTCCTACCTTGTCACCCACCCAGAGCACTGAGTGGCACGTCCAGTCTTTCCTTGGATGGGGACTCAACCACCTCCCTGGGCAGCCCCTTCCAGTGCCTGAGCACCCTTTCCATGACAAAATTCCTCCTGATGTCCAACCCGAACCTCCCCTGGCACAGCTTGAGGCTGTTTCCTCTCATCCTGTCCCTTGTTCCCTGGGAGCAGAGCCTGATTCCCCCCAGCTGTCCCCTCCTGTCAGGGAGTTGTGCAGAGCCAGAAGGGCCCCCCTGAGCCTCCTTTTCTCCAGGCTGAGCCCCCCCAGCTCCCTCAACCCCTCCTGGTGCTCCAAACCCTTCCCCAGCTCCGTTCCCTTCTCTGGACATGCTCCAGCCCCTCAATGTCCATTTCTTGTCCTGAGGTTCCCAGAAGTGCCCCAGGATCTGAGGTGTGGCCCCAGCAGTGCCAGCCCAGGGGACAGTCACTGCCCTGGCCCTGCTGCCACACCATGGCTGGCACAGCCCAGGTGCCATTGGCCTCCTGCCCCCCTGGGCACACCTGGCTCCTGTCCAGCCGCTGTCCCCAGCACCCCCAGGGCCTTTCCCAGCTTTCCAGCCCCTCTGCCCCAGCCTGGAGCTGCAGGGGGTTGGTGTGACCCAAGACAGGACCGGGCCCTTGGCCTTGTGGAATCTCAGACCACTGGCCCGGGCCCATGGATCCAGCCTGTCCAGATCCCTCTGCAGAGCCCTCATATCCTCCTTAAACTTGTCAGGATTCCTGGTTAAGTGGGGAGTTGAGCAGGTTCTTGGTTTCTACTGAACTGATCATTTGCCTACTAAAAAATTGGATCATTTCTACTTAAAAATGAAACCAATCAATCGAGGTGAAAGACCAACCAAAGGAGTTGGGTATTGTTGCCTTTACCATTTCATCAGCTCTCTTGAAACACTTCATCCCTTGGCATAAAGTTTACATAGTGTTAAAGGTGTGTCTAAATTTCCTGTGCAACATTTGGGAAGAATGGTGAATTCTTCAAAATGGGATTTACAGCAGCCACAGCCTTGCACAGGTGGCTGCCTAACATAATTCACAGGAGCATGAGGAGAACAGATGTTTATTTTGACCCAGTGAGAGATGCACAGCTTACATGTCTTCTTCTCTATGAAATAACATCCTTCCTCTACAAAGAAAGAGAAAAAGCTCTTAAAGCAGAGCTACAGGACAAAGAACCTTCCCCAAATCCTTCTTATTGTGCTATCATTTAATGATTAAAACAGGTCCAGGCTGAGAAAGGTCACTTAGGAAAACTCCTGGCACACAGTGGTGAAACTGTACCCAGCTCTAATGACTTCAGCCATTCTCCTCAAGCTGTATTCTGGAATAGCTGCTCCAAACTTCTAGCTCCACAAACAGGAACTTTGGAGACTTTTAGGGAAAAGGCTGGCTTCCTAAAATCTCTCTTCTTTCTTTTCTCATAATTTTTTGTAAGCCTGGTGGCTACAGAATGAATCTGGCGTAACGGGCCACAATGGGCAGTGGTGGGTTGTCCAACCCCTTCACAACACAAGGATACCTTTCAGTAAGTCCTCAAACCTATAGTACAGCTGAGCGAGCAGAAAGGTCCCCAAATGTTGTGCAGCACGCAGGGACATCCTTCCTGGTCAGGCTGCCTCCCCTCCTACCTCAGGTCCCCTCTGCTACGTGCCAGGGAATGACTTTCCCCAGGTCACCTGGCTTACGTAAGCCTTAAGGAAGCTTTTCCATGCTGAGGCCACGGGTGGTTTGCTGTTCAGCAGCTTTAAGTAAGCAAACACAGAGGGAAACAGAGGGGAAATAATTATTTCCTGGCACTGCAACTCCCCCACCCAGTCCACTGTGCACTCATCTAGAATATGAGCACAGCCAATGGTGGCAGAGGTGACTGCCTAGGTTGGTATTGTTGCCCAAAAGCTCACTAGAATTTTTTGCTTTTCAAGGCAAACTGCATGAGGTCCTTTGGGCAAATTTCTGTGGCACTTGTGAAGTCCCTGTCCCCTTTGTGCTGGCATTGTGTGGTTCTGTCAACCACCTTGTGGTTTGGTTTAGCCATCTGCAAGGTGCAATGTGCTCCGTATAACATCCTTCCCTTCTCCAACTGGAAGGAAAAAAACCTAGGAATCTCAAATCCCTGGTATTTAAAGAATCAAGAGAACCAAGACTGCTCTACCAAAGGCCTATATTTACTCACAGCCTGTATGTTTACATCCCACCCACACACTCTGTTGACAACATCTTCACCTATGTTCAGCTCCATAATCTCCTCTCTAGAATTTCTTAACGCATTTTCAAATGTTAAGAAGGTGTTAATGCATGCTAAGCAGCTTACTGGTCTCTGTGTACACAAACAATCATTTCCTTTTATTACAAATGTTAATTTCATACTTTTCTCACGAGCTTCCACCTCTCAGGGGTGGTGAATGAAGGACCAGCTGTTTCTCTGCAGAATGAAAACCCCCGTAAAGAGGTGAATATAAAACAATCATGTACATTTCCTGGCTAATGGATCACTGTGTGCAAGACAAGATTCAAATGCATCACAAATCTTGGGAAATATTCTACCAGAGAAAGTGTACATATGTACATATCTATATCTAGAATAATTCCCTAAATGGTATTGGTCTTAGACTTGGGAAGACAAACACCTAGTCTTTAGGGCAATTACAGTCTTTTCTTAGGTCAAGGCCAAAAGTAACTGATAAAAAACAAGGTTGCAAGTCAGCACTAGGCATGGTCATTGCTGTATCTCATTAGTAGAATGTATAGAACTGCATGGGATCTTTTGCAAGAAACTGTTGCAACATGCATACCACATGTTATGAAACAAAAATAAAGTAATAAATATATATTTTTAAATGGGCCATGTTCCTGTGAAACAGTATTTGGACCATGTTCATGTGAAATAGTTCTCGGCTATTTGTTCCATGCAAGAGTTTTGAAATTATGAAGAGTAAAGGCAATGGCTTTTGATATCAGATCTGAGAAGCAATTTTAACTCTCAGGATTTTTCTGTTTGGCTTTCAGAAGGAAAAACACAGCTCACACCAAGGAATTCAAGATACGAAAATTCTTTGCTTCTCCTACCTGAACCAGTTACACTGGTTCCCAGCCACCCTCAGATATAAAAATGTGCTGAGTGCACATTTATTTTTCCAATAAATTGACAAAGCAAGCCTCTGGCACCAGCACTCAGTCACTGTTGTCAGTCCTTTAGCACAAGGTGGAAGCTCTTGATGATCAGTGAGGGTGTTACATGCACTGTAATTAAGCAGACCCTGGCCAGTGGTGCCCCTTGTATGGTGTTCTTCTCTGCCTGCTGTCACAGCCTGTTCTTGAGAGACACCTGTTTGCAAACAAGCTGGCCAAAGGCAAACGTGCTCTGTGTGGTTTTTTTAGTTAACACATTCTTTGGATTATCTTTTCTAAATTTGCTTTATCATGTTTCTCCCTCCCACACCACCCAGAGGAAGAAAGGGCCAGCAGCAGAATTTGCATTTCAAAAGCCAGAATTTTTAAGGCATAGGATGCACCTAGGTCTGAGAACCTCCCCTATATTTTAAGGTTCAGCCACAGTCACAAAGTAAACTACAAGCCAGGGAGCACCCTAAGTACTAAAGACAAAGCAACCAGAGAAAGTAGTTCCAATACAGCTTCGAAAATGAAAATCCCTGTTTTGTAAGAGCATACACCTTGAAACAGGACCTGTAAAGAGATTTTTTAAAAAGCTAAACCTACAACCCCCATGCTTCAGCCACAGAGAGCACAGGACTCTGTCTCTACAGAATGACTTAGTGTTGGATCTTAGCAAAAGATATGTGAAATGGATGCCTGATTTTTGATTTTCTTTTCCTTTGGAAAAGATCATGGCAGAAACCTCTGAAAGACACCAGAGGTTGCTTTGTCTATCTGGTTTTAGGTTTTGTATTGCCCTTTTGATACAGATCTTCACAGCTGATTTCCCTTTGCCCAGACTGGAGTCTGTTAATCCACAGTCACAACTGCAAGTCAGAGAGAGGACCTCTCAGCTTAGTTCAAAGGGTTATGCTGTGAAGTTTGGAATCTGCACTAAAACTGCTCAAACTGTCATCATCTACTGTATCAGACATGTACAAACCAATTTTTGAACTCATACTCAAGTTTCTTCAGCTTTACTGTACACAAAAATAATGACTTTGAAACAGTCACCAGAACCTTAACCTGAACTCCCAAATCCATACTCAAATGTTAGAAGATCAGGCCCAAGGGAAAAAGCAGCTTTCACTAAAACAACCTCTAGTCAGAGTTACCTGAGAGTAGTGAACCTGAGACCTTTGCAAGCTCACTGGGTCATAAGACATGCAAAGAGAAAAAAAACCCACTAAGTGCCTGAGTTTTTGCTGGTCCATATAGTTTTGAACAGAGATGAAAGCCAGTAATGGAACAGGAAGGATGCTTGTGCCAAGTGTAGTTTCTCTGTGAGGTTTACAACAGAGTGTAGTGAGGGGATTTCAGTTGATGTTGCAAACAGACTAAAAACCATTGAAACTTACCTTGGCAGGATGATTCCAATGTCCTTTCTTTGTCCCTGCTCCCCAGTGTACAGCCCTGCCAGTAGTGAGTGTGCACGTGGGGCCTTGGCACCAGGGATGTAATGAATTCCTTGTCCAGGTTATGGTCTGTATTTGTCCTCAGCTTACCTCCCTCTGTAACTCAACACTTATCCATTCCTGCCCTGTGGCTCCTCATGCATTTTAAAGACGAAAAGCTCTTTAACAGTCTCCTGGCTATTTATCCAGTAGAATTTCTCTAATTTTATCCAGCCCTGGTAGGATGATCCCATAAAAGGAGTAGAATTAATATTTGTTATTGATTATAATTTCTGTGACAAATTAGCATCTTCAGAGGAACATAAGCAGCAGTTACCTGAATAACAAAGGCAGCAGAGCTCACATTCTTTCTCCTCTGCATGCACTGAAACAAGAGGAGTAAACTTGCAGCATCCCACATAAGAGATCTCAAAGGGAGTGTAAAGCAATCCCTTGGTTTTGCTTTTTGGGTTCTCTTAGGCAGAGGAGAGCAAAGCCTTCAATCATGAGCCAAGGCTGCATTGCCCACCAAAGGCACCTAAACTTTGCCAACAAATGTTTTGTGTGTCTGCAGAAAATTTTCACAGCAGAGCATTTCCAGAAACGTATTAGGCAGAGATGAGGCTTTGATATTTTTAGATTAGGTAGATGATCACTTGACAAGGACACACACACATGACTGCACTGGCAAGTGTCCTGGGCTCCAGAAATTCTAGCAGGTGCTTTGTTTCCCTTCTGGAGAAGTTCTAGGCTGTGGATCTGGCTTAACTCTCAGTAAATCAGACTTCCCCTCCAATTTTGAAAGTAGACTTGCTGAGTGATACTGGGCCAACTTCATTACTGTCTCCCACGTCCCCCATGACAAAGGCCATTGTGATACATCAATCTCTTTTAAAATGCTTTAATAATGAATCCCTGAAATTAAAAAAAATAATAGAAAACATTTGCTGTTTCCAAGCAGGGCTTAGCAGTAACTTCTTGAACCTCTTGGTCTGATGACAGAAATTGTTGTCAGATTTACACAGCTGGCCAAGATCTGAGACCTGATATTTTGTTACCTGCCCAGTGCTGCTTGTCACATCCTGCTAGTGCTCCATTCCATGTGGTTCCTTTTCCCATAAATTATGTGCCTTCAGCTACCTGCAGGTATTTAAATGGTATTTTTCTCCTAAAGAGTTAAAGATACCTTACAAGTACACTATCAGTTTCTCTCTTTTTGCATGAAAGGTTTTATTTAGTCCACATCTTATGGCATGCCTGTATCATGATTAACATAGCTGCTAAATGGAAAGGATGAAGGGTGGTTAAATGACAAACAGAAGGTGTGTCTGTTGAGTTTATGTGCCAGACATTGGGCTGGGTCAGTGTCTGCTTACAGGTTTGCAAGCTGCATGCAGGTTTCCTGGTAGATTATAACCCCACTGAAATACATTTGATTTTCCTCATGAGGCCTTTCAGGCCTTGCTTCATATTCCTGGAATTATGGGAAAATTATTCTGGTCTTGATTCAGTAAAAGATTTAAGATGTGTATGCAACACATATTGCAGCATATAGTACATGGAGTGATACTTGGTAAAAAACACAACTTGGTACTTGTCAACAATATTTGATATAAACTATGAACTTGATTAAAAACTTGATAAAAACTTGATATATATCCCGAAACCGCATTTTGTACAATTGCAGTAGGGTTGGTAGTACTTGTGACAAGGTTGTATCACCTTTCTTGGATGGGATCCATCCTGTTGTTATGCACCTCAGCTTAAAGTTTTTTGTTTGTTGCCCCTTTTTTTTTTCTTGCAAGAGATTTATTTGCTGAACTAGAGATGATGTAGTAGAGAAATTGCATTTTCTGTTAAAAGCAGCCCAAGAAGACACAGATAATGAAAAAGGCTGGGCATATGCGGGACACTAGTGTTGGAAACAAATTTGGTATTGTGTACTGAGGGAATTGCAATACATTCAAAAACATTGATGTAAATTGAGATAGGGAAGGACCTGGACTTACCAGTTCATCACAGTACAAGTAATCAGAATCTGTGATTCAGCTTCCCTAGCAAGGACTGTGTAGAGCTCTAGAGAAGTCCCATGTGAAGGACCAGCTGCTTTACTGGTTGGGGAGCATTTGTAGCACCTGTGTCATGAAAGCAGCCAGAGGAGCTCAGCTCCTTGAGTGTCACAAAATGGGGGATAAAGGGAATAAAACTCAGCACTCTTTCCATTGTTAGTGTTATGCAGGAGATACTAATGTCAAAGGACCCAAATCAGAGGAGCAGATGGTTATGAACTGGCCATTTTACAAGAGAAATAGGAATCCTCCTGACTATTCAGGAAATGTGGTTCAGGAACAGCCATCTAGTGACAGTTTAGGGATTAAAAAAACATTTTCAAACAGAGTTGATGTCTACCAGCAAAATTGAGCTTAGCCCTGAAAAACCTATTGATGTGATAATGTTCTGAAAATCCCCTACCTGCCTGCCATTTAATTGGCTCTGACAGACTTCTGTAAATGTCCAGATGTCCCTCTCTGAACACCTTGCTGTCCATTTTCCAAAACATGGATTAAGAAATGGTACTGTCCCACACTTATGGTCTGAGTAACTAGCATGAGAACATACATGAAGTGAATACAAAATACAGCACAGCTAGGCCTTTCCTTTAGAAGAGAATGGAAAAGTTACAGGAGTCACAATCACATTTTTAATGAAAGAAGGCTCTTCTAGGAAGTGTGAGATCTGGGGTTTCATCTTTTCAGCTCCTTCCTTCCCTGTGAACTGAAAGGGATTCAATTCTTTTTCCTAAATAATGGCAAGCACCTTAAAGACAGGCAGGATTTGGATTAGGACACTCCCTGCTCTACTCACTGAAATGGTGAATAGATGAAGCTGAATGGCCCAACAAGACAGATGTGTCTAGAGAGTTACTTAGAAGTGAGAAAACTGGAAATATGGCCCAGTGCTTGTGGTACACACTTAGAGGCAGAATGTTGGCTTCAAATCCACTGAAAAAGAGCTTGAATTCTGCTCTCATCATGGCAGTGCTTCCTATAAATAAAAGGTCTCACAACATAATCTCTCCACCAAATACACCTCTCCTAGGTGTATTTGGAAAGCATGAACTCCTCTTGGACTCTTGGATGTTATAACATCCCATTGTTATGATGCAATGCTGCATGTAGGTAGCTAAAGGGGATTTCTGCAGTCCTGAGTGAGGCAATTAAATCCTGAAGTATTTCAGAGGTGCTATTCTCTCTTGTATTTTCATAGTTGAGCCTTGGGGAGCTCCCCGCTGGGCAAGGTAATTGTTGGGAATTTCCTTCTGAGCTACTCAATCTCTACCAGCATTGCAGGGTGAGCCTAATGGGAACTCAGGGATTTGTGGTGACAGAGTCACATACAAATGCCAGTTCTTACAGATTTTAGAGGAAACCTGCCCCTTTTACAGGGAGCTAAACTCCACCCGCACATGTTCGGATGCATTTAAGAGGACTTGAGGAGAAAATTATTTAGAGCATATCTCTGGCCTGAAATGCAGCACTACAGAGAAATATCTGAACTGTTGTTTAGGAAAATAAGCCTGCAGAGCTGAAAGCATGAGATCTTCAGAGTCTTAAAGATTATGAGACGTCCAGAAGTCCACCACTACCTGACAGTTTTGATGCATCAGTGAGCTGGTACTAATGAAATTCTGCCAGATGATGCTGTTCTAGACTTCATATGGCATTTAGCTGCTTTGCTTGAACTTTTTTCTGTAAAATACTGGTAGAACACGAACACAGAATTGTGTGCAGATTGAAATTGCAACCTGAAAGCAGATTATTCTATCATTTTCCCGCTATAAGCCTAGTGTTACTATCATAATGAATTTTCTTTACGTTTCAGGAGTATTAAACAGAGAAGATCATGTGATATGAATGCCTCCACACGCTGTCGCAGTGGATTCCTTTGAGCCGTGGATAATTGGGGTGGTTGCTAAGCCCGCACCTCCCACGGCCCGCAGGGGCTGGGGAAGCGGTGCCGCCTCCCGCTGCCCGCCGTGCCTGGCAGATCCCAGATCCCTTCCTTTCCTTCCTGCGGATCACAGGGCGCGATCGGCCCGGCCGGCTGCCGGCACCCCAGCTCACCGACCCGGACCCACTGTGTCCCACTGATGCCAGACCCACTGTGCTCCACTGACCCCAGACCCACTGTGTCCCACTGATCCCAGACCCACTGTGTCCCACTGACCCCCGACACACTCTGCTTCACTGACCCCGCACCCCCGTTGCACGTCATGAACCCCGGAGCCCACCGGGCGCCGTGCGGCTTTGGAAGGGCGGTGGGCGGGCCGCGCCCCTCTGGACCGCTTCGCCCGGAGCGGGACTGGGAGAGCGGCAGGGCTGGGGCACCGGCGGAGACTGCCCGAGGCAAGGGGTCCGAAGGGTCTCAGGGGACCGACGGGTCTGCGGGGAACGGGGCGAACGAGAGACGCGGGGCCCAGGGCGCGGACCGCACCGTGGATCATACCACGCCTACCCAGGACGGGGGCGCGAGGAGGCGGGGCCTAATTTGCATCTGTCCTCTGGTTGGCTGGAGCCGCCTTGTGCCACCGAGCAGCGGCTCGGGATTGGCTGCGACGCGGCCGGCGGCGGGGCCGCGGCCGGCGTGTAACGCGAGGGGCGGCCGCACCGGACGCGTTCAGTCGCCGGGCAGCGGCCACTGCCACCGGAACTCTCCGTCCCCGCCGGCGACCATGCTGGACCGCGAGGGCGGCTGGAGCGTGTCCTTCGCCGGCTGCGGCTTCCTGGGTGTCTACCACATCGGCGCCGCCACCTGCCTGCAGGAGCGCGCCCCGCACGTCATCCGCGACGCGCGGCACATCTACGGCGCCTCCGCCGGGGCGCTCGCCGGCGCCGTCCTCGTCGGGGGCGGCTCTCTGGGTCAGCGGCGGGGCCGGGGGGAGCGGGGCGAGGCGGGCGGCAGGGAAGGGGCAGGTGCGGCGGGCAGGACCCGGTGCGGCGCGGGAGGGCGGGCGCGGCCCCGGGGTCGGGCCGCGGGGTTCGCCGGGCCGGGCTGGGCCGGCTCCGATTCTCTGCTTCTCTTCACCCCTAAAACGTGTGCCTGTGGGTGGAGTTAAATCCGAGCGGGGTCCGTGGCGCAGAGAATGGTGCTGGCGATGCCCGGTCCGATTCGCACATTTGCGCAGCCGAAAGGTTGGAGTTCCTCCCGTGCGTGTCCCCCTGAGGGGCTGGTCTCGCCGCCGCTGTCCAAAGTCCAGGAGTTACCTGGGAGAGCGGGAGGCAGCCGAGCCCTCGCACCCTCCGGAGCAAGGGGGCCAGCCCCCATCAGCTGTAAACAAAGTGTTTGCGCTTCGTTGGGAAATGGAGCATCTCCCTGCACGTGAAGTGCCGGGCAGCTTTATCTTGCTTCCTCCAAAGCTGCTCCTTTCTGGGGTAAGGCTAAGAGAGTTAAGGTCAGGGCTTAGGTTAGCTTTAACGTGCTTTTCCTCTCTAATCTGGGCACGGTATATGTTGCAAAGGTCTTTTAGGTGTATGGTTGGAAACAGTAGATTGATTAAAATCACTGGTTTTAATTGTTATTTAAACAATAGAGGTAATCTTGTGTTGTATTTATGCCGGATTAAAGATGTTAGTTTGAGAAAGAACGTAGTGTGCTTTGTGGAATACACACCTATTTTCTAGCAGTACGAAAAATACATCTTACTTTTATGTACTCAGGGCTCATGAATATACTTTTTTCTAATGACTTAAACTTGATAAAAGCTATCAATATATCGAGGTGTTTAGGAAAAGCAACAGGATTGCAGTTTAAAAAACTATATGAAATATCTAAAAATGGTTTTCTTTCTAAACAAAAGGAATCCACTGAGTAACGCTTGTCTAGTTCATTACTCCATACTGATTGTTTTTGCTAGCAGCAACCTTCACTGGTTTAGAACTAGAGGATTTTGTAAATTCAGATTTCGTCTTAGAAGGGGAAGAGAACAATGGTACCTCTTTTGAATTTGGAGAGGTTTTGGGGTTTTCCTTTTAAATTTCTGAGGAAAAAATCCACTGACAGAAACAAGCAGTTCTCCGTAAGTAACGGAGAGCAATGCTTGTCCCTGCTGCTTTAGCTCCTGAGCTCTAGCACATAAGATTAATTTCTTCAAAGCTTTAGCAGTAAACTTGTGCTGCTTGATTTCATTTTCTTGTAATGTCCAAACATTATCTACTTGAGTTATTATGAGCCTGCTATTAGCTTTTGAAACAAATCATATTTTTCCCCAATAGCTGGTATTTTTAGAACATACCAAGTTTTAAGTCTTAAGTCATTGTAAAAGATTTGAGAAGGAAGCTGTCTTAAATATTTTAAGCACTCTTGAGCTCAGAAATTTATATTGTTTATTTGGCAGTATGAGTTAATAACAACTTTTAAATGGTTTAGCACTTTAATAATTAAGAGTTGTAGATTTCAAACTATTACCTTTCCCAATTATTACCAATCTCATATGTCAACAGAGATTTCTGATTTTCTCAAACTAATAGAATTTGTGTGTGGTCACTGTCCAAGGTAGCAGATTCCATGTGCAAGTGTGTTTCTACTGGGGAAAAAACCCAAACAAAGGCATCACTTGCAAAATAATTCAAAACAACCTACATTCTAAAATCTGTGAATTGCTCTAAATTGACAAAACTAATAAGGTACTCCCATGCTTATTCTCTGTGTTTCTAGCTGCTGTGTTTTGTTAGCTTGTGTGAAAGCAGAGGATGGTAAATAAGCTGTAAAGAAACTCTGTTTTACAGTGATAATAGGATGCATTTTGTGAGTTTGTATCGTATGCCTCTCTTACTCTGATGTACATTAATGTGCAGTATTTGTGGTTCCTGCAGCTGGAGGTGTTAGCAAGTCCTGTGGTTTTTTTTTATCACAGTTGTGTTTTCCTGTGGGTAGACAGAGCCCAGCTCTTCCTAGAGGTGAGAGGAAGGATGAGAAGCAGCAGGCACAAGATGGAAGCTGGTAAACTCAGATGAGGTGTAAGGAAAAGACAGTTGCTATGAGAGTGGTAAAATAATAGAACAGCTTCCCAGAGAGGTTATGGGATCTCCACCTGTGGAGATATTTGGGGCTTGCCAGGACCCAGCCCTGAGCTGGTCTCTGTGCTAGTGCACACAGAACAGGGGGTGCAAATCTGTGAGCAGGGGTTGTGGCTGAAATCTAAGCGCTTATTTAATTTCTTACAGCTTTGCAGCCAGATGTTTTAAGTGAAGGGTTTTCTCTTTGACTCAGATTACCTGCTGGATAGGTGGGGAGTCTGTGGAACTTCGAAAGTGGATAAATACAAACATTCTTCTCATGATGGAGAAGAAAAGTGTACTTTTATAGACTGACAAAGAGGTTTCTCTCATTAAATTTGGGGGAGGTTGGGAAGCTTAGCCATGAGTGTTGTTTTGAGGATGAAGTGCATTCCAGGCTATTCCAAACTGGAATGTAAAAGTTGCACTCCTTGGATGTCCTGGAGATCTGGTATTTTGATTGTGCTGTGATCATCCATTCCAGTGAGGCACTTAGAGAGAGCAGGTTTAGTGCAGGCTGCAAATACAATGTCAGCTTTTACTCAGTGAAATGAATGGTTAACAAACAATTAAAAATCAGAAGGCAGAACTATAACAGAAAACAGTTACATTTATTAGGAATATTAATTTCTTTAGCTCTCCTGTGTTTCAAAAATAAAACAGATGGACCAAGACCTGTCTAAAATCCCAGTTTGGCTTGAGCTCTAGCCCTTAGTCCCTTTTGGAGGAGTTCCTATTTTGGAATACACCAGCCTAAGAGGTAACTGTATTTTAGTCCTGTTGGAAAGGAAGGGAGAAGGAAAAGAAATTGGACTACTTTGAAAAGAAGTTGGACTACTACTATTTTTTTAATTATTAACAAAAAGGTTTGTAAATTTTCAGTGTTTAATATCACATACTCTTAGATAGAACTTCTCCTTTTTTGGTTTTTTTTTCCCTTGATTTGGAGCCCTTCCAGGGTTTAAAATAGGGGTTACAATAAACAAAATATGTCAGGGTTTTTTTGTCTTTTTTTTCCCGATAAACTACTTTGAGCATAGAAATTCTTTTATGTGGAGACAATGGGTAACTGCTAAATCAAATTGCATGCAATTGTATTTTAGAAAAAGCAAGTGTCTTGCTTGGTGCGTAAACTTTCCAAAGTATTTATTTTGGAAATGGTAATTATTGCATATGCTCCAAGACTGCTCTTCCTGGCCAGAGTTCTGGTAGTTCAGTATCTCAGGCTCCTGCAATGTGGCTATTTTTAGAAAGTTTAGAAGACTGGGCATTGCTAAATAAAAAAAAGGAGTTGGTAATGAGTATCTGGATGCAGGGAAAATTAGAACTGCTAGAACTGCCTGATTCTGCTTTTGGAAGTAAGTTTGTCACTGGTCAGAATGTGACTTGTGCAGATTTTTTATTTGTGTGTAAAATGTGTTTTACTAAGATAAACATATATTTAACCATGAATAGTGAGCTGTGTCTAAATTGTTTTCTGTCTTCTCAAGTGGGGTTGGTGTCAGGCTACCTGTGTCAGTGGATTTGTGGCCCAGGATTTCCCTCTGTGAGGATGGAATGAAACAATTGAAGTGGTAAAAACAAAGCGTGTTTCAAAGCGTGTCTGATACCTCAGATTTTGTAGAGATGCTCTTTTGGACATAGACTCTTGGTTGAGAATGATAAATGTTTAGTTATTGCTGTTTGAGAGGGGAATAACATTGTAGAAATGTAATATTTCTGGAAATTAATCTGTGCTCAAAGGCTTACGCAGAGTTCTTGCCAGTGCAGTGCTCACATTTAAACTGATAAATTCAATTTATCTGTTCTAGCAAGCTCACTTACGTAAGTTCTGAAAATCTTATTAGAAGCCTATCACTCAGGTTGATAAGGTGTTACTTTGATCTTCCCACCCTCTCCTCTACCAAACTGACAAGCAATTTCCTCAAAAATGTGTCCTGGAGAAATGTGACATTCTAAGTTCAAACAAACCATTGCAGCTGGATGAGCTGCTCTTCCTCCTGTGACTAAATGTTGAGAAGATTTTAGTGTTCTTCAGGGACAGACCTGTCTTCTGTATTGGTTTGAAGTTCTCAAACATGGCTTTAATTGGAGAAAAGATTATAATGTGTCTCTTACTGTTAAAATGCACCTACCTGGCATTCTTACAAGATCACACTTCATGCTCCCTTTAGTGTGTTTATGTATCAATGAGGAAAAATTGTGCCCTGAAACCTTAAGTTTGGTTCATCTTTTTTTTCCCCCCCTCAAAAAATGTGTTTCTGGAATGATTAATTCCTAATGCAAGTGTCTCGTATGGGTACTTTACACTTAGAATCTACATATTGATGATATGTAAGTAGCTTAATCTTCACCAAGCAATCTTTTTGAAAGTTTGAATTTTTTTTTGGTCTCTCAGAAAACTCCTGAACTCCTTAACCATGTTGGGCAGTTACTTAATCTGTTAAAAAGCTCTTGCATTTTCATTCTAGTACTAAGAGAGATAAGTTGGAGCTCTAGATACACTTTATTAGTCCAAATGTGGGTTGTGTTTCTGCTGTTAAATGCAATGTATTTTCTTTCCAGCTCAGGCTTGTTCAGATGTTCTGGCATTAGCCAAAGAAGCTAGAAAGCGAAATCTGGGTCCTCTTCATCCTTCCTTTAATGTGATAAAGATAATAAGAGATGGGCTGATGAGAAATCTTCCAGAAAACACTCACCAGTTGTCATCAGGCAGACTGTGTATTTCACTAACCAGAGTATCAGATGGCAAGAATGCCTTGATATCTAATTTTAACTCTAAAGAAGAAGTTATACAGGTATGTTTCTTTTTGGCAACTTCTAGAAACTTCTATACTTTACTTATATACTTACTTTAGAAACTTCTTTCTGCTTTAAGCATTTCAGATATTCTTATTCTGACAGTGTTTTAAAGAGGAATTCAAGCATTTTTAAACCAGATTCATGTACTGCTTTTCTCAGTCATTTTGTCTGTGAACTGTTTTAGGGAGGAGGTGCAAGGAATCAGTCATAAAAAAGGAAAAATACCTTAAAAGTGTAGTGGATCTAACAAAACTAAGCCTTAGTGAATAAGAATTTATTTTATAAAGATAAATGTTTATGTCAGTAACGGAACAGTTAACATTTAATTTTTATGGTCTCATTTTCTTACAGGCTTTAATCTGTAGTTCATTTGTCCCTATTTATTGTGGTCTCATTCCACCATCATTTAGAGGTGTGGTAAGTCTCTATTGTTAAGATCTAAAAATAGTTATAGATATTCTAAAAATATTAAGAATGCATGTGGGTTTTTTTGTTATCCTACTGTAAAGTAAATAACTTCATCATTGCTTCTAGTACTGTAGCTGTAACAACTTTCCAAAAAAAGACAGGAACATGGAATGTGTGGAAGATATTACGTGTATTTTAACACATGTATTTAACACACATATTGTCTCTCTGTCCCTCCTCTGCCCCGTAAAATTCATTAATAAAAGAAGAAGATATAAGATAACGAGTATGTAACCTATGGATAAATATTTATTGAAGGAGTGATGCTCTTTCACCTGCACAAATTTACAGGAAGAGTCACCTATAATTTTTGAAAAAATATCTCGTAATATAGTGTATTGTGTATTGTCACTCTTGCGCTGGGGTTGGGGCAGGAACAGGCAAGAGGCAGGATCGCAGCAAAGGCAAAGAAGCTTCATTCAAAAGAACCACGCGGTTTTTATAGAGGGGTACAATGGATTCTATTCTATTGGCTAACTAACAGAAACATCTTTCTCACGCACTGTCCTTGAGAACAGGAAAATAAAGTAGAAAAACACGACCTGCAAATTGTTTATAGTCAACAAGTTATCACATCTTTCCAACTCCGTAAAACTTCTCACAAGCCGCTGTGAGAAACGCTTGCAGTTTCTCTCTCTCTGCCCCATGGCACCCACAGGGTATCTTCCTGTTCTGCCGTAGGGATATCTGCCTTACTACTGGAATAAAAGTTCTGTGTTCAGTTAGGTGCAGACAAAGCTTTCCATTGCCTTCTGGCATTTGTATTCAGTGTAAGAAAGCTTACTTTTTAGAGGCAAAATATCAGTATATTAGTATGTTCTTTTGCTTCCCAGGAACTGCTGGTTACGAAGCCTCTTAATACTTCGTGGCTGTACTGGGCTCTCTAGAATCCCCTGTTTAAGAGACAAAAACTGCAGGAAAGTTGGCATGGTTTGTTGTAGGTGTTATAATTACAGGTCTGGAAGCAGATCTGCGTTTCAAATCAAGGCAGTAACATCAGTGGCTTTTTGTTACCCTGTTGTATTTGCTTACATTTGCTTTCTCTCCAACTCTGGTGCTCTTTGCACAAGGAGAAGGGAAGGAAGAAAGAAAAATTTAAATGTCTTTGATTACATACTGTTCTCAAGGCAATTTGCGAGTATAAAAAGGTCCATAATGGATGTGAAATGTTTTTGTGGTTTTTTTTTCTTCATGCTGAAATTTAAGCAAAAGTCATTAGAACTGTATAGGGATTTTCTTTATCTGTACTTCTAAACCTTGTATGTCTCCTTAAACTATTCCAGATTAAAGGTGTTATGAAAACAGGACGTTGGACTACATCCAGGGTTTAGGTGGATCCAGGCTAATCTGGCTGTTCAGTTTTTGTCACCAGACAACAATGTTATTTTAAAAGGCTTAGTTCAGAGTACAAAAACATACAAGGGATGCTTTATTTGGCCATATTTTGAGGAAAGGAAGGCATAATTCTATTATTTTAATATTTGCAGTTATTTTTAGACGATTTTAATGCTTAGGAGGCATTTTTTGATGTGACTTGGTAAGAATACCACTGTTACATATGCTTGGTATGACTCCTATAGGCTTAAGCACAACAAAATGTCAAAAATGTAAACTTTTGGGCATTTTGCTGTTTACTGCTTGGGATTCCTGCCTATATACTGTAAAACAAAGGCTTAAGGATAACATTTAAAAGGTGTATCTAACTGCCAATTCAAAAGCTTTTGGGTGTGGTGGCTTTCGTTTGTTTTTTTTACTCCTTTCAAACACAGCAATGGTTTTAGATTTAAAAATGACTTGGAGGAACAGCTGAGCAGGTACTCCAAATCATGAAAATCATTTAGATCAGTAGAAAAGTGACTCAGATATGTACTTCCTACTTCCACCTTTTAATAATTTCATGAGAAGGGTCCTCCTTTGCCAGACCTGTTGTATTTTATTTATGTCACAAAGGACATGGGGATTTCACTTGTACTTTAGTGATTGCATTACACACCTAAAGTTTGGCAGGAGCTGCATGCTGCTGGGTCCAGATGGTATCCTGGGAAGCTGACAGGCCATGAGCTGCCCTCTTCCTAATTCCTAATGTGTTTCTCAGAAATTCCTAACGTGTTTCTCAGAATGGTCAGGGCCTGAGTATCAGGGCAGCTGAAACTGATAATCCAGGTTGCTCCTGCTCAAATCAGTGCTCTGTTACATTTATGTTTGACAACGACCTACAGTTTTGGTTTTCTGCCCTTTTAGGAAGGAGGAAAATGCAGCCTCTGAACCAGCAAAGCTGGTGGTGTGGGAACAAACCAGTTCCCTGTGGCCCACTGGAAAGCTGGCTGCTGTGAGTGAGTGGAGGGGGCTGTCTGTAGCCCCTGCAGCTGCTGCACTAGACAGTAGTTACCCCAAAACAGAGTACTTTAGGGCTTGGATCTTAAAATGTCTGAGGTGGTGATGTATTAAAACTACAGAAATGGGTGACTCAGTGTGAAGGAGACCAAAGCATAATCTGAAACTTGCACGGGAAGCACAACAGGTGCCTGTGACTTGGCAATGTTTCTGAAGCACTGTCCATTTTTACTCACACTTTCCTTATGTCCAAATCTTTTTTGATGCTTTTCTATCAAATTCTAATTATGAGGAGTACTTTCAAGTTAGAATGGTTTAGTATCTTGGAACTTGAACTTTGAAGCATGGAGCTGCTTTTCTCCGTGAGTTGTGTAGGATCATCATCTTTAAAAAACATAGTGAAAAATCTCAACAGGAATATGCTTGCGCTGCCTATGGAACTATAGGTAGGAATGTTTATTGGCTTTAGAGAACAGATCATGCCACTCAGAATGTTTAGCTTGGGAGCACCAGGCTTAAGCTACAGCCTGAAGTGCTGTTTCATTGTTGCATGGGGGGACTCTGCTGGTCTGACATTGTTAGCCCTTGAGATGTGTTGTTTCTGCTCCTTTTTGTAGCGCTACGTGGACGGAGGAATCAGTGACAACTTGCCTCACTATGAGTGTAAGAACACCATCACAGTGTCCCCTTTTGCTGGGGAGTGTGACATCTGTCCCAAGGGCAAGTCAGCCAACTTCCATGAGATGAACGTGACCAACACCAGCATTCAGTTCAGCCTGGGCAACCTTTATCGCTTAACACAGGCACTCTTTCCACCTGAACCCAAGGTCAGCCCCTGCCTTCCTTTGCTTCATCTCTCCACATGAAAGCTTTTGCAGAAAGTTGCAGTGTCTTAGCTTTTCATCCAGTCACACAAACTTCTCTGTGGATGTATCTTGTTTCTATTTTTTTGTGTTTTGTCTATGTCCTCCTTGGTTTTAGTCTCTCTCGGGCTAAAAATGCATATCCAGCTACTGGCTTTCAGTATTTATTTGGGAATTGTTACAGGATTCTATCATAAAATCAACACTGGGAAATTAACAGCTGTCAGTTTGTAGTCCTTAAATGTTTGCCTGCTAAGAAATTAGGAGAAGTTCTAAAGTTTCATGGTTTTGTAAAGATCTTAATTAATACTTGTCACAGGCAAGTTGCCTTTAAACTTTGCTTATTGCTGTTAGTTGCAGGGCTGAAGAGGGAAATGCTCTTGAATTGCTGTTGTGAAAATTGGAAGAATAAAAAAATAAAACCAGACCTTTTCAACTGGCTTGGGATATAGTACAGCAAAGAAGCAATTTTGCTGACTGCTGCAGATATATTTAAACTGCAGGCTTTTTGGCCACTTCAAGACAAATTCTAAATTCTACTTATGTAGGCTTTATTTTTTTTTCTTTTACTAGTACCTTTGTGTAGGTGAGCTGGTATTTTATCTGGTAAAAGATATTTTCATAGCAAAGATAAGCCTGAGCATCAGAATTCCACAGCTGATATTTCAAAGCTGTGGGAAGTAAAGAAGCACTGGGAGGGAACAAGGGGAATTGACACACTCCAAACACCCTGTTTCATTGCTGCTAGCAGCTTCTGAAGCACTAATCAAGGAAACAAGAGGAGAGGGAAGTCTTCCAAACTGTTGGAATGCCATCATTCCGTGCATCTTTAACAGCCGCAAGTTAAGTTAATGTACATGATCACGTATTCATCACCACAGTGGCCATATTAACCTGAATCTGCTGTATTCCAGCAATTGTTAAGGTGGCTTTTTTTCTTACAATAGTGGAAGGTGGAGGAAAATGGCTCTTTATTCTGCAAACTGTTGATTGAAGTTGAAATTTCTTTTTATTTGTCTGACTCATTTACTCTATATTTGCAGGTGCTCGGAGAGATCTGTGAGCAGGGATATTTGGATGCTCTTAAATTCTTGAAGGAGAATGGTATGTTAAACTTTCAGATAATTATTGATTATATGGTCTTAACCTCAGTTTAAAAAACAAACAAAAAAACCCCAGAGCAAAACAAACAAAAAGAGTGAGAGGGTTTTGTGTAGCTAAGAAGGCTGTTGGTCTCTGAGAATTTTAGAAGGATCATGGTAGTTTCATTCTTGTAGAAATGCCACAGTTATTGTACACCTGAGGTGAACTGTGCCACACAAAAATTGAACTTTCGGAGTTTTGTCAAATCTGTGTGAAGTAAATGTTAAGTGAAATTTCCAAAGAATTCCAGTTCTAGGCAAATCATATTATTACTTGGCTTTATCTTAATTGTGCAGGATGGGTATAGGCTACTGCTTCCCACTCCTCTGAAACCTGTATCTTCTATTCCTTCCACTCTGCTGTCATCCAAGTGATTTTCTGGTAGTCCAGAAGTGGGAGCTGGCTAACAACAATAAAAACTCAGTTACAGACAAATCCTCTGGGTGAGAGAAGACTTTAGAAGATGACAACTTATAATGAAGCAGTTGTTGACACCCAGATAAGTTTAGGAAGAAGAATTACGAGTTCTGCTACTCTACTCCTAGAATTCTAATAACATGTTTTATATTGATAAATATTGTTGCTCTGCAAGCTTTGAGACAAACAAGTTGAAAACAGTAACTTGATATTGGGATGAAGTTAACTATGTGTTAAATGTGCCTGGGCCCTGTAGTCTTTGTATGCAGAAGCAAATTGGTACTGGCTCAGATCACAGGAATGGGAATAGAAATAGGACTTCTGCACTATTACAGAAAGTACCAGCTGCAGGATGTGAGCAGTCATTGATGTACTCTGCTGATACCTGGTTACTGAATATTCAAATTGTCTTGAAACAATTCTCTTCACTGAAGAACCTCACAGTTCTGCTTAAGAGCTTGATTTTCTATAATGTTATTATTATGTGTTATTATTATTTAATGAGAAAGTCTTCCCTTATAGCTTTTACAACATGATTAAAAGCACAAACTCTACAAAGAGCCTCTGGTTTGTGGTTGTCTGTGCTGAGCTGGATTCTCTTGCTGTCCTGCACCCACAGGTTTCCTGTGTGCAAGTTTCCATCTGACGCTAATATCTGACATTCCTTGCAGTTCTTCCTTGGTCTCTCTGCCCCATGTTCTCTCTGTATTGCACTATTGTCCTCCTTTTCACACTGCTAATCCTGTGATCAAGTTTGTTTTTATTCTGTCACAGGGTTGTTTTGCGTCAAGCTTAATCAATGATAATTATAACCCTTCCAAGGTCATTCATTATGCATCACCTTTCTTATTATTTCAGCTGTAGGAATAAATTCCCCCCACATCTGTGACACTTCAAATATTTTCCTTTGCTAAATTCACTGTATATTCTTTTGACACTTGTCTTTTACTAGTACTTGCAGGTAGGATATAGGTTCTGTTGTATGCAAGTATAGATTATATTCAAATTTGGTAGTCTTGTTTCACATGTAATTTTAAAATTATTTTCTGGAAACCAAGTGTAAATGAAATTCTTGTATTTTTCTCTTGGTACTTGTGATCTAGTGCTTGTTTCTAAGGTAGTTATCAGTGCTATTTCTTAATTGGCACTAGTTTTGCAACGCAACCCATGTTGATTTAGATCTGTACTTTGGATACAACTGAAAAAAATATTGTAACCTAGTTGCTTTCCTTTTCAACCCTTTTGTAGCAATGCCTCAAAGTACTCATGTGGTACTTGGCATATCAAATTTCCCAAATATATGATGTATTTTAGGTGCTTTCTTTCAAATACATAATAAATCAGCTTTCCTCCTCTCCTTTAAATCCTTTGCTTTCTTGCAGGAACACAACTTTGGTAAATGACTGTGTGTTTCCAGGGTAGTTTCACTTAATTGTTCACTTTTTTCCTTCTCTTTAGAACCTGTTTTAAAGTAAGACCTAAACCTTCAGAAGAGCCATCACTGTGATGAAACATTTGTGGGATCCTAAGAGCCAGGTGCATTTGACATGGGGTAGATGATGGTGTTCCCTCAGGATAGATCTTTGCTCAGACACACAGACTTCAGGTGCTGTACAGGTACTCAGGAGACCTGTGGATTGAACCTAAGTGAAAGCTCTTGACTCTTTCAGGTATTCTGAATGACTCAATTTATATCCACTTGTCCTTCGCAAAAAGAAACACCCATGAGGCTGCACAACAACACCTTGACCATGTGAAGAGAAGAAAATTGACAGAAAATAACGGAGTAGAAACTTTGACCAGCTTAAATGACCAGCTAAAGCAAAACCCATGGCCTTTGGAGAAGAGCATATTTGAGAGTCTACCTCCCAGACTTCGTAAAGGTGCATGCTTCAGGCTGTTTCATCTAACTCTGAGAGGCAAACTTTGACTTCTGTTTTCTTTTTTTACATAAATTCTTAGATCTATTGCTTAGGAGTTCTGGATAGTGTGTTTTGTCCCTGTGCCATGAGTCTGTGTTCCCATATTTTAAAATATCATAGAGTAAGTTTATGGTAAGAGATTAATTCTTTCATTTTCTAACTGAGCTTTATTCAGTAACACTTGATAATGGTGACTGGATATTACAAAATTCTGTGAAAAATATTGAAACTGCTTTCAGATAGTGTAACATCTTTTCCCTAATAATTATTCTTAAGCACTGCAGGAAGCTTGTAAAGAACAGAATGGGTTCTATGCTCAGTTCTCTAAACTGTTCCCCATGCGGGTGATATCCTACCTGATGCTGCCGTACACGCTCCCAGTGGAGTCTGCTTACTCAGTCGCTTTACGGTAAGGATCTTGTAAAGAACTCTTCTAGAATTATCATCATTTTGGAAATGTGCTCATTGAGAGCTTGTTCAGTGTTGGATGCATTCTGGGATGCAATAATTCAAATGGTAACTGTCAAAAGACCCATTATTTCTACCTATGTGATGCATCCTAAAGCCTATATAATCCAAGGCTAGATAAATAAACATATTAAGAAGATTCTTAAATTATATACTCGTATTACTAATAGCTACCTTGTAATTGCTCAAAAGAAGCAGCCTTAGTTGTACTTTCCGGGAATACATTCTTCTTTACTATATTCTGCAGGAGTATCTGAACTCTCTCCACATCCTTCTTGTGCTTCTTTCTGTTGGCTCACCATAGAAATTCTCTTACCAGTTTTGTTTAGGTTGACTGAAAGTTGTGCTCTTGAAGTAGGGCTTAATTTGATGTTTCAATTCTTGTCAAGGAGAAGTTGCACTCAATGAATTCACCATGAATCCTAATCTTTGTGCTTGCTTAAGGGAATTCCAGTCCCTGAGCAGCAGATGTCATGACTATCTTTAAAAAAATTTTGAAAAAACAGTTATGGTAATCAAACCGTATAGAACTCCAGTGAAGTATTTTGTTTCTGTGCCACTGAATGTGGCACTTCGTGCCATTTTTGGTGGATGGGGAGGCAGCAAGTTTCTCCAGATGTCTCTGGGGTTTTCCTCCTTGTCCCACTCTGATGTAGCTGACTCCTGTTAAGGGGTATCATAAGGAAAAAAAGTACATTTGGTATGTTGTTCTTATTTTGCCTGCTCTTTGTTCTTCCATTGTGCTTTTCTTTTGTTCTTCCTTCCTCTTCCACCCTGCTTTAAACTGAGCAGAAACTTCCTACCACAAAGGTCTTGGAGACAGGAATATTTTGCAGGATTCCTGTGCTGGTCACAGGGTGTGGAATGCACACACTGGTCAGCCACTGAGAGATGCAGTGATTTGTGGTGCCCCTTTTCTTAGCTTGTAGAAGAGAGGTGAAAGGGCTGGAAGGGAATTCAGGGAGAAGAAGTGGACACCTTGGTTAGGGGAGTTGGTTTGGGGAGAAAAAAGCTGTTTTGGATGTGGGACAGGGTGTGTAAAAATATAACTGAGTTTAAATCTCCTGGTTACACAAGCTGTGTTTTGGTTTTGCCTGCAGGTTGGTGAACTGGTTTCCTGACATGCCTGCTGACGTTCGATGGATGCAGGAGCAGCTATTTCGGATTGCTGCCACAGTTTATTCCCAGGCTAAAAGCAAGCTGTTCTGTACAGCCAGGTAAAGTGCAGTGCTGCTGCATTCAAATGATGCAGTTTTAGAAATTCTCTATTTTTGAAATCGGTTAAAGTCTTTTCTTGAATAAGAAAAGCCAACACTAGTTGGCTTTTAAGGCATCTCTCTGAGCAAAAATGTAGCTCTTGGTATGTGTTTGCTGTTCATCTTACTGTCCTCTCCTCAGTTACTTGATAGCACATGTAATCCAGTGTCTTTTCTTCCTTCTTAGTGATATTTCTGATTCCTTTCCACAATATCTATAGGTTGGATATTAGGAAAAAAATTTTCATGGAAAGAGTCATAAAGTTCTGGAATGGTCTGCCTGGAGAGGTGGTGGAGTCACCATCCCTGGATGTGTTTAATAAAAGACTGGATGTGGCACTCAGTGCCATGGTTTAGGTGAAGTGTTAGGACATGGATTGGACTCAATGATCTTGAAGGTCTCTTCCAACCTAGTCATTCTGTGAATAAATTTGGGGATTGCCACCTTCCTGCTTTTACCCTTATTTAGCAGTCTCTCATATTCCAGTCTTACCAATCCTGAGTCTCTTCATCGGAGACAGGCTTTGGGAAGACACAGAATCACAAGTTTGTCTCAGAAATAACTTCTAAGAGGGGTTCTTTGCTCACTGGATCATGATTAAAGAGAAACATGGTTTTCCTTGTGGAAAAGCAGCTCAAGCAGTGTTGAAATGTCTGTGTATGGCAAGTTGAGGTAGTTTTGTTTGTGAGAGGGGTTGTGGCATGTTGTTTTGTTGGGTTTTTGTTGTTTGGAGTTGGTTTTTTTTCCCAAATCCACTGCAAGAGAGAAGATAAAACTTTAAAAAAATAGGGTGTTCTTGGCTAAAACTTCAGTTTCCTGTTTCTCAAATTGGAAAAGGCTAACCTGTTGATTCAAGTGCTGATTTAGTGTAGACAAGTTCTGTTCCAGTTCTTCAGGTTAGTGATGACAAGCTGATTGTAAAGTGGAATGCAGAGATGGCCTTTGGGAAGGTAAACAACTGTATTTGCTATTTGTAAACATGACCAAAATGCCATTTAAACACTAATAATCTCTTTTTCCTTCCTTATTTTTAAAACAGGAAAGACAATTATGCATCACTAAGAAAATGTCAGACTGTCCCATCTTCTGTGGAATTTCGTTCTTCATACTGCCACCTTAAAATGCCTCACTCTGCTGCACACATTGAGAGCTGGCTCTGGGAATCTTCATGCTTCATGCAGTCAGCTATGAAAAATGCTCCTGCTGATATCCAGGAGCCGTCTGACTTGAAGTCCTATCCTAATTTCCTCCCAAATCCTGATGAGTCTGCATTGGAAATAGATGTTGACTCTTCCTCAGAGACAAGTTTCCAAACTGCTCCAGAGTATTAATAGGGAAGTAGATCCCACAGTTTCCAAAATTGAAATTGGGGAGAGAAAATTAAAACCTAGACTAGGGATCACTTTGTTTGTTGCCAATAAGTCTTGGGAAATTCCTTGTTTACAGCTTCCTGACAAATCTGCCTTGGGACTCTTACTGTTTTAAGGATTATAAAAACAGTGGCTGCTATACTAAGTAACAGATTATATAGCTCTGTTGAAGCACCAGCTCAATCAGCTCTACTAAGACTTGTAGTTAAACAGTGTCTCTCTGGAAATAAATCTTTTTAAAAAATCCTTCCAGCATAAAAATGTAAGTTCTGTAAACAGATTGTTAGACAAACAGGCATAGATAACAGAACATTTTTAAAAATTGAATTCTTAACAATATTATGTGTTAGGATTACTTTTATAGCACTTAAATGAAATTGGATTTTTACTCCCTTAAGAGGAATACACAAGTGAGTTTCTTGGTGGCCTCCAGTGTCCATTTGCCTTATATTTGAATATAATGTGGTGTTTATGGAAATTTGTCTGCACAAGATACTGTAGGAACAATATTATTACAATATTATTCTAGGTTGTTGTATGTACTCTGCAGTTCCTATTACCTTTTCTCTGTGTCTCTTTCTCTCCTGAAATACTTCAGGCAAAAATGGCATGAGAAATGGGACACCTTCCCCTGAAGTATAAACAAGAACGCTTTCAGTGACTTCAGAGGACTTTTTTGTTTTTGGAATTTAACATAAAGGCTTAATAAATGATCAAATATTGAAAAGTAGGTAAAACAGTGACTGTGGTTCGTAGCAAGCAGTATGTGGAGAAGGTGTTAAACTTTACAGAAGATGTTAATAAAAATCAATTTATAGCAAGTGGTGAATGATGTTTAGGTTGTCTCTCTAATTGTTGCCCCATTGTTTTTGGGGTTTCTTTCCCCTCCAGTTTCCGAGATTTTTCTTTTCTTCTTTCACTTACCTGTTGCTAAAGTTATAAAAAGAAAGGTGTCCCTCCTGTCTCAGTGAGGTAGGATGACCCAAAGGAAGTTTCCCAAGACTGTCAGGCACAGCAAAAGCGTAAGGCTTGGTGGAAGTATCAATATTCAGGGAGCTCTGCAGAGGTCTCAAATAATAGGTAGAAAATTTAGCCAAATCATACCTCTATTGAGAAATGGCAGCTTAAACCATTTCCACTACAAAAGGTTCTGCATGATTTTAACAAAGACAATGCATTAGTAGATGAGGGCATCTGGGAAGGAAAGTAATGTTAGGATTAATTGCTGCTCTCGTGGCTTATCAGGTCTTGTATAATTTTTGAGTAGAAGGAAACAATTGGCTTTCAAGTTGATTTGCACGTTTTTGGAGGGGGCATGTGCCCTTGGGGAGCTTTTCATTTGAGAGGGAATTCTGTACAACCCAGGGAAAAGCTGCTTGAGGACCTCTTGTTCAGAGAAAGGGGTTGGATTGTGATGCTCAGGAGCTGGGATATGGGAGTGTGAGCTTTGGCAAAATGTAGCACTTGAATTGGGCCTGCCTTTCAAACGTCTCTCAGTTGTGATTTCCCTAAGCTTGGAGTGCTGCATTTTACAATATTCAAATGGATTTTAGGTTGGGGATGAAGTGCTGAGCTCTCTATTTCCGTACTCTACAAGGCTGGTGCTACTTTACTTCAACTCTTCTGTTCATTTTTTGGGTGTATATATCATCAGACTTGCAAGAAAATATGTTGGAATTGTTACTCTAACTACAATTAAAATATATAAGATCTGTTTTAAATTGTCTTCATTCATTAGTTTACCAGTTTGTTTTAGAATTAAATCAGAAATGCCAAATTTTGCTTCTGGTCTTTGTTGGAATACTTCTATTAACTACACTTAAATCAGCCTTAACCACTTTTTCTGTTGGGCACAGCTCCCATTTTGTCTCCTTTTTCTAAAATAAAAACACAATCTCTGTTACCATGGTCTCTGAGCTTTCTTGAGTGCAATTCACGCTAGTGCAAGTTAAATGTCATTGATGGTTCTGATGTGTTTCTTTTATGAGTACTACTCTGAAGTTTGACAGATGCTTGTGTATACTCTGGCTGGACCTGAATGTCACCTCAGTTTAAAATTTTGTGGGTTTTTTTTGTCTTTTCTTGGTTTTTGATGGGATTTTTTTGCTTTCTGCAACCAGTTATTTTATAAATACCTTGTTGCATTTAAACAGAAATAATTAAAAACCAGAGAGATTTGGGCGTGAAGGGAGGAAAAAAGGGTGCGTTGTTTCTGAGCTAAAACTAACTTAGCAGATAACTAAATATAAATAAGATAATAAAAACCTATTAAATAATTTGTTCTATTAAGAATAGATGCGCTAAAATATTTATTTGTATTTAATATAGATATTTTAAAACATACATAAAATATATCAGTAATGTAAAAGTATAACTAATATACAATAACTATATTACCTATAAATATATAATACAAATATAAAAATTACATACAGAAATAGCTAGATACAACAATTTAATGGAATGTAAAATAATACTAGTAGTAATAATAATCATATTAATAATAATAATAACAATACCAACAATTTAAAGTAATTTACAACACAAGCTTTCAGTTTCAAGTGCCCAATCTGCTTTCCTGAGTTTGGGGCGAATCCCATGGGTTTGGGATGAAACACGTGCGTTTGGGCTGAATTCTCCGGTTTTGGCTGAATCGCGCGAGTTTGGGGTGAATTCCCCGGGTTTGGGATTAACCCCCCGGATTTGGGCTGAATTCTCTGTGTTTGGGCTGAATCCCGCGGGTTTGGGGTGAATTCCCCGAGTTTCGGCTGAATCCCGCGGGTTTGGGCTGAATTCCCGGGTATGGGGCGAATTCCCCTGGTTTAGGATGAATCCCGCGGGTTTGGGGTGAATTCCCCGGGTTTGGGCTGAATCTCCCGGGTTTGGGCTGAATTCCCCGAGTTTAGGCTGAATCTCCCGGGTTTGGGCTGAATCTCCCGGGTTTAGGGTGAATTCCCCGGGTTTAGGGTGAATCTCCCGGGTTTGGGCTGAATCTCCCGGGTTTGGGGTGAATCTCCCGGGTTTGGGCTGAATCTCCCGGGTTTAGGGTGAATTCCCCGGGTTTGGGCTGAATCTCCCGGGTTTGGGCTGAATCTCCCGGGTTTAGGGTGAATTCCCCGGTTTCGGTGACCTCCGGCCGCAGGAAGCGCTCCCCTGGCCCCGCCCCTTTCCGCCGTCCCGACCAATGGGCGCCGGGCGGGGCCGCCTGTCATGGCCGCCCCCGCGCTGCGGCCCTGAGCGTCCCGAGTCCGCCGGAGCCGCCGAGGCCGCGCCCGCGCCGCCGCCGCCATGGGCACCGTGCACGCCCGGGTGAGCGCCGGGGCCCTGGGGGTCGGCCGGGGCGGGAGCCGCCAGGGGTAGGACCCGGGCAGCCGCCCCGGGGCTGCCCGAAGGTCGCAGGGCCCCGCGCTCCCCGCCGCGACCTTCGGGCCGGGCACGGCGCGGCCGCGGCCGGGAGTGGGGCTGGGGCTGCGATCGGGGGCCGTGTCCCGCCTCAGCCGCTCCGCGCTTCCGAGCCCGCCGGTTGTGGCACAGTCGGGCCCGGGCAGAGAGAAGGGGTCGGAGCCTTTGCCAGTGCCCGGAGGTGTCTTCCCTTCCCAGCTAATTTCTGGGGATTTTATAGACTCAGTGATACTGACGGCTTGGAAGCGACCTTTATGGTCGTGTAGTGACACGTCCCCGCTGCCATGGGCAGGGACACCTTCCACTCTCTCAGGCTGCTCCAAGCCCCATCCAACCTGGCCTGCCATGTAAGGAGCAGCCACAGCTGCTCTGGCCAGCCTGTGCCAGGGCCTCACCACCCTCACAAAGGAGATAAATGTCTTACTAATTTTCTCCCTATAGAATACCTGGGTCTTTTTCAGGTCTTTACTGAAGCTTTCCCAGAGCTGACCTACCCAGGGGGCGGGCTGGCAAGAACGAGGCTGGGGAGATGAAAACAGAATAAAAACGACCAAAACCAAACAAAACCCAAAACCAAGCAGCTGACAAAACACAGTGCAAAGAGAAGCGCCCTTGGTGAGACTTGGAGGCTGGAGCCTTGCATTGCTTGGAGAGGGCTGAGGGGCCTCGTGCCTGAAATCATTGTAAATATATGCACAAATCTCCAAATCCATCTATCAGTGCTTAAAGAAGAAATGCAGAGGTCTAAGTGGTCAGTTTTAAGGCTGAAGAACAGTTGCAGAGAGCTGCCTCCAATTAAGGCTCTAGAGTATGTGAATACTGTGACTAACGTAATTTTTGTTTCAAGATTTTTTGCTTGCATTCTCTGTTTTGTGTCCATCTGTGGTGTGAACAGCTAGACAATATTGTGTGGATACAAAGTGTTTCGCACTTGTCTGAAATTTGTGGCAGTAGTAGAAGCTTCTGTCTTCCTTTGAGGATTTTGATATGCAACAGCAATTTACTATTCAGGAAGGCAGCTATTCTGATAAGTCTTCTTTTAGGACTCTTTCAGGTATAATAAATAAAGCCATGCTGTGTTTCATTAAAGTGTTTGGCGCTGATGGTCAGAACCTGAGGTTCTCAAGCTGTATTTGAAAAGAATAAGGCTAAAAAGAAAAGAAATACTGAAATATAAAGGCAAATGAATACATGCAAAGCAAACTAACATTCTGAGAACACCCTTTTTATTTTATTGTTTGACATTCATAGTCTTCTGCCTCCTAAAACCCAAACTAGGTTTTTTTAAAGAATTTAGACTTCATCTTTTTGCACAAGAAGCCTGTCTTAAGACTATTTTTTGGAAGAATGCAGAGTATTTTTCAGAAGTCATTCAATGTGGAAGCTATTTAACTTTCATTAAAAATTTCAGCAAGCAGGTAGGTGTCATGTGTTCTGGTAAATTCCTTTTATTTTAGTTCTCTTTTGCTTTTTTTCCCTTAGGATTGGATGAGCTCACTGTTGAGAACCACAGGTTTTTCTCATTTACAAAAGGCACCAATCAAATGCTGTTTTCTCTTATGCTTTCAGAGTTTGGAGCCTCTTCCAATGGCTGGGCCAGACTTTGGTGCCTTGGGAGAGGAAGCTGAACTGGTTGAAGTTGAACCTGAGAGCAAGCAGGAAATTCTTGAAAACAAAGATGTAAGTACCTGAGCAACATCCTGAATTTTTTGGAGAGCGGTTTTTTTCAGCAATTGGCAGTAATAGAAAGTTGCAGTTATTTTGCTGTTGTATTATACATAATACACAGAGTTGTACAAATATTTCTGATAGAGTTATTATAATCTGCATAGTCTCTTTTACAAACTCTGGTATAGAATTGTTTAGGTTGGAAAAGACCTCTAAGATCACAGAGTCTTAACTGTTAACCCAGCACTGCCAAGTCCAGCACTAAACCATGTCCCAAGTGCCACATCCACATGGTTTTTAATCCCCCCAGGGGTGGTGACTGCCCTGGGCAGCCTGTTCCAATCCTTGACAGCTATTTGAAGCAGATTTCTTTTGACACTTACCCCTAACATTATAATTCACTGAAAAGATTGGAAAAATAAGGGAAATGCAATCACTGGACTCCATTTGTACTGGGTAGTGTCGAAGGTGTTGTGATTTTTACAGTAAAATTGTTTCAGGTGATTATGTATCAAAATAAAAGTATAAAACCTCATAATGGGAGTGATTTTCAGCTGCATTTCAAACTGCACTGCTTCTGTGGTAGTGATGATTTTAACAGAGTTTAAATATTTGTGGCTTGTACACTTGCTTGATTTTCTTCTTTTAATTCTTTGCTTATGTATAGAAAGAAGTAGCAAATAACTACAACTAACTACATAATTCTGTCTTATGTACTTATTACTTGTGTGATTTCTGCAGTTGCTTCTTTGTCCATAACAACATTTGTAACCAAAACCCCAGCAGCTGCAGTCTATCAGTGTTTCTTCTGCTACAACCAGTGTTAGCTTTGGTGTTAGAAATCTCTTTTCTTTCATTTTTGTGTTATGGGAGCAATGTCCCAGAATCTCAGAAAGGAGTCATTTCTGATGGTATAGGTTAGCAGGAATTAGCCCTAGGAATCATCAGGATTTCTCACAATAATTTTTGTGCATTGGTGACCTTGATCCTTGTTATTAGATGTAAATCCAGTACTTGTGTGTAAATATTTGTTGTGTTTAGGTGGTGGTTCAGCATGTGCACTTCGATGGACTTGGAAGGACCAGAGATGACATCATCATGTATGAAATCTGTGATGTTTTCAAGGCAAAAAATCTCATTGATGTAAGTGCTGCAGCAAATAACAGACTTGCTGTTTAGAAATTAATTAAAATTTTTTCTCTCTTTTTCCTGCTTTGGGCAACTCACTTCAGACATGGGGCAACTCTTTCAAGAACAGGGGCCCCCTATATAAGTTGTAACTACTGGAACCTATTTGAATAACTGTTTTAACTATTAAAGTAATTAGGAAGCAAACTAACAAAAGGTATGAAGGTATTGAGCCAGATGTTCTGGGTTTAAATTATTTCTACAGATGCAAGTGTTAAAGTGGTTGTGTTCTGTTTTGAAGATGCACATGTGTGTCTTTACATACAAAATCTGTCAATATTTTACAACTTAGCTGCATTTTAACTAATTTATCCTCATTATTTTTTGTTAACCTGAAAGACTTGAAGGGACTAGATTAACTTGAAAGCCCCTTCCATCCCAAATATCCTCTGATTCTGTGACTGAGCTACTTTTCTCATGCTGTAGGTGATGAGGAAATCACATGAAGCTCGGGAAAAGTTGCTTCGTCTTGGAATCTTTAGACAGGTGGATGTTCTGATTGATACCTGCCAAGGTGTGTATTCCCTCACTTATCCTCACCTTTATTCTCTTATATTCATACCTGTAATATATATTTCCCTGTGTAATAGGTTGGATATTTTTTGTGTGTGTAACTTACTTGTATACCTTTTTATATATTTTAGAAGAATAGGTGGGTGTGCTGTGGATACAAATGTATCTATATCAGTTACCCCTATGAAGGAAATCTATTTGCATGTGTTTGCATATATGTGTATGTCAATGAGTGAATTTCAGCACTTACAATGATTACAGTAAGGTTTCCTTAATCCACAGTTTCAAGGAACATGTGAGGGAAAGCTTGAAAATGTGTCCTGTACTTGTATTGCACATCACATTGACATGAAATTATTAAAGCCAGTAATCCTATGATTGGGTCAAATTCTGCACACACATCCAAACAGCCTTTTCTCAAGCCATTTACCTTTGTAGCATGGACTTTTATTATGCCTTAACTCAGTTTTCAAATAATTCAATTAACCTTCTGTCTGCAATTTTTAAAATGCACTTCATTTATTTCTTTAGGAGATGATGCCCTTCCAAATGGTTTAGATGTGACCTTTGAGGTAACCGAATTGAGAAGGTTAACTGGGAGCTATAACACCATGGTTGGCAACAATGAAGGCAGCATGGTATGGATTATTTCAAATTATTAGTAATGCCTTTTGATATTCCTCTTACCTTCAGGTGAATTTGGTGATCCAGTCTTGATCCAGCCTTACTAAGACTTTGTCAGGACTTTGTGCCAGGCTTTCATTCAGCAAAAGACTATTTTAAGCTGGGGGACAATGGTGTAGCTTCCAGCTCACGATGTTAGTTTTTTATTTCTTGAAACTTCTTGAATTATTTCTTGCTTCTATTTAAAATGATTTGTCTACTGGAGAGATTAGTAAGGAATTTGGTATTTTCTTTCTATGAGATATACTTGAAGTATTTTTCTTCTCAGTCAGAATGCTTTATATTTGACTTAGAAAAATTTCTTGTTTTTCTCTTTTAGCCTGGTATCAATTATTCTGGGCTGTAGCTTTTCATGAATTCTACGAACTTTGGAACTTGTTTTCATATGACTCAATTAAGGATGCATCAGATTAAAATCTTGTATGAACAATATTTGCCAATTGCCCCAGGAAGCACCAGCTGTAGTGCTGGTCTGTGAGTGTGCTTGTACCAGAAGTGCTGCTGTGATCAGGTTGTGCTCTCAGGTGCTTATCCTGCACCCTTTTTGCCTTCTCACTTGCACAGGGCAGCTGTGCCTGGGGCTGGTGGATAAGCCAGATCGAGGGGCTCATCCTTTTCCTCTTAGGGGTATTTTTAACCTGGATATGATCCCACATGACTCAGGTGATGGTGTTTTGCATGTGGAAGGAGAGCTGGAACTGGGTGAGTTGAGTGCTGCTTATGCAGCTCCACTGCCAGGAGCCAAGTCCACGGTGTTGTGGCCTGAAGGAAACCAGCAGGGAATCCTACCTGTTGCTTCCAGTGCTGCTCAGAACTGACTGAAAGCTGCTTGGGTTTCTCTTTTTGTGCTCAGCTTCCTCTTCTGTTTGATTTTAATTTATCACAGAGAAGTAAAACTTGTGAATGCTCTAAAAGCATGACTTGTATACACTGATATTGGCAACCCAGATAGTTTCCTTAAGAGTTGAATAGATTTATTTATTCTAATCCATTAAATTCAGCTGAAGCTTATACATGTAGTACTTCATACTAAAAGCATTTCTTTTTATGGCCTAATAACCATCATTACAAAGCTCAGGTTACTGGTTTGCTTCCAACAGCTGTCAGACAAAGGCAGTCAGGATTTCGGAGTTTTTTATATTCTTTTCCAATAGAACACACAACAATAGTACAGTGGTAGTGTCTGTGTTGGGAGGAAACCTGCTCCATCTTTTCTGTCAGAGGAGCAAGAGCTGCCTGAAGGATGCAAGGAATTTGTGTCAGAATAGGCAAAACTGTTTCAGTAGTTTCTGGAGAATTGTGGAATTGTATTGTGCCATCATCAGGTCCAGTTGCAAAAGGATCTTGCTCAAAACAAAACTACAGGGAAGTGGCTCCATAGTGATAATTTTTCCATGCTTTGGTTCTGATGAACCCTCCCTGACAGGGGTTTCTCTTGAGGATCAGGAGGAGAGCGTGCAGTTGCAGAGCAGCTGCTTGTTGTGCCAAAGATTTGTTCTCCAGGGCTTTGAGACAGGCTTGGAGATTTTGCTGGAAGTGATATCAGTACTGATATCTCAGTGAGAGTGCATGTTAAGTCAGCAGCTACTAAACAGCAGTAAAAGTTGGATGTTTGATTGTAATTTGCACTGTTGGCTTTTGCTGCCAGTGCAGAGAGAAAAATAACAGAAAAAAACCACATTCAGTTATGAGTATTTTAAAATATCTTAATTCCTAATTCTCATGATGTCCCTGTCTCCAGCATATGATTTAGATGCAAGGCAGCAGACAATATAAAACGTTATGGTGTGGGGAGGTTTTTGTTTGTTTGTCTAGTGTTTTGGGGTTTTTTTTATTTCTTTTCTGTAGGTGCTTGGGCTGAAGTTCCCAAATCTCCTTGGACGTGCAGAAAAGGTGACCTTCCAGTTCTCCTATGGAACAAAAGAAACTTCATATGGCCTGTCCTTCTTCAAACCACGGCCTGGAAACTTTGAAAAAAAGTAGGAGATGTGTTTTTGGCTACTTCTTTTTTTAGTGAAGGAATACAAAACAATTAAAAGATCTTTCCTTGGATAAGAATTACATTTATTCTTTCCTGGGGGTCTGGTAATGATGTAGCAGGGCTAGTTTCTTAAATTTTTGTAGTTATTCAGAGCTGTACCTTAAATAGTTTCCCTTTCAAACCTGCCAGTAATGTTGTGTTTCAGTTTTTCAGTTAATGTATACAAAGTAACTGGACAGTTCCCTTGGAGCTCTCTTCGAGAAACAGACAGAGGAATATCAACAGAATATAATGTGAGTGTAGCACAAGTGTAACACATGCTTCATTTACGTTTCAGTTGGGCTCTTGGAAATATGTTTTACTTTTTGAATAATTGAATCACACATGCACAGGGCTGACTTGTCTTTATTTTAAAGGGGTCAGTGATTTGAAAAGGACAGAGGTTGTGCATCTTGGATTTTTTTGTTACAATTCAGTCTCATTTTGGCCATATAAAAATGCCAGTATGTTTTTCTTCAATTTTTTTTTAAATTATCATTTCAGAGAGGCAGCTGATTGCGTAATTTACTGTATCAGCCCAATTCAAGATATTTTTCATTTGGAATGGATTAATTAGTGTGCATCCAACTGTCTTGGCTGGAGCAGAATTAGCATAACTCTGAAATGGAAAAGGATTTCTCTCTGTTTCAAGAAGTTTGGGAAGAAAGCCATAGACTGAAATATAAAAAATATTTATTTTAATTTTGTAACAATTGTTTTAATGACTTTCTCAATCTTTTATTGTAGTTTCCCATCTGGAAGACCAATCACACAGTGAAGTGGGAAGTTGTGTGGAGAGAGCTTGGCTGCCTTGCTAGAACAGCATCCTTTTCTGTTCGAGAGGAAAGTGGGCACTCTCTAAAATCTTCTCTCTCTGTAAGGCTTTTTCATAATAATATTTTAAAAACACATAACTTTGAGTCATCTCATACTTAGGAGTGATACCAAAGGAGCTTTTTGTCTTTGGAGGGAATGTGTTTTCCTTCAAACATCTTTTGCTGTGTCTGGTCATTGCCATGGAGTAATCCAGGAGGCCCAAAGGGAGAACAAGGAATGAAGAGAATTATAGTTGACTGTTAGGCTTTGGCTTGTTCTCCCTCTGTCTCACCTGCCATCTCTTTTTGCAGAATTGCTTTGTTTTGTAGCGGACAGGAAGAGTAAATTTCCTCATCCTAAGCCTTTTGTAAACATTCTCCCCGATGCCAGCTTCTGGTCGCTTGCCATCTTTCACTTACTGCTTACAAACTGTAGGAGATAAGCTTTTTGGAGATTGGTGGGTTGCAGTTGGGCTGCTGCTCTGTTTTGGGTGTGTGCCATGTCAGAAAATACAAATGTATGCATTTCATGTGGCCTGTAAATGTCAAACAAAGCCAGTCTATAGGGACATTGTTCCCCAATCCATGTAGCTATACTAATCTTAGCTGGAGCTGTGCTTGTCTTCCACTGTTTGCGCAGTTTTGGAAGGAAAATAATAGTGTCACTCTGAGGCATTCAACAGATATGAGAACCTAACCCCAATTTTTTTTCTTCTTTTCAGCATGCCATGGTAATTGATTCCCGGAACTCCTCAATCTTGCCAAAACGAGGTGCTTTGCTGAAAATTAATCAGGTAGCTTTAAATCACTTGTGCTATTATCGGGGTTTATCTGTGTGTTCAAATAAGTCTTAATTTATCTAATTGATGTTAATGTTCAAAAGTCTAAAGTTAGAAATTAATCTAAAATTGACTAGGGCACAATGCAGACTGGTAATTACCTTTTCTGTTTACCCAGTGTGCCTTTTAAAATCATGAAACTTTTTTTATGGTGGAAAATTTTCATTTGTATGCCATTAGTCAAAGAGCACAGCCTCTCCATCAGAATTAAATTATTTATTAGCTGAGAGACAATATCCCTGACAGTATTTGCACTACACTTTCAGTGGGTATTAATTAGCCCTTCTTTTTTTTTTTTAACACTGTCATGCACAGATTGCCAGGCTGCAGTCCTGTTGCTACTTACATAATTTCTAAGTCTGAGAGTTAAAAATGAAAGACTGGGTAAAAATAACTCTCCAAGGCATATGCATGTAACATTTTGGCTGAGAAAATGCTTTTCCCTCTTGTTACAGTCAGAGCCTTTCTAAAAGTTGGCTTTTCTGCTGTGTGGGTAATACTTCAGAAGCATTAATTTCTCTAGTGCTTTAGAGGCAGATTTGAAATGCCACTGGAACTAAACGTAAGCAGCAGTGGACTGTTGTGAGTGAGAAAAGTGGTTGTAATTCAGGGTTTAGGTACTGTGTAATTTGTTAGATTTTGCCTCTTACACTGAAGTTCAGTCGCTTCATGAGAGCTGAAAATAACAAATTGTGTCATGCCCTTCTTCACCAGATGAAATCTTCTCAGATCTAGGAAAATACAGTCTTGATTTTGGATGCTGCATTTTCCAGCTCCATTCTATCTTGCCTTCATTTACAAAATGGCTTGGAAAGCAATAGTTTGGTTTAATATTTGGAACAGAGAAAAAATGCAGCTTGTTATTGTGAGGCTCAGAAGTTCATGCATGGCTCAGTCCAAAAATCACCTGCCTCACCCTGCCAGTGTTTCTGTATTTCTTGTAAAGAAAAATACTGCCTGTGCTGATACAGACATGCTAAACTTTTAGAGGAAAGAAACATATATCTGTTGCAACTGCCATAAATTTATGTCTTTGCAGGAGCTGGCTGGCTATACAGGTGGAGATGTGAGCTTTCTGAAAGAGGATTTTGAATTTCAGTTGAATAAGCAACTTCTCTGGGATTCGGTAAACTTTTTAAAGATATTTTAGTAATTGACCTGAGGTTTTTCTGGAGCTATTAAACCTATGTGTTATGATTATTTTCCACTATGGATTAGGAAAAAGATTGGGAAAATGGCTGGAGTAGATAACTTGATTCTGTTTTCTGGAAAATGGACTGTCTGTATTTTTAACTTTATGTTCCTGCTGTGCACAATCACTTGAAAAGTGGGAATTTTGGAGAGAACTTGTTTCACAGTTAACCATAAGAATGTTTTTCTTTCCAGAAGTGATGTTGGTCATGTCTCTTCTTTGTGGTCTTCCTTAGAAAGGATTTTTCAAAAACCTTGGAAGTTTTTGAAAAACTTAAAAGTTTTAAACCTTCATGAATATTCTGTATAATCTTGGTTTGATTTCCTTTTTAATTGAAATGTTGAATATATAACTGTTCATCTTGGTATCATAGCATGTAATTGTTTCTTGTGTATAAGATTATTGGGAAAAAACTGGAATTGATTTCAACAGCATTGATTTAGTATTAGGTGGAAATAGGATTTTGAATTGAAATACTGAAAAACTGTAATAAGAATTTCAACGTATCCCAGGAATATTTCTAACTGAATTTAGAAAGAAGTTTTTTATCACATGGAGATAGTGCAGTAAATTCTTCTCAGAGCTGAATGGGGAATTAAACAGCAACTTCCATCATGAAGATTTAAAAGTCAGGGATTACAATAATTTCTATCTCAAAGGTATTGACAAGAGATGTCACTGTCTATCAGTGACACCTAGCACACAGGCAGCAAGCAAATAATTATATCTATTTATTTCAGTGACTTGAATTGCAAGAATTACTTTTTATAGATAAAGAATAACTCTGTAGTTTACTTGATGTCAGAATAGTGAGTCACAGAAGGTGGCTTCATGTAATTATAAGGGTAATTTACAGACAAGTTATAATTGTACATTTTTGGCAGCTTCTTGTTGGACTCAGTCTCCTGTGGGTTTCAAATTGCCAGGAATAATTGATGGCAGCAGTGTTGTCTTAATTCAGGACATGAAAATTCTCAAGACAAGAGGTTGACAATGAGGTTCTCAAGACAATGAGGTTAAGTGCTCCCTTAAGCTGTTGTGGAAGTAGCATTTGGTTCAATTGTGCTATATTGACATTTTCAAGGCACAGCACTGCATAAAAGAAAGAGGGCAGCAGCCATCAAGAATTTCCTGAAAATCCTGTTGCAAATCTGATATACAGGGTGTGATGTCTGCAGGATGTGAGCAGCTCTAATTCTGGGAGACTGATGGGAGCTCTGCCTGAGGAATAAGTACTAATAAACAACTTGTTTTTCTCTCCAAAGGTTGTTTCAGCATCATTCTGGGGTGGAATGCTGGTACCTATTGGAGACAAGCCATCCAGTATAGCTGACAGGCAAGTTTTTTAAATGTTTGGGGTTTTTTTCCCAGTCAGCAGAGGTATGCTGCACAAGAGAAGAACAGTAGTAGTTCTGAGGAGAATAAAATGTTTACAGTTAGCTGTAATTGCATATTCATACTCAAGCCATTTTCATATTGGGCTGGTAAAAATTTATAAATTGCTGTGTAGTAGCTCTGCCTGCCCATATTTCTGGTTGCAAAATGGTATTTACCACCTGCAAAATTCTGTAACAGGCATAGGTTTATTCAGACACAAAACCATATTTTGACTCTGTTCACTCTGTAGCAAATTTTGCCTTCTAATGCTGGTGTTTAAAGATCACATTACTAAAGCTGTTGCAAAGTCACCTTTAAGTGAAACATTAAAGTAAATTTATCTGTATTCACTAGGTTTTACCTTGGTGGACCAACAAGTGTGCGTGGATTCAGTATGTACAGCATTGGACCCCAGAGTGAAGGTCTGACACTTTTAAGTCCCCCTCCTCTGACAATACTGTAAATATTAGTGTGTCACAGAGAATCCTTAAACTTTGAATAGCCTGAAAATAATTACACTCATTCTCTACTTTTGAGAAGTGTTATGGCTTTGATACGGTGTTTACAGATCAGTTCACAATGGGATAAACCAGGTAGTTCTTAGTTAAGCTGTGATTAATTACTAATTTTATCAACCATGTGTGTGTTCAAACTTGCACACTTCCAGTGTGTCATTTTAATTAGTAAGCAACCTTCAAGCTGGAAAAGTTCCCAAAACATGGTTATAGCAACAGTTTGTTTGATACAGCCTATGTTCAGGTGGCTTAGGGGGAAAGATAATCTTCTCAGCAGAGGTGTTTGGAGGGTCAGGAGCTTCCTTAGTTCTGTTCCTTACTCTGCTGTTATCAGTGGATTCAATATCCAGTCTATTTTGAAATTAATAGTTCAGTTGTATCAATTGCCCATTTTTATTATCAAGGGAAGTATTACAAAGGTGGCCAGGACGTAATTCTGATGAATTGTCATGCCTCAGGCTGTTCTGGTGAGGGAAGGAAGAAAAATGTACTTCCCTTGGAAGGTTTAAAGAAATGTGGAAGTTCTAATTTTTCAAACTAATAGTGCTGAGTTTGGAGTGAGTTGGAAGCAAATGGGAAGAGTTGTAAAGGGTAGAAGTGGAATATAAACTTATGGAATGTAAAACAACTTATGGGTGTGTTTTTGTGCCTTTAACAAGTGATTCCTTTAATATGTTCCACAGTAAATTAAAATTAAAATGTTTATTCCAACATTTTGCCCAAGCAGGTGATTATTTGGGAGGAGAAGCCTACTGGGCTGGAGGGTTGCATCTCTACACCCCTCTCCCTTTCCGGCCTGGCCGTGGAGGGTTTGGAGACCTTTTCCGAACACATTTCTTCCTTAATGCTGGAAATCTCTGCAATCTCAACTATGGTAAGACTCAACAGAATAAAAACCCCCTCTTCTCTTCATATAAGAGCAAAAAGGAGAATTCTGCGTGTGTTCACTCAGAGGCACTTTGTTTACTGCATATATTTTGGTGTTTGTCAAAAACCTGCTGCTTTTAACTTATATATTTGACAGATTGCCAGTAGTTTCTTTAGCTCTCTCCATAATTTCCACCACAACTTGTAGGAAAGAGAGCCAGGAGGGTAATGGCAGTGTCTGTGAACAGGTGATGTTTGCAGTCCAGTGTGTAACTAACACTTGCTATCTTACACCATTCTGAAGGGAGAATGAAAGATGATGTTTTAGTGGAGTTCTGGTGTTTACTGGGATGAACTAAAGAAAAAGTGGTGGCATTGGATGAGGGTGTGGTAGCTGATGGAACTCTTTCCCCTCCCATCCCTAACTCTATTCAGGATACATTTCAGTGTATTAATGCATAACTTTTCAATATGATTTCAGTCAGTTTTAGAATATAGTGATATTTGATGTCTGCCTCACTTGATGTAAGAAAGGTGACATCCATATGGGAGGGAGATAATTCAATCAACTTAAAACTAGTAGAGACCCACTAAATCATAGAATAGGGTCCCAGAATGGTTTGGGTTGAAAGGTACCTTAAAGCTCATCTTGTTCTCCCACCTGCCACGGGCAGGGACACCTTCCACTATCCCAGGTTCCTGCAAGCCACATCCAGCCAGGTCTTGCACAGTTCTGGGGATGGAGCAGCCACAGCTTCTCTGGGCAACCTGTGCAGAGCCTCAGCACCCTCACAGGGAACAATTTCTGTCTCATATCCAATCTAACCCTCCTCTCTGTTAGTGTGACGCCATTCCCCCTTGTTCTGTCACTCCAGGCTCTTGTCACTTGGTCTCTCTCCATTTTTCCTGTGGGGTCCCTTCAGGTACTGGAAGAGAGCAGTAAAGACATTGAAGTCTTTAATATTCATTTCCTCCTTCTTGCTAGTAGGTGCCCTATATGCCCTATAATGGGACACAGAGAGCAGCCAACAATCCAACTGAAATCACAGTATTTTTATTCTAGTTCTGCTCTCTTGCTGTGCTGCTCATCCGTTGGTGTTTGACTGCAGGTGACGGTCCCAGGGCACACTTGCAGAGGCTGGCAGAGTGCATCCGCTGGTCCTACGGCTTGGGAATAGTGCTGCGCCTGGGAAACATCGCCAGGCTCGAGCTCAACTACTGCTTCCCCATGGGAGTACAGCCTGGAGACAGGTTGGTTTGGTACACCAGCTTCTGCAGAGGTTGCTGCACTCCAGTCTGCTTTCTCAGAGAGAGTTGTGGCATGTGGGTTTGTTTAGTCCATCCCAACAGAGACATCTTGGTGCTGCTTTCCCAGCCCGCTTTATTTACCTTGGTTGCACAGTTGGGTTAAGACTTTGCTTCCCAAGTGCCACAGTTCATTTATCTTGAGAGCAGCTGTTGATATGTGCAAATAGCTGTGCAGCAGCTTCATTTTTGGTGGGGAAGTGATCACTCAAACAGCTTGTGGGGTGTTCTTAAGCCTTCTAAACCCAAATGATTGGATAAATACCTCATTTGCTGTCTTTAATAAATACCTAGTTTAATGTCTTTGCTTGAAAAATGAAAACAAGTTTATCTATAAAGAGGAAAGAAGAACAAATTCATTTGTTAGCAACCAATTATCCTGCATCAAGCAAATATTATAATGTTGTCATCTTACTGCAAAAGTTCCATACTGTTGTCTCCTATCACAAAAGTTTCATACCATCTTTGTGTTTTCTTGTGGGTAGCTCCTCTGAGCACTGGCTCTTTCTTCTTCACAAAGTAGCTAACTGACTCCAGTTCCCTTCTCAGCCACCCACTCCACTATTTTATAGCACTATTCTTCTCATTGGTTACAGCTGTGGCCTGTTAAAGTCAGGACTGTTCCTAATCTTTGATAGTTAGCCCACCTGCAACTCCTTAGGGGTAAGATTACTTTGTACTCTGTAGGGGGATAGAATATAAGCAAATAAAGTTAGTATAGAAAGTAATCTTACCCCTTAAAGACTTGCAGCTGGGTTAATTATTAAAGATTAGGAGCAGGCCTGATTTTAACAGGCCACACCTGTAGCCAGTAATAAGAAGAGTGTTATAAAATAGTGGATTGGTTGGCTGAGGGGGAGCTGGAGTCAGTTGGCTACTGTGAGAAGAAGAGTCAGTGCCTAGAGGAGCTGCCTATGAGAAACATCAAGGAGGTACAAAACTAGCAATATGGAACCTTTGCAATATAATGACAATAGAGCTCTTGCAATATATGACAACACTACTCTGTCTTTATTTTCTTATATTCTATCCCCCTACATTATAATATGCAATAAAAAGCTTCAGGAGGCCTGTTTTGTTTGTGAATATTGTGTGAGATAGCTGGTCTTTCATACAGGAGGATTGTTTCTGTGGGCAATGTGAATGTATAATAGCAATTTCAAAATTATAGGCTTTATTTGGAAATGTAAATGCTCTGTACGGATGACAGATTGTCAAAGCATTTATTTTAAAAAACCACTGTCAACTAAAACCTTTGGAATTTGGGGATAGGGAGAATTGATTTTCATTTCATTAGTAATTTATGTATCACTTACATTGTTTATTGTTTGTTTCTTTTCAGGATATGTGATGGTGTTCAGTTTGGAGCAGGAATAAGATTTCTATAATACAGAAATACTTTACATCACGGAATGAAATTGTGCTTTGGAGATGAAATCAAGACTATAACATAATTCAAAATGGTCCTTTTTCCTTGAAATGCAGATACATAGCTGAGTGATTTACCTCTTGGACTCCACAAGAAACTACATTAAATAATTATGCTCTAAAGGTTCATTGTACCTCTGATTCTTATCAAAGATGGGAGAGTGTTTGTAGGAGTCTGTCTTACAGCTTTTAGTTGTTGGTTTTTACTTGAAGTATTAGAGTTGTGTCAGGTATTGGTTCTTGGATATGGTTCATATAATTAGAGTTTTATTGGTCTGCACAGCCTTCCCTCCTCCAACCACAAGTCTTTGAAAAAGCTGTTACAAGTCAAAAATTATACCATTTTAATGGTTCTAAATGAATCAAAATGTTCTGATTTGAATATATTTCAGTTGTAAATCACCTCTGTTTAAATTTCTAAAATTTGAATTGCATACTGTAAAAATTCAAGTCATCTGTCTAGCATAGTAAATACTAAAATTATGATTTTGAAAGGCTCAGGGCTCTGAACTTTGAGTGTTGTAATGCTTTCAGCAAAGCTGTTGATTTATGTCTTGCAAAAGCAGCTTTTTGTAGCAGTTGCAAAAAGTGACTCTAGACATACAAACGTGTGGAACTGCCTGGTTTCTCTGTGTCTTTCTCCTGACTTGTTGAGATGCTAATTTCATCTCCAAGTTACCTCTGACTTTATCCCTTGGGGTATAATCCAGTTTATAAGGACAGACTTATTCACTACTTTGGTCTTAACATCTTTGGAGGTAGTTGCATACTGATTATTTTTATGTGCACCAACCCTGTGTGGTCATGCTATGAGAATATGAACTTGGAGTGCCCTTTCCCTGTATCACTTTTTTTTGTTGTTAAGTGTTGTCGGGTTTAAAATCACAACGCAAAGAAGATTCTGGGGGAGCAGAATAGAAATACATGAGCTGTTTAACTCCTGATTTTTTTCTGCTCAGCTAAAGACAGCTTTGGATATGCTGGTGCTCTGCTTGACTTTGCTGAATATGTCAGGACTGCCATGAAAGCTCATTCCCAATCAAGTCAGCACTCAAACTCTACCATTTTAAAGAGAACATGGTTTTATACATTGGTTTAGCATTGGTATGTATTGCTGTTGGTGTAATACACTAAATCTGGCTTAGTTGATAATTCTCTAAAATATGAAGGCTACAAACTGGACTGTCTGGATTTGCGGAGCTTTGCTTGATTAAACATCCTTCCCCTCTTATAAAGTAGCAGCACTAGGCTTACAGATGTTCAAAATGGTGTGAATGACAGAAGTCAGCTGTTTCAAATAGCAAAATTTGATATAAAAAAACTTTTTCAGTGTGTTTATCTAACAGATGCTGTAGCAAGTACGTATTTAACCTAGCATCTTTGATGATTCTTTTGTTGTTATGAGATAAAATATGAAGCTATGTCAAGAATGTCAACAAATGTTAATCGTTTTTTCCAGCACTACTGACATTTTGACATATAAAATTATTTTTAATGTGAATGTTTAGATACTAAAATACTGTTAGGGTTTTCTCCTAGTAGTTCAAAGTTAGCTGCATTCTGCTGCCTTAAGAGTTCTATTTTGTGCACACTGTGTTTACTCAAGGCTGCTCAAGTGCCATCCTTTATGATGACACAAGACCCTAAGCTCAGCTGGCTGTTTGAGAGGGCTCTCAGTGTTCTGAGCAGGCCTGGGGAGAGCCCTGAACTCAGTGTGCACACCACACACCAGCCAGGCCACAATGAAGCTTTGAGAGACTCTGTGAGCATCAAGGGAGGAATGGAAGAAACTGCTGAAGGCTGAAGAGATCTTTTGAGCACGTCTTCTGACAGACCTCGCTGTGCCACTCGGCAGAGAATTGTCCAGTAGGATAACAAGAGCAAAATCATGTTCCATGAGGCTCCACCTGTATCACTGTTTTCCTATTGGCATTGCACTAGGTTGAAAAGTAACATTTTCTTATGGCATACCACAAAAGCTATCCAGTACAGAAAGTATGTCTGAATTCCTCTGGAAGAAGCATTTGGGTTATGTGATTGCTTCTGTGGAATACTGTATGATTAATATATTTCCATTTAAATTTTGCTGCAGAGGCCCAGGTACTTTAAGTGGATAAGGTAGAAATCAGAATTCCAGTAAAAGCTGCCATAATGTTCAGTGGGAGAGCTTTGGGCAGATCTGAATCCATGTTCTTCGTGGTTGTGTTTCTGGCCAGAGTTGAAAGGATAAACAGAGTAAGGCCTGCAGTCAGAACTGTGATTTAGAAGCTTGGTGTTTGTTTTTAAATGGACAGTTTTGGATATCAGTTTACCTGTGGAGTAGTGAAGATGCTCTTGCTTTTCAGGCATGCCACTGTTAGGGACAGCAAGGTGGCAAGGAGTGTCCCCAAACAGCACACCTGGAATGTACTTGTGGCCTCCTGATTTCATGTGAGTGCTGAGGCTGTAAGTCCCACCAGGCTGGCAGAGTCCCTTCAGCTGTGGTCTTAATTCACTGCTTGCAGCCCTTTCAGGGGGCCGAGGGAGGCCTGGGGAGGAGAGGATTGTTTTGGGACAAGGTTTGAAGGGTCTCTGTGATGTGTCAGGGCACCCACGAGCCCGGGAGAAGGTGGCAGTAGCATGTCAGAAGTATGGCAAATATTTCCATCACCACTTCTAACACTGTGGGTGGTTTCTAGCTGTTCTGCTTATATAAAAAAGTTGAAATCACTCTTTATATTTGGAAGATCTGGTGTTTGCAGGTGCTGTTAATGAGTAAGTTTCTAGGGGGCTTAGGTGAAGGTTGAAGAGGAAACTGGGAGGTTGTGAGAATGTAAGGGGCAGGTTTGCTGCCATATTAAGTCCATAAATGTATTTGATTTGAAAATATAAGCTTTAAAAATAAATTCCAATGCTGACCTCAATAACGCAGAAGCGTGCTTCTATATAAGTACCTTTGCTGTCACTCTGTGCCTTTTTTTGTGCAGATCTGGCTGCCAGTCTTTGCAGAGGTGTAGCAACTAAGGTTTAGGACTTCCTGCCTTTGCAAGCTACCTGCTGGTTTTGTCAGGTGTTTCTGTAGAAACAGCTGTCCCTGTTGTGCCCTTTGAGGGAAGTGTCCCAAGACTTTCCCATGTGTGATCAAACACGGAAAAGTGAGGGGAGGTCATGTTGGCTCTCCCTTCTCTGGGCTGGGTGAGCACTCACATGAAAAGGTGTGAATTTTTACTGTGGTGTTACAGAGAAAGAAAACACCATGAATCCCTTTGTGGGACTATTAAGGAGTTGGTCAGATATCTTGAAGATTAGGCAAAACTTTGTATGGGAGAGCATAAGAATCCCAAAATTACGGAATTTTGAGTGTACGCTACATTTTGTTCTGCTATTCTTGTCTTGCTTTCAAGAGGGCTGGAACTTGCAGCCACAGCTTCAGTAGGAATCTTTTCCAGGAGAATTTTTGCACAGCTTCTCAACTGTGGCAAACTTGTTGAGATAGTGGATGTGTGTTTTCTGAGAGCAGTGTGAAATTGCTGTTAGCAACTGCAATGCTGTTGGATGGTTTTACTGTAATTGGGATGAGACATGTGCTGAGTGCATCCTGTGCTTTCTTCTCTTGTTAAGCAAAAAACGCAACCCAGAGCCAACATCTGCATGGGATAAATTGTCTTTGTACAAGCTTTTCAGTTAAATAGAATTCATAATAGAAGGCACTCTGAAGCAAATCAGCGGCATCAGTTAGGTGGTACATTCCTGCCTCAGTATTTAATAAATAACATTATTAACCCTGCCCCCCCACCCCAGAAAAACCCCAAACAACAAACCAAACCCAAACTCCAGCAGTCACGCCCCCAACACAATTTCATTTATCTGTCAGACCAGGAAGAAAAATCAGCTGTGTCTTGTGTCTTTAAAGTTTATATACAAAGTCCGTAAAAGTGATGTTATAATAGAACAAGACCAATGATTTGCTGGTTTAAGAAGTGGCTGGGTTTGCCTTGCTTCAATATCTGATGAGACCATATATTCAATGTCACTGTTATTTTGTGATATATCTAATAACAGTAACCTCAGGTGGTCTAAAATTTTGAAAGCAGTATAAAGTGCTATGAGGTTAAAATAAAGGAAGCAACACCTCTATCAAACAGGTGAGCAATGTTAAAATGAGCAGATGTGGTTTCAGACTTTTAAATGTTCAGCTAAATATTAAAGTAGCAGTTCAGTGCTGAAAATAAAAACAGATTTTAAACAAGGCTTAGTTTTTTAGTGTAATTCTCTCAAATTACATGTCTATGCTCTGGCAATTTTTAAAATGAGAATACACTCATTATTGGAATATTGAATATATTCTTATAGAAATACATGGGAATCTCATCCCTAATGAGAGGAAGGTACCAGAGAGAATTTTCTGGCTGCAGAGGGCTGATATGTCATTCATTATGGAGAGTTTAAACCATGTAACTGGGCTTGCTCTGAGCTGTAGGCCACTGACCTGGTGCAGCAGCAGCTGTGTCCCTGTTAGTGGCCATTAGCCAGTTAAATCACTGCACACTAACACTGATCAAAGCAGTTGTGGAAGCTCTTAATTTCCTGTTTAGAAGAGCCCTATTTGTTTGATGAGTCTTTAAAATGCTCCAGGTTTTGTTTTGGTGTTTCTGAAGTGTGATTTGACTTTTTGTTGCCATGGGCTCTCCTGTCTCAAACAACTCCACCTCCTTTTTTCTTTTCAATAGGCAGAATGCTTTTTCTACTTAGCTAGAGATTGAAGCATTTTATAAATAGATAGGACATCAAAGTCAGAGGTGAATGGATCTATCTGTGTGGCTTTATTTCAATTACTAAAAGACACTTTCTTTTAAGTGGTTAAATCTTGAGTGGTGCGCTGGAGTCAGTGAAGTTTTATTTAGCATTTGTTCCATGTGTGTAAATTAACCAGTTTGCTTTCCTGCTCAAAGTTTGTACTCGTACATTTTCTGATTGTAATTTCATTTAAAAAATCTGGTATGAGAACTGATTGATTTTTATGGGACTTTTTTTCCCCAGACATTGGATAAAATGCTTTTTCCACACTGCCTTAATGCTAAGTGTAATCTAAGATTTCAGTATGCATTTTATGAAATTAAAATATCCACTCTACTAGTCCTGTTGGAGATTAACATTAATGTGTGGGTTTTGTATGAATTCAGGTTATTGATGAACTGAAAATGGAGCTTGAACTTGTAAAAGGTCTCATGTGGCTTATGCCAGGAGAATGCAGTTGACGTCCTTGCTAATTATTTAGTTTTGCAAAGTGGTTTTGTAACTGGTATTGATCCCACCCCTGGTAAATTCTCATTTGCAGTCTAAAAGCCTCTGCTACAGGCAACACACTGTTGTTGCAGGAAATTAAATTTATTTGTTGTTCCAAAGGAGAATTTCAATAAAGTTCACAGAAGTGTGCACTGCCATTCAAAAGAGCCTTTCCAGCCTGGTCATGTGTGCCCTCCCCTTCTGCTGGCACTTGCCCTTGGGTGACTTCATGCTCAGTCACACTGGAAAGCTTGGGCTGGGTGATTTTGGTTTTTGTTTGTTGGGTTTTTCTTTTAGTTGCCAAAGTGACTGTAGAAAAGCAGCTGGAGGTGAGGGACAGGAGTGGGTCTGGGTGACAAAGGCGATTAGCTGGGGTTAAATCTCGAATGAAACTCAGAAAATTGTCTCTGCTATATTCTACTCTGGACGTGTCCTGCCTCTGTGTCAGGTCAAGCCTGCAAATCTGTCCCATATAAGCTGGGTGTGCAGCTCCTGAGCCAAGCTGTGTTGGTTTGAATGCGCTCCTTTGTTGGGGCAAAGAGCTGCCGACAGGGACACTGCTCGCAGGAGCACAGACAAAGGTTGTGTGTGACTTTGGGGACACAGCAGTCCCGTTAAAATCAGTGGGATCGCTTCAGGGGCTTAAACAGGACCAGACCCTAACACTAGAAACTCGTCAGGACCTGTTTTGAACGCGTATTCCACAATCCCCTTATCATGCTGCTGTGAAATGATAAGGAATAAGAAAATCTCCCGGTGGGATCCCAACCGAGTGTCTGGTTTGGGGCGTTTTTGTGCACACACACCGTGCTGATGGCAGCACCTGGGAGGTGGTGGCTTGGCAAACACAGAGCCTACAGCCCCTTCTCCTCGATCCTCCCACAAAGGAGATGTCAGACCTGACCGGCCGCATGCCAGGAGGAGAAAGCGGGCTGGTCTGCCAGAAGGGGCGCATGGCTGGAAAATTAGGCGGCGCACCTGAATACAGCCCGCAAGGAATTGCGGTGCCCTGACAAATGGCACATGCTGAGCGTTTGCCTCCAGTTGTGTCCAATTATTGCAGAATGTGGACTATATAAAACTGTTCCTAAGACAGGATGTCATTTCAAATTTGATCTTTGTGTACTTTCAAGCCTAACACCGCTCTGGTCCGGCAGTGGTGGGACCGGGGGTGTTGTTTTGCCGCAATGCTTTTTACCCATTTTTCCTGGCACCCGCGTGGGTCCGGCGCACCAGGTGATGCTCGGGCGGGCTCGGTGCCCGCCCCCGGCACCCGGGGGTGTCCGAGGCTCGTCCCGCCCCCGCCTCCCTCGGACTTCCCGGCCGTGGCAGGGCGCTGTGGCCGCGGCGGCTCCCAGCCCGCCCCCAGTGCTGCGAGCGCACACCGCGGGCTCGCCCCGCTCGCTCGGGCGACTGATTTCCCCGCTGCCGGACTCGGTTCGGTTCCGCGGGCCCCGCAGCCGCCGGGCGGGATTCCCCGGCGAGCCCCCGGCCGAGCTGATGTCCGCCGCGCCCGTCCGCTCCCCGACGCTGCGGCCGCACAGGATGAAGAAAGAGGAGTCGTTCCTGGGCAAGCTCGGCGGGACCCTGGCCAGGAAGAAGAAAGCCAAGGAGGGTGAGTTCGCCGGCGCGGGGGAAGGAAGGAACGTGCTCGGGGCCGGCGTGACTCGCGGCCGCTCCGCCGTCCCGGCCCGCCCCATCCCATCCCGGCCCGGCCCGTTCCTCGGCGGGAGCAGCGGCGGAGCCCTCGAGCCGCGCTTTGTTCGGCGGCCCCGCGGAGGGGCCGTGCCCGCCCCCGAGAGCCACAACGCGGCTGGGGACGGGCGTGGGGGGCGGCTGGAGCGATGGGGAGCGCCTGGCAGGGATGGGGGAGACTGGAATCATGGGAGATGGATGGCAGCGATGGGGAGCGGCTGATAGCAGTGGGGGGAGACTGAAGTGATGGAGGGCGGGACATCAGCTCATGTCGCGTGTCCGGGAAGGTAAGCCCAGAACCCGTTTTGTGCTATAAAATAAAGTCCTGGTGACCAACGAGACGGTGGCTGTCGTTTTCTTGTGGTCTGAGCGCTGAGGACCCCAGAGGGAATGGTTAAGTCCACCCGTGTTTCATTCCAGGTCCGCTTCATCCATAGGCTTTATGCTAGTGTAGGCGCTGTGCCCGGAGACACACCCATCCCACTCACCTCGCTATGAAGGATTCCGCATGGGCACACATCGCCCAGGCTGTACGAGTGTGGCCGTGTGGGATGTCACTGCTCGTGCTACCTAGGCAGGGAGGCAGGAGCCTTCCCTTTGCTGCAGAGAGCCCGGAGAAGCTCCCCAGCTCGAGCCCAATGGACCAGCACCTACGCTGGGGGCTCAGCCCCTGTTGCACACCCTGACCTGGGGCATGGGCACGCCAGGGCTGTGCAGATAGCAGCGTTGTTGCTGTTGAAAAAGGGAGGTGTCTCATTGCTGGACTTGATAAAGCTGGCCAAGTCCTGAATGCTCAAAGTGTGCCCGTCCTCTGGGGATGGTGTCTGCTGTTCTCCCCAGCAGCCCGACTCACCAGTGCTGGCTTCTGTGGAGAAGCTGCGTCCATGTTATCCCCAGACTCCTGGCATCTGCCAGCAGGAAATTTGTGTGTCTTTGCCCTATGGCTTAACACAACTGTGACTTGATGGCTGGTTAAAACTGGCCTTGGTTTTGTCCTAGTGTCTGCTGTGTGTAGGGTAGGGATGTAATTCATGTTTCAGCCTCCTTTCAGCTGACTGTTGAGCATGTTTTGCCTATATTGAGTCTATGAATTGCCAGCAACATTCAGAAGACAGCTTTTTAATCTTAAAAAACACAATATTCAGCCTTGAAACCTGGTTCAAGGAAATTGCTTCCCTTTCCTTCTGCTGCCTGTTTTGGTGTGGCTTACTGGTGTTTCCTTTGTTATCTATTTTTAATCAAGTTTCCCTGACGTGGTTCTACTGAGGAGCAGCACAAGCAGTTGTGTCTTCCTGAGATGATCTCATTTGCTTCCAAAGGAAGATGGTGGAAAAAACTCATCTCTGGCAAGGAGGCCAAGCATGTGCTCCAAAAAAGTGCATGTCAGAGGTGGCTTCAAAGCTGAAACATGTTGGCAGCTTCCCTTCTTAAGCATTTCAGCCTCACTAGGCCATGTTCTTGAGGTGGCCACTTCCAGCAGGGCCCACCCGCTGGTTTTGCTGAGTTTGCCTGTGGTTTTACCTACTTGTGTGGCCACAGCTCCTCATGGCAATGGAAGGGCCTCTTTTGGTCGCTGTGCCTGGTACTTAGTGGGGAACCACACCAAAGCCTCCCAGCCCTGCTTCTGTTGGTGTGATGGGGTGGAAGCTGCAACACAGGGGGCAGCTTTTCATGAGAGCATTCCTTCCAGTCTGAAATGCCACTGTCTGCAAGCCTGAGGAGCCACTGGTGTGACATTCCCTGGTGCTGCAGGGGCCCAGCCCCTTTGTTGTGAAGGGAAATGGCTTTTTTCCCTTTGTGGAGCAGCTCTCCAGTGGAGGCTGTCCCAGCCACGCCTGTGCAATGGGAATGGGCCAATGGGTAAGAGTGATGAACTGGGGGGTCTGCACCAGGGGGAGAGCGGCTGGAACATGGCTTGTGGAAGGACCTGGGCAGCCTCAAGAGCAAATTTCAGGGCTAGAAACTAATTTTTTTTTTTTTATGTGAGTGTGGAGCAGAAGTAAACTGGAAGGTTATCTGAGTGGTGTTCCTTGAATGAGTTGGTAGAAGCAGATGTGGTCAGCGTTTCTCCATGTGCTCAGCCCTTGGGAATTCCTGGCCTGCCTCCAGGTTTCTGCTGGGTTTGCCTGAGGGGACCAGCAGAGGTCAGAACGATCTTCCCAGAGTAAATCCTGTCCACGGCAAATGAGAATGCTGAGGCTGCCACAGCCTGAAATGATCCTTTCCTCCTCTGGCTCCATCAGCTCCAAAAGCTTCAGCCTGAGTGCTGTTTATACCTTGCTTTCACTGCCTGTCTGTGTATTGCAGCTGTTACTGTCCCAGCTGTGCTCATACAGTGACCTCTAACAGGGTCTTTGTGAGAGCTAAAATCCACTTATATCAATCCTTTTCATTTTTGTGCACAACTTCTGAGCCACGCAGCTCAAAGCTCCTTGTGATGATACTGAAAAAGTTCTCATTTGTGGTTTTTGTTTCTTTAATCACAGGTCGTAAATAACCATAATGTGCGGCTGCTAAGAATGAGCATCTAAATTTAATTTTTTTTGGCTAATTACTTCATAACTTATTGCAATGCATTTTTGGGGAGAGTTTTTAGGCAGCCTTGACTTGAGAGAACGAGCAGCTCGTGGGGAAGCTGTTTTACCCTGGTTTCCTATGGAAGGCTGGTGAGTGATCTCAGTGTCTGTTAGGCTCCTCCCTTCCTCTTCCTTCCCAGGAATATTTTTAACCCCTAGTTTGGGTAAAAATGTCCCAGGGAGAAAAGTCTTGCTGATTATTAATGCCTGCAGGCTATGTCAAAATGGGTCACCAGCAAGTATAGGAACACATCAGAGGAGCTCTGCAGTAGGAAAAACAGCAGATGAACTCAACCGTATCATGATAGTACTGGAGCCCACTGGGGAGGGACTTGGCCAGAGAAAGGACAGGAAAGGCCATGGGATAGCATGGAGGAAGATGTGTGTTCCTAATCTTACAATCAGTCATGAAGCACATCCTTAGAAAAGTGGGATGTGTCAGTTCCAGTGCTCTGCAACCTCTTTGGTTCTTACTTCTCTCCCTGTTCCCCATTTAGGCCACATGGAAATCTGCAAATATCTATGTTTGCCTGATGTTTACCGTTCCATGTCTCTGTCTTGGTGTATCTGAGATTTACCTTAGGTGTTAGGAAGAAATTTCTCACCATGAGGGTAGTGAGGCCCTGGCACAGGGTGCCCTGAGAAGCTGTGGCTGCCCCATCCCTGGCAGTGTCCAAGGCCAGGTTGGATGGGGCTCTGAGCAGCCTGGGATAGTGGAAGGTGTCCCTGCCCATGGCAGGGGCATGGCAGGAGATGGGCTCTAAGGTCCCTTGCAACCCAGACCGTTCCATGATTCTGGTGATTTTGGTCTTTCAAAATGTGCCACCTGTTCAAGAGCTCCAAAATCTGCTTTAAATACCTTAGAAAAATGTTGGGGTGCTGGCAGGGCCCATAGAGGATATGGTTTGTAAGCCAGATGATTCCTTAGCTTCTTTTCAGATTTTGTAGGTTTCAGGTAGTACTACATTTCAGCTTCACCTGCAAAAGGAAATTGAAAAATCTGCCCTTTCCTGTTTGTCAGAGTGATGCTGCTGTACTGAAATAAAGGAGGGGGTTTTGCTGCATTTGCTTGATTTTCTTTTCCTCATGACACGCTGTATGGAAGATCTGGGCAGCAGGTGTTTGGCTAAATAAGCTTTCTGTTATTGTATCTGTGTGTGTGTATAGCCAATATGGGGGAGTCAGTGAGAGAAATAAAACAGAATCAATTGCTTAGTGCTGTGTCCCAGTGACACGATGGAGGGTGGGCACAGGGCTGAGGAATCTGTTCTGGAAAAGTGCCATTCATTTGTGCCTGATGAAATCAGTAGGAGAGGGGAGTGAAAGAGAGGATAGCACTGCAGAGTGCAGGATTATTGCAACAGGAGCTGAATAGAGAGAAAGTTTTGTGCATTTCAAGGGGGGCTGAGGTGCTGTTCTTGGGATCCCTGTCTTGGTGTTACAGTGAGATGTCCTGATGGTGTCTCACCCCCTTCTTAATTTACTTTCCGCACTCACAGGATGTGGCAGTGAATTTTTAGGCAGATGGAGAGACAAATACAAAAGGAGTGGGCTCTAATTCTGTTGTCTTGCTTCACACGAGTACATTAGCTGCAGACTGAGAGGATGCTTGGCTGGAGAAGTGTGTCTGTGCATTGTGATGTGCTACTGCTGCTGAAATATCCCCACAGAAGATGAGTGCTAGTTAAGTAGAAGGACTTGTTCTTTAAGAAAGGAATTTGCAGTTCCTTTCTGCAGTAGTAGTAGTTATGTTGAAGCTACACACTGTTCCAGATATGTGTGTATATATAGAAAGTCTGTGCAAACACATGTAGATAGATTCATATTTCAACCTCGATTTATTATCCTTTCTACCACTGATTTAAACAGACCTAAATTTCCAGTTGGAACCTGTGTAGCCTAATTGCTGTTTCTCCTGTAGGGCTCAGGCTTGACCAGGTCTGGTTGCAGTCTTGGTAGAGTGGTGCTGGTTTGGTTCTCTGTTCTATTCTGGCAAAAGCTGTACTGGGAATATATTTGGTGTTAATATCTCAACTGAAATGAACTTTTCATGCTCAAGAATTGTGCTTTTAACAGTATCATAACCCCCACATTTTCCTCCTGTAGCTGCACTTAGGCTAGGATGGTTCACCCAGTTCACCTTCAGGCACAGTCTCCTGGTGAGACAAATGAGTTTGGAATTACAGCTCCGAGTTTTCTTCCAGACAGGATGCAGCAAGACACACAAAATAGCTCTGTAGCTCTTCAGTAGTGTTAAAGGAATGCATTGCCTCCCTTTGAGGAAAACAGGCATTCAAAAGTAATTTTATTTCCAGAGTTGCAATCTTTAAAATAAGATTCATTGTAAGAATACTGTTAAACTTCATTGTAAAACCTTAGCAGGGTGGTTATCAACACTTCCAGGTTTCCAAAACCAGAATTCTAATCCTTTTCTCCCTAAAGTTCACAGCATTTGTTCAATGATACCTGTTTTAATTTCTTCTAAAGGATTTATTAATTATGACACTGGAGAGAGAGACTTTTAAAAGGAGGCATCTGGCTGTGTCCAAGAAAGTTTATGGGTGAGCCCTGTGAGAGACTGATGTACTGCAGAGCTGCACATGGACTTGATGGGAATGGGGGGAGCTGCAAAGTCACAACTCACAGAAAGTCTGTGTGAAGGGGGGACTCCTGATCTCACTGGTGAATCTGTGCAGGGACATCAGGTTGTCTTCTGCAGTGCATTATCATAAATACATTAATCTACTGATTGTTTGCTCGTGTTGGTAAGAGTTGGGATATTTAGATCACTTCATTAATATACATGCACCTTACTGATGTGGACTTTGGCAACAGGGCAGTGCAGAAGAGAGAGTATAGTCATGCATGACAGTGCTGAATGCCTTTTTATGTACTTCAAGGACTGTTACAGGCCAGCGGATCTGAGAACAGATGGAGCTGGTGGAGTTTTCCAATGCGCTGCTCTGAGCTTTGGATTGTCCTTTGATGTTAGGAGATTTGGGAGATTAGCTGGCAAGGTTTTTTCATTGCAAAAGCATGTCAGAACAACTTGCCGCTAAGGGATCCAGGCTTATGTGGTCTGAGGCAAACCCAGGGCAACACAGAGTCTGCTGGTTGCAGGAATTGGTGTTTCAGCAGCCACAGCTTTGCTGTTCAGCTGGAAGGAGCTTTGGTGTGTGTGCCTTGTGCACACAAGTTTCACAGTCACAGTTGAGGAGATTCAGGTTTGTAGCTGTGGAAGTCCAGCAGAGTTGCTACTTTAGAGCTGCCCACGTGGGATTTGGATGCCAAATTGCTGTCAGCTTTCAAATGCAGCCAGTCAAGTGTACAGATCTCTTGGGCATCACTGGAAATCTCAGCCTGCAAGATTCCTGAAGTTGTCTCTGTCAGGGTTCCTGGGATATGGTATCTCAAAGGGGAATGTGACCATACAGAGACACTGGTGTGTATCACAAGGAGAAGGAGTTTCCTGCCTCACCTGTACCATCATTGGCTTGTGATCCTTGTCACTCCTGCAGTGTGGGAGGGGCTGTATGTGCCTTCTTAGACTGGAGTCTTGTTTTCTTTTCAGCCCTCCAGCTCCTCTCAGCTCTTTCAGGAGATCTGGAGGTCAGCAAGGAAGGAGGAAAGGAAATTGACCATGTTTCTCAAAGGCTCCTCCTTGTGCTGACCTCTGAGCATTAGAGCAATTGTAACTTCAGCACACTTCCAGATGCTTTGAACTAACAGGATCCAGGTATTTTGTTAGAGAAGCCAACTACCTGAAGGTCATGGAGGTGGCTCCAGAGAATGATCTGACCTGTGCCAGTGTCAGGATGAGGCTGATGGCACGGGGCCTGTTCTGCTCAGCTCTCACAATATCCACATGCCTTACTCTGCCCAGCCTTGAGCTCTTCTTCATGGCAGCCTTGGTAGTTGCTTATCCCCACCCTTGTACAGCCACTGCCTGCTCTGTGAGATGCGCTGTGGGTGTGCACTGTCACTAATGAAGCTCAGCTTTTCTGCTCAGGGCACAGCCCAACCAACTGAGGTGTTCACTCTCACTCACAAGGGATAGTGTGGACTGGCCCTTGCTTTGCCTGGTGGAGGCCTTGTGTCCAGAGGAGGGCTACAAGCGTCCAGAGGAGGCTGATATGGTGCAGGGCCTTGAGGGGAAGCTGTATGAGGAGCAGGTGAGGGCACTGGGTCTTTTCAAATGGGGGAGACTGAGGGCAGAGCTCACCAGGGGCTACATCTCCTCTTTAGGGGCAGCAGAGGGGCAGGCCCAGATCTCTGCTCCATGTGACCAGGGACAGGACCCAGGGAACGGCTGGAGCTGTGTCAGGGAAGGGTTCAGTTGGAGTTTAGGAAATTTTCTTCCTCCAGAGGGTGGTGGGGCACTGAACAGGCTCCCCAGGGAATGGTCACAGCCCCAAGGCTGCCACAGCTCCAGGAGTGTTTGGACAGCGCTCTGAAACACAGAGTGGGATTGTCGGGGGGTCTGTGCAGGGCCAGGGTTAGACTTTGATGCTTTGTGTGTCCCTTCCATCTCAGGGTATTCTGTGATTCTGTGGTGGCTGTAGCATACTTGTCTCTGGTTGGTGTCATAGGCTGCATCACCTGTTGTGCCCTGCTGAGGGAGGTGTGAATTGTTGTGAGGAGGATGGAAGTGGAAGGGAATGAAGGGGAGTGTGAGCAGTAGGACAGCACTGCTTATCCAGGGCTTCTGCCAGGCTGCCTTCAGGAGGAGTTCCTGAACCTGGATGCTGGAGCTCTGCTCAGGACAGGCTGCTCAGTGGCTGTGGGCAGGGGGTCTAAACCAGCATCTGAGTGTAAGCAAACCCTGTTTGCCTTTGGGAGTGGGCACAGCACTGATGGGAAGGGGGAACAGAAACCTCTGTGTAGCACAGCTAGTAGGCCAGTGGCCAAGTGATCTCTCCAGGGTGAAGCATATTGTGCTCAGGTGTAGATTTCCTAATTTGTACTCTTCTGATGGCCAAGTAGAAAGCTGCGACCTGAAATTCGTGACTTCTGTTGTGTATGTCTAGTTTGGCTGGAACAGGATGATGGAAAACACGTGCTGTCAGCCTTCTGTAATTTGAACCCAGTGAAGCCTTGCTCTGAAAACCAGATGTGGAGAGAACAGGCACACCTGGCAGCACGTACTGGGAACAGTGGGTCTGTAGGCTCCAGGCCCTTAAATCACTGTCACTTCCTCCTGGAGGAACAATGGGGCTCCTAATTATAAATCCTGTACACTGATTTGTTTCCTTGCACTCTCTGTGGACCTGTCTCTCTCCAGAGGCCTTAGGCTGAGAGAGGAGGCCATGGGATGAGAATCTCATTTTGGCTTTTCTGGTGGTGAGAAAACTGGGAATTCAGTTCTGCCTCTCAATGATTGTTTCTCCAGGTCAAAAAAGGTTTCTTTATAATCCCCTGTCTGGCAATCAGATACAGATTTTATAAAAACTCTTTTCAAGGTCTGCTGCATGTTGGTTATAAAACAAGCAAACTGTTCTGGCTCCTGGAATCCCAGTTCCTTCTTTAGTACTTCTTTCATTGTGTGGTTGAATAATAATGAAATCCACTGAAAAAAAAAAGTGTATTTTCCGTTATAGCTGCCATATGGCCCTACTGCTAATTTTTAATTAGCTGTGGGAAGGTTGCATACACAGTTTATTTGGAGTAAGGAAGGAGACAGAGATGGATGAGGAGATGTCTGTATAGAGGCATGGTATCGTGTCTCTTTTCGTGTCTTTAAATAGAAGAATGTGTAATCCTCAGAAAGTGTTGTTCACTAGGACTGTTTGGCAGATGCATGCATTGGTGCCATTAAACAGATGTAGACGCTTCTGTCATTTTAAAATAGAATAGTGTTGTTTACTCTCTGGCTTGCCTAGTCCAGCAGATGGATTTGGAGGCTTTGCAAAACTGACAGGATTTTCTTCAAAAATTATTGGAAAAAGTAACCACTAGCACTTCCCACTTAACATTCTCCCACAGGAGCAGGGTTACGAAATTGTACCTCAGGATTCCTGTTTGCTTTCTTCTCCATGTATGGCTCCCAGTATTGTTACAGTGAATTGGTTCCACTGGAAAAGTAGGCATGGTAACTCTGCAGAATTTGGTCTGGAATCTTGATGCTCTACTTCGAATTCTGGAGTTAAGTTGCAAGATCATCAAGTCCAATTGTTCCCACAGCACTGCCAAGTCCATCCCTAAATCATGTCCCCAAGTGCCTACAAATCTTGTAGGTACCTCCAGCATGATGACCCCAACACTTCCTAGGGAGCCTGTTCCAGTACTTGACAGCCCTTTCAGTGAAGACATTTTTCCTCATATCCAACCTGAACCTCCTCTGGCTCAACCTAAGGCCATTTCCTCTTTGCTTCATCATTTGTTCCCTGGGAGCAGAGCCCAATCCCCCCCAGCTGTCCCCTCCTGTCAGGGAGTTGTGCAGAGCCAGAAGGTCCCCCCTGAGCCTCCTCTTCTCCAGGCTGAGCCCCCCACTCAGCTGCTCCTGGTGCTTGAGACCCTTCCTCAGCTCCTTTTCCTTCTCTGGACATGCTCAGTGTCTTTTCTGCCATTAGAGGTCCAAAACTGATTCCAGGATTTGATCTGCTCCCTGGCCCTGTCTTCCAGCTCAGGGGCTGGGTACAAGGAGAACAACTGGTCTGGTTGTTAAAGGGTGAGGCAGAGAAGGCATTTGTACCTCTGCCTTTTCCTCGGCCTTTCTCATTATGTGTCCCCATTGCATGCGGTAAAAGGTGGGATTTTCCTTAGCGCTCCTTTTGCTGCAGATGCATTTGTAGAAACATTTTTTATTGTCCTTTACCAGATTAAGTTCTAGTTGGGCCTTAACCCAATTTAATTTTCTCCCTGCATAGCCTCATGCCATCATTGTAGTCGTCCTGAGTTGCCTGCCCTCCTTCCAAGGTGATAAACTCTTTTCCTGAAGAATGTCCAGCCTTCCTGGACCCATTTTCCCTTCAGAGCTGCCTCCCAAGAGACTCTATCCCCCTTTGAGACAGATGTATCCCATGTGTGACCACCAGGCTTTGTGTCATGCAAACTGATCCATGACAAAAAAATCCAAGATAAAAAAATCGAAAATTCAAGACCCTAACCAGACTTGAAGCCAGGTATTGATCTGCTGGCTCTTCCTGCTACCTCTCTCATAGTTCTCTGCAACTGGAAGGACAGGTAATGAAATTAGGTAATTAAATAAGCTTGTGTAATGAAGCCATATCATTGGGAAACTGGATTTTAATTGCATCCAGGACGTCACGCTGCAAAATGGCCCTGCTGTGTCAGGAGCAAACCAGATGTGCTGCCTGTGAAGCAGATCTGATGCTGTCTACCACACAAACTGTGGCTGGGTTTTATTTTTGCATGTGGAAGGGAAGAAGCTGTTGTGCCTGACCTAACCTAATGCAGCAACAGTCCAGCTTCAACCTGAACTTTTAGGTCCTTCCAAGGAAGGTTTCCCTGATTATGTTGTCCTATTTTCTGAGTTTCTCTCTGTTTCTGAGTTTTTTGAGAGTCCCATTTTAGGAAAGAGTTAGATGGTAATGGAAGATGAGAGGGACTGGCCTTAGTGTCCACTCTCTGCTGTATGTTTGAGGGAAAAAGTTACATATTTGTTTCCATCTGATAAAAGAAATTTTAGTGAGGGACTTTTCTTCCTGTGAATGGCATTAGATATAGGTGCCATACTACCCAGAATCTTGACGGAAGGTATCCTCAGTGCAGTGCTTCATTTGCTGTTGATCCAGTGGTTGGTAAGAAGTTTCTCCAAGACTGCAGACACAATTTGAAACTGTCTGAGCTGGGGAATTTCACTCTTGTGCTGAATGCACAGGAGATGGGCACTGTTGTTTCAGGGGGTTGGGTGGTTTAGCATGCTGCAGCACAGCTGGCCAGGTGGTTCTCTGTGGGGAATGTGAAAGGTTCCATATCCATTGCAATCATGGACAGAGTAAGAAGAGATGCAAGAAGACAAGGGAGAAGATCCTCTGGGCTACACCTGCATTGCATGAGCTCTTTGTCTCATGTTTTGGGATGTGTCCTCTTCCCTGGTTTGGGACCGACCTGTAACTGAGCTTCAAAGTCTTTAAGATGTCCAGCACCACTGAAGCACCACCTTTTCTAGCTCATAGGGCCTGGTGTTACCTGTGGAAAGGCTTTGAAAGGGACCACAGAAAGCTCTAACTGCAAATCCCATGAAACTTTGATGTGCTGACTAAGTAAATGAATAAAAATAGCGGCAGGTCTTTTTGATACTTTGTGAAATGTGATGTTTTCTTGTGCTTTGGACTTGTTTTTATTTGATTCTTTGGCTGGCTCTTGTTTCATGATTGCATTTTGATATCCCTTGAGGGCTGTGCTTGGGAGACTGGACTGCAAAGTCAGTTGGAGGGCCCCACTCTTTCTATGTAGTCTTCAGCAGCTCCATTAGGAAATGTTTGGGCTATTTCTGACTTAAACCCAGCAGAGTAAAACATCTAAATGCTTTTATGGCAGCCACTATCTCCACTGTACCTTCCCTTCATGGACTGGCTTTTATCTGGTTGTGGGCTCTGAGGCTTTTACTGTGAGGTCTGTAGTGCTTTTCACTGAAGTGCTTGTCTTGACAGGCTCCTCTGCTGCTCAAAGCAAGAAGTAAAATAATTTCCCTCATATGACATATCTGGAAAACAGTGAGAAAACTCCCTTGTATTTTGTAGCTTTTACTTACACAGATCTTTGATCTCAGTTCTAGTACACTGCTTTACTGCCCTGAGTGCAGGGAGGACACAGGAAAGGTAGAGCTGGGCATGAGCAACCTTGGGAGATGGTACACTGAAAACTCTGTGTTGAGTGTTTAGGGTAAAGCTTCTAGTTTGGAGTATGGCCTGTCCCTCCACTGGTCCTCTGGTATTTGCTAGCAAACTCTCAATGTGTGTGTTGCAAGTAGAGTTGCTGCATGTAAGTGTTTTTCAGGGTTTTCCTTGTCTTTTTGGGTGACACTTGGGCAACTGCAGCAGTGAGGCATGTGCACTTTCTGTGGTCTGCAGAACCATTTATCTTGGCTTGTTCTTCCTGTAGAATCATGTTCCATGAGCAAAATAGTTGCTTTTTTTGAAGTGCAAGTCATATCTGTAGCCTCCTTTCCATTCCCCTGGAGTTTGGCTTTTGAGCTCTGTCCTGTGGAAAACGGAGCCTTGCTGCTGCTCACCTACCATCAGTGCCTTTAGAAGTGAGTCTGTTACTCTGTACTTGTCTTGGCATGTCCAGAAGAACAAACAGCATAAAATGTTCTCATATTTGCATAGTAGATGACTTGCAGTGGTGACCTTTTCATTCCTCTGTGCAAAGGATATGGGGAGAGCAGGAAGCTGAGGCAGGTGAAACTGGCTTGGCAAATAACTAAGGGGGGTTCACTCACTTACCTACCTACAAACGAAGTGCCAAACCATGTGGAGGAGGTGGAAGAAAGTTGGAGGAGGAATGGAAAGCTGGTCACTTGTAAAACATGCTAGCCTGAGCTGCAGTAATGACTTTTTTTGAAGCTGAGTGTTCTGCTTGATAAAGTTTGCAGGGTTAGATGTGGGTGTGGGATCCAGAGGTAGAGCTTGTAGGAGGCTGTAAACTGAAGTGCTGTCTTCTCCCAGATTTCATCAGATTTCTTCTTGCAGAAGACAAGGGTTGAATGAATGGGTTGGGTGTCTCTATTCTAGTCCTGTTAGCTCTGCTTCTGACAGCTTCTGCTGTCTCTCCCTTGGTGGCTTGCTTTCACTGGACCCATTAAATGTGGATACCTTAAGCAATGAGTTGATTCTGGTTTCTGAAGTTGCTTTTGGCTAAAAGAGGCTTGTTGTTGCTTGGCATCTTGTGGAAATCAACCTGCTTCGTTTGGGATCTTGGACTGAGTTCCTAGACATGAAGGTACTGTTTCTTCAGCTGCTTGTGGCCTTCAGCTTTGGTTGTAGGGGTACACCAAAGCCTGAGAGAGTGCTAAGGACTTCCTAGGAGAGCACAGCTTTTCATTGAAAATGGATGGCAGTAAATTGAAAATGCCTTGATGGTTTTCTACTGGGAGTGGACACAAGACCAAAATCTCTTTCAGTCCTTTTCTTTTCTTACCAGACTTCTTTCCCTCTGCTCTCATATGTCAGATTTGGCTCCATATCCCCCCTTCTGCTGGAAGTTGTTCTGGTGCTCGTGCAGTGTCCTTGGGAGAACATAACCCTTCACCATTTATTTGTGAGAAATGACCCTTTCGGTGTTGGGAGGGAATTATACCTGGGAGAGGCTGAAAGAGTACATTTTCCCCATTTTCAAGGAGAACTTGGGTGCAGGGGGAGGAGTGTAGCTTTCCCTGGCTGTTTTTAGGGTTTTCTTCAGCTTTAATTCTTGCCTGGCTTTTGCCAGTCAAAAAACTTTGGGATTGAAGCAATCTATTCAGGACAAAGCAAGTGCATGTCCTGGAGTGTAGGAGGTATCTGCTCGGCATCCTTGAGGGTATCCATATATTATTCTCTTTTGAAGTGTAACTTTACAAATACTTTAAAACACCATTCTTGTCCGCACTGGTATTTCTGCTGTCTGGGGCTGGAGTGGGCTTGTTTGTTTGTTTGTTTGTTTGTTTGTTTGTTTTTGGTTGGTTTTGGTTATTTTTTTGTTTGGTTGTTTTTTTTTTTGGTTGGCTCTTTTAATTAATTTTGCCCAGCATTAATGTTTGTGTGTCTACACAGTGAAAATTAACTTTATATTTTCTTTCTCTTTCTTATCTGGCTAGTTTTCAGACACACAGTTTCCCCTGTGTGATATACTGTGGCTTCTGGAACCAGTAATGTCTGCAAAAGGAAGGGGTGAGTGGCAGGTAGGGCTCAAGATGAATTCTGAGTGCCTCTTTGCCATAAGGGATCCCTGCCTGATGAAGACAGCAACATAACACCACCAAAAAATGGAAATCCTCTTTCCACAGACACCCCCCAGACAACTCCCTAGAAAGAAAGGAACTTCCTTATTTGTGAAAATACAAAAGCAGTATTTCACCCTCGCAAACAAAAGAAAGCCCAAATTTCTTATGAATATTCCCAGCTGGCACAAGTGTTGAATATGCTGTTACCATGGCAGATACGTGTTTTACCTTTGGCAGAAATAAAGGGGAGATCTTTCTTTGGCAGTCGCAGAAAGACTTACCTGTGTAAATTTTAACACATGCACTTAAGCAAGTGTGGCCTGATCTTTGCAACTAAACCAAAAGCATTATTACAGCCCTTTCCTAAAAGTTGCCTTTGGCTTTTGCTTTTCCCTTTTCTTTTATACCTTTCCATTTCTTCATGTACCAGAGTCTGGCCATTGCAAGTGCCTTGCCTGCTGAGGCATTTAAGTAATCTGCTTATTTACCACAGTTCTGCTTCGAATGCAGTCCCTTGATACAGTGCCTTTATGTGGATTTGGTCAAGTCTTTGCCTTTGATCTGCCTGGGATTATTAATTCTCTGTTATAGTTAATGGCTGCTTTGTCTTTCTCCTGCAGCCTCTATGAAAAGATCTCAGCGCCTTTTGTAAATGTGCAGTGATCAGTAGTCTGAGCTGTGTGTGGTTTGTCTCTAGAAAAGAGTGCACTGTAGCAGCATGTTTGGGCCTGGTTCTGAAACCTTTCAGTTTATCAGCTTTTCATAGAAAATGTGAGATTTAGCAAAACTGCCTTTTGTTAAGTGGGCCTAGAAAGCTTGCAGGTTTTGAGACAACTTTTTGTAAAAGTTTTAGCTGTCAGGTGGAAATGTAGTTGTGGGCATGGCTGCCTGTGTTAGTCTGTGATAGACAGGGGAGCAAGTTAAGAGGTTGGCACTGCAGAGTGTTCAGGGACTTGTTGCCTTCTGGTCTGACCTCCCCCATGGAAAGCAGGAGCTCCAGCTGATACCTGATCTTTTTTGCTGCTTAACCAGGGGAATTTGCCCTGTATCCACGTTCTCCTCTGAGATGTGAGTGAATGAGGGCCGTGTCGCTGCTCTGAAAGGGCCAAGCACGGTCCTGATATAGGCTTTCTATTTTGCACGTGCTGATCTGGACTATAAGGACATGAATGCAGGCAGGTGAGCTGCTGTCTGAAAAAGTGCAGCTGGGTCAGTTTCGTCTCTGGTGAGAAGGAGGAAACTTGGGGAGGGGTAAGAGCTTGGGGGCAGGAAGGGAGCTCAAACTTCCAGGTAGCTCAAACTTCCTTGTGCAGTTTGAGCTACCTGGGCATTGCAAGTTTGCTGTCTGTGTGCTGCTCCCACCAGAGAGGAGGACAAAGTTCCCTGGACAGATCATTTGCAAGGACTGTCATCGTCCAAGGACCTCAAAAGCAGCCTGATAGCTTCCAAAGTTAGGATTGAATCACGAGATGAAAGTGCATCATGTAAAAGTTGTGGTCAGGCAGCACTGCTGAGCCAGCTGGGCACTGGCTGAATGCAAAGAGAAGCACGGGGACTCTGGGATCAGTGTCACAACAGCTGCTGCTTTCTGCAGGGTGGGATTCAGCCTTGCAGTCAGAAATAACCAGAGCTAAAATTAAGTAGCATTTTCCATCTGTTTTTGTAAGATGCAGAGGCTTGTGGTCAGATTTTTAATAACAAGGCTGTGAATGGTGAAGACTGAAGTGACCTGTGCTGTTGCTGATACCGTTTGAAATTACACTAAAATTAAGAGTGAAGGTAGAAAGCTGTTGATGTCAGTTGACTTTCTTTTAAAAAGGAGAAAGCTGGGACATCTTTTTGTAGTGTTCCTGCTAAATTTAAAGGCCATCTCCTGGCTTTTGAGAAATCCTTGACAGCTCTGGTGGCATTTCCAGCTTTCTGTAGCTAATTGGTTTTGCTGTGTGCAGCTTGTCTGTAATCCCATGTCTGAGACAGCCTGCCTGGCTTACAGATCTAGTGCTCTGTTCCGTGTGTTTGTGTGTGTGTGATCTGATCATTCTATTTATTTGTTTGAAAGGCCAGCACAGCTTCCAGTGTGACTTAATCATGTTGACTGCTGACACTGCCAGGAGATTGTCAAAATATTGCAGGGCTGCCAGGAACCCTTGCTGCTTTCCTGGGGACCAGTAGAGCAGTGACCTTTTCATGTGAATTTAAATTTCTAGTTAAGGGGAAAACACAGGGTTTCTGCTGAAAGCCAGCCTGGATTAAGCTGTGCTCCTTCAGCCTCTTCTCAATGTCCTACCCCTTCATGCTGCATGTTTGCTGTGACTGGTCTCTGAAATGGAATGATCAGGCTTTAGAGAAAGATGTTTTACACCAGCATTGGGTAGGGAGCAAAACACCTCTGCCATCACCACAGGGGAAGCTGTTCCCTGTGGGGAAGGGAAGAGGAAAAGGAGCCCTGTGACTGGGCAGGCAAGGAGCAGTAATACCTCATGTGGGACCTGTCATGACTGTAACTTGTTCTGCAAGCACAGCTCTGCTCTCCAGTCACTGCCTCTTGCATGACAGCTCTGGTATAAGCCTCCCAGCAAAGTCACTGCTGCTGGTACTTGCCAATCTTTTAATATCCATAATCTTCTACAGTACCTTTGGGTTTGTGAAGGCATGGCCTGAAAGGCATTCTTTGGTGTACATTTGCATTAAAATACCTGTTGGGTTCTCAGAAATGTACCTGTTGCTCCATCCTGATTATAACTGCCTCGGCTTGCTCATTTGTGGGTTCTGTTTTCTTTCCGGCATTGTGGCTCTGTTTCCTTTCCTGCTTCTGTTTCTTTGCTCAGCAGTGATAAGTGAATACTGGGGGGCAGTGAGCAGGGAGAAAGTCCTCAGCATTGTCCCAGTGCAGCGTGAAAGGCTTCTGGAGTGCTGCACGTGTGGGGAGTGCCCTGGAAAATTCGTGTTCCTGAGTGCGGGTGCCTGTCTGCACATTGCCTCTGGGAACCTGTGTGTCCCTTGGGGCCAGCTGTGGAAACCCAGCTGTGCCTTCACCAGAAGGTGCAGGTGACTTGCTTGGGAAGCTCCATGCCCAGCAAACAGCATCCCTAGGTGCCTGCCCTTAGGCAGCCAGGCTGGGCTGAGGCAGGTGCTGGGCTCTCTTGGGACAGAGAGGGATTCCTGGCTGGGACCACAGCCAAGTGCTGTGTCCGCCCTCCTGGCCCCTGTCCCTGGCAGCTGGGAGCTGATCTTAGTGCCTGCTCCCGTGTCACCGTGCCCAAATTAGGGGCGTTTGGCAGTCTGGAGGTGGCAGTGCTGTATCCAGTTGCTGCCACTCCGTCACCATTCAGACACCCCATGGGCTCTGTGTGTGACCTGTCCTTGCTACTGGGGCCAGGATGGCCGGGCTGCTGTGCAGGAGGCGCAAAAAAGGAGGTAGGAAATGCTTCCTCTGTGGCAGGAATCTCTTCATTAGGACCTAGTGTGCCGGGCTCTCCCTGGGAGGCAGCTTTGGGAAGCTTTCTGCTGGCAGAGGTGAGAGAGATGTTTTGGTCCCATGAGATCTGGCACAGCTGCACAAGGTCTGAAGACAAGTATGAAGGTTTTTGTGAGGGATGGGGGCTTAATACACAAATTTGCATTAATGTTTTCTTCCATTTTAGTAAATTGCTCGGAAACTAGGTAATTTTTGTTAGGAAGAGTAAAGGTAATTTTTATATTAAAATAAAAGAGTAAGTGCATCACCTTACTTGAACTTCTGGGAATAAATGTAGTTTAGCTGCATTTAGAAGTATTCTGGCTTGAAATGTATGCATCATTTTTTTTTCATATACATACACTGTGCCATGCATTCACTGCCTAGAGGAACTTAGCAGCTCTCTGCATTGGCAAAGCACTGGGAACAGTGATGCCCTGAACTCACTGAACACTTGGCATTCCCAGAATGACAGCATTGCTGTGATAATGAAGAGTGCTACATCTAGAAATAAGGCTGGTAGTTCCTAAATAAGTCTGACTTAATTGAAATTTGGACATTTATAGTCCTAGAAGGGTTTTAAAAATCAAACCTCAGTTTTCGCGTGAATTGTCTTATGCCTCTTGGCGGCATCACAATGTAGGAGTTGTTGGGGTGAGAAAGTTCCAGTTGGGAATAATGCAAAAAGGGCTGGGTAAGGCATGTTGTTAGAGCGGGTTTGATCTGTTGTATGAAGCCTTCTTGCTCCCTGACTTTTTTGTTTGTGGACTTTTTCAAGAAAATGAGAAGGAATGCTGAAAAGGGGAACTTAAGAATTTCTGTACCAGCATCTTTATTCAGGAGAAAAAATCTCGGCCTGAAGACGTTGTGTCCTGTTTGCAGTGGGGAACCATGGGGCATAAACCTTCAGGTCTCAAAATACAAGGTTGGGGCTTGTTGCTTGCACTCCATAACGAGGATTTTAGTGGTGATCAGTACCATGCTGTGAACCAGAATTAAGTAACCTCTTGAGACTGCAATTAAGAAATGTGAGAACTTGTTTTAAGCACCTGTTTCAATTTTCTGTGAGGGAAGGAGTGGGGATTGTAGTGTATTCTTCTTCCCTGTCCTTCTCTGTGGCAGTAGGATCTCTGTCTTTTCCGCTTCTATGGGGCAGAAAAACAGCAAGTCCTGATGCAGGGTTTTGTAACCTTCACAGACTACATGCTAATGTCAAGCCTGTGGAATGTTTTTCCAGTGGGAAAGGGGAATAACGGCTGCTCTTGAAGGGGAGAGCTTGCAGGGACACTGTGACCATTATTTAACTGTTCATCCTTTTCTTTCCTGAGAAAATTTTGCCTAGCAAACCTTATTTATCTCAAAGTCCTTGCTTTTTCCTGAAAAGAGTGTAGGACCCTTCCCAAAGGAGACTGCACTACCACAAATGCTGCCACAAGTCATTTTAGTTCATGCTTACACAGAACTGTCACTGAAAGTACAGGGCTGTTGTGCTTTCATGCCTTGTAATCAATGTCATCTGAGTTTAAGGGGAGATGTGCCTTGGAGAATGTGAAAGTGTTACAGCAATGCTGGTGCTTTTCTTTTCTTACTGACAAGCTCTGGGAAAATACTGAAGAACTATTCAGTGTTTGTCCTCAAGTTTAGTTCCCTCCTAATGGCAGGATGCAGGGAAGTATTTTAACATTCATTTTATTTATGAGGCGTGCTTTACTGAGCTTGCCAATGAGAGTTGTAAGTTTAGGACAGCTGGAAGTAGAAAAATTCCAATTTATGTTCACCAGATCATGGCACATCTATTTTATCAAGTGGCAACACTGGAATTAAATACATTTTCATCTTAATTTGCTGGGTTTGCCTGAGATTCTCTGAGGATTTAACAAGGCCAGTAGCAAGTTGCATGTTCTGCAGCTGGACAGGGGGGTGATGAGTGGTTGTGCTGTAAGAAAAGGGATTTGTTTTTACAGTTTGATATCTGCTCTAGGCTGGGCCTGTCCTGCAGGCAAAGCTCACACCTTCCTTCTGGAGAAACAAGCACTCCAAGCTTGTTCTTACCACAGAATTGGTTTTCTTTTTAAAAGTTTCCAGCCACTTCTGTAGTAGCTCTGTTTAATAGGAAGCTGTAAAAGGATGTTACTTGGATTTTATTTTCCACTGTGGCTGCAGTTCTTCATGCCATAAACTGTGGTCCTGTTCTAAAATGGATCTACCAGATGTTGTCTGTTATTATGAACGCCAGCCCCAACCCCTACGTATACACCAACTCTGCATTTATTACACTCTTTCTGTTTTTTTTTTCTTCTATCCAGTGAGTGACCTCCAAGAAGAAGGTAAAAATGCCATCAATGCACCAATGAACCCAAGCACTGTGGACATCCATCCAGAAGACACACTATTAGGTAAAATTTCATGCTGCAGGGATGGTTTGTGAAAGGGGCCACTGTGGCCCCCACATCATTGCTTCAGTGCTGAATGTAGATTGTCCAGTTGGAACTGAGAGGATTGGAAGTCACAATTGAAAAAGGTTGCATATTACTTGTAGACTAGAAATTAAAAAGGCTAAATGGAGTTTGAAGAGCAGTGCCAAGCAAGGTAGTTTATGGACTCTCTCCCATGTCCATCCCCATTCCCTCACTCTGAGTCCCTACAAGAGAAACAGCATAATTTAATAGCAAAAAGTGTTAAAACTTGTTGAAATAAACCACTTTTGTCTTTCCTGGCCACATATCTCTCAATCTATGCAATTAGTTGAAGCAAGCTAATTATGAAAGAGTAAATCAGACATCAGGATAAATAATAAAATAGTGAATTAAACTGAGAAGGTATTATTAATTTGGATTTTCTGATTAGGAGAGTACTAGGAAATGCAAAGTACTTTTTCCTAAGATGTCGGTGAAGTGTTGTTTGCTCTGAGTTGATATGTCTGGACCAGGAGTGTCTCCAATGATTTATTCTGGATACCACCAAAGCTGGGTATGTCTTTAGAAGATGCAGAACTTCTGCTGAAGGCCTGTCCTGCAAAGACACGATCACCACGAGTTTTGTGGTAAATCATGTTCTATTATGGGTCAAGTCCTGTTCAGGGTTAGTGTTTTGGGTGTGTAGTGGGTGTCACTTCCTTATGATGGACTGCCTGACTCACCCTAGGCAGTAATGGGGAAGTGAAGGAACAGGGTGGGAAAAAAGGCAGCAAAATAATTGATATTTTATTCATTGGTTTGTGAAAATTTTTCAAGTGTGTTTAGGTAGCACAGTCTTATTTTTTTGATAAAAATGAAGATCCCTGGAAAACACTGACCCCAGAATCTGTGGGTGAGGTCTAAGGTAACCAGTCAGATACTGGTTACTAAATACTGTGTAGTCAGTCTCATGACCAGGATGTGTCATGTTTCCCATCTGACAGCAATGAGGTCTGGCTCTGCAGTGGGAAGTCACTGTAGGCTGGTCACTGCCAGGTTTTAGGGGTTCACTGAGCAATGTGACAATGGTCTGACCAAGGGTGATACCAAAACTTTGTTGTCCTGATAGGAAGAAAGAATTGAAAAATCAATAGGAAAATTGGATTGTATATGGCCTGCCTTCTGGCCATTAGCACTTCTCACACATCTCATCAGCAGAAGAAATGGAAGACTTTACACCTGTGAAATCTATTTTATGTTCTTCCCCCATGCACCAGCACAGCTGATACAAAGTGGGGTAATTTTATTTCATAAGCTTAATCAGAGGTTGAGGAGTTCCTGCACTTAGGAGCACATGTGTGACCAAGTTTTGGGGAACCAGAGGGTGGAGACAAAAACTCTCAGCCCAAATCTCAGCAGCTGCGCTGCATGTAGTGCATTAAGCTCACTCTTTTCTTCCAGGTGCTTCAATTTGGGACAGGTGTTTTCAATTAGAAGTTAAATTCAAACTGAGGAGAAGGAGAAAAGTAGTTCATAGTGGTTTTTGGTGTGTTACTATGAATGTGCCCCACATCAGGACAGGGATTTTCCTGAAGCATTCTGCGCAGGGCAGGGCTAGAGCAGGGGAAGGTCAGGGGAGACAATCCTGGTTTAGGGAAGTGGGGCTGTGCTGTCATTCTGTGTGTCTCTAAAACTGCCTGACACTGGGGTCATCGGACATCCCCTGGCTGAGAGGATGAGTAGGCACTGCCATTTCTCAGTCAGCTGATGAGCCCCTTAATGGTGTGGAGTTGTTGCAGTTTCAGCAGTGCACTTTTGAAGTGGATCTCACTAAGGTTTCCCCTCTTTACTTGAACAGAGGAGAATGAGGAACGCACTATGATCGATCCTAACTCAAAAGAAGACCCCAAGTTCAAGGAGCTGATCAAGGTAGGAAATCAATCTTTGGTCCTTCTTCAAACCTTTAACTAGTGAGCTGGAGTTATTTGCAAGCTGGTCACCCAAGAACATAGTTGAGGAATGGCAACTTGTTACTGGAATGTAGCTGTGGAAACTGAGAGCAAGGTCAACAACAAGGTAAGGCTAAAAGTAACAGTGAGAGGGATAAGGAAAGGCTAAATGTCAGGGTGCCCATGGAGTTATGGAGTTAAGCTCCATTGTCCATTTCTATCCTTGTGATGGTGACAGCAAGGATCAGTGCTTGGTTTGAGTCTGTCTGCAGTCCCTACACATAAAATGTAGGTATCTTCTGTTTCTGAAAGCTGGGAAGGAGCTTTGCAAAGCATTAGTGAGGTTTCAGGAGAAGAAAGAGTAGGACTGAAATGTTAGGGGACAAGGAAGGGACCTCTTGTGTTCTGGGGAAGTTGGAACTGAGGTTCTTCTTGCCCTACATCCTGTCCTCAGTTTACCTGTGTGCTGGGTCAGGGACAGGTGGTTCTGAGTCTGTCTTGTTGCTGGACACAACTGCCCTAGGTGTTGATATGGTGTGCCCAGATGTGCTGATGTTACATGAGACTTCCTGACTCAGCAGTGCCCATAGTTCCTGCCTGGCATGACACAGGGCTTGCTTTTGAAGGACTTGTGTTTAGGAGAGCCTTTTCTATGCAGAAAGTTGTTGGGGTTAACATAGTGCAAGCTTGAGCATGAAGAGAAGGGATGGCGAGCCTGAACAAGTGGGATCTCTTTCAAAAAAGTATTATGCTGGTGTTACACCTCCCACTGCACTTTTGCTTCATTTCTTTAAAGTAATTCTAAGAATAATTTTGTTGGAAACCACAATCCAGCTATATCTGTGTGGCTATGAAAACTTTGGGTAGTGTATATCATTTCCTGAGAGGGGGCTGAGCTTGAGCATATTCCCTGCTGAAAACCTGATGCACCCTGGCTGCTTCCCCAAAGTCAACTGCTTCAGCAAATGCCTCAGCAAACTGCTCACCTGGTACATCTTTAAAACAAGCCCAGTGATCTGTTATTACCACTGCAATAATGTGTTTAGCATCACAAAACCACATCAGACTGAGCTTAGCAAGGAACTGTGCTCAAATTTCTGTTATTCTAATTCACCGGGAGTATATTGTGGTTTTAAATTAAGTGACTGTGCATTCTTTCTTTGTTAGTGCCTAAATCCATTAATTCTCTTAAAGGTGCAGTGGTCTTGCATCACCCTCTCAGAATGTAATGTGGTTTCTCTGCTAGTGGAGCAGTGATATTATCATCTGAGCAAGAGTCATTGCAGTGGAGGAACCAGATGTACTCTGTGATTCAGGAAACTTGATATGGAGACTGCAATTGCTTTTAAATTGTGAATTTTCCTGCTGAGTTTAATACAAGTTTGAGTCTTCCCTGGATGCTGTAGTCCAACAAGTTTTGGGTTTTTTTTCAGATTAAAAACCTGAAAGCCTCCAGGAGGAATGAAAACCAGGGCCAGAACAATGCTTGAGGATAATGTTTGAGTCTATTGAGGAATCAGGTTCAGGGTCACTAGGCCAGTTCACACTTGCACAAGGAGAGAGGTTCCAATGGAATGGGATCACCTGGTGCAGGGAGCAGCATGGAACTGGAGATTGTTTTCTTGGGATCACCCCCGAAGGAGAGATGTGTTCTGTAGAGTGCCTGTGTAATTTGGGTAATTGCTAATAACTTGCATACCTCTCTGCAGTTAGAGTTTTTACAGAGGTTCAGCAGTGTTGGTGTGAATTCACACTGTGTTGGTGTCAGTCTGTAAGCCAAGGGGAGGTTTGAATTATGCTGGCAAAACTTGCTTTATACTACAGAGTTTGGATAAAGCCAAAAAAAAAAAAAAGAGGAATTTATTCTTTGTTTTCTGTTCCTTGGTGGTACTGGCATTTTCCAGAGCCCCAGTGCTGGATGAGAATTGCTGTGCTTTAGAAACCCAGCCAGCAGAAAAGTGTCTGCCCTGCAGAGCCTGAAAGGAAAGCTCTCCATGGACTAGTGAGGAGTGGGAACTTGAATAGATGGAGGTTTTTATAGTTCCAAGTGGTTCCTTCTCTCTCTTTTCCCTCAGACAGGAATGTGCCAATAGCAGCAGCAGATCCTGATGCCTTTTCAAAGCTGGCAGTGGAACTCAATTTCATTGGGGCCAGCCCAGGTCTCTTTCAGCACCAGAGTTAGACGTGCCAACAGCTTGCCATTACTGATGCTGAGTGTTTCTGTCCTGCCAGATGAATGCAGTGGGGTAAATGGATCTCAGTGCAAAGAAGCAGCAGAGATCACCAAATGTTGGTTTTATTTCTGCTAACTCCATGCCATAAGAATTATATGCATTGTGGATTGGGCATTTGGAAGTGATTTTGACAGAGCCTTTGTAACTCTAGAGGGACAGACTGTACAGCATTGTGGTAATACAGAGACCAGCAGATGAAAAACACAAGAAAAAACCTCATTCCTCTCTCTCGTAGTAAAGCAAATATACAGAGAATCTCTTTGTTGAAGGCTGCTTAGTTGGGGATGTGAAAATACCTGCTTTAAGTCTTCTTGCACATATGAAAACCATTATGCCTGTAAGTGTTGTATGCTATCACCATGGACAGTTTACTAAAAATAGTCACAATTTGTCAGTATGAAGTGTTCAGCAAAGTTCCCTCCCTGGCCAGCAGCTTTATTAAACTCACTTCATTTGCCCAGTGTGTAATGAAAATTTGGTAGATGGTTGAACAGACTTAAAACTGAAAATTCAGATCAGGGAAAGAGATGAGTTACTGCTATTATTTATATGTGTGAATAATAATTGCATTCACAAAATGCTCTATTTTTAGTGTCTGAAATATGTCAGCTTCTTTTACTTGTTGTCCAATATTTGCTCATTTTCTGTATTTCATTAGGAAAATATGAGAAAGAGCTTCAGCTAATTGAACGCAAAATTTTAGAACATCAGCTTGCAAGAGTTGGGTCCTGTCTGAAAGTGCCTTGACCACAGGCATCAGGCCACAGTTGTAAGGTGGTTTTCCTCCCTGCAAAGCTTTCTGTAAGACTGACTTATAACTGCAACAACTTCTAGTCTTTAAAAGACTCATCTAAACTTTATACAGATCCAAACACTGCTGCTCTGGACACTGCCTGAAAAGAGTAAACATTCTCATTTGTAGTTAAACACTCATTGTCCTGGAAGATACCAACTTTTCCCATCTCTGATTTTACGGCTTTTTTTAGATTTATTGAGGTAAAGGGAAAACCAAAATGAGGCCACAGTCCTTTGACGTGTGGTTTGTCACATGTGACCAGATGAAACTGAGCTCCCTCAATAGTTTGTGATCTGCTTTTGGCAACAGGAGGCCTTCCCCTTGCTTACAGGATGCCGATGCTTTGTGCTTAGCCACGAGGCCTGAATGTGAATTTTTGCTATTAATTTTCATGCTCAGCCCTGAAGCCAGTTTTGTACCTTTGATCTCTGCCTCCTGATTTCCCCAGAAGCTGAGGGGAAGTGGGTCATTGAAGCCAGGGTTTTCTTTCTGGGCTGTTTTTGGTGGCTAGGCTTCCTGTTTTCCCACTGTGCCAGATGTGTTCATGTATTTTGAGTTGTTTTGCATTTTTTCCACTACTGTACAGTGGTGACTGTGGGGTCCTTATGCCCTTGAACTCTGAATTTTTGCAGCTTCGAGTGCATGTGTCTGAGCATTTGGCCCAGTTCAAAAGTGCCTTAGATGAGTGCAGACGTGCAGGAAATGTCAGGAACAGTTGTGAGGACATCAGAATATTGTATTAAATTTTTAAAACCATGCTTCTAGCCCCAAATATTATAGAAGGCTATAGAAAAGCAGCTTTTTATGAGCCCAAAATGTAATATTGAGCTGTATGAAGTGCAAGCACAGGAAGGAAGGAATGGGTAGAGTGTGAGACCAGACACATCGAGGTTAAGCATCTTTTCATGCATAAGAGATGCTCTTGTCTGCTTCCCACCAAGCACCAATGTGCCTGTGTCAGGCTGTTAAAATTTCGAGACATTCCGGTTATTGAATGTTTCCTGCTTCTGCATTTTTATGAAGGAGAAATCACATAAAACTGGAGAGAGCTGATGTTCTGTGAGCAGAGTCAGAAACTATTTCTGCGCCTTCATCGTTTCAATAAGCAATGTGGTGTTTCCTCTGTAAAAGTTAAAAAGAAAAAAATCTGTGCTGAAAGCTTTTCCAGATTTCTAATTAAGACATAATCAAGGAATCAAGAAAGCCTTGGGATTTTTTTTCATTGCAGTACTTTACAGTCTTCAACAGCTGTTGGAACCAACCACTTGTTTTTTTTTTTTCTTTGCAAACTCATTTTTTTTTAGTGAAGCTAAAGTTGTAGTCTGAATAGTAGAGAAGTTAGAATGTTCTTTGTGATATTTTTCTTTGATTTGGGTACTAAACTGTGAAAATAATAAAATAATTATCTCTAGACCTGTTTAATTTGTCTTTTTTGTAGTTTTTTTACTTAAAGTTTTTCAGTTCTAAATTTTTGTGAAACATTTAGTTGCACATAGTGTATATATTTTCCTTTTTTAAGACCCTGTACTGTGTATCTGCAGTCTTGGAAATGGGATATTGGATCTTACATTTTAGTCTTTTATTTATAATTCCTTGGCATTTTTAGATTCCGACTTCAATACCATTCAGCACAGGACAAATAAAATAAAATGTTTATTAATGGTTTCAAATAGTTTAGCATCCTGAGTCTTCCTTTAACAAAGCTTTTGAGGACTTCTTGAAATCCAGCCTCGGGTCTGTAATGGGATCTGATTATATTAAATATCTTCTGCTGAGCTTCAGATAATTTTTGAAAGCCTGTTCTGTAAATCTCACAGAAGACCTAAACCTTTTATGATTTTGATTTCTTCAGTTGATTTTTTTATGGATGTCTGTGTTTCAAGCTTGTATAATTATGGAATTAGGCAGTTTTCTAGATGATGTCTTGTTATCTAGGACTGATTTTTCTGTATAACTGGTGAAGCTTTTTGAGGTGAAAGATAGTATTGTGCTTCTCATTGGATTCCAGCTGTGGTGATCTTTTGCTGACTTGTCCCAGGGGAGCAATGGGGTGATGATGTTGCTGCTGCAGAGTTCATCCTTGTGTATCCATATGTCCTCACTCACCTCCCCTCTTGTACCTGTGTGAGAGAAGACCACTTCTGACACAAGATGATGATATTCAGTAGTGAATAACTTACCAGAAAACCTTTATTTTCAAAGGCAGATCTTTGGAGGAGTAATTTTTATTATTGAGGTTTTAATCGTTCTGGACAGTTTAGAGGGCAAAGGTGATTTACCTAGGTGAGCATTGATGCTGATCCTTTGCTTTCTATGGAATGAGCACTTGCCAAATCACTCAGCTAAAGCTTACTTGCCACTTACACACTGCCCCTGTTTTAGAGCTGACTTTCAGCTCTGTATTTTCAGCATGCTTTGGAAGTACTAAAGACATGGATTAGAGGTACATGAAGCATTAGTATTTCATGTTTGGGTTGTAAACCTTTTCATGGTCACTAAGCCTAGCCAGATTTATTTGAGGTTTTTAGGTTGAATGAACATCAGCAGCCAGGCTGAATGTCCTTGTGCCCAACATATTTAAATGCTCTTGTTACCTAGGAGTCCCAGGGTGGCTGTTTTCCACTGCAAGCCTGCATATATTTTGTTTATTTGCTTTTGTTTCACTATCTCCTGTATAATAAAATCCCAGAACCTTCTTAGCCATCACAACTGCCAAGAAGAGGCAGAAATATTCTAATCAGAAGTGAATTCAAAGAATCTGCAACTTTGTATGAATGCAAACTAAAGATTACAGAATCTTTAAATTAAGCTTATTGTTTCAGGTGGGCTAATCAATGGATTTTTTATATCTGTGATTGGCAATGCCCTTATCTTATGGAACCTAGGAAGTAGCAGGAGCTAACATTGTGTCTCTTCCCACAGAACTGTGTTATTTTTGTGAAAATAATTTAAATTTCCAAGTAGTAAATTGGAGGAGAATGTTACTACCAGCTCCAAACAGTCAAGGCTTGTTTTCCTGTAACTGTTTAGAAATAATTGTCTTTGGCACCTGGGGAGATTTAACTCAGTTCCTTTTCTTTATGCTCATTCCAGTTTTACAGGTCACTGAATTATTTTCGTAGTTATGGTAGTCAGCATATAGGAACTGTTAAAATGGTAAAATTATTATCAGACCCATTTGACCAAGATTTTAATTCTGGACTTTTGTATTCCGCAATAGCTGAGGATAAAATGCCTTGTCCTGTTGTCAAGACCTGAATTAAAAACAATAAGGGACAATCAGATGCTTTTATTCTATTTTTTTTTTTTTAATTCGGGTCTCATCTCTGCAAATTGGAAATACATAAATATGCTTGCAGTTCATCTATTTTATAGTACTGATTACTGCCTTGAATGAAAGGAAAGAATTTTGGTTGGTTTTGAACATTTGCCTCCTTTTTCTGTGCTTGCAGGTTCTAATTGACTGGATTAATGATGTGCTGGTGGAGGAGAGAATCATTGTCAAACAGCTTGAAGAGGACCTGTATGATGGGCAGGTGCTGCAAAAGCTGCTGGGTGAGTCCATGTCAGAGAAGGTGACGCCAAAGACTGAGAGGGCCCAAAATTAACCTCTCCCAAAGCTGCAGATTGTGCAGTAACTCAGCATCTCAGGGAGATGGTGGATGTCACTGAAAGCTGCCTCAGCTTCTCCATCTGTTCTCCTCAGGCTGTCTGCTGAGAGGGGAGGAAATCCAGGTAATTCCTAGGTGTCTGTTTCATGGACTGACTGTAGTCCAGGCAGCTGAAATGTGGGGTAGAAAAGGAGTGAAGAGGTTTGTGTTTGTGGGGCCAAGCAGAAGCCATGTGGTCCAAAATTTTGTCAGCGTATTTTGCTTTTGAAAGCTTTTGGGCCGAGAGCTGTTTTGAGGTCCTGATTAAAAGTTTTACTTTTTGGGAGGAAAAAAGAAAAAGAGAATGAATGACTGCAGACCTGTGCTCAAAATGTGCACCTCTGTGTGAATGACACATGAGAGGATACACTCCGTTGAGAATTTGGGATTTTGCAGCCCCCTTCCCTCTTTGCAATGTGTGTGTTGATGCAGGAAGCACAGTGGAGAAGACTCAGGATAATCCAGTAATTTTATGGGGATGCTTTTAGAAAACAAAAAGGCTTGAGCTTGCAGTACTGTATAAATCCACACTTTTTCTTAGCCAGACTGCTCTCAGCTCACTTCTGATGTGTTTTCAGGAGTGGGCTGGGCTGTGGGATGTGTGTGTTTGTCACAGTGGGGCAGGAGGACCTAGTGCTGCTAGTTCCACTGGCTGCTGGATTTTCTGCACAGGCCCCTTAAATGAGAGGTGTTTTGATGTACATCCACAAGCTTTTAAAATTAGTTAATTACAGTTAGCTTTGTGTGCAGTTGAAACTCCTCAAAAACAATAACTTGAGGAATGAAGAAAGAGTACTTTCAACACTTCTGGGTTAGCCTGCAGCCAGGAGCCTCCAAATGTTGTGTGGATCAGCACTGTACAGGTAATTTTGACTGGGGAGTATTTGCTTGAATCCAGTTGTTCTTCGTAACTCTGCGGCGGAGCTGGGGAAGGGTCTGGAGCAGCAGGAGAGGCTGAGAGAGCTGGGGGGCTCAGCCTGGAGAAAAGGAGGCTCAGGGGGGCCCTTCTGGCTCTGCACAACTCCCTGACAGGAGGGGGCAGCCAGGGAGGGTTGGGTTCTGCTCCCAGGGAACAGGATGAAACAGTCTCAAGCTGTGCCAGGGGAGGTTCAGGTTGGATATTGGGAAAATTTTTGCACTGAAAGGGTGGTTAAGCCTTGGCACAGGCTACCCAGGATGGTGTTGGAGTCACCATCCCTGGAGGTGCTCAGAAATCATGCAGGTCTTGCATTTGGGGTGTGGTTTAGTGGTGGACTTGGCAGCGCTGGGTTAGTGCTGGGACTCAGTGATCTGAAGGTTTTTTCCAGCCTTCCAAATGGTTCTATGGTTCTCTGTGTAGATCAGTCAGACTTGGCGTATCTGACAGGAGGAAAGATGGACTTGGACATCTTGCAGCCTGAGATCTTTTACTGCCCCAGCTTTTACTCATTCCCTGTGTTTTGGGCTCCTGACTGGAGAGCAGATGCATCTCCCCTGACCTGGAGCTACCACAGCTCAGCCCGAGTCTTGTGCTGTTCTTCAGCAGTGTCTTTGTTCCTTCCCTCACCTTCCTGGAAAAACTAACAAGGTGTGGTCATTAAACTTCAAGTAGTAGGTAACCATTCCTTTTGAGTGGGAGGTGTTTTGTCTTGATAGCCAGGCCCCCCAAAAAGGATGAAAGACAACAGCTTGTCACTGGGCTTATGCTGAAGTGATTTGAAGTAAGATATTAGTAAATGACTGATGGAGGTAGAGCTCCTTGTTTAGTTAATTTTATCAAGGTGCAAGCAGTATCACTCAGAGAAGCTGGAATGGCCTGGTACACATGATATTGGTGTGAAAGGAAATAAATTTGTTTGCTGACTGATAGGTAGCCTGGGCTGAGACTAGGCAGAAGCCCTAACATGTGACTGAAAAGTGATTTTGCTTGTTTTGATAATCTTGATAAAATAATATTGATTAAAAAAAATCCCTACTTTAGATTGCTAGAAACATTCAAGACATTTAAAGTATTTGTTAGTTGATAACCTCCAAGTCATTTCTCTTTGGGTTACTAGAGTACTTTTTGTATTGCTGCCACTTTAAAAAAAAAAAAAAAAAGATATCTTCAGCTAGATAAAACATCCAGAAGAAGCATGCTCTTGAACTTGAGAGTAGAAATATCTCCATTATTGGAAAAAGAGGAATTTTGACAACTCTGAAACATTTCTGAAAGAGTCTTCAGATTCTTTAGAATCTCACTTTGTGAAAACAGTTTTGGTGAAGTATGTTTTTTGTTTCAGAGAGAGGAAAAGTATATAATTAGAATATGGCCAACCAGTCCTGACATCCTGGACAGATCAGCACAGTGAGTTTGGCCACATTTTTTCACTGGGTGTGGAGCAAGAACAGAGATGAGCTGCTCCCATTGCTCTGATGGCTGGAGGACTCTACCCCACCTTCCTCAGCTCCCTGGTGTCACAGACATTTCTTTTATGAAAAATCCTCTCTTAGGATTTTCCTGCTGAAGCTGAGAAGTTCAGCAACCAGACATAAACAATAGGTTATCTGCTTCTGTGGAATGCAGCAGGTCAGTTCTGGATTGGCCCAGTTTGGATGTTTGGGGTTGGTGACCAATCCAGAACTGAGATCTCTCGGACACAGTCTGAGAGAGCTGGTTTGTTATTCATTCTTTACTTTCTATTGTTAGGTAGCTAGCAGCTTCTGGAAACTCCTCTTCTTTTTCATTTTAGTATAGTTATAATAGATGTATATATCATAACTTAATAAATCAAGCCTTCTGATCATGGAGCCCATCTCGTCTCTTCCTTCACCCTGAAACCCTTGTGACCACCGTCACACCCTGGTTTTTCTTTTTTTTTAGAATTTTGGCTTCTGTCCCTTTTGCAAGGGCCACAGCACAGAGAAAGATAAGAACAAGTTGTCTGTGACTTTGGCCACAAATAGTTATATGACATAAGCAGAACTGAAATTTTAGTAATGGAATTTTACACATTTTCCTGTTTTATTTCATTTTGGAAGTAATCAACTATGATGTGACAATGTCAACAACATGACAAGATTGTACCAACTTACTTTTTAAATTAGTTCCACTGAACTAATCCTGGTTTGAGTCTTTAGAATTTGAGGATGCAAAATGTGCTTTAGCTTAAATTCATATCTTCAGCTGACTTGAAATAAAGCTTGTCAAGCTGAAGTAAATGTTCATGCAATATTTCCCATTTATTGTCCTAAACTAGCTGTAAAAAAGTCCTTTATACCTGTGCAGATTCCTTGTGTGGTGAAGGCTGTGTTGTGCCAAATGCTTTTCTGCAGTGAACGAAAATGGAAGGTATCATTAATATTGCTGCTAACTTGATGTCTAGCTGAAAGTTGTTACATATTTTGATATCTGATTGATGAGCATGTTCAGCCAGACTTTACCAGTTTTGTCACATTTTTATTGGAACTGACATATTTTGGTGAAAGTTTTACTTTCAGCTATTTTTCCATCCAAGGAAAATAATTATCTTAGAAAAGTTCTAGTGGACTCCAGTGGTCTGTGCTTATCTCCACACAGTTTAATCTGGTTTTGTCTGCCCTTTTTATTTATTTATTTTGTTTGTTTTTCAAATGCAGAAAAATTGGCTGACCGCAAACTGAATGTGGCGGAGGTGACACAATCTGAAATTGGTCAGAAGCAGAAGTTGCAGACGGTCTTGGAAGCTGTCCATGATTTACTCCGACCCCATGGCTGGACAATCAAGTGGAACGTTGACTGTAAGGACTTTTATTATATTTTCTGTCTCAGTAAGTGTGTTATCACTTAGGAAGTCTGCTAAGAGCATTTTTCCCCACCATCCTCCAGTGCAGTGGAAAGCAAGCGGTTGGGTCTGCCTGTCTGTGATCAGAGAGGGTTGGGACTTGTAAGTTGTGCTTAAAGGAAGGGCTGAATGTAGGCTTTGCTACCTGGGAAGTTACATTGTAGGCCTTACTAATTTAGGAAAAAGAGGAAGAAGGATAAAAAGACTGTGTTGACCAAAAGCATTTTTCACTGCCTTTTTCCCCCAGAGCTGTTTGTTTAAAATAACACCTCAGAGTCCTTTCACTTGCTTCATTTCCCTTGTTCCCTGCAGCCATCCACGGCAAGAATTTGATTTCCATCCTGCACCTTCTGGTGGCTTTGGCCATGCATTTCCGAGCTCCCATCCGGCTGCCTGAGCACGTGTCTGTGCAGGTGGTGGTTGTACGGGTGAGTACCAGCTCCTGGGAGGAGCACAGGGGATTCTGCAGGGCTGGGCTGCTCCCACCCATTGCCTCCCATCTCTTGTCATTCAGAGAATGTGTGTCCCACTTGTTTGGTGAGTCCCATGCTTGGGAATGCATTTTTGGGTTGCATGTGCTTAAATGAGACTCCCAAGGACAGCGCATCTTTAGTAGGTTTGGGGCCACCCTTTGCTATTACAATAGCAAGCTCAAACATGCAATGGGATTTTGTATAAGGAAGCATTGGGCTTGTGATTTCTGTCACTCCGGTACAGTTTTTTTTTGCTGTGCATTTTTTGCAGAGAAGCCATTGAAACCCAAACAGCACAGGAAGGAGTTTCAGCACATAAAATCTCCCCAGTCTGGAATGCCTGTTAGCAGTGTGGTTTTTCCCCAATGACTTCATGTGCAGACTTAGATGCGTTGTTTTCCTTGGCAGGCCTGATAGACTTTCATCATTTCTTTCACAGTCCTGTGTTTTTGCTAGCTTTCCTTAGATATGGGGGAGAGATCTGACCTAAGGAACCCTGACTGCTTCCCCCCTGCCCTAGATACTGCTCTGGTTATTCCTTTCTCTGCTTTGTGTCGACCTTTCCCTCTACAAAGGCTCTACTTTCAAGCATCTGTATCTCTTCTTTTTCCTTGCCTTCTATCCCAGTGAAAGCTTCCCATGGGAACCCAGTTTTTCTCCCAGCTGCTGAACCCCAGGTAGATGTGTTCCAGCTGGCACTCTGCTCTGCAAGTGCTGTTTGCTGTGGCACTCACTCTGCAAGTGCCATTTACTGTTCCAGCTGTGAGTTTCCTTTCAAGAATGGAGAAGATAAAGTGATCCCACACCCTGTTTTGCAAACCTGGATCCCCTTACAAGATGCAGGGTAGTTATTAGATGAGCTTAATTTTGCTTTATATTTAAGTAATGGTGTTTCCAGGTTGCCTGCCTGGATGCACTAGACATGCAGGATGTGATGTAAATGAGAAATTGATGGATGTTCCCTGGTTCATAATAAATGTGTGTATTATCTATAGGAGGTGATTTTGAATTTAAGAACAGTGAGTTAGTTGTAAAGTAACATGAATGTAAGTAGGAGACTGATTTACTTTTAGATTTCTTTTGTGTGTCTTGGAAAGATGAGGAGGAACATATAAATAAATATAAGCTGGTCAGCAGCTCTCTCACACCCTGATGTGATAAACCTCCTTCTGCCCAGTACAGTGAAGTGTCTTCTATAACTGCTAAGGCAGAAAAAATATGAGGTAGAGAGATAAAGCCTCCCTTTCCTTGTCCTTAGTTCAAGCTACAGAACCATCCACCTCTACAGCAGGAAGAAGGCTGTGGAAAAGGTTTTCACTTCTTTTCCTGTTGGAGGGATATAGAGGAGACTCCATCTGGTTCACCAGAGTCCCTGGATCTTGAGACTAGATGACAGGATGACGTAAAGGCTGATGAGAAACTAGGCAGGAGAGAGAGCAACACCTGTGTCCCCAAGGAGTCAGGTATAGTGGGAGTTAAGTCAAATCCTAGAGGCTCTTGCTCTTGGATCTAGAGCCTGGGGTCCTGGCAATGGGCATGGGCACAGCTGGCCCTGTGCAAGAGGAGGCTTCTCTCAGCCCCTAACCCAGTGCTAGGAAAAGCTTGCAGCTCTTCATCTTTGTTTATTTAAATGGAAAGCAAGGGGTGGTATGAAACAGAGAATGTTCGTTCTGGAAAAAAAAACCTTCTGCTTCTAATTTGGTAAACTGAATTTTTGTAGTTTAGCATCCATAATCTAGTCTAAAAATACATGCTGGTTCAGTAACACAGATCTCTTTAAATGGACTTTATTTAGCCTCTGTTATTCTAATGACAAACAGAATGGTGATGGGGTGAATATTGTTCCTAATCCAAACAAGAAAACTACTATTAAGAAGATTATTGCCCCTATTACCAATTTGTTTTGAAGTGATCTCTTGTTACATATCCCAACAATGAACAGGGTCCTGTCAAACTAGATCACAGTTTTAACATGTTAACTGAGAGGTTTTCATTTCAGTGGCTCTTTTTGCTTGGTTATACATTTGAGGGGGCAAATAAACAGTTTAAGTGACTTCTGTGCAAGTCTTTGAGAACTGACCCTGCAGCAAGAAAACTGTGCAAGATGCTGTGGGAGTATGGTGCAGGAACACACCCACACTGAAATTTTCAAAACTAGCTGAGTCTCATTTTCATGGGTGACTTTGATTATCTTTATCCACTTGTTGAGCTGTCCTCACACTGTGCAGATCCCTGAGGTGCTTCTTCCCCAAAAGGACTGTCCTTACACCATGAAAATAAAGTGGTTTAGCAAGTGACTGCTCAGCTAAAATGTGTGCATTTCCACAGCCCATCCCACAGCAATGCAGAACCTTATGAGCTTGTGTAAGTGCTATGGGCTCTTTTTTCCTCTTACTTTCAGTGTCCTAATCCACAAAGTGAGATAATATTATGACAGCACTGTACTACATGGAAGATGTTTATCCAGATCTCCACAGTTCCATGGTAATTCTGCCCTTCCATTAAATCCTTCTCTTCCTTTAGCATCTTGAGGTGACAGACTGAGACTTTCTTAAGGTGTTGCATATGTTTTGTAATTTAAAATAATTGATTTAGAGTCTGAGAAATATCTGTAGCTCAGTCTGGGTCTGTCAAGCAATGCACTATCCTTTTTTGGTCCTGCACTGTTAGTTTGCTCAGAAACCCATGAGCATTTTGGAGATGACTTTCTGTTTTACCTTCCTTGGCAGGAAGAACCTTTAGCTAGCTATCTGTCTTTCCGTATTATGTGGAACAACTACAAGACCAACCCAGCAGAAAACCAGTTATCTTTTTATTATTTCATAATGGCCTCTGTGACATAGCCCCTCTCAAGAGCAGAGTTCCTGAAACAGTTACTTGGAAGTAACTTGAAAACCTTTTTGAAATCAACCTCCAGAATTAGTTTTCTTGCTGGCTTCTTTGTGTGAAATAGGAAAGTGGGGAATCATGGCAATGTGTGCCCAAGTTATTCAAGAAGGGTCCTGGCAGAGCAAGGGTTCAGGTGGGCCTTCTAGTTAAATTCTGTGAATAGCTACTCTAAGTGCTGTGTTAAGAGTCTAGGGTGATACATGCTTTAATGCTGGTGTCACTCAACACATGCCTGTCATTCCAGCCCTCCTCAGTGAGGGCAGGGAGGAGAGAAACTGTTGGTTTTGGTGGTGCTTCCAGTGAGGACTGAAAATACTGAGATTTTCTAGCTGACTCGACTGCCTGCTATTCTAAATGTAAGCTTGCATGGTGAAGAAATACTCTAATTCAGGAAAACAAAAAAAGTTCTCAGAATTAAGTGGAAAATTGTCCTTAAGGCTCACTGTATTGGTTATTTTTGCAAGGTTCAGGAATTGTCATCTTTTATGCTTAGCTTGTGTCAGCCTCATTCTTAAAATTGCAGCATGTCCCACCTTGGTGTTGCTGGGAGATCTGGGGTATTTTTACAGTAATTCCCTTTTAGTGTGAGTTGCAGACTGAAAGGTCAGAGTCAAGGCAGGATGAAGAATAAATGTGTCTGGTGCCAGTGGTGGAAGGAATCAACATTTTATCAAGGAATGACATTTGCTTTTGGATTGCAAGGTCAGGAGACCTAGGCTTGCTGTGAGAGAAGCATGCTGGGCTGCCTGGGAGGGGGAGCAGTGCTTCCTTTTCTACCAGCTGGGGAGCCAGTGCTGGAAACCATTCCTCTTTCTTATCAGGCACTTTGAGGCGTTACTCACGAGTCATCACTTACTGAGGTTTTGTTCGCAGGTTACACCATCGTCTCCCTGGGGTTCAGGGTTCCTGGAAGGTCCTGAGCCTTGTGTTAACAAAGCAGAGACGTGGTGGGATGGAATAAAGGCGGCATTGTTTTGTATGCAGGAAAACACTGCCCTGTCAGATGCCTCCTCATTTTTCCATCCATGCTGTCATGCTGGCTTTTCCCCCAAAGCTCCTGGCGCTGTTCCCATGGCTCCCTCGGGAGAGCAGGATGAGATAGGAGTGTGATAGGGAAGTGAGGGCTGTGAAGACATGGCCAGCTGGCAGCACAAAGCCCAGGGCCCCGGCAGGCATGGAGCTGTTACAGCTCCCCCCATGCCTCCAGCCAGGCTCCCTCCCTTCCAGCAGCTCTGCCTGCCTTCATTACTTCAGTCGGGAGTGGAGGGGCAGGAGCTCTTCTTGCAGGTTTTTAGATTTCAATTCTCATTTCTCGAACTGCTTCTGGGGAGGGATGTGTTTCTCCTCAAAGCTGTTCTCCCTAATAAGTTCTTGCTTGAGGTTTGACTGAGATGGTACAGATGTACAGAGCTTGTGCCTGGGGGGGTTGTTTCCCTTAACCCTCCCCTAAGTCATTCTGACAGACCTGGTTCCTAGATGGCTGCTGAGATTTGAGCTCTTTCTGTCAGCTTTTTGAGCACGCAGAAGGGAGGAAAGAAATTCCTCTATTCAGGCACAGTTTTGAAAGGAACCCATGGAGATGCTAAGCGAGTTTTTTCGCTCAGGTGAAAACACTTCCACCCTTTGAGGTATTTTGAAACTGTCTCAACACATGCTATTTCTCTTGGGTAGAGACTCCTTATTCATGCAGAAAATTATGCCAAGGAGAGACCACGTGGTATCAGGGAAGTGCTGTTCATTGTGAAATCATTAGCTGAGCTTTTTGTGCTCCCTGTGTTTCCTTGGAGGATGTGTGTGTCCCTGTCAGGTGTGTGGCAGTGGCCCCAGTGCCACGCCTGCTCTAGGAGAGCTGTGCCAGCACTCTGGAGCCCTGGCCTGGGAACAGCCATCCGTGTCATTTCAGTCCCAGAAGAGTCAGGCTGGCAGATATGCCAAGCTGCTGGCAGGCACTGTGACATGACCAGCTGCCCTGTGGGGATCTAAGGTGGGACTGGCAAACTCCAAATGGTATTCCAGGCATGATGTTGACTGTGGTCTGAGGAGGAGAAGGATTGCCAGTGAGGCAGTTAGCTGCAAGTACAGGTGCAAATACACATTTCCCAAACATCCCTGTGGCTGTCAGCCTGATCAATGCTGCTGTTCTGGGCGTGAATCCTCCTGTGTCAGCTGTTTCACCTCTGCCTCTGTGAAACTTAGTGAATTCATCCAGTTCGGTCCTCTGGTGCTCTGAAAGATGCTGAATGAGCTCCTGATGAGCTTCTCCTTTGCTAATTCCATCTTCCTTTCCAGAAACGTGAAGGCCTCCTTCAGACCACTCATGTTTCAGAGGAGCTGACAACCACAACAGAGTAAGCACAAAACGCTTCTGTGTAGGATGTGAGACCATTAATAAGCATGAGGGAGAAGGTTAATCATCCCCCCATCCTTGCTAAATTAATGAAATCCTTTCATGTGGTGTTTTTTTAACTACATGGAAATGACTTGGTCTCTGAAAATATGCTACAAGGGAGAAGTGTCCTCTGGAAATTCTTGTCTCTTAGAAGCTTTTAACTGAAAGTGACTTATGTCAGCCTTTTTTCCCCCCTGCCTACTGGATGTAGCTATATATATTTGCTTTCTGCTTAGTGCTATTTTCTCTATTAAGTGAAGGGCTAATGTAGATATTTTGGGGGAGAATTAGTTTGAAAAAAGGCAATTCTTTCACATAGCTCTCTAAACTGAAGTGATACAGTTAAAACTGTAAGGAGAGAAGAGCTCAGCAAAAATAAATAAACCTCTTCCCTCTCCAGTTTTTGTACCAGCTTACTTTGCTGTATGTTATTACAGTCCTTTTTATAAGGAGGAGGCTAGACATACATTTTGGCTTCAACTGAAAGCTGAGGTTTTCCTTCTCATGGCCTGAAGGCAGCTTTCTAAGAGGGGCTTACATGAGCCCTCCCTCAGTTTATCAGTGTATTGGCTCCCTGTAGAGTTGGCTCAGCTTCCCGTGGCTTTGAAGATAAAATGACGCACCATGTGGTGCTTAGTGGGGAAGATCTTTCAGATGGAAGTGCACAGAAATGAGATCATAATGTCTCTGTGTGGACATTAAAGATCTCATAGTGGTTTTTGTAGGATCAGAGCTCTGGCTCCGGTTTGTGGGCCAAAATTCCTCCCCTCTCTCCTGTGCCCTTCAACAACGCTGTGAGCTTGTGCTCTCCTCCAGATGTGGTTTGCAAGATGTGATCTGCAGGCTGGGGCTTGGACATTTTTTAGCAAGAAAGATGCTTACAGATTTGCCTGTGTGTTTATATGTATATTTTATGGAGCTAATTGATATTACACAGTATTAGGAGGTTACTGCTTAATGTGTTGCATATCCAGACACAAGTACACCTATGGAAAATGCAGTGATCAGCAGAATCCAACATTCACTGAATACTTTCCAATTCCTCTGTGCAAATCAGGGCCTGATTCTCAGCTGATAAACATCTGTATGGCTGGTGATGTCACTGGCTATGTATGTATTTCATACGTGGCACTTTTATTTACATAATATTCACATAGAATGTGTTTTCTTCAGAGAAAACAGGTTTAAGTGAGATAGATGACTTTGCTTCTTGTAAGCTGTGTGGTTTAGATTATATTTGTGAAAATACGCATACAAGCACTTTTAGTCATTCACACTTCATCATAAAAAGTACGGATAAGAAGTCATAATTGTGTGCAAAATGTTATTAAGCATTGCCATTAATTTCAAATGGATTTCCCTGACTTCTCTGGTGCTCTGCTGGGGGCATTCCTGCAGCACATTGGGTCTGCTCTGTGATGTGCTCAGACCCCTGAGTTTGCACAAGTTGTTGGCCCTCTGCATATTGAAGGACAACTCCTTTTAGGGCCATTCTTTTGTCTTCCCAAACTGATTATTCATGATCTGACTTCATGTTCTTGAATTCTCTGACTTGCAGGATGATGATGGGAAGATTTGGTAAGTAACAACTCTGAATTTTTTTTTCTGTTTGATTTGTGTCAGGCACAGGAATCTAGTCAGTTTTTTCTTTCAGCAGACCAAGACTATGGGTTGAGCAATTCCATGAGGTTGGAATGTGTTGTGGGGGCAGGTTTTGTTACTCCATGCAGATATGGAGCATAATCGGTAGGACCAGATCTAATTCCTTTGCATGGAGAATCTTATCTCCTTTGTATTTTCTAGACTTTGAAGTTTAGGCCTTACCAACTGTATGTCTGGTCTTCTAAACAAAACCCATTTCTTTTGCTGTTGCTGCCAAGAGATTTTCCTTTTTGCATTTATTTTTTTAGTAGCATTAAGTAATTTCTCATTTTAAGATGTGTGCTCCTGTAAAGGATGAAAAGAAGTAATTTATTTTCTTTATTTGCCCATTATAATATATCAAAACTATAATTTCTTTTCTTGCAGCATATCTACATTAAATATTAATAAGGCAGTAGAAAATAAGTAATGTCAGGGAGCTATAGGTGCTAAATAATGTATCTTCAGATTCCAAAGGAATTTAGATAATAAATGTTTGTTTATTTAACAGTAGAAAGAAAACTATTAAAATGTGTTCTGTAAATAAAAAGTATTTGATCATGGAAAAGCTGTTAAAAACTATGTTGAAAACAGATTTGATTAGATATTGATAGGCAGTGCTTTGAAGGTAGAAACAGAATTTGAATCTTTATGCTGTCTGTAAGCTTTGCTCTTCTTACACTGCTGAAACAGAATTCACTTGAGTTCAGTTCTAGGCTTTACTGATGTCAGGTGTGCTACCAATAATTTTAAATTAACCTAATTAATGTCTGAATTTGACGCTGAATGTGGATGCAACCATAGCTGTTTAAGTTAGGACTGGGATATAGTCAGAATTTGTGTTTCATTTTAATTTTTCTTTCACCCACATATTTTGTGTACCAATTTTGAAAGGCAGAAAAGTGAAATCAGTGAATATGTTTATTTTCAGTTACCTCTGAAATTGCCAGGGCAGTTTTCTCTTGCATATAGCCAGACACCAAAATAGGGTGCTTTTAGCTTGGGTCTCTGTTACATGACTTTCTGAGGAGAAAAACCTTTAGGTTTTGGACAGGAAACCTGCTTTCCACACTTGTCCTGTTGGAGGTGTTCTGATTTTAATTTTTTTTCCCCCAAACCAGAGCGTGATGCCTTTGACACTCTTTTTGATCATGCACCAGACAAGCTCAGCGTAGTCAAGAAGGTAAAAAGTAAAATCCTAGCTTTATTTTCCACATTGCAATGTTTTTGTGCTTTTGGAAAGATATTCAGAAGCATCAGCAAATAATGGAAGAGGAATTTGAAGTAGTGAAAGCGGTGTTTATCCCCAAGGATCACTGTGTCAAAGCCAGGTGATGTTTTCCAAATATTAAAATGTGATTCTCCCATAAAGAAGTTTGCTGAATATAGAAAGCTTTTACAAAAGAGCTGATTTTGCTCAGGTGCTAAGCACTTATTCCTATGGTCCTTTGGTTTGTCCTTTAAGGCTGAGCATCATTGCACAACACATCCATCCAGATATTTTTTGGCATGGCTTTGTGTTAGATAGAGCAGAGGGTAATGTAGCTGTTTATCTCTCTCTGCCAGCTCTTGCTGCTTTGGGGGAATATATAAGAGACTCCATGTAGTTCCATCAGATAGTTCCAGCCTGGCTGTTAAGCTGCTTATTAGGAGAGCAGTATGTGAAGATCAGTGTTGTAAATTGTCGCTTCCCCTTGTGTGAAATAAAAGATGTGTGCTTTTAAAATAATGCTTTGAAGTCTCAGGAAGATTTTTATCTTTCCAGTCTGAAATGTCTTTTAGAAAAGTCCTTTTAAGTGGATAAAGAACTAACTTAACTCTTTCCACACAATAAAAGTGGTAACACTCTGCTATGTGTCCCTTCTGTAAGTGGTGTAAGTGGGCTGACAGATCTCTGTGCTTCAATCCATTAGCACAGGTCTGGTTTGTAATGGCAGGATTTGCATCTGGAATAGAAATCCCGGACCTGGGCTACATCCTGGCTGTAATCCGTGTGCTGACTGCACACATCCCTCCAGGAACAGAGTTGTCTGCACATCACTGTGCTGTTGGCACCTTCAAGAACCTCAATAAATTAACGGGGACAGTAAATGCACCTACTGCCCACTTCATCTTCAGACTCCGATGTCATCACAACATTTTCCCAGGCCACTAAAGTTTGCCTGATGTGCTGGGAAAGCTGCATGTAACAGCACCATCTGCTGAGTTGGGGCATCTGGTGCAAACAGATAAATCCTGCATACTTATTTGTGCAAAAGCAGGCAGCAAACATGCCTATTGTGTTTTTTAAAATGTCTTTAAAGGTTATGTTAACCCTTTCACATCAGCACTGAGTGTAGTGTCTGACATCACTGTTTCTGCTGTTTTTTTTAATAGTCTCTGATCACCTTTGTGAACAAACACTTGAATAAACTCAATTTGGAAGTTACAGAGTTGGAAACCCAGGTAGGAGGCTTTGTCTTCTTGCATGTAATCTGTGTAAATTGCAGATTTTCAGACATGGCTTGGCTAAGCAGAAGCAGATCTTCCTTTCCAGAGTTTACTGAGCCATAAGAGATGGTTATCTTACTGTCTCAGCAAAATGATAAGCACAGTATCCAGAGAATTATACCAGGAGTATGGGTAATTCATTTGAGCCTGGCTTGATGTAATACCAGTCACTCATTCACTGCTATTTTACAGCTTTGCTGAAATAAATGGGCAACTGGATTTGATCTGTCACAAGAAATTGTTGCCTCAGTGATACCCAAGAATTTATTTTTTAGAGAATGTTACACGTGCCATATCATGATCACAAGTGGGAAGTCTTAGAACTGCATAACATTATCCCCCTTAGCCAGTCAGTAGCCATCTGGTCTGGTAGGAGCACTGAATAGGGTGGCTGAAAATATGTAGGATTTTATTCAGTGTTTTCTGAAACCATAAACAATATATTTTGACTTGGGGGGAAAATATTCTTTTATTAAATTCAGCTTCCTACCTGTGACAGGGGAGACTTATTTTCAATATTTGATTAAGGGCAAAGATTTTAATGTCTAGCACACACAATTTAAGAGGGATTGTGGTTGAAATTACCTGATACTGTAGCAGTAGGACTGGGGGTATATAATGTGCCCCAGGAAGTTTGGAGGTTTTTTAACTACTGCTGTGAATTTGGCAGGATTCCTCAAGCAAATTAAATGAACATGAGGAAAGCAAGAAAAGACTTCTGAACCATCTCACACTTCTGTGCTAGCGAAAAAAAAAATCAAAATACATAATTTGGGCCAAGTTTTCTTTCTTCTTGTTTATGAATGGTGATTTACAAACAGATGCTTTCTCCTCACATTTCTCTTTAGTTTGCAGATGGTGTTTACTTGGTTTTGCTCATGGGTCTCCTTGAGGACTATTTTGTTCCTCTTCACAACTTTTACTTAACACCTGAAAGTTTTGATCAAAAGGTGGGTAGAAACTCCAAGTTATGCTCTTTCTGCATTATTATCACATGTTTTTTTCCAAGTGTTTTATCTTTTCTCCTTGTGCCAGGTGAAACAGAAGCTGATATGTTTTCTTCCGAAGATCTAGCAAAGAGGCTGTGGCACTTGATGGTTAAAACTACTAAAAATGATGAAATGAATGGGTAAATTCCTCATAGTTAAGGCAGAAAGGTACTCTGTTCCTGGCATCAGACAATACATAAAGCTTACAAATATCCAGGGTGAATAAATACAATAATGAGTGCTCTGTACTGTATAGTACTTTGCATAACCAGAGTGATTTTTTAGATTGTAGTTCTTGTGAGTAGGTCTTTTGCTCTCAGCCCCACACTTGCTCCATTGTCCTGTGTCCCTTCTTGTGCTCACAATGAGAAAAGTATTTAGGCTGTGTTTTCATGTCACAACCAAAAGTTTGCCTCTGTCTGCAGTTGTTCCCAGACCTGCACATGCATCTGTGTATATTTGGTGATGGTATATCAGAATACCCTGAGCCTGGTCCTGCTGCAGTCCTGCAGGTGCCCCCTGCCTTTCATTCTGCCAGGTTCTGCAGGGCAGAGGACAGGTTTTGTGTTGGCTGAGCTGCAGCAGGAGGGGGCTAGGTCAAAAAGGGAAACATTGGCTAAAGTTTAAAGATGGAATGCTTTGTGAGTGCTGTTTAAAATGGGGTTTTCATACTGGCTCCTGCACATGTTGTTGCTGTCAGCCCCTCAGCAAAGGTGCATCTCTGGGAAGGATGGTTCTCTACTACATCTCACATCCCTTATAGCTTTCTCTTGCTTCTTTGTCCCATTATCTTCAATCTTTGCTCTTGTAGAAGTGCAGGGTGTTGAGTTGCAGCCAGCATCTGTTTGGTTACAATTTTATTATTAATGGTTGGAATTCATAAAGATTACCCAGTATTACAGAAGTCACAGTGTGGTTTTGTTTGGAGACTTAGCCTTGAGGAATGGGGATTTGTAAATTCACGAAGGAGAGGTAGGCTCTGTGTTTTGGGGGAGGAAAAATACCATGTTGAAAGTGGTTGGTTTTGTCACAATGAATGAGGAGGAACTGCAGCAGGTAAAAGAGATTATTAATAAAGTCCTGAGTAGTAAACTATGTCTCTCCAGAACTGTCATGTGCAGTGACAAAACTGCACAGAATTCATAATGTTAATTACCTTGCCTAAATTTCAGTAAGTGTGGACAAGAAATCTGCTATGCAGATCTCTTTAAATTGTAATTTTTCTTCCTCAAAGGAGAGATTAAATGAAGACACCTGCCTTCTTTCACTTTCCCTTTTTGTCCATTTTCTTTTCTCGGAATTTGTGCTCCTGTGTGATCTCTGGGGGCTTGTTCAGAAACTCTTTATGTACAGTTGTGCTAAGCTTATTTTGCAGATTCTCTGCACAACTTGCCCAGGAGCTGCTGTCACCAAGCACTTTATGGTTCTGCTATGCTTAATCATGTAAATATTTAATATTGATTTAAATAGATTTATCAAGTACAGAGAGAATAAAGCTTCTAAAAAAATTTGATTAAAGGCTTTTGATGCCTATATAACTCTGAGATTCTAAACCCTTTATGTCTTTCAGGTGCACAATGTTTCTTTTGCTTTTGAGCTGATGCAAGATGGAGGCCTGAAGAAGCCAAAAGCTCGCCCTGAAGGTATGGATGTGCCACGTGGCTTTAAACTGTGTATAAAGTCGTCAGAGCAGGTGTATTTCAAGTGCAATTACATTCAAAATAGCAATAGTACCACAAAGTGGAGCTGTGAATGGTCCCCTTGAGGATTTTCCAAAGGATTCACTGTCTGTGCCTGGGGTATATCCTGCCATGCTTCTTGTCTGGAGCAGATTCACTGAGGTGTCCAAGTGGAGCTTTAGTGACTCATTCAAGAGCTGTTCTGTGCTATGTGATAAATTCAGCTGGTGTTTTCAATAACAATCCAAGCAGAAAGCTTTTCATGGTCTAATTCATGTAATTCTTACAGCTGGTGCTAGTCTGGACTCCTGTGATTGGATTTCAGTGACCTATAACTGGAAGGCTTTAAGGGTTTTTTTAGGAGAACCAGTAGCAAAAAATCTTCTTGATTTATGTGGATGTAGGGGTCGGAACTAAAAAGTGTAAAACCCAGGTTTTCCCTCTAAGTCTCTGAACTTTAAAATTATTTAATAACTGTAATAATTGATGAGATCTGCATTGTTCCTTACACTAGGGATAAAAAGAGGAATTAAAACTTTATGACTGCTAAATGAGCAATTTTTATTCCTGATGTAACAGACTTTGTATGTGTTACAAGCTTCTGCATAACAAAGGACAATGAGGACCCCCCAAGAAACATTTGTTCTGACTTAAAATGAGAAAAAGTTGTGATAGTAAATAGATTAACAAACAGTGGAGATGGCAAAGGCAAAGGAAAAGGCAAAAGACAGTATTAAATGGCTTATACATGCTGTCAGTACGTTGTTGTAAACTGGGGAATGAAAAGTGCTCCTGAAGAATGCTGAAAAGAATGATGAAAACCAGAAGAGGTTACCTTTTCATGAGGCTTTCTTACATTATCATGAATGGTAAAACACTATAGCAGATCTTGCTTGTGGAGATTAAATAAGGAGCAAAATATGCTTTTAAGTGTTTTACTGATTGAAAATGTAATTAATATAAGCTGGAGAGCCAAATTAGCTTGTACAACATTCCTTTTTTGCTTTTTGTTGCTGCAAGATGTACCTACCATCTCTTGTGTGTTTTCCTTCCTCTTCTCTGTGTGTGGCCATTCCTGGCAGCAGTTCCCAGCTGTTGGAGTGAGTGTGCTTGTGTGGTATCTGTGAAACTGACTGTGGTTCCTGGAAAACTGCTCCCTTGGAGAGGACAGTCACATCTTGGGAATGGCTTGTCACCGTAGTGTCATTTGTAAGATCTCATCATGTATTGCAATATGTGTTTCACAGAACAGTAATTAATTTTGGCAGAGAATCTGAAGTTCTGCCAAAGAATTCTGTGTATAGCTATGCTCTGTTAATGCCACACTCTGATCCATTGTTTGGTCATCAATGGCTTGTCAGGTGAATCCATGCTCTTTAGCATGAATTGGGTAGTAAATGCCTCTTGGAGTAGAATTATAGAATTGGAAAAGACCTCTAAGACCATTGAGTTCAAGCATTAACCCAGAGCCATCATGTTCACCACTAAGCCACATCCCCAAGTGCCACATCTACACAGCTTCTAAATTCCTCCAGGGATGAGGGATGCACCACTTCCCTGGGCAGCCTGTTTTGATGCTTGGCAACCCTTTTGCTGAAGAAATTTTCTCAATATTCAGTTGGGGAAACCTGCCCTGATACAACTTGAGGCCATTTCCTCTCATCCTGTCCCTTGTTTCCTGGGAGCAGGTCCTGATCCCCCCAGCTGTCCCCTCCTGTCAGGGAGCTGTGCAGAGCCAGAAGGGCCCCCCTGAGCCTCCTTTTCTCCAGGCTGAGCCCCCCCAGCTCCCTCAGCCCCTCCTGGTGCTCCAGCCCCTTCCCCAGCTCTGTTCCCTTCTCTGGACATGCTCCAGCCTCTCAATGTCATTTCTGATGTGAGATTCCCAAAACTGCCCCCAGGATTTGAGGTGGTGGGCTGTGGCAATGTTCGCAGCAGGATGAGGGAAGAGATGAGAATCTTGACTCCATTTTTCAGAAGGCTGATTTATTATTTTATTATACATATTATATGAAAAGAAAATTATATACTGAAACTATACTAAAAGAAAAGAGAAAGGAGACATCAGAAGGCTTGAAAGGAATAGAAAGGAATGATAATAAAGTCTTGTGATTGCTCACAGCCTCAACACAAGTGGCTATCATTGGTCATCAAGTGAAAAGAATTCCACATGCTGGGTAAACAGTTCTCCAAATCATATTCCAAAGCAGCAAAACATGGAGAAGCTGAAGCTTCTCATCTTCTCAGGAGAAAAGACTCTGGCAAAAGGATTTTTCATAAAATATGTCTGTGACAGTGGGCCTGGCTGTCCAACCAGTTTAATTACTTGTAGGATTTAAGGAAAAACATTGTCTAGAGCAGAACATTGTTTTTATCCCTATAGCTCATGCTTACTGCAGTGCTTGCAAGAAATAGGTCTTGTTAAATCTTGTATGTGTCTGTGTACAGGTGTAAACAGAAAGAGGACCATACAGGTCATCTCTTCTCTGTTCTTCCAGCCAAATTCAGTGGATTGGGCCAGCAGCAGAACTTGGTACTGAGTTATTGCAGCAGAACTATGTTGTGGTGGATTAATTTAGTATCCTCTAATGAGGTGTTATGGACTGTGAGAGTTTTAAATTAATGGAATATTTTAATTTTAGAGTGTATGATCACTTTGAATTAACATTTTACTAGTTGTTGCTGTTGGTAACGTTATAGCTGTGCACATTTTATCTTATCGGAAGCAGGAGGCTGAGAATGTTTATTCTTGGGAATACCTGTTAGACACTGATCAATAAGGAACACTGCAGTTGCCTACCAGGGAGGATGCACTGCACACTCTGTAGTCTAATGCAGCAGTCTAAGACATAACAAGGTCTGAAAGTTAGGAAAATGGTAAACTGGAATTACAGTATAACTTTTGCAGCAGTCATTATTAACCATTGGACTGTATTGTCAAGGAATGGAGATGGAATTTTCACTACTGGAAGATAGAAAAAAAAGAAAACATTCAGCATTAAGCTTGTGTTTTAATTTGGGTTGGCTTGTTTTAATTTGGGTATCAACTTTCTGTGATACCTGGAAAAATTAGAAGTTTTGTATTTCAGTTTTCTGGATAGGACATTTCTTTTTTCAGGATGCATGACTTCACAGCAATTAGGATCTTTTTTGGGGGCAGGAGAAGATTCTTCTGCAAATGTGAACTGAAAATCATAAATGAAATATGTAAAATAATACAGGCCAAAAGGGTAGAAAGAATATTTAAGAGATTATTGAAAATACCAGATGAAGTGTGGGAGTAGAGAGTGGTATCTAGTGTGAGGTGGGAGGGAAGGGTGGAGAGGTCCTGGCAATGAGTCTTCAAAGCAGACAGTGGGGGGGTTTCCCTTGGACCTCACGTTAATTGTGCTTGGTCTCTTAACAGTTTGCTGTCTTCCATGTCTTCTGATGATTTTTTAATTATCTGTTCTTCCTCACTTCTGCTTCCATATATATTGGTCACTGTGTATTTTTTGCTGCTTTCTACTCATTTCTGTCATGTTATATCCAAACTTTCTTTCTACCTCTTCAACCTTCTCTGTCTCCCCTCAGAATCCCTGCATTCTTGGCATTTTATTGTAGTATAGGTGGAGAGGTGCTAACAGGAAAGGTTTTTCTTGAGAGCTGTCCCTGACCTGTTCCCTGGCCGAGCATGATAAGAAGGGTTATTAAATAATAAAAAGCTTGGAGTCTGTTAAGGATACAGGCTTTGTTAATTCATGGACCATATCAGAGCTGTGGATGTGCTTCAGTACCTCAGGATATGAGTGACTGCTTGTTCACTGCTTCTGTGGCCCGGGAAGTCATTAGGAGTATTTCCCAAAGCCTTTATCCCAGGTCTCTGACAGAAGCAGACTTTCTCTGTAGCCAATTTTAGCTGGGGAAGGGAATTACCTTCCTGTTTCCCAGAGAGAAGTCAGCTATGACTGTGTGATTGTAAAGCTGTTTTCAAGCAAATTGTGCAGAACATTTAAAAGGCTTGGGGAGATCAGAACTCTGTGGATTTTTTTAATTCACAATTCCATCAGCTCAGAGAAGTGAGGACTTCTGTTCCTGTTAGGACAAATGAGGGAAAACACAATGCAAATTAAGGATTTCTCCTTTTCTTCCACAGATGTTGTCAACTTGGACCTGAAGTCGACCCTCAGGGTTCTGTACAACCTTTTCACCAAGTACAAGAACGTTGAGTGATCCTGGAAGCTTCTGAGCTTCAGCTCTTCATCCTTCAACCTCCCCAGGCAGAAGTTACAAATAAACACGCCCTCTGCATGCTCCCATTGTGCCTTACGCTATGTACTTCATGTGTTCTTCCTACAGCTGATGTGTTCTTTCTGTAGCTGTTTGCAAGACAATCCCACTAAAAATGATGCATGTGTATTCTCTAGGTCACTTGAAAATGTGTAGGTATTTCACACTTTTGCCAAATGGATCTGTTGTTTGCTATAACCCACAAATGTTCTTTTGAGGAAGGAAATATACCACTAACTACTTTAATAGGCAGGGAAAACATGAGACTTTCCTCATGGCTCAAGATTCTTTACTTCCACAGAAGACTTTCTTTTGCATACTCCTTGGTTGCAACTGGCATTTGATGATATTCCAGGCTTAGAGTGTTAACAATAGAAAATCACCTTCGGAATTTATTTAGAAGCTGAGCCTTTTCTTTTAAATAAGGGTTTGTGTGTTCTGTTGGGTGGGTTGGCTGAGGGGAATTACAGGCACTGTCTGAAGCTAATGGCAAAAGCTTCAGTTTTTGTGTTCACCTCTTTCTACTCAGTGTTACTTCCATTCAGTGTTTACACAGAATAAGTCTTGCAATGGGATGACCAACTAATCCTTTGGTGTCTATTTTTTATTTAATCTCTTTTCTATGAGAAAATTTGGTTGCTAGGGCCACTGTCACCTGTTAGGCAGCTTCAGTCAGGTTGGTCCAGAGCTGGTCACACAGGCACAGGCTGGATAAGTGCATTTTCCCCTGTCCTTCCTGAAACTAACAGAGGGAATGTGCTGGAGCAGGAGCCATCTGAGTGGATTTTTGAGGAGAGCTTTGTGGAGGAAGTGGGGATTGGCATTTCCAGAGTAAATGATATGTAGAATATGTATTCAATATCACCCTTTTCCTTTGAGCACACAGAGGAGAGATTTGATTGCTGCTTTTATGTATCACAGCAGCAACTTTTGTTTTATGGGCATCCATTCCTTTGGCTGAAACACTAGGCAGAGTGCCCTGAAGGAGAGCAAGTGCAATTGCTCTGCTCCATAGGCTCACTTGAGTCCTGTTGTAAGTCAGCATCTTCTTTCCCTAAATATCAGTTTTTTTACACCAAACATTATTTGCCTTTGAGCTCAGATTCAAGAGGAAACATGCTATTTGAACGGTATAATTTTACAGCTGGGATTTTCTCCTTCCCTTCTCAAGCAGTTTTTCATCACAGAGGGAGAGAAATGAGCTTCTGCTTCTTTGCTTTGTATTTTTGGGTTCTGAGTTCTAGTATTTGGATTACTTGGATCACCTCCCGTTACACCTCTAAAAAAAAAGAAAGATGGAAGGAAGTTGCCCTTTTTTTGCATGAAAAATTCAGATCTCCTCTGCTCTGCAAGGCTCTCTGGGGAATCTTTGCATGCCTGTTCTTTCAGAAGGAGCTGACCTCTCACTGTTTATACTGAGCCTGGAACAAGCATGTGCAGTTCAGATGGGGCCACTAAACTCTACCACAACACCAACAGAGGAGACTTGTACCAGGAGAGCTGCTAAGGCCTGGTGGACAACTCTCTCCTGGCAGGTGAAGGAAATTGGTCTGACTTTTGTGCTGAGAAATAAAGGTATCACGAGGCTGGAAGGTCACTGAGCTGAAAAGTCTCTCAAACTTTTAGTTTAATGCAGGGTTATTTGCAGGAAGCAAGTCTGTTAAAGAGTTGTTATTCCATCCTCCTTCCTTCAGGTCATGTGGAGGTGCCAGCTCTGTTTATATTCTCTGAGTTGCTGGGAAAGACCTCCAGAGAGTGTAGTTTTTGAAATTGCAAGCAGTATTAATATCAAAAGCAAACAGAAGATAAAAAGAAGAGATGGGTGAGGGTGATTTGGCTTTAGAAAGGAGAATGGTCGTTTCTGAGCTGGGATCATAGAGCTGGCATCTTCAGGGCACATAAGCAGAGGTGAGCAGGTTATGACAGGTTATAAAAGAGTGTCGGTTTTGTTGAAATCTGTGTTTCTGGGCCCCTTGCTGCAACCACGGGTCTCCTTTAGCATTCCTTCTGTTAATATCCCTGTCAGCTGGGACTGGTCCTGGATCAGGAATCACAGCCTGTTCTGTTGTGGTCTTGTTTGTTGGTAGATGTTGCACAGGGAAAATACTTTTTTCATTCCTTGGCTCCTGGCTGTCTGGCCAGCTCACTGTTCTGTAGACACTGTATTTATTGTTAACCAGATTTGTGAGCAGGGCAGATTGAACTGATGCATGGCTTCATCCCAGTGAGCCCAGTTTCCAGGAGGAGCCATGTAGGTAAAGCTTCTCTGAACACCTGCTTTTGTCATGCCTTTCTGTGACACATGCACCATAATTCTTTGCCACTCAGAAAGTTGAGTCAGTGTTAAAAATGTTATTCATTATATTTTTGTGTTACTGGGGTTTTACATATGGGTACCAGTCTGGATCCTGTTGAGTTCATCTGGAATGCTGAATGCTCTGCAGCATTAAAGCTCCCACATTTGTAAGTGCTTAATGAATGTCTGTCTTTTCCTGTCCATACAACTTGACTTTTAGGTGCATTTACTTGACACACTCAGTTACAGTGAGCTGTATTACCACTGAAAAAGCTCAGATAGTCCTCAGCTGCATTCTGTTTTTCAAGATGAAAAATGGACAGTGGCAGATTTTTTTAAACCAATTTAAACTGTCTAGGATTTCTTACTCCTCTTCCCCACACCCCAGTACTTTCAGTATTAATGTGTTTTTAAAGAGTCTTTTCTACTGTTTTTAACAGTGTTTACTCTGGATTTGTAACTACTAAAAACCAGCCTTGCAGATAAAATTCTGGGCTTGTCATATGTTGGAGATATCCATCTTAGTGACGAGAATTGTTTACTGTAAGCAAGTTACAATGCAATGCTATGTTTCCTAAAATTCACAGCAGGAGTGTTTATGCATGGTTTTTAACAGTTGTACTATTTATTCAAATAAACAAATAATGATCACTATGTTTTCTACTTTTTTTTTATTCTCAATAGAAATATCTGTGGGAAGAACTTATGGATGATGAGCCTCCCTTTGCTCTGGTGTGCAGAGAATGTAGAGTGGCTCTCCAATACAGCAGGGCTGTGTGAAGGAGCAGGAAAATGCATTATCAGAACTTGTTATTGCTGTTGAATCCTTGAATTGTTCTTCGGTGGCTATTTTCATGTGGGGGCCAGGTGTTTGTGGTGGGGGTGTGTGCATGAGATGTCCTTTGAGAACTTACAGAAACACCCACCCTGGGTCAGCCCCTTGGAGCTTGTTCAGGGACTTCTCTGCCCTATTTTCTTGTGATGTCTCCTCAGATTCTGGTTGCAAAACAAAATGTCCTTGTTAGAGGGCTCCCTTCTTGAGAATAAAACTCAACAGAACTTCAGGAATGTTAAAAGGGATTGCTTATTACTTAAAATCTAAGAGAAATGGCAGGAAAATTGTAGGAACTATATAACCATGTATTAACAGTCATCTGCAACGCTACAAATACATGAAAAATGTATAAAAAGCAAAAAATCTTTAGGCATCATAGGCATGAAATCAAACGCAACTTATACAGGATTGACTACTGCTGTTCTACGTAAGTCTGGGTACTCCATGCACTGGTCACTACATCAGGTTTTGGAGGAAAATAGGTGTGTTAATAAATGCAACTCACAGCTGGAGGAAATGTCCAGGGAAAGTGGTTTCTGTAGGGAGCTCTTCCTCTTTAATCACTGATGTGAAAGGGGAGGAAGAGCAGCAGCACTGCCTGCTGGAGATAACTCATATCTCACATCAGGGTTTTTGGCCCTGGTGTGGCTAACTTCCTCTCTAAGGATAAATAAGTTAATTTTGTACGTTTCTCCTTCTGCCAGGTAGGTAGAGTGGTGCTGTTCTGCTTTATAAAATACTTGAAGGAGCATGAAGAAAAGGTGTATTGGAACATGATCTTCTCTGCTTCTGTCTAGTTTTTTATTATTTACAAAGCACAAATGCTCTGTGAGTCACCCAGAGGCAAATCAGCCCAGTCATGCTGGGCAGTGCCATCCAAGAACAATCATATCTTTTTAATACTTTCTGCTGCTTCAGGAGTTGCAGGGCTGCGTGTTTCTGCACTTGTGTTCCTGTTTATTTCAGTCTCTGCAGCAGGGACCAGCACACACAAGTTCCGGATGGGACCATGGTTTCGTTTTTAAGAGCTGAGCACTGTGGCGCAACTTCCCCTTTGTGTGTTTTGTGCTGCCCTGCATGGGAGACCTCCTAGCCTGGGCTCAGCCCTCACCTCCAGAAATTGCATCCTTACTGCTGGGACAAGGTCTTGGAAGAGCTTCTGGAGAGTTACTGAAGGAGAGAATAGTAAGTCTGGAAAAAGGGGCTCCTTTGGTGCTTTTTTTTTCATAATGAATGTTCTTAACTGGGGGATTTTCTGTGGCTGTGTGTATTGTTCTTACCAAGATAACATCTCTTCTGATACTTATGAGCAAAGATGGCTCCTGAGAAGTCTGGTACTACACAGGGAAGTGAAAATAAGTTTTAAACTGGGTGCACAATCTGCATTCTTTTTTCCCCCTCATTTATTTTTAATTCTGGTTTCCCAAAGGTGGAAATATTACTATTAACATTCCCATTTGTTTTTTTTTCTCCTCCTTCGTGTGATCTACTTGTTTGAGCTAGGCAGAGTGGGGCTTTTGTATTTTCAAACAGGAAATAAAACAGGTGAAAGAGTTTGGTAGCATTGGAAAGTGCCTTGTGAATATTCTATAGCTGATTTGTAAGCCAGAGACCCCCATTAGTGCCTTGTGTGGTGCTTTGGGGATGTCTGGGAGCCAGACCCTGTGAAGGCTCATGGAGGAAAAGTGAACTCTGACCCAACTTGAGAATTAGCTTTTTATCAGTAGATGTGACATGGCAAGTTTGTGCAATAGCCTAGCTCCTGACCTAAGAACAATTCTATTCTTGGCAGCCACTGCAGGTGGCACACAAGAAATCAAACACCCCTTGGGTTTAAAGGAAAGCCTGTACATCCAGGGCATTCTCAGAGAATGAGCATTTCATTCAGAGAATGCCATTTCCTTTGAATAGTCCATAATTAAACATCTATGTTATTTAAAGAGGCTGTAATGAAATGCCTGTACAGTCAGTATTCAAGCAGTTGTCTCTTACAATGTATTCCAAGTACCGATAAAAAAACTTGTGCGGGAGGATGGGGGCTGGAAAACCAGGATGTCAGCCACAGCTCTGAGCAGCAAATTTAACTGATGGGAGGCAGGAGCTGGTTGCAGCAAATACGGAAATTTGTGTGTGAGAATCAACTCTTCTGACCTTTCCTGTTTTTCATTAACCAGTTCACCCAAGCAGGTGTCCCAACCCTGGCATGTTCCATTTTGAGTTGTTCCTGCAGTATGTTATTCTCTGAAAGGCTGTTGCCTGCGACCAAGCCTCACCAATATGCTGCACAGCCACATGAAGGGCTGCTTGTGAATGCTAATTATGAGTAATAAGCAGTGGGTCTATTAAATGCTGGAGAACTGCAGTTCCCAGGCTCTGAAATGCCTGTGGGAAATCAATACTGATAAATGTGAGCTGAAATACAATAAATGATGGGCTCTCATTTGTGTGTTGCTATGTAGGAATAAGATCTTGGATATCTCATAGATAATTCCCAATAAAGGGCCAGCAGTCGTGAAAAAAGCAAGCAGGACTTAGGAGGAGAGGAGCAGAGACCACTGCATGCTGCAGTGCACCCTTCTAAATCGGAGCAGGTCTGGTTCCTAGCACTTCCAAAAGGCTGTGATCATACTGGAGGAAGCTCAGAAAAGAGCACTGAGGATGGGCAGCTGGTTTTCCAGGGAAGGGTAACTGTAGGCTGTCTTTGCTCAGTTTTGGAAAGAGATGGACACAGAGGCTTTGGACTTCTAGGGCAGGAGTGACACGGAGCATTAACACAGTGGTGTGAAAAATGTGGATCAGTTGGTCTTTGCCTGGTGCCTTCAGGAACAGCTGGTGGGTCAGGGAAAGAAACAGGAGATGGGGCTTCAGGTGATGTAGGGCCACACTGCACCTCCTCACTGCTGTGGGCTGAGAGAGACAGACACATGTTCAAGGGGTGAACAGGGAGTTCATGGGGAGCAAATGTATTGACAGCTCCTAGTGACCAGGCCCCCCAGCTTTGCTTTAGGAAGTCTGAACTGCAGACTGTTAAAGTGTTTTTGAGTCTCTATATCCTTGCACTGCTTATATATTTTGGGGTTCTGTTTTTTTCCCTAAGTTACTGAAAGGGGGGGACTGGATACCAGGCAAGTTAATCTTACCCAGGGTAGCAATTTTAACTCTGACTGACACACAGGACTGAGGCCCTAGAGGGTATTATGCTACCTTATTGCAAATTCTGAATTTCAGGCCTTTCCTTACAGGTTTCCAAATTTTAGAGTGGCTTCTGATGTTCAGGTTCCTTGGCCAAAAAGAGCCCGGGGATGCGGCAGGCAACGCAACACTTTGATAGTTGAAGGAAGTAAAAGATACACAAATGGAATACTGCAAAGCTGAGTGAGAATAAGTTGTGGTTTACACAGGCCATTTCTGTTATGGGGAAGCTGGACTTCCCCAAGGCATCACAGCTGTCAGAAACCTAATTTAAAAATAAGTTGTCCTTTGGGTTGCTCTCTGTTAATTAACTTCTCTCAGTTAATTTCATCTGGGCAGTCTTATCTCACACAGTTCGGTTGTTCCTCAGGCACTACATCACTCAATTTCTCCTATCTTTTTTAATCAAGCACCTTTTTACAGATGGCATTCAATTTTGCCTCCACCATAATGAAATTAATTCTCTTGTGACCCTTTCTCCTAGTGCCTTGCTGGCAATTTTGTACCAATTTGTTTTACCAGATTGATGTGCAAAAGCATCCAATTACTATTTTCTACTCATATTCTCTCAGCTTTGGCAAATCTTAAAACACATGTTCATAACATACTGACTGGCCCTTGTAAGAAATATGTGAAAGCCTTCAGAGCAGCACTGTGCTCTTTGGTGTGTAAAGCTATCAAGCAGAGGAAGATCCCTTTGCAGATGTTCTGTGCCACAGCATTTTCAGCAGGTGCCTTGCTCTGGGTGGAGGAAGCACCTCACTTCAGGTACCTGCAGCACCAGCCAGGTGCCTGAAGTGCACTTTAGGAAGTTTCTCTTCCTAAAACTAGGATTAGCCACTCATTTAAATGCTCTGGATTGTTTTTTAAAAGTGCCATTCCCACTCATTTCACAGGAAGAGTTAGGAAACAGGGCTCTCAATGTGGACACCATGGGTAGGGAGTGGAAGAACTCTCCTGCAGGAACCTCTGGAGCATCTCATTTTCTGTTAAAAAAAACACAAAACCAGTCAGCATCCCCTCTCCCTCTCCTACAGTGGCCCAGCAGTAAAAATCTGGTCATGACAACTGCTCTGCTCTGACTGCCAAAGATTTTTGGACTGTTGGGAAGGATGAGTTCTCTTACTCACGCTAGAACTATAGTCCGCTCTAAGTGTCCAGAGCCCTCATCCTCCTGTAATTTCTTTCACCTCTGCAGGCCACAGCATAGTTGCAGTTTGTAATTCTGATTTCTGGCATTTAAATCAGTGTGCATTTAGTTTATGAAGAACGATTTTGCTTCTTGCATGTGTGGAAGGCTGGGCCCAGAGAGCAGCGGGGAATGGAGTCAAATCCAGATGGTGACCAGTCCCAAGCAGTCCCCAGGGCTCAGCTCTGGGGCCACTTCAATGTCTTTATTGATGATCTGGACAAGGGGCCACACCCAGTCAGTTCATGGGCAGCACCCAGCTGGGTGGGAGTGTGGATCTGCTGGAGGGCAGGAAGGCTCTGCAGAGGGATCTGGACAGGCTGGATCCATGGGCCCGGGCCAGTGGTCTGAGGGTCAGCAAGGCCAAGGGCCCGGTCCTGTCTTGGGTCACAGCAACCCCCTGCAGCTCCAGGCTGGGGCAGAGGGGCTGGAAAGCTGGGAAAGGCCCTGGGGGTGCTGGGGACAGCGGCTGCACAGGAGCCAGGTGTGCCCAGGGGGGCAGGAGGCCAATGGCACCTGGGCTGTGCCAGCCATGGTGTGGCAGCAGGGCCAGGGCAGTGACTGTCCCCTGGGCTGGCACTGCTGGGGCCACACCTCAGATCCTGGGGCACTTCTGGGAACCTCAGGACAAGAAATGGACATTGAGGGGCTGGAGTGTGTCCAGAGAAGGGAATGGAGCTGGGGAAGGGTTTGGAGCACCAGGAGGGGCTGAGGGAGCTGGGGGGGCTCAGCCTGGAGAAAAGGAGGCTCAGGGGGGCCCTTCTGGCTCTGCACAACTCCCTGACAGGAGGGGACAGCTGGGGGGGATCAGGCTCTGCTCCCAGGGAACAAGGGACAGGATGAGAAGAAATAGCCTCAAGCTGTGTCAGGGGAGGGTCAGGTTGGACATGAGGGAAAATTTTTGCACTGAAAGGGTGCTTGGGCATTGGAAGGGGCTGCCCAGGGAAGTGTTGGAGTCACCATCCCTGGAAAGATACAAAAGCAATGAAGATGTGGCACTTGGGAACACGGTTTAGTGGTGGGTGAACAGCTGGGGACTCAATGTTCTCAGAGGTTTTTTCCAATTTAACTGATTGTATGACTCTATACTAGAATTTGTAAAAGAGACTATTCAGATGCCAATAGCTGTCCTTTTCTCCCCATATCTGTACCAAGCTGGTCCAAAAAAGGAAGCTGCTTGTATTTAGTAACTTATCTCAGCAATATAACTACTGGGTTCTTGATTTAATACTCCTTAAGTACTGATAATTTTTATATTTTCTAGCATTCATGGTATTTTATATCCATGAATATCTAGAGACTGAAAGCTTGTTTTTCACTTCAGTTGAAACAGGATTTTACTTATCTAATACAGGGAAAATACAACTAGATGTGATTAAAACAAGTTTTAGTTCAGGTCTTCAGGTATTTTTTTCCTATGTTTTGATGATTAACACAAAAAATGAAAATAGTTTTTAACTTCTTTTTCTTTGCACACATTTAAATATATTTTCAGATTTTTTTAAAAGCAGCTAGTGATGAAATAGTAACTGATAAAAAAAAAAAACACCTTTAGTTTGTTTGTTTTCTTAGCACTAATTTGGATCTTTGTCCCTTTACTCATGTTCCGTTCCCCCCCATGTTTTTTACCAGTTTACCAGGAGTGATTAAAGACAATGGATCCAGACTTTTTAAATGCATTTACACAGCCTTCTACACTTGATCGATTCCTAACTGAAGATGTCATCGCTAAAGGTATGTTGTTTATGAACCAGTACAGAAAAAAGGCCAAAGAACCACCTGAAGGGCCAAACAGAAAATGTGCTGTACAAAAGAATTCTGTATTTTTCAGCAGTGATCCCATGGCTGTATCAGAAATGAGTAAGCTCTGTGAGTGTAATTTGGCTGCTGACTCTTTGGGGGCAGATCATGAAGAAGCAAAACAAAGTCCAGCTGGTTCTTTAACTGAAATTTAAGTTTCACACATGTAGATCTGACCAAGTGTGTTTTCCTCTTTCTAGAATTGTCCATCTAGATCCTACTCATTTGAAGTACACTGAAGCATAGTTTCCAACAGCAGGCTTAGTAGTCTGCTGTACCAGTTTCTTGCTCATAAGGAATTAGCTAAAATGAAAAATAAATGCTTCTACATCGGGCAATCAGCCATATTGGGAATATCAAACTGATAGCAGATTTAGCTGCACTTGCTTTAGTCATATCTGATAACTGTGATGGATCTTGTTTGCTTCCTTTCACAGGCGAGAAGAGGAAACTCATAAAACCAACCTCAAGCAACAACCCCAAACTGAAAGAATTGAAATTGGTACCACTTCTTTTACTGCATTGTTTAACCCTCACCTCGAGTTGTGCTAAAGCAAACAAAGAACCTGGTTCATTACCCTCTTTTAGCCCTGTAAATTGCCCAGCCCTCTGACCCCAGTCCCCCACTCTCTACAGATGGGAACGAGCTCTGCTTTTGGCATTTGGGCTTCCCACAAAGGAAGCCAAACTTTTGTTCCAGGACGGCATCAGGGTGGCTGGGTGTCTTGGTTTGGAAAGACAGGAGTCTGCTAAGGAAGGCAGGAGCCTCCCCTGAAATTGAGAATGTAAACCCTCCCCACCCCTCCGAATTGCTACAATTTTAAATTAAGGGGCTCTCAGGCAAAGATATGGGAGCAGGAAATAACAGTTCTTTAATAGGGAAGAAATAAAAAGGATAAAATAAACAATACAGTCCACTGGAAGAACACTGACAGAGTCAGAACCCAACCTGACACCCTGTTGGTCAGGGTGTGGGTGGCAGTCCGATTGAAAATGTGGCTGCAGTCCTCTGAAGTATCAGGTGTGGTTCTGTTGGAGCAAGGGGAATCTGTAGAGAAGGATGTAGTCTTCCTCTGAAGATCCAGGAGGAAAAGGCAGCAGCTGTTCCTCTGGGGAATCTCGTGGAGAACAAAACTGAACTGCAATTTCAGAATCTCGGAGTATATGGGGTAGCAGTGCTTGGCTCCTCCCTCTGGGCGGAGCATCTCACAATGGGATGTTATAGTTCTTATCAGTCATGCACTGATATTCAATAGTCTGTTATCAGCAGAGGTCCCCTCCCGAGGGAGGTGTGAATGTGGTCATTCAAAGAGAGAGATAAGGCAAACTGCTCACTTGACAAGGTAATCAGCCATACAGATGGTAATGGAAAACATCTTGCATGCAATCTTCAACACTGGGGCCATACAGGCTCAAGCTTCCAATGCAGTGAGCACTGCTGGGTGTGGAGTGCAGATACAAACCTGAGTGGCTTCTGATGTGACACGTCTCCTAACCTGGGCTGTGTGGGTGAGCCACACCAGAAGCACCCACTTGCTCTTTCATTGTGATGGTAACATAGCAGCTACAAGAATCCAGGGATTCTTGGGAATCTTGGGATCTCAAGCAGAAATGTCAGCATTTGCTGTGACTAAAGAGAGATATGGTGCAGGTTTGCTGCACTGATCCCATGTTAACTTTTAGAAGTGCTCTACTGATTTGCAGCAGCCTTCACCAGCAGCTGGCTCAGCTGGCAAGGTTAGCAGAGAGCAGAGGGGAATGGGATGAAGAGTATGCAAGTCACCAGGAATTCAGGATGAAAGCTTTCAGGCCCTTGTACAGTGCGTTACCTTCTTGAGGTAACTGTGAAGGATGAGTCCTATTCCACAGGCAAGTACTTTATTTCCATCTAATTTTGAAAGTCTCCCCAGTGAGTTCAATCACTGTTTCAATTTCTCTAATGACACAGTCCACATAATAAAACTTCCTGGAAGAAAAATGGCATGTGTCTTATGCACTCCTTGCATTATAGAGGTGCTGAAATTGTTATAAATATTATGAAAAGCAGCTTAAGATATGTGCTGTAGTTTGTATTTTGTAGCATTTGTAAGCATGTAGGTAGGTGTGTTTCTATATTAGGTATGTATGCACATTTGATCAAAAACTTTTGATTTTGTGTCAGGTTTTCATGATGTTGTTATACCAAAGGGAAAGTCTGAAAAGTGGTGCTGCAAAATGCAATTATGTTGTCTACAGAAAGACTGGATTTGTTATTTTGAGATTGCCAAAAATGAAGAGTTTTCTTCAGTTACGAAAATTTCTGTGATCTTCAGTGCTTAATCCATTTCCTGTCAGAAATTCCTGAAATGATATTCATCACTGTCTCATGTCTTTTCTTTGGGTGATGAGGAGATGGAAATTGTGTCCTGAGGGAGACAAAGTCCTCTGGGTTTCCATCAGTGCCCCTTGATTGCCTTCCTAATCTGAAGATTTGATGGCTTCTCTAGAGAAACATTCGGGATGGAGACAGGGACAGGGAGGAATTTTCAAGAGAAGAACAAGGGAAGCAAAGAAACTCACTGGGGAGAGAGACTTTCACTGCATTTTCATTTTGAGGTGGCTTTGGAGAAGTGAGAAATATGAAATGGCTCCCTGTAGTTGCTATAAATATCCAGCTGCATGTAAAATAGAAGATGGTTAAATTTGGAAGCCAGCAGCAAACTTCACAAAGTATTCCTTTTCTCCTTTCCCTGTTTGCTCATTTGTAGACAGAAGGATCTGCTCTATAGCTGAGTGGGGCCCCCACAACTGGGAAGAAAGCAGAACTGTGTGAGCTGCAGGCTGTGGATGTGGCTGGGAGAGCAGAGGAGGGATGCCATAGGGCTGCTTAGCAGTGCTTGCTGCTTTTCTGACTTTCCTCTGGCTGGACTCTTGTGTTCAGGGTTCTGCTCTACCCCTCCCACCTCCGAAGTGTCACCAAGCACCAGCTGAAGAGCACAGCTTTCTGCTCTTGTTACTTCTTAGCTGAGGATGCCTTTTACAGTTTGACAGCTTCCCAGTTCAGGCTTTTTTATTTCTTGCGCAGTTTCAAGCTTCTCAGAGACTTTTCAAACCGCTGTTACATTTTTGTTAATGTTGGCGAGCTTACAGGAATCTGGTACAAATTTTCTCCTCTGTTTACAGCAAGTGAGAAGGATATTATCCACTCCAGACACTCACTCATAACAATCACAGCAATAAAAGCAATACCCTTCCCTCTCACAAGAGGGATGCTCATGTTGGCAGCCAGCTGGGGCTACTGCTTTTCTGTTCTGCTTCACCAGGTCATATTCCCTTTCCCTCAACACATGTGAATAAAACACATGCTTGGAGAAGCACTGAGGAACTGCTTTGTTCTGCCATCTAGAAGCACATGTGGTTCCTCTCCTTTTGTAGCCAGACCTTGGCTTCCTGAGCAGCTTCCCCTTTGCAAAGGCAGGAAGGATATTGGAAGGCCAGTGGGAGGACTGCCGTGTAAGAAAGTTCCAAGGAGGTATTTGGGGATTGAGTGGTACAATATTGCAGAAAGAAAAAGAAAACAAAACCAGGAGATGAGAGGAAGGAGTGCTAATAGTGTGGATAAGTACAAGAAACTACCCACAGAATGAGCCAAGCCTCTTTTCTTACAAACTTCTGCCTGGCAGTTGAATTTGTGTGAATTCTGTGATGTGGGATGAAGGCAGTGAATGGGAAGTGTACTGTGCAGCCTTTTCCCTGGTGGAAGTGGGAAGAGTGTCTCTTTCCCGAGCTGTATAACATGATTCCTTGGACTATAAGTAGCGAGATGTCTGTCTCACTTGATAATTAGGAAAAACTAACCCTTTAGAAAACAACCAAAAAGCACAAAGGAAGTGGAGATTGAAAGCAAACCAAGATCTGAGATAAGGGACTGAAAAGAGAGGTGAAACAGAATATAGCACCGAGTGCCGTGCTGTCTGAACAACAGGATTATAATTGCTTTGTTTTCCCCTGCAGTTCTTGATTGAGTGGATCAACAGAACTCTGAAAGAGGAACACATAGTCGTTAAAAGTCTGGAGGAAGACCTGTATGATGGGCTGGTACTTCATCATCTCCTGGGTGAGCTGGTCTTTTGAGTTTAGCTCTTGCAGACATCTCATGGAGGAGCTTTCCAATCAGAGAATAAACCTCAGGAATCACAGTAGCAGGGACCTGTCATCACTTCTCAGTGCACTGAGGACCAGCTGTGATAATCACAATTCTGAACAAATTCCCACTATTGTTTCACATGGTTATTTTACTTCTAAGAAATTCTTAATACCTGCTAGTTGACATAATGAAAAAGTTAGCTATAAAGTGTGAAATTCAGCACTTCTGAAATGAAGGAGGAACACAAACCAGGAACATAAACTAGGGACACAAAGGTGGCTTGTGGTGCTACCAGAAACATTGGATGGAATCAGCACGGCAATATATGTTTTCTTGCATTAAAAAAAAAAAATAAATTAAAAGCTGGGTCCAAAGTACTGTTCTGGTTCTGGAACTGGTAAAATCTGAGAGGCTTTTGGCACTATGTGGTGCTTGTATAAAGATGTGGCCTCCTGGAGCAGCCTGTTACCTATTTCTCCATCTCTCCTGTCCCTACTATATTTTTCTTTCCCTTTTCACTCTCCTTTGGGATGTCTTTTAAATCTCCTCTCCACCAGGGCTGAGAGCAGCAGCATGAGCAGGACTGGCTGATTTTTCATAGTTTACTTGCCTGAGCAATGAACTTCTATATATGAATTGATATCGACTTTGTACATTATCTACAGAAAAGATTCACTCCTTGGATTTCTGTAGAAGAAATGGAAAGAGCTAGGGCTGGGGGATGATGCTACAAGGAGTGACTTGAGTCCTCTCCCTTTTGCAGAGCTCTTAAATGATACTGAACATGAAAAACAAGAGTTTGTGTGCTCCACTGTCATTTTATGTTTCTAATTATTTTCTTTTTCCCTACAATGATGTTAAAATACATCCTTCTTCTTCCTATGGATCCTCTGTAAAAGAAAACTTAGGATCTCCCAAGCTGGATGTTGAGAAGATTGCATTAACAGAAAAAAAACAGCGAAAGAAACTCTCAGCGATTCTGGAAGTCGTGGCCAAGTGTTTGCAACTGGAAGAAAGTCAGCTGAAATGGAGTGTGGAATGTAGGTGCAGAAGTGAAATTGAAGAAAAATTATCCATCACAGGCTTCTTGTGCTATAAGGCTGCTGTGAGGCAATGTGTTGCCAGAACAGCAATTAAACAACCTGTTTTCAATTACTAGTTGAATCAAAAGTGAGACAGAAATATCTGACCTGCCTGGGTCTGCCTCCTCTAAGTGTGTGGCATGTGAATCACTTAAGAGCCCTCAGCATCCCTGTATATCTCACTTTTAAGCTGTGCTATTGCTAAATTTTGATATTATACAAACTGCAATCTGGTGTCCCACCGGTGTTATGGCCCTCCATGACTTTGGGGTTCTCTGCACAAGGGAGAATTCATGATGTTGGAGGGAAGTTCACATGTTTTGCACACTGAGCATTGTTTTCTTCCTTTATAGCTATCTTGGCAAAGGACTTACTGAGCACACTGCATCTTCTTGTTGCAATAGCAAAGCACTTTGAACCCACCCTGGCTCTGCCTCCAAATGTTCAAGTGGAGACAATCACCATCGAGGTATTTGTAGTTTCAGTATTTGTTACAGTAGATCCCAGAGCCCTTTCACAAGGCTAACCTGCTTAGAATTAGAAGAAATGTGTGGCAGCTGTGAAAGAGCTACTCGTATTTTCTGTGAACCACACCTTTCAATTTCTGAGTTTGTTGGATTAGATTGAGTATTCAGTTTGGATACTCTGTCTTTAAAAGGGGAAAAGCACTATGCTGTTTTTCTTCCTCAGCCAAACAAGGGAATGGTCAAAACTGAAAGCAGATGTTGATCTCTGTAAAGAAGAAAATGAAGAAATTCTGCTGTTACTGTCTCTAAATATTTTAAAATAGAAGATTGTATTAATAAATAATTAAGTATTTTTAATGCTGAATATTTATTTCTTTAGGTGATGGGAGGTTTTACTCCCTTTCTGTTAGGGTAACATTTTGGTATTTTTCTCTACAAGCAGATATCTACATATTTTCTTCCTCTACTTTGTTTCTTAAAGTCTGTTCTGAGACTGTAGGAGAAGATTTATTTATTATATTTTTATTTATTTATCAATTTTATTATTATATTTATAATATGTATTTATTTTATATTTATTTACAATAAATATATTTAAATATTTATAATTGCAAAAATTAGCACCACCAGTGTATGTAAACACAGAATGTTTTCCACTGCATGAAAGGGAAGAGCAGCAAACACCAAGGACCTCCTCTGATGAGGAAGTAAGAGATTTCCTGTTTGAGACTGAAGAGAGCAGAAGGAAGCAGAAATCTCTCAAAGTATCTGTACTAATTGTACTGGAGTTATTGACTAAGTGCCCTCTGATAATCATTTAGGGCAGCAAACAGGTCATGAAAGCTTGTTTATGGAATATGTTTTGTGTGACAAACCCAACACTGTTTACTGTCCTTTCAACAGACCACCTCTGGAGGATTAAAGACATCAAATGCGGTGGAATATATCACAGAAAACAAGTAAGAGGGGACATATCTGTTTTTTACACCGTCAGTTAGAAAAGAAACATTGTGGGTGTGTTCTCTCTTGAAAAAAGTAGCTGGGATCGTGATGATGAAAAAGGTGTAAGCCCAGGCAGGTAAATGCATGTGAGCTGTTTCTCTGATTTCTTCTCTTTTTTTAATTCCTCTCTTCCCGTTTGGCACTATGGTGCAATACCTTTATTTATTCTATATATATAAAACAATATGTATGATTATTCCTTAAACTTAGCATTTGTTATTGCCATGGAATCTCATAGCAAATATAGTAATAAAATTTCAGTACTGTAAATTTACCTGTGCCAGACTAAACTGGAAATTTTCTAAAGCCACAAAAGTTTAAATCTACTTTAAATTTGCTGCTGGTTTTTTTATAAATAAAGAGAAAGGAGGCAGTTATTTTCTTATTTTACTGCGAAAGAAATGTTTTAGCTTGCTGAGTGTGTGAGGTACTGCCATTATTAAAGGAGTATAGTTGGATACCATTTATATACCAAAAAAACATGCACATCATTCTAAGAACTGTAAACAGATTTTCCTACTATCATTTTTTATATGCCAAAACATCTTCAAGCTCTAATATGATGAGCAGCTTTTTGGAACAGATATTGAGGATTGTGCTTGTAAAATAAATGTTCATTGGTGTGTGGGCCAGTTAAAATATAATATGTTTTCAAGACCCTACACAGATATACAATCTACTTAAAAATGTGTGTTGGAAAGTCACTCTGAAATAAAGTTAATGCCACTTTGAACTCTATCTCCTGCTTTACAGAATAGCAGATAAGCAAAGCTTAAAAATAAGATCAGGTCTGCTGAATCATTTTTCTAATTCTTGCTTTTTATTGCACTTCCAGAAAGAATATAGAAGCGCAGTCAAGTAAGTGCTGGCATTGCCAAGTTCAGTGTTTTGTTATGTGCTTTTATACACCATGTCCTGATTCATTTTTACCCCATGATAAAATCAGTATGCTCCCACTGAACTTAATGGAGATTCATGGATTTTTCCTCGTGTTTTTCTCCAAATGTCTTCTGTTACTGCCTGTTCATACCAACAGAATACAGCTTGGAAAATGGGTGGTCACTTTGCCTGGGCTACAGGCATCAGATGGGAGGGGAGACAGGGCAGGAAGGTGGGTTGATGATCTAAAAAAGAAACCTGGCTGGAGGCAAAATGCCAGCTTGGATTTGTGCATGGACCATGTTCACTGTTGGAACTATTTATAAAGGCTTCAGAACTGTGTTTCTCATTGCTACCGGTTTTTGTACTTTCCTTCCCACAGTTTTCAAATGAGATTTTGAAATCCACTGGTACTGGGTCGTGGATGGCAGCTCAGTCAAACATCCCCAGAGCTTTTACCCTTAGGGATTTTGAGGGCTAGGAAACACTCGAGGTGAAAAATGTCCCCGTGGGCAAAGCCTGCAGAAGATCTGGGCACTGCTCCGGGTTCAGTGGCAGCTGCTCTTCCCTGCTGCAAAGGAGCACACTGTGCCCATAGAGAACCAAGTCAACCGTTTGAATTCTCTTCTGTGTCCTTTATTTTGGCATTTTCATCCTTTGCAGAGGTGCAAACAATATAATTTAATATCTATTTATCACTTATTCCACTGAGTGTTCTATAGTGTGGCCTGAAATTGTGAAAAAAACTCCAACTCTCACCCCCTGCCCCAAGCAAAAAAAAAAAAAAAAAATAAAATTAGAAAAAAAAAAGGAAGAAAAAACCCCAACCCATAATTAGGTGTTTCTTGTAGTGGGCTGATTCTGCTGGGAAAAGAAATCTGCAATTCACTCTTCAAGATGCTCTCACTCTATTTTTGACACAGCTTTCTTAGCAAAGAGAGAAATCCCAAAGCGTGGCTCCAGAAGAGGGCTCTCTCTGATTTGTTTGATGGATTCACCTATTCCCTGGCATTGCTCCCGCAGCAACCCGCAGAACAGAGAAACCAGAGGAATCCCTTTCACCAAGGAGGCTGCTCTGTCACTATCTTTTGGGAGGAATTTCCCTTCAGCAAAGCTGCCTCTGCTTTCCTGTGCTGTAGAAGATGGTTCTCCATTTAACTGAGCTGCCAGAGTGCCTCTCCTTGCTCAGGCTGTTTCAGATATTTTGCTTATGCTTGAACCAGAGCTGGGTTGTGGCTGGGTGAGGAGATGGATCCTGCTTTTGCTGCACCTGGACAGAAAGGGGAGGTGAGAGTGGCACTGGGATAGATCTCATTTCCTTGGAAGTTTTAGACTCCTGCTAGTTCTCTGGCACAGCTCTGCTGGCACCACCTCCTCACCCACTTTAAACTGGGTGGCAGAACTGGCCATTTTTGAGGTCTCTGAGTTTTCAGAGGAAGGGCAGAGTCTCTGTATCTTGCTTGTGGTTTTTTGAAGGAAGGAGGATTGGTATTTTTCTGCAAATTTCGTGTAACTGACATTTCTGTTTGAGGAGAGCAGTAAAACACACAGCTCTTCTGCTCCCTGCATTTTATCCCAGAAGTTCAGGTTAAAAAAAACACCAAAGTGAAAAGAAATAAACCATAGTATTGTGAAACTTAGCCAGTGTTCAGACTGGTGGCAGCACAAACTGAGAACCTCTGCAGGTGAAAATTACAGAGCTGAATGAAGTAAATTGTTTCCTCTGATGTGGTCAGGCTGAAGGGAAGCCTGCCATCCTGTCCTCTGATAAATATAAAAGCAGCATCTTTCTCTGCCTCCCTGCTACTCTTTTCCTCCTTGGATTGTAAGTTGCAAATACCTTTCTCCTTCTGTAGCCACATTAAAGCTCTGATCTCTCACTTATTAAAAATGAAACCAATTAATGTTGTTTTGATACAGAAGATGATGCCTTTGATGAATTATTTGGCTGTGATCCAGATAAACTGGATGCTGTAAAAAAGGTAATTTACTTTTTTAGTAGACATCAAAATCTGTTAGGCTGAGCTTAAATACTAGAAAAGTCTAGAAAAGTTATTTTTTCCTTTCCCCCTTTCTTCCTTTTTTTTCTTTAGGCACTTTTGCAATTTGTTGACCAGCATGTTGGAAAATTAGGATTAAATGTGGAAGACATCGAATCTCAGGTAGCGTGCTCCAAGCTGCGTGGTACCCATGTTTTGTCAGCCATTTGGGTGTTTCCTCTCCCCATTAGGAATTCTCTTTTTTATTACAGTAAATTTGAAATTTGGCAACATAATGATTTCCAGGTTTAGGTTAAGATATCAAGCTTTGGTCTCTGAAGTTTCTGAAGCTAATAATTAATGCAAAAATAAAGACTTTGTGTTGAATGCTGCCCTTTGTAATGCTACAGGGAGTAATTTTCAGTCTGCCCAGCTCCTAAGGGTGCTCTCTCTGTCAGGATGGAAATAAAGGTGTCCAGAACATTAAAACAGAAATCAAGTTGACTGTTGTATTTAGTGATTGTTGATGTTGCATTTGCTTCATGGTATGAAGGCCTTATTTTCATGACATTTCAAAGTCTCATCATTGACTGTAGAGCTTCTTTAGAGTATGAAATTGCAAGAGAATTTGGGCTGAGCACTCTGGGCTCTGGTGAACAGGTGCTCTTCTGAATTTTTCCAGTGGGCAACTGTAAGAAAAGAAGGTTTTCAAGTGTTTTATCATACCTAACTAGGCACAACTTTCTATTATTTATAGTTATGTATTTGTGCTCATCTGAAGTGTTTTCCTATTTGGAATTGTTTGTTTTAATAGCTGTTCTTTTACAAGGTTGTATTTTCACAAATATGAATTTGGGAGCCTTACCTAACTAAATACGAAGTTCACTGTGGAAGAGGTGGAGGGAGCTGGGTCATTAGACTGTCTGCTTGCCTGAGTAACATTTAAATTCCTTTGTTGCTAGAATGGCATTTACTGGAATAGCTTACTAAAGGCAAATAATTTTCAGGTAATTCTTATCTAGTTTTCAGATGGGGTTATCTTACTTCTCCTAATCGGACAACTAGAGGGCTACTTTCTGAATTTAAGGAATTTCTTCCTGACTCCGGCCAGCACCATGGAAATGGTAGGTTTTTCTGTAATTATGTACAGCTTGAGCCATAAAACTGTGTGTTCTGCCTCTTGCTTGCACTGCTGCTGCTGTGTATGAAGTCCCATGCCCACAGTGTTTGCAGGAGGGGGATTTGGGGCAGTGCCAACACAGGCACTCAGTGCTGCCAAAATATCTCAGAACAGGTCGGTGTCCTCTTCAAAATTAGCTTCTCATGGGAGGCAAACACCTGTTACTTGCACTTGTTTGGCACTGGCCATGCTTCTGCAGCCTTCTGGCGAAATCCAGGGCTCTGTGTGCTGGGAAATGGGTGTGTTGTCTTCTACCAGTCTGTGCTGCAAACAGGATTTGAAGAAGATGACACGTCTTGCATAGCAGAAATGGATTCCTGTGAGTCCCTTTATGCTGCCCTAAAAATATACCTTAATCAAGACATGGCCAGAACATTTTGAAGGCCCCTTCTGTGTTTGGGTAACTCTTGAGAGTTTACATCCTTTCCTCTCCCAAGGCTGGGGGCTGTAATATACTCAGCCAGACCTGCTTGGCACCTTTTTCCACCTCTACCAGGCAGATTTCATCTGTGCTTTAAAAGTAAAAGCTGTCACCAGCCAGAAGGAAGTGTGTGCTGGGCTGCCTCCTCCACAGGTCTGGAATGTTGATATATTTTGAGATATTTGAGGTATTTTCAGATTGTCTCTGGTAAGGGTAGGCTTTTATTCACTTGGGTCTCTGAGTAGCTCTGAAAATCTTGAAACTGTAGCTATTTTTCCTGTTTTGTGCTCAAATCTCTGGAAGTGAAATGTGCCAGATCTTTTTTGCTTGAGAGCTGCCAGAGAAGAAAATCTCTCCTCAGGCATGGTTTGCATTACGGCTTCCCCGCACAGATGAAGCTTTCATCCTTTCCCCAACCTTGGCACAGTTAATGCCCCTGGGCAATATTTATTCGTACCGAAAATTCTCAGAGGTTCTATATTAACAAATAAATATTCCCATGGAGCTTTTAATCAGAAAGTTTAAAAGCACAATTGTTTGACACCTAGGTTCAAATGTTGTCAAAATTTTATTGCTGTCAGTTGGTAACTGTTCAAAGTATTAGGAAAAAAATGTGGGTTTTTTTTGGTTTTTTTGTTTGTTTTTTTTGTTTGTTTTTTTAAATCCAAGAACAGGGAAAATATATTTTGAAGTGTCTAATCAGACATAATCAAAGCATTTCCTTAGAGTTGTTTTTCTTTCCTTTCTCTTCCACTCAGTTTTCAAAATTGTTTGGTCTGTTCCCATTGAGTTGGACAGAAATTTTTAACATTTCCATTAGCTTTATTCAGAGGAAGTCACTGAATATTTTATTATTTAAAAATTCATAAATAACCATTTTCCTTTTGGTTCAGCCCTATTCTAGCCCCACAGATGTCTTTCTGGAAATGAGATAGCTCTGGTACAAATCAAAGCTCAGACTTCCTAGTTCCTACCCTGCCCATCACTGGCATCAGAGAAGAATAGAATGGGGTTGGGTACTACTTCAGTACAATAATTTCATTTTAGCAAAGGACTGGACTTGCTGTTGAACAGTTTGCCAAAGTGGTATTTCCAATTTGTTTCTCCTCTGATGCTCATTACAAAATGAAAAGTGAGATGACAACTAAAAATATCGATAAACCATAGTCCAGCTGTCATTTGTATACAAAACATGTCTTTCAATTCCCCTGTGCTTTCTAACTCCCTGTTATTTTAGACATTAATTGGTGCAGTAAAGTATAAAGACGTAGCCTCTGCTGGGATTTAAAAGATCTCATTTGTTGTTGGAATGGTGACAACCACATGCACTGTCGGGATCAGTGTGGTGCATCCACCTTACAGATCCTTTTAACCAAAACAATTTCATAACAGAAATTTAGGACGTGATCAATTTTGAGGTGCAAGAAGCTAACACTGCACATGGGCAGGTTTGCTGCAGGGTTTTTTTGGGGTCTTTATTGCTAAAAAAGGCATTTACAAGTAACTGTAAAGAAATGCAGCTCTGGGTGCTCGTGAGTGTAGAAAGGTGTGTGTTTTCTGAGACAAAGAATACAATCACAAAATAGTTCAGGCTGAAACTAGGGGTGATATCTGTGCAGTCATGAGATGAAGATTATGATGATGATGGAGGGCTTGTGTGCTTGTCAAAACTGTGTGAATTTGGTTCTTTTGCCAAAACAAGCCCAGAGCTGAAACACCCCAGATGTCCCGGCTGCTGTCCAGTTGTAAATTCTAGAAAACTGTCCAGCTCTTTTGAGTCAGAAAGCACAGCTGGAAAAAGCACCTTATTTTTAAGGCTTCCCTTTCTTGGGGAATTATTGGTATTTCTGTCTGAAGATGCTTTTTGAAATGCACATGTTGCCATTCCTTGAAAATCCCCGATGTATTATAGAGAGGGAAATGTGCCCTTTTTGCCTGTGCTGGTTCACTAAGGAAACATTTGATTTATTCATTCCAATCAGCAAATTGTGTAGAACTGCATGGTCTTAAGCTCTCCTGTCTGCTGACTATCAGAGGAAGGACACAAACCTGAATCCAAACAGGCAGCCTCAGTTATTTGTAAACCAGAGAACCAGGTGAAACATAAATCTGTTGCTTCACTTCAGAGCACAGGGGTTTTGCCTGGCTTATGCAGGGGGGAGTCCTGTGCTAATTGTCACAACATAACAGGGAACAGCAGCTTCCCAAAGGATAAATTGCCCAGATTGCCCAGTAGCTCAGGGAAGGCAGGAAGAGACCATTTGAAGTTCATTCAGGTCTTGTTACTCCTTTAGAGGAATGGAATTTGCTAATTACCAGCCAAGTACACAACTAGCCTTAAGCTGTTAGAAGGCGATATTACTTTAAAAAATAATCGATTACAACTACTTCTTATGTGTGTGATGCTGCTTTTATGTGGGGAAGGGAGAGAAAGAAGCAGTGAGGAAAAATGAGAAAAAGCCCCTCAGCCTTCATTCATAGACGGGGGCTTAATTTCTGATGAGTGTTATTAAGGATATCATCACTACTATTAATGTGAATAGACATTTTAGAAGTACAGCAGGAACTTGTAGCTAACAATCATAACTGATCTTTGCAATTCTGAAGGAAATATAGAGAACTTTTCCCTTTTCATTTGTTCCAAGTGTGGTAAGCATATAAGCATGCTTAAAAATACCCAGAAATATACCCCATGCATCCATTAGATCCAGTTAGGAATCTAGCCTGTTTTCCCCATGAACACAAGTCTTTTACATGCAAGATCTATTTTTAAATAAATGGTTTCTTCTGCCCACCTCATGGGATATGTTTTGCTGGAAATGGATTTTACATCTAATTTTATATGATAATTGGTAAAAATTCTGAAGAGCGCTTCATCAAAACTAAGGAGAGGAATATGAATACATATTTATGAATCAGTTCTTCAGCTACTAGAGAAATACTTTTAAAACCTTTTGTTGGTTAGAAAATATTGTCAGATATATTAATATCTCTCTCTCTCTCCAACAGCTCCAAAATGTTAACCTGGCACTGGATTTGCTAGCAGAGGGAGGACTTCTGAATTTTCCTGTGAACTCTGAAGGTGAGTCATAACATGCAAACTTACCTGGAATAGAACTGCTAACATCCCAGCTTAGCAAAACTTCAGGTAATTGCAGGAAGCAGGTTCTGGAAATGACACTGGCACATTTCCTTATATGGCTGCCCTACAGCTCCGAAAGACCTTTTTTTAAAAAAATCATTATTTCTATACTAAAAAAGTTGGGTTGTTATAAGTTTAGTAACTTTACACTAAACTTCAACTGTTTAGTAATTCAGTATTTGTTAAAATTTAAACCAGTGACAGCTCCTAGGGAAATTACAGCAGCTGAGCTGGAAGCAAAGCTATTTTCCTGTCTCATAAAAACTTTCAGTGCATTAAAAGCAAGCTTGTTTCTGTGGGAAGATACCTTGAAGAATTTCTCTGGAAAATCAGAAACACTGATCACTCTAGTCAAACTCAGAAGAGTGGTGGGTCAGTTTCCTGAATATGAAAGTCACAGTTTTTTAGTGGCTGTTATGCTTGGTTAAGACTTGGGAGCTGAATCTTGATCTCCTTCATTCAAGTGAATGCTTCCATCACTGAATCAATGTACCTGCATGCTCCTCTTTCTTTCTCCACCAAAAAAACAAGCAAACAAGCTACATTTGGATGAGTCCAGTTTTCCAATTAAAATACTCCACAGAAAAATTTGGTGACAGCTCTTGATGGGAGGAGGGATGTGGTTAATTAATGGGTTGCGAAGTCTGACCTCTTGCAGGGCACATCTCTGCATTCCTCTACAAGCTTGTTGCTGAAAAAGGAAGTCAAATCTTTATTAAAAATAGCAAGTAGTATTCCAGTTCTAGCTCCAGTTAGTTATTTGTGAGTGGGTGCATGTGTTGGGTAGATAACACATGGTATCATGGAGAGGGAAGGAGAGGATTTAGGGCTTCCTTTGTTTTTCCTTTTGTTCTCTCTTCCCACTACTGCTTTGGTGATGTCAGCAGTTTGCATGCTGGGCATTCACAAACTGTGGGCTTTTTGCTGTGCTGCACAGAGCTAGGAGCCTGGAAAGCTAAAGAGCTTTTATTTATGTTAACATTAACAGAGTAATGGGTGTGGGCTCAGGTCTCCATGCTGAGATCCGCTTTTTGTGTGAAAAGAAATAAATCTTTTTTCTTCCTCCCCTTTGGCTTTCCTTCCTCCCCTATGGCTGTTCTGCACTGCCTCAAACACAGAGCTGATCAGTATAAGAAATACTGGTGCCAGCATCCTCAAGTCCTTTACCTTCACCGTGGAAATCCTCAGCTAGTGAGTGAATTTAATATTATTTAGGAGTCATTGCTAGAGCTACACTATTTAGACTCTAAAAGGATCTAGTTTTGCTAGTGTTTCTTTGTTGGTCTTTCTCCTAGTGATTTACAGTACCAGAAGAAGAACAGAAACCCCTCTGAATCCATTACCCTCTTCCACTGAGATTTTAAAATAAAAGAGCAGTTTATATAGCCAAGAAGAAAGAAGCTGAAAACTAAATGAAAAAAAACTCAAAACAATAGAAACAAAACAAAACCAAAAATCCAATAAAAAACAATGCATCAAATGGCAGCAAAACATGATGGAAATACTACAACAAAAAATAAAGTGTCAACAAAAAAAGTGTACAACAAAAAAATAATGATTCCTGACACAGAATAATCATAAAAACCTCAAGATATAAAGCCCTATTAAATTATTTACTCTGCTCTTTGCTAGTGAATTTCTTCCTCTGCATTATTTGCCCTTATTTGTCTTCCAGCAATAGAAGTCCCTTTTCTTCATGTTAATTTAATAAATTATTAGTTTCTATCTCTGTAGTTCCTATTTTGCTTCCTGTTGCAATTCAATTTTCCAAGTTCACGTTATATCTGGGGAAATGTGGGAGACTGTCTTTGGCAGGTGCAGTCTCATCCTGTTCCAGGGATTGCTAATACTTCCCATCTGGTTTTGTTGTCTCTGGTTTGTGTATCCACAGATATTGTGAACGGAGATACGAAGGCTATAATGCGAGTTCTGTATTGCTTGTATTCCAAATACAGAACCAAAGAAGCATGAAGAACAAGGCCAAGAGCTTGAGCTGCCCTTTTTTTGGTGTTTTTGATTTTTTTTTTTTGGTTTTTTTTTTTTTTTTTTTTTTGGGGTTTTTTTTGGTTTTTTTTTGTTTTGTCCCTTGCAGACCATGGTATGGTTTTTGGATTCCCAGCTCTGTTTGCCACTGCTTCTGGGCATGCACTGGTGTTTGACACTTGCTGCGTTAACACTGTATAGCAAATATGTTGTTCATGCAAGGTTTCACATACACAGCCTGAGCAACTGTAAATGTGTTTCCATAGCTGGTGTTATTCTAGGGCTGTAGCTCTTATTCCAGATCCTGCCTTCTGTATTCTCTGAGCCCTCCCAATGCTGCAAAGAAATTAAATGTGTGTTTTTTCTGGGCCCTGTGTTCTTCGCTCCTGAAGGTGACTTTGAAAGTTGCTGCATCCTCCCCATTTTCCTGCTTTGGGAAGTCATTTGGAAAACTAGAGATGAGAAAGACCCACCAGAGTGGGAGGGCTGAGACACACCTCAAGTCCAAAACCTGCTTTAGAGAGGCGGCCAGTGCTGTCAGACAAGAGGATATGAATGGGATGCCAAATGAATAGATAGCAAAAATGAAATGTGAACTTACCAAGTGTTTTATAAATGTTTCAGTGCTCATTTGCTTGAATATGGAAAAGGCACTCAGCACAATATGCTGGTGTGAAACTGTGCAGGAACAGGGGGTTCTCCTGCACAGCTGTAGAAGGATGCCCTTATTTCCTTGCTAAGCCAGTGCCAAATCATGGCCAGCTCCAATTGCAGCCCTGACACCAACTCTGGCTAGTAGGGATGCCAATCCATGTCTAGCATGTTGTGAGAGGGAGTCACATCTGCACTTTGTCTCCAGTAAAAGGTGGGCAGATGCTGGCTGAGCTCTGCAGCTGGTGGAGGCCACTATGGGTGGGAGCAGTGAATTCAGCTTCCCAGTGCCTCTGACAGCTGAGACATCTCAAACTCGTCAGGCTCTCCTAGGTGAATTTGTCCAGCCTCCATCCCCCGCCTCCCAGCAGTTTTCTCTGGGTGCACACAATTTATTAATGATCACCCTCAGTCTTTCTTGGGGGATTTAAATCAGAACTCCTTTCAAAGCCTCCATCTATTCTCTTGACCTTAAATTTATGTCATGTTGCATAAAACTAGAGATATAATTAGAAAAAAAAAAAGTTTCAGTATTTTTTTCCACTTCCATCTAAACTGAATAAATTTCCTGCCATGGGTAGCTCTGACATTTGATCTCTGGTCTGATCCTCTGTCTGTGTGTTAATGGGAAACCAGAGCTCACCGTGTGCGAGTGCTGACATTTACAGAGGAGAATTTGTTGTGTCTACCTCTGGATCATGCAGCCCAGGGAAGATCTTTAGATAGCAATGCTGATAAGTCTTTTGAAAATGGTAACACTGCACAGCTGCTGGGGGACGGAGCTGTGCAAACTGCCCTGAGACCAATCCATTCTCCACCAAGAATTAGCTTGTGATGTTTTTACAGAGAAAAATACAATCTTTGGTGCCAATGAGCTACCAAGATCACTCGATTCCCCAGCAAATATTAGTCATGGTGCTGATCTGGGCAATTTAAGTAAAGAATACTTGGTTCTTTCATTTGCAAATCCTCATAGGCATCTTGCTTGATTCCTTAATGGGCTTCCAAGAATCAACTGGGAGACCTGAAAAGTTCATTCTTGCTTAGCAGAATTTTGTAACACTGCACATAGAACATGCATTCATTGTAGAATGAAATGCTACTGAGCAGATAAACCCGGGATGTGGCTTGTGGAGAGCAGGGGAGAGGGGGCAGGAGGGCCTGGGCAGTGATTTGGTATCAGTCTGGCCTTTTCCTCTTGGGAAGCTGTCCTGAACTTCTTGCCCTGTGCTGGTGATCAGAATTCAGTTCCAGTGTGTGATTCCAGGCATATGACCTGGGGCAGGAAAAAGCCACCAGCGCTAGGAGGATTAGCTAGTGCTACCGTGGTTAGATGGTTATTACTGCTCAAGGAAACTGCTGGATTTTAATCCATGTGCTCTGAGTTTTGTGTTCCATGCCTCTGACATAAATAAACTCAGTGCTTGTACTTCCAACAGGGGAAGTCTAGATATTGATATTTAATGAAAGAAAGGGTCATATTCCCTTTTCAACACCAGCTTGCCTAAACCTGTTATAAACAAGTCATTCTTTTGAAAACATACAGGGGAGAAAAGACAGTTAATGTGCTTGAACCAAAAACATGCTGAGACCAAAAATTAATGTTTTAATCTGCTTTTTATGCTGAGAGTAAATTTCTAATACCCTTGATGTGTCTGACCTCGTTGATAAAGAGTCTGTGTTTGATTCCTAAAACATGCTGTGGAATTTTACTAATCCATCATACAGACACCCACTCCATAAATTGGTGTAGTATAAAAACGCACTATTTACACTTGAGATGTAGCCACTGCCTTGGCACCATTTTAATAATAAATATAAAGTGACAGAGCCAAAAAGAATATGCCAACACCTGGTTTAGTGGAAAGTGTCCCTGCCCATAGAAGGGGTGTGGGAACTGGATGATCTTTAAGGTCCCTTACTAAGCCCTACAGGAGCTTCTGTTGCTTTCCCTGTCCCACAGGCCAGCGGTGCAGTGGCCAGTGGTGCAGTGGCTTTGGGTCACAGCAGTAGCTGGGAAGTGGGACAGATCTGAAGGGTTCCCAACTTCTGCTTGCTGTCATCTTTCCATCATCTACTCATCCAAAATACCCAGACTCATCCATAAAAATACATATTTCTGGAGGTGGAGTGGCAGGGCTGTGAGGAGAGCAGGTGGAAGGGGCAGAGTTACCAGGGTGACTTTAAGGGAATGTGGATGCACAGAAGTTTTCATTAACAGGATCAAGCCACTGACTGAGATTGGTATTGCCTGTAAAGCCTGAGTCAGGGAATTGGAGAGCTGTCCCGGCTGTCAAACCTCCTTCTTCTCCTTGGGAACTGGTCCTGTCAGGATCACGCTGACATTTTTGTCACCCCATCATGTGGCTGCAGCCCTGGAGCCAGGCCCTTGCTGCCTTGCAATGGGGCAGGGGAACTTCAGATAGAAAATTCTGGCAGCTGCTTGATGGGTGGGAGTGCCACAAGTAATAGTGCTTGTCCTCCTTCCTTCCTTCCTTCCTTCCTTCCTTCCTTCCTTCCTTCCTTCCTTCCTTCCTTCCTTCCTTCCTTCCTTCCTTCCTTCCTTCCTTCCTTCCTTCCTTCCTTCCTTCCTTCCTTCCTTCCTTCCTTCCTTCCTTCCTTCCTTCCTTCCTTCCTTCCTTCCTTCCTTCCTGCCTCCCTCCCTCCCTCCCTCCCTCCCTTCCGCCACTTCCTTCCTATTTTTCCACTTCCTTTATTCTTTCCCAATGGTTTCTATTATGTTTCTTGCAGGGAGCCACCCTCACAGTGGCTGCTGTAAGTCTCTTTGACAATTAGGTTTTCAAACCATGAAAGCAGCTCATTCAAATCCTTCTTCTCCATGAGCTCTCTATGAGCTGTGTTTGGGTCTGTATGAAGGACCTTGTTTTTTCTCTTAGAGGCTGCTAAAATTTCCCCAAAGAGTAAAAGCCATTGTCAGCTTTTCACAAGTGATTTTTTTTCTAGTCAATTACTATTTTAATAATGACTAGATGAAAGTGTTATTTTGAAGGAAACAAATGAGTGTATATGAGCCTTTCTGCTCACTGTGGAGATGGATGGATTTCCTCTGCCATTCAAAATTTTCTAGGATGGTGAGACTGTGAACAGGATGTAAAGACTGAGGTATGGAGAGATGAGTTTTGAGACAAGTGACAATGAAATCAGGACAGCAGTACTGAGGACTGGCACATCTCTGCTGTCCCATCTTCTCCATCAACCAACTCTACTTTCTAGGACTTAAAAATGAGGGGAAAAGACCCCAAACACAATGAACCACCCCTGTGATTTTTGCATTTTGTTTTCAACAAAGTGCATCAGGGTACCTTCGCCGTTCACTTCCCCCCTTAGTTTTCTAAGCCTTTTCCCCTATGTCATTGCTTTATTATCAGAGTCCCCCAAGTCATTCTGCTCTAGCCACTGGCTAAAATTAAAGTTACTAAGGATTTTTTCCATTGGTGCCCTCTCTCAGCCTGCACATAATTAATTTCATACCCCTCAGCAAGGAGCCAATAAAATAATACAGAATAGCAGCTAAATATTAGAGGAGAATGGAGTAGCTTAAACTGATTGATTTTATCAGCAGAACTGTAACTGGATGCTTAGATGGGAGCTCCCCAAATCTGCTGTCATGAAATGCTGGGGAATTGCAGTTGGGGTGCTTCATGCTGTTCCCTGCACTCTATTGCAGGTGCCATTGGGATTTACCTGCTCCAGAGAGCTGCAGCCTACACCGAGCTTATCCTAGGGCTGCAGGGAGCACACACCCTGTGACAGTGGGTGCTTCAGCTTCCTTTGGGGAACAGAGCCCAGCTACAGGGTTGTGCCCATTCTGGTAAATGGAACATTGAAATATATGATCTGAAATGGCAGTGGTGTAATGAAAATATGATCTGACCCTAAACACAGCTGAAGAACACAATTCTGTTATAAAATAGGAAAAAGTCTGGATAATTTGGGCCACATTAAGTTATACCAGTGTCATAGTAAGATAAAGACTCCGAGTGGAGTCAGATATTTGTATTTTGTCAGCTATTCTGCAAGACACACTGACTAAAATTATGGAAGAAATTAATAAACCTAAATTTACAGCCTCATTCTAGCATCCAATTTATCTATGTGTGCTTCCCCCTACATATTTCAGTATTTTGGCATTCTAACTCCTTGTCCACCCCAATTTTCCTCCCTTTTGTGTCCCCCTTGTGGTGCTGACATAGGTGGTCCAACAACTCCTTCCCATCTTCATACTCTGAGCTGCCAGGATGTCATTGGGAAGGTATCTGGTAGAGAAGCTGTATTTGAAATGCAAAAAAGCTGTGTAAAAATTCTGGAAACATCAGCTGGCTGCTGTGTATAAGAATTTTAAATATTTCTCAGTGGTGCAAGAAGAATTTCTTTATCCTTCCTCCAACATTAAAATAATATCAAAGATAGCAGATAACATTTTGACTGAGCCAGCATGTTAGGGACGCAGAAGTACAGCCAGATCCAGTAATGAGCTAATTTTCCTTCCCCCTTTTACCTTTTGATTCAGGGCAGCTGAGATATGTGTGTCTGTCTGTGTGTAGTTTTCCTGGCTGTATTCTCTCTTTTGGCAGGAAGATGTTGAATATGGAGGGTTTGAAATTTCTGGAGTGTTTGAAAACTCCAACAGGTCAGCCTCCTCTGGTGCAGTTGTTGTATCCTGGGTTTGTTTTGTGGTTATATAAGGGATTTCTGGATGCCCATGGGTAGGAATTGTGTGTGCAGCACTGTAGCTTCTCCTGGGTGTGTCAGGTTGGCAGTGAACAGGTGGGGCTGGGGAAAGGGATTTTCCTGGATCTTGGACACCAAGCCAAGAGGGCAAGAGCTATTGATATAATTTCTTGTAGGGGATCCCCACTGTGGAAATATTGACTCTGGCTCACTGCTAAGTTTAGGACCATGTGAAATACGTACCCTGGACTTTATGCAGAGCAGATGGTCCAACAGGCTTTACTGGTTAGAGTGTGTCAAATAACAGATTGTCTAGAAAAGTTTGCTTGCTTTTGGCAGACAATTTAATTCAGCTCATAGTGTGTTACTGAAGTTCACTGTGCATGTCTGCAGAAGTGGGCAGCTAACACATTTTGTGTCATCTGCCATACCAAAAGTTTTTTAAATAATTAAAAAAAAAAAAAACAAATTAGAAGTTGTGTCCCTACTTGTTCTCTTCACTGGAGGTGGGAAAAGGCAGCTCCAGTGTGTGAGTAGAAAATGAAATCCAGAAAATTGATTCACGTTCCAAAGCCACAATCTCCTTCCGGCTGGTACAACATTTTTTAAAATTCTCTTTTAATTTGCCCTTTGAAATAATTCCTCCCTTTATTTTAGAATCAGGAAAACATAAAAGTCTCAGGCTTTATTGCAAAAAACCCACAAAAATAGATTCTGCAAACTTTTAACATCTACACAGAGTAGGCTATTAAGTGTAGTACCAGCTATCATCAGATTCAAGAAACCCAAGTAGTGTTCAGTGAGAAGTGAACATACACAAACATGAATGTTAAAGCACTGATAAAGCTACCAGCGCAACCATATCAAGGATGATCATCTTGTGAAAGGTTCCTTGGAAGAACTGGATTATTCAGGTCCCTTTAGGTAAAAGTCATATTTTTCTCTTCTTTGAAGCAGTTTATTGAAAACATTGTAGTGTAACACAGGCAAAAGTACCGTGTTGAGCTGTCTCACTTGGACTGGTCTGTAATGCTCAGCAGGCAGGGCAAGGCTTTACACCCAAATGATTTTCTATGGTAATGCTCTTTTAGCTTTATCTATGATGTGTGACAGTGTGAAACTACTGTCCAGTTACCTCCTTGCTATTTAGCTGAGCTGATACATTGAGCACCCCAAAGACCTGGCCTGAGACAGGGTTTACAGGTGATACCTGAGGAGCATAAAGACCTGCAGACTGTGCTTGTATGTGATCCCAAGGGGTGGCCATGTCTTTAAAATGGCCTTTAATAAATATTGTATCTGTAGCTGTGAATCGCTGTCCATGTTTTACGTGCCAGTGCCGCATTGCACATCTTGCAGGTGAAATCCCTTTGCTAAAGTGTGTCTTCTGTGAACCCATCTGTGCCCAGCTCAGGCTGAGAGTCAGTAAGATCAGTGAGTTCTTCAGTGTGAACCCTAAAACCCAGTCTTTTCCCTTCTGCAGACCATTACTCCAGTGACTGCCTTGTCCAAATGGGTGGCCAGCATGGCCAGCAGTGTGTCACATGCTGTGACTGGTCTGCAGGTGCAGGGTGGGACTTCTATTGACAAGGACGAGGGTGTGGGGATGCCCTCACTCTCCACAATTCCTGCGCATTTTTCCAGACCCAGACGACAGCAGGCTCCCTCCACACTAATCCAGCCCTGCTGACAGACCATGCTGTTGCCAGCTGGCATGGTTTCATTATGACTATATTATTAATCAGGGTTTGTCAGTTTTCTCTTGCTCAGCTTGTCTCCTTCTCAGCAGTGGAGCTGCCAGAGCCCCCAGTGGGGTGAGGGGACTATCATTTTCTGTACCTCTTTTCCACAGTCATTTGCTATCTCCTGGGGAGAGCAAATCTTGCCCAGAGCCTCCAGCTCCATGGGTGAGGGGATGTGGCAGTATCTCTGAGGAAGTGACCTGTGAGGAGGGGCAGCAAATTCACAGAATTCACAGAATTCAAAAAGTCACTAGGTTGGAAGAGACCTTCAAAATCGAGTCCAACCCATGCCCTAACATCTCAAGTAAACCATGGCACCGAGTGCCACATCCAGTCTTTTTCAAACTCATCCAGGGATGGTGACTCCACCACCCTGGGCAGACAATTCCAGTACTTTATCACTCTTTCTGTAAAAAACTTTTTCCTAATATCCAACCTATATTTCCCTTGGCACAGCCTAAGACTGTGTCCTCTGGTTCTGTCAGTTGCTGCCTGGGGAAAGAGACTAACCCCACCTGACTACACCCACCTTGCAGGTAGAGAGTGCACCTCTCAGCTGTAGAGAGTGATAAGGTCACCCCTGAGTCTCCTTTTCTCCAGGCTAAACACCCCCAGCTCCCTCAGTCATTCCTCACAGGGCTTGTGCTCCAAGCCCCTCACCAGCCTCGTTGCTTTCTCTGGATGCGCTCAAGGGTTTCAACGTCCTTCCCAAACTGAGGGGCCAGAACTGGACACAGCACTCAAGGTGTGGCCTCACCAGTGCCAAGTACAGGGGAAGAATGACCTCCCTGCTACTGCTGGCCACACTATTCCTGATACAGGCCAACATACCGTTGGCCTTCTTGGCCACCAGGGCACACTGCTGGCTCGTGTTCAGCTGGCTGTCGACCCCATGACAGTTGTGAGTTGTGGCAGGGCAAGGAAGGAAGTGGATTTCAGTTTTACCTGGAGAAGGAGAGCAATCAGGCACAGGTAGCCTGGAGGAGGAAGAAACTTGGCTGGTACTGGGGGGATAGCTGGAGGGTACATAGGGAAAGTTTGTATTTTCTCAACAGCCTCACAGTTCTCCTTGTCTTACCTTCCAAGAAGATGCTGACAGCAGAAGGACAGAGTAACACAGGCAAGAAAACACAATCCTGATGGATGGTTGGGAACCTTCAGGTCTGTGTCCCTTAGAGGAACCTTAGAGGTTCAGTGACCAGCAGGCTGAGCGTAGTGTGCTTTAATGCCAGCTCTGAGGTCCCAGCTTGTGCTGCTTCTGATGGCGCAGAGCCTGAGACAGGTGGCCTGAGTCTTTGCTGGAGCCCAGCTGCATGTAAGCTGTCACATAAATGCTCAGGAGAATACCCATTGGCGAAATGCTGGCGGGCAGACAGTACCTCCAAAGAGATTTTTTAATGGCTCAGTAATCAAGTGTATCAAAATCCATCAGCAAACAACCTCACTGAGCATACTGGAAAATGCTCTCTGACTTCTCACTGCCTTGTTCTTGTGAGGTTATTCCTACAAAGCTGGGTATGAAATGCTGCTAGCACTGGTAGTAATAAATGGGTGGAAGTGACCACACAGCTCTGAGGGCAGAAGAAAGGTCTCTGAAAGGTGACTGTGTGTGAGGAGATGTGGAATGTGTGCCAGGCAGATAGTGCCTTCCCTCCTACCTCCTCTACCCACAGGAGACATTGATACTGTCCAAAAATGGTGCTTTCTCTGGCCCGTGGGCGTTCTTTTTTGAAGACTCCCACCACTGACTTAGCTGTGAATTCAGTGGGAGTTAAACCAAACTAAAGCATGTTGGAAAATCCTTTTCAAAATACATAGTCTGCCATCGTGGGGATGCTGCATGGATGCCTTCCAGGGCCGCTCCTAGACCAAGCAGGATTGTTATGAATATGAACGAGGCCAAACTTTCTCTGGAGAAAGACGTTCTCATTTATTAAAATAGCTACAAGGAACAGAGTACCCAGGATAAGCCCAGGCACCCACACAGCGAGCCAAAACCAAAACAGTGCGCTAACCCCAAGTGCACTGGGTTCTTCCCAAAAGAAAACAAGAATCCAAAAGGAAGAACGCCCCCGCCCCCCAATCGAACTTCCTCCATTTATAGCCCCCTTTGAATCCAGGATTGGTCCATTTTGGATCCGCATGATGACTGGTCCATTTCCAGGCTTCTCATTGGTCTTTAACGCCGTTCATTCTGGACCGATCACTTCTGCAGGGCTTTGAATGATTGGTCAGGTCTTCCATCCAATCCCTCTTTGACCTCGCCTTGCCCCGCCACACCACTGTTCCACCAAATCCTGGACCCTTCTCCTAGAACATTCTAATCAGCCCCACCCTTTAACATAATACAATTAATATAGCATAATTAATACAATATAATTGAACTATACCCTAATTTAACTTAACTTTTACCTATAACAAGATTGTCACAGAGTGCTTGTGAGAGTGACAGACTCCACCCATGGGACACAAATGGAAGGCAGGGTGGGAGGAGTGTGGGCACCTGGGTGCTGACCTGTTATGGGGAGAACCATGGACAAACGTCTGGGAGGTGATCCCACTTCCTCCTCATCACAACTTTCCTCTGGAACAAAATCTATCACAAACTTGGTGGCTCCAGAAAATCCATTTGTTGCTGGCTTAAAGCCAGTGCAATCAAGAAAGCCTCCTTTGCAATCCTAGTAGTGGCATGAACTGCTCACTCTGGTTTTGCTCATAAGCTATTTTGGATTAGCTGCAGATAATTGTGCTGACTGTTCAGTGGCAGCCTCTCTGCATACTTAGCTATATTTGCATGTAGCAAAGAGTATTGGACCTTATTACTTTTCAATATCTCTGATGTCCTCTCATCCAAGCACTGAAGCAAATCCAGCATGAGGGGTTTAAGAATTAATTGTCTATCAGGGAGCTAAAGCAAGTTTATGGAAATCCTGCTTGCATTATCTCTGGAGAAATGCTGTGCATAACCAGTAGTTTCCAAGCAAGAGGTTTTGGTTTTAACTGATTGATAATCAGGCATGGCAAAATCCATCAGCAAATAGCCTGAATTAGTGTACTGGAAAATTAACTAATAGCTGGATATATATTCTTCTCTGGAATTATTCTTTCTGTGATTTGACAGCTCTAGTAATCCAATTGCTGTGAGTTTAATTTCATATTTATCTTTCTGTGAGGAGGTGTTTTAATGCTTGTTTTAGCTTGCTGACTTCACTAATGAAGATTATTTATTTAAAAAAAGTAAAAGGAGGGTGCTTTGCAAACTAGATTGATCTCATAGCAAGGAAAGCCAGGGTGAGGTGCTCCTCATGCGATATGCTGGAAGTAGGCCAGAGGTGGCCAAGGGTGGTCTCCACAGGAAAACATCCCACTACCTATTCATGGCAGGGGCAGGCACTGCTCCTGCAGAGGGAAAGGGACTCTGGGAAGATGCTGCTGTATAACCTGTTTTCGAGGGTTTTTTAGGCCCTGTTACTTTTCATTTTACAATGCTGTTTCTCACCTCTCTGTAGTTTCTGACTGTGTATGGAGGAGGTGTGTGCATACTCATCTGCCTTCCTGCATGACAAAATCTGTATAAAATTCCCTTTTAAGGTGCCCAAGTTAACATAATGACTAAATGGTGAATAATCCAGTAAATGAGAAATTTCAGGAATCATTTTATGATATGAGAAGTTGAAAATCTGAACAAACACATGGTGAATTAAAGAACTTTCCATGAAGATGGGGGTTTGCCAGAAAGACTATTGTTAGATGCAAATCTGCATTTCTCTGTGATTACCAATCAAGGCAGAGATATCCTTTAATTTGTGAAGGGAAAGAAAAAAACACTGATGTAAACCAGCACCTCCAACTGAACTGTTCTGTGCTAGAACCTTGGAGGATGGCTCTGCTTGGGTAGAATCTCCTGCCTGGCTGTGATGGAGTGGCTGTGCACTGGGACATGAGACCACCTTATGTGTGGCCGTAGCTCTCTTCACAGAGAGCAGCAGGCATAACTTTCCCAGGAAAAATCCTGAGGAAGCCTGTGAGAAAGCTCAGAGAAAAAAGAAAAACAATTGTTATCTCTATTTGCTGCTCCTGTTGCTTGGCACATGTGGATTGTGTTATGGAGATTGTTTACCAAAAGGTAGTTTCTTAATTGGACTCTGGTGATGGTGTTTTGATTTCATTTGACCAATCGGGGCCACGTGTGCATCGGACTATCCAGCAAGGGCGCTGGGTTTTTCCTTTTAGTGTAGTAGTAGTATAGTATTGGTGTAGTATGTAGTGTAATACAGTATAGCTTAATAAAGCTTTTGTTCAGCCTTCTGCAATCAGGGAGTCAAGACTCGTCATTTGTTGTGTTGCGTCTGTATATGTTGGACTGTTCTGTTCCCCCTATCATGTAATGGCTCTGCCCTGGTTCTCTCCTCCCTCCCTTGTGCTGCCAGTTATCCCAACTCCTCCCCAGTTGCCTTGGAGACTAATGTATCCTTTCTCAAATCCCTCCCCGGTGCCCTGTCCATCACTCAGCGCTCCCATCCTTCTCCCTAGAAACTTCCAGCTAGCATGTCAAGTGATTGGTTCAGAGGCCAGGGCCCCACCCTCAAGTTATCCCCATTGGGGTTTTCCCTAAGTCAATCTTTTGTATCCCACTCCCCTGTAAAACTCTATTTGCCAGAGGACCAACTCCTCCCCTGTCTCCCTCCCTCCTTATAAGCTGTTGCAATCTCCCTGACTCCTCTCTTCAGTTGTTGGTTCCCCTGGGACCTAATAAACCTGGATTCACTCTCTTCTTTTTCTGCTGACTGTAGCCATAAGCCAAGCCACGTTCTATGACAAGAAGAAGCTGTCATAGCACAGAGCGTTTGCCTTAGGTGCTGTCCTGAACCATGGAGATTGGGATAGTGCTCCCCTACTGCTAGCGGTGCTGGATAGTAGCCAGGACGTCTGAGAAGGACAATCCTTCTCCAGCTTGACCACTTCAGTCATTGCCTGCTCAGGGGACTTCCTGCAACAATACTTATGAAGGTTATTTTTTTTTAAGGCACAGTGGTCACACTTACAGCCTTTTTTCCCAGATTCCAGTGTCCAAAGTATACTCAGATAATTACCATGGGAAGAGACATTGTGATAGTGATACCTTTGTATTCCCTTGGGGAAAAAACAGCCAAAACCCAGCCTTTGAAGCAGTGACTGAGTTGTATTTTTAAATTCTTCAATGATTACCTTAAGTAGATGTCCTGGATTGCCAAGCAAATTGTATTCCTTTGGTATCTGTATGGCAGTTATCTTCTGTTAAGTGGGCAGTTTTCCTTATCTCTTCCACAACCACTCCTCCCTCTGAGGAGACATCTGCTGATAATAGGCTATTGAATGTCACTGCATGACTGATAAGAACTATAGTGTCCCATTGTGAGATGCTCCACCCAGAGGGAGGAGCCAAGCATTGCTACCCAGATATAATCTTGAGATTCTGGAACACCAGCACCGCTTCTCCACTGGATTTTCCCAGAGGAACAGCTGCCCCTTCCACTGGATCTTCAAAGGAAGACTACACCTTTCTACAGGATCCCTGCTCCAATGGAACCACTCCTGACACTCCAGGAGGACGGCAGCCACAATTCCAATTGGACTGCTACCAACACCCTGACCAACAGGGTGTCAGGTTGTGTTCTGACTCTGTCAGTGAATTGTTTTGGTTTATTGCATTGTTTATTTCATCTTTTTATTTTCTTCCCTAGTAAAGAACTGTTATTCCTGCTCCTGTATTTTTTGCCCAAGAGCCCCCTTAATTTATAATTTGCAGCAATTCAGAGGGAGGGGGTTTACATTTTCCATTTTGGGGGAGGCTCCTGCCTTCCCTAGCAGACACCTGTCTTTCCAAACCAAGACAGTAGATGAGAGCAAGTCTCAGATAATGGGTCTAGAAAAATAATACTATTAAGGGTGTGCTGTCTATAATTCCTAACAGAAATATCCAGGTTTCTCTGCTTTCAAAAGGGCACTCCACTGTCTTGCTATTTAAACAAAGAAACAAAAAAAAAGAGGTGTGGAGCTGCCAACCTTTCCCACTCAGATTCTAATGCCATTATCAGTTATTTGTATGCAATTTTCCTCATTTTGAAATAGAGATTTTTGGAGTTCACTTGAATTAGCAATATGAATTAAGCATTTAAAGTTTAGCCTGTAGAACTATGTGTTGAATTTTAACCTTTTTACTTAAGAAACCTCTGCCATGGTACAAAAAGCATAAGAAGATGCAAATTTCTGAAGTTTCTTGCATAAAGAACAATACCAGAAAAGACCAAGTGATGCAAAGAGCCCAGATAAAAAGACTCCTCTGTCTCCAAGCTAATCAAGACCGACAGACGTACTCAGATAAGCACCAAGAGACCAAAAGCGCATGCGCAAAGGAGAAAAGTTCAAAAGTTCAGTCACGAAGATGACCACAATCTTCAGCCTCAGAGACCAGCAGAGACCCCTGTTCGACCACCACAGCAAACAACGCATGCCCAGAAGGGCGTAGATGTGATTGCCATATGAGACGAGAACAGGCGGGGCCAGGAGTTAAATATGCATAGAAAAGTTGTGCAATGTATTGCATATGGAAGACCTTCGTCAATAAAGATGTGAGTGAGACTGAAGGTCAGGGCACAAGTTTTCATGAGAGCTATATTGCTTGCGCAGAGCACTGACATACATACCCGCTTCATAACTATATCTAGTTGTAGAGTTTATTTATTCTGTGTATCGCTTCAGTTTCTTCCGGGCTTTGCTTCCTCCTCCCTCCCCATTAAACTTTGCACTTAATCCTACACCATGTCAATAAATACACTAAGATGGAGAATCTGGTTGCAGATCTTAGTATTTTGCCTGGCTCTGCCTTGTCCTTCCCTCTCTGGTGCTCTGGGGAGGCTAGGGCAGGAGAAGAGAGAAATGTGTAAGAGGCACCTTTGACATTGCTACTGCTGTGAACTTCACCTGGAGCTTTTGTGGGTCTGAAGAGAGGCAGATGCCTTCTTCATGCCTCTGTCAGTATTTTTAAGGAGGAATCATCCCTCACTCCAAGTGTACTAACCCTAGCTGCTGTGGTGTGACTAGAATGAGGAGTTCTTTCCCTCTGCTCTCATCCTGGCTGATAATAACATGCCAATATAGGTGCTAGAACACAATGAAGACATGAAAAAACTACCTGAGAATTTCTGCCTTTATTTTAAGTGAAAATCCTTGTGTAATGCTATATTAAATAATTTGATGGAAGGACTCAGTTGTGTTGCTCTCCTTATTGGTTATAGGGTGAACCTCAGGTGGTAGAATTAAACCCTGCAGATGTGCATGGAAGGGTCTTGGTGAGACCACAGAAAACCAAGCTGTCCCTGTCTGATGTTCATCCTCCAGGTGCAAGAACCCTGGCCTGTGGCACTGCTGACATGGCATGAGGGAGGGGACAGCCCACAGCTTCAGATGAGTATGTCACCACAGTGTAGGACAGGGCTACACCACACTGGATGGTTGCATGTTCATTCCAAATCTGCAAAACTCCTAAAATGCTAATACCCGACCTAAGATTTTACCATCAATTGGTGCTTTGGGTCAGCAAAAGGTGGTTTGGCAAGAATTGGCTTTTTTAAGCCGTATCTCCAGTCATAGGGCAAGCATGTGTGAAATTGGCAAGAAGCCAATGGCATCCCATGTTCTGCCAGAAGCAGTGTGGCCGGCAGGAGCAGAGCAGTGATTGTCCTCCCCCATGGGGCACTGGTGAGGCTGTACCACAAATCCTGCATCTACTTTTCGTCTCCTCATGACAAGAAAGACATGGATGTGCTTGACTGTATGCACAGAAGCAACATGCAGCTGAGGACCAGTCTGGAACACAAGTGTGATGAAGAAGGCCTGAGGGAAGTGGAAGTGTCCAGCACAGAGAAAAAGTGCCTCGGGGAGACCTTATAGTTGTCTACAGCTCCCTGAAGGGAGGTTGTTACCAGGGTGGAATCATTATATCAGCACAGGGAAAAAACATGGCCAGAGAAAATTACCTAAAGTTGTGCCACAGGAGTTTTAGACTGGGCTCTATCAACGAAAAGGATATCAAGCTTGAGAAGAGGTTGCCAGGGAAATGTCAGGGTGGCCACCCTCAGAGAGACTTAAAAGTCATGTGGATGTGGCATTTTCGGCCCTAGCTGATTAGTGGAGTGGGTAGTGTTAAACATGCAGTTAGACTTTGTTATCTGCAGGGTCTTTTCCTGCAGATAACAGGGTGGAGCTGGGCTGACTGTGGTGTACTGTGACATCCATGGCATCATGGGGCCATGTCACAAATGGGGGCAGCTATACAAGGCCCCAGCAGGTAACGCTGGCCCTGTATTACTTGGGCAAGCAGTGAGTGCGCACGTGGTGGGGAGGCTGGGCTGGGGAGAAGGGCCGGGGCAGAAATGCTGCACCCGGGGCTGGCTTTTCCCCCTGCATCCAGGAATAGCCCCTCATGGCACAGCCTTGGGCAGGGCACCATGCTGCTGCTGCTGCTGCTCGGGCAGCAGAACGGGCCTGGCTGCTCTGGGGTCCTGTCCTTCCTGCTCCCAGATCCCTGGGATTCCTGTCCCTGCTGCCCCCCTGCCCGTCCCTGCTGCCAGCTGCCTCCCTCTCAGCCCCTCTCAAAGCTTTCTCTCCATCCTCCTGCAGACCATGGATACCTGGGTATTGTGGCTCTTGCTCTTGCAAAGTGTAGTCCAGTACCCACAGCCCGTGGATGATGGCTTGGATGAAGTGACACGTCTGCGAATGGAGGTGCGTGCCAAGCTCCAGGAAGAGAAGATTCGTCTGGAGCGGGAGGTGGAGCAGCTGGTCCTGGTGAAGCAGGGTGTCTTGGCCTGGGGAGACCTGCTCTGCTCTGCCTGGCAGCACTGGCAGGTCTGGGCTCCTGCTGGGCTCCTGCTCCTTCTCTTGGCACTGCGGCATACGTGGAGGAAAGGGAGCCTGAGGAGAGAGGAGCAAGGAGAAGGACATGATGGTGTAAATGAAGAGGAAGTCGAAAATGTAGATGCATATGAAGAAGATGTTGGAAATGAGGATGGATATGAAGACGTTGGAAATGAAGATGAAGGAGACAGCGACATGGAAGTGGAGGAAGACGACAGTGATGGCCGTGCAGAGGATGTTGACGATGCTGCAAATGAAGTTGGCAATGAGGCTGGAAATGCAGCGAACGTCAATGATGCTGGAAATCAAGTGGAAGAGTACCGTGATCGTGCCGATAACTTTGGAAGAAACATAATGCAGCGCATACAGTGGCCTGTGCAGGACCTGCAGGAAGGATGCATGTGGACAAGAACCCTGATGGAGCATTTTGCAATTTATTTTCGACGGGTCTTGTCCAACAGTTTCTATCCGGTGCTGCAAGGAGCCATTGGGGTGGGCAGTGCCTTCGAAGGTTGGAGTCCCCGTGAGCAGGATGTTGTGTACCAGGTGCTCATACCCATGACACCTCCCCGAGGGCACAGCTTCCACCTAGAGCTGGGCACTGCAGGGCAGAGGCACTTGAGGAACTTCCAAATCCGCGTGCAGCAGGAGTGCACCTGCACGAGCGAGAAGCAGGGTGAGAACATGCTGTGCTTCCTGCACCACCCTGAGGAGGAGCTGAGGAGGCATCAGGATCCCAGCCTCCTTCATACCCTGTGCACGGGCTCCTACCTGGACGTGGAGAAAACTGCCCGCTGGTTCTACCAGGTGGTGAGAGCAATCTGGCCGGCTTTGCTTGAGTCACACCATTGGCATTTAGTGCTGCTGCCCCCCAGACGCTCCTGCCAGTTCAAGGTGACCAATGGCAGAGAAAGCTACCGGATCGAGATGCTGTTTGGGGTGCGGCAAGGCAACTCGGACGTCTTTGTAAGCAGCCAGCCTAGGCAAGCCCATACCTCCAGCACAATCTGGCCAGAGAGCTACGCTGTGGCCGAGATGAAGTTCTTCAGGTACATTGCCAGGCGGGCTCCCCCTGACAGCTTGCACCTGAAATGCCTGCAGTTCTTCACTCGTCTTCAGCTGGGCTTAGGCTTCTCCACCTATACCATCAAGACCATTGTCATGCACCTCCTGAGCATCTTGCCCGTGTCACAGTGGTGCAGGAGAAATTTTGTGAGGCGGCTGATGGATATCAGCGAGAGCCTGCGTGCATGTGTGGAAATCAGGCGCCTCAATCACTTCATTGTGGGCAACCAGAGGCTTCCTGGGGGGATCATCTTGCCCCCAGAGGTCCTAATGGCCAGGCCATGCAATCTCTTCCATGACCTGGTGATGGATCCGGTTGCCCACTCCCAGGCAATGAGCCAGTACGTGGATCTGCAGCATTGGTTGAAACGGATCCTTAAAGATGGACAGTGAAAGAGGTTCTCCTGCACAGAGCTGTGCTTGTGAGGCTCACACCTGGTGGCAGGGAAAAGAAGGGAGAATGTGGGCTTCGGAGAGGGAAGGGAAAACGCTGCGTAGCAGCACTATGCCATCAGCAGCAAGCAGTGCTGTCTTAAGAGCCTCCCCAGCACTGCATCCGGTGATGAACAGGTTGGCTACAGAGATCAAGGAACACGCACGAGGAAATGCTATTGTTCCCTCACCGCTTTCTTTGAGTCCATTTTCCCTCTGAGAGCTTCACCTTGTGCAAAGACGCCGATCTCAGAATCCCAGACGAGAGAACGTTTGGAAGGACCACTGGTGGTATCATTTGATTCAGGGGTGCTCCAGGCAGGTCTTCCCGCTCTACACTGCAAAGGATTGCGTTCGGATCAAGGTTCTTGACTCTCTCTGGGGAGAGTGACTCCACAATCCTTGGGCAATGTTTGACATCAGTCAATGGATGGTGTTTCTCCTTGTTCCCGCATGGGAATCCTTCAGGTCAGCATTGTACCAACTGTGTTGGAGCTGACCTGGTGTTTTGTATATGTGAACATCGAGATTGTGAAATTCTGTGTGTAGATATATATATATATATATAAATACATATATATCCCATGTGTACATATTACATGCTAGAAAGCTTATCAGTTATCATATATAATAGTAAAATATAATAAAAGCCAATAGAATAATAGAAATTAAATCAACAATACAAATTATGTAACTATTGTATCATGAGAAGAAATTACTCTAAAGAGTCAAATACGTAATTTTGTTTTTAGAATGCAATACAGCCAATATTTAGTGTCACTCTAATTTGTGATATATATTAATGCTCTTAGGGCATTTATATCTTATATATATTATATCATGTTATGAAAAGATTTTCATAAAATTGATACATTTATAACATACCTACCAATTATATCTTATATATTGCATAGAAGAACTTTTTTAAATGTAGTAGTAAAGACATATAGCGTGTGTCTGTCTTCTGGGGACCAACAATAATGTTCTATAGCTAGTACTTTTAAGAGTAGCAACCTGGAAATTTCGTTGCTCTTGATTCAATAAACTACAATATTGCAGAACCTGGATCGTGCAAGACATTGTTGACCTCAACCAGACCTATAGTGTAGGTAAAAGGGACAAGTTGTGAATCTGGGCTTGTGAAGAGTCTCCTTGAAATTAGCCAGACTTGCAGTGCTGAATTGGTTCTAATCAGAAATTAAGTCCAGCTGCCCCCGGCCCCTGTGATCACAGAATGCCAGAAGGGCCTGCCTTTGGAAGTGTCCTTAAAAATGGTCTTGTCGCAACCCTGCTGCCAAGGGCAGGGACACCTTCCCCTGGGCCCGGCTGTTTCAAGCCCTGTCCAGCCTGGCCTGGAACACTGCCAGGGATGGGGCAGCCACAGCTGCTGTGGGCAGCGTGGGCCAGGGCCTCAGCAGCCCGAGAGGCAAGAATTTCTTGTGCGTCTCCAGCCCAAGCTTGCCCGCTGTCAGCGGGAAGCCACTGGGCCTGGTGCTGTCCTTGCGGGCCCTTGTCCACAGCCCCTCTCAGGTCTCTGCTGGGCCCGGTGCAGGGCCGCAGGAAGGTGCCCCCGGAGAAGGCCTTGGAGAGCACTGGGGCCAGGAGTGCCACCATGAGGGCAGCAAGCAGGGCCTGGTGTGGCCATCGGGGCGGGAGGGCACAGGGCCAGCGCTGAGGCCCTGCCAGCTGGAGCTGGGAGCTCTGGAGTGTGGCTGGCAGAGCCGTGGGAGATCCGTGCAGCAGCAAGGACACGGGCTTCTAGATGTGTTAGAAAGCAGAGAAGAAGAGCTGGAGAATGGGCGCTGAAGGAGTAGCGTGTCTCCCTGTGGGGAAAAAACTTCACGACGCCAGAGGTCAGTCCAGGGAGGACACAGAGGAGCCCTGTCATGTTATTGGAATAAAGGGAGAGACCAAGGGACATTTCCCCTGGGGGTGCCTCCATTTGTTGAGACCCAGGACAAGGGCGCAGCCTCCTTTTTTATCCTAATTCCCGGGTGCATCACCCTCTTCCTTCCCCCACTGCCTGAGGTACTCGGAAGGTACAAGACTTCGAGTTGCCTATTGTATGGAACCCCTCTGTCACTTTGATTGCGGAGGCAGGAATGGGACCATACACACACACACCAAGGTTCAGGCACAGCAACCAACTATAATTGAGTGCTGTCTTCCTTTGCAGATCTGAATGTCTGCCTGGTCAGTCCATATTGGTTGAACCAGTTGCCACCCGGCCAAACAGCCAATAGCTGCTGGTGTCCCCAACGGTCCGGGCCTGCTCCCCAACGGTCCGCACCGGTTAAGTTTTATAATTAAAGTACTTATAGAATTACTTATGCTTCATTTATAAAATTAGGATGAAATAAAACTGTGAGGCTTTCAGGCCAGCTGTTGGCCACCACAATACCCCTCTGTTTTATGCTCCCTCTGTTTTATATATTTGTAACCCTGCAGAAGGCACAGGCAGGGAAGGAGAGGCGCTGGGGTCACCCTCTATGTAAGGCAGGGTTCCACCTGTCTAGAGCTTAATGATGGTGCTGATGGGGTTGAGCATTTTGGGTAGGAATCAGGGGGAAGACCTACAATAGCAGCCTGTGACTCTTAGATGGCGGTTCATCAGTGCAGTCTGTGTAGCTGTGCCTGTTTATGCACAAAAGACAGACCAATCTATCTGGAACTGGTCACCCAAAATACATCTTTCTAATGCAGAACAATTGTGCTGGGAAACTCTTTCTGGAGCAGGAAAGAGGAGCGCTCTCCCAGAGGCCTGGTACACAAGTGGTTGTGGGGAAGCAGGAGGATGCTGTCATGCTCATCCTTAAGAAAAGCAGCAAGTCTAAAACCAAAGTGCATAGTTTATAGCTGGTACTAGGCAATACTGCCATTCTATACCATGTTTTGAATGATATTCTTCTATTTATGTGTGCATATCAAATAATTTTTCAGATTCTTTCCAGGTTTTGTTGCTCCTTTGACTCTCATGTTGCCATTGACTTTTTAGATCAGTAATGCCAGGGCTACAAAGCACATAAGAATGAAGTCATAAGCTAATTTAATCAAATATTGCAAAGCAAACTGCTATATAACAGATAAATAAACTAATCCATTGGAAAGGAAAATAGCCTATTTACATGTTATCTATTAGAAACAGAAAGGGAACTGTTCTTAACGAAGGGTTCTGAAGGGAAACTTACTTTGAAATGCTGTTTTTGTCTATTTAAGGAAAATTAATGTAAAATCATGCAAAGTTGCTTTATTTTTCCTTTTTGTCACGTCTGCTTTCTCTTCTCTTTCACTTTCCCTGAAGAAAAAAACCCCTTCCTATTGTCTTTTTCCTTCACGAGCCAGCTTTTTAATACAGAGAACTGAAATATTTTCAGTATTTTCACTTTCAGCCCCCTCTCTTCCATGAAAGAAGTACTGAGGAACGTAAAATCTTCATTTTTAGAGGCAGTTAAATTCCTTGTCAGAAATCTTTCCCAAGGGGATTTTTTTGAGGGCCAAATAGGAATTTTTGGGCCAGTTTCAGTGGTGAAAGGGCAATTTGGAGGGGACACATTTTATTTCTCAGCATCTCTGGATGGATTTGCAGATGACAGCTATTGAGAGGGAACAGAAACATCAGTGATGTCTGAGGAAGGGGCTGGAAGGCTGCTGCTCATGGAAGGACTGATGCAGACATGCAGGAAATGCACAACTGGGTTGATCTCAGTAAACATGGTTGTTGCATGACAAAAGGTGCAGAATGGGGCTCCACACCTTGTTGGACACAGGGGAAAATCCCAAAGAACAGCTAGCTTCTACAAGGGATTGCAGATTCTCTTCTGTTGGGCCACTTTTACTACCAGAGGGACTCAAAGAGCTTCCCCCACCAGTCCAAATCCTACATGTGGAATGAGAGCCACCTCTTCATTACTGAGCAATATTCTCCTTTTCCTGAGGCATGCAGCAGCTCCTGGCAGAGCATGAGGCCAATTTTCCAGCCATGCTGTGGCAGCCGCTGTGCCTCACATCACCGCTCCCCTCTTCTATTACAAGTATGTTCATTCACTCTCCTATCTACAAGCTTTGTTTTCAGGGTGGGAATGGCAAGGATTGAGAACTCCCTGGGTGTGTTTAACCACTGCCAAGCTCCCCATTGTCATCTATATTTGTTTGGCAATTCCCAAGAACAAGCACTTTACATCACAAGTCCGTTTTAATATTTTTTTTTCAGAGGCCCCTGAAGTGCTTCAGAAATCCCAGTCAGCTGATCTGCACAGTTTTTCTGTAAGGTAGGTGTGCACTGGTTTGGGCTGAGGTAGTTTTCTTCACAGTAGGTCATGCATGTTATGTCCATGTTAGGTTTTGGCAACCAATTGAAGAAGAAGGATTGTTATATATCTTCCTTTCCCTTTGATCCAAGTTACACTGAATTTCTAAGCTACTCCAATGAGAATACCTGCCTTATTGAGCTTATTCCAGGGCCTTTTACTTCTGAAAGGGGGCTTGCTTAGAGGATTTCACCATAGAATAAAATGATACAACACTAATTCCATATCCATATCTTTCTATATATTATACCCTATGCTGGCAGAATTGTTTCCTGACACAGCCTGTTGAGTTGCTCTGTGCTAGAGGTTTGCAGCAGAGGGGGCAGAGCCATTCCATGGAACAAACATCACCAGTGCTCTGTTTTTATTGGATATTTTATCAACATTTTCTTCTGCTTGGTTCCATTCCATTGCTTCAGTGGTATTCCTGCTTTCCAGTTCTCCAGTTTGTTTTTTACTTTTACAGGTTTTTTAGTTTTTCTTGGGCCCAGCCCACCACATTTAGCAAGCCTAACTTTTCGTCATGGATGTGCCCCTTTCCCCTAAACTTCGTTTCTGTGATTTCACGGATACTTCAAAGGCAACTTTGTGATTCGGTTGAGACATCTAAGAACTCGGAAGCTATATATAACACCTCTGCTCACAAAAGAGGAAATATTTAATTACACCACAGGGGCAAGAATCACTCTGAGCATGTCTCAGAACTTTCATTAATGGCATGTTGAAGCACAGACCCCAGGGAATATCATGCTGAGTATTTGTGCACCCATGGGAGGAGTACATGTGTGGTTGTTTGCCCACAACTTGGGATATGAGCTGGTGGGGAGGCTGGGATCTGCACACAGATGTGGCCAAGAAGTTCAAATCCTTAATGTGTTACTGTCTTTGGCCAGCCAGTGGAGAAGGACTCACTGGGAGTCTTAAAAACAAATGAAAAAAAAATTTAGGGCGTGTTTCTTTTTAATGAAATTCTGTGACTGACTATTTAATTAAGAAATTAAAACTAATTTAGCTGGAAATGGGATTTTGAAGTGAATTGCTATAAGATGACTTAAACTTTATAGCGGATTAATCTTTTACTAATTTCTGTTCTGAATTTCTTTAGTTTTGTTAGCACAACAGGAAGCTAAATCTCTTCTGTAGAGAGAAATCACCCTGACAGTGAAGCTGAAATGTGCCTGGAATCACAATGCCTTACTATAGCTGAACTAATTGTGGAACTTTATCAAATTTCCCATGCAAATAAGTATTTTCTCCAAAACCTGTTTGAAACAAGCTTCTGTGCTGACTGACCAGAGCATTAGCAGAGGCCGAGGTAAAAGGGATACAGACATAACCAAAGCAATTCTGCCTTTTTGATCTTGTTTTCTCTGGTGCTCAGCCTCTGAAAGGAAAAAGGTACAACAAAACGTCTTTTTCAAAACCTGTTCACTCTCAAGGGGCTTAGGCACTGAGTTCTGTCCAGTTCCTTTCCTAATTTTCAGTAAAATAGTGAAAAAAAAATCCAACTACATCTGTTTTCTTAGCTTGCAAACAGATGAACTTAAAGGCCTTCCAAAAGCTGTTAGCAATTGGAGTTGCTACTTCTGAATTTTTTGAGATTTTCCAGGTAACATCACAAACTGTTTACATTCACTTCACTTTTCCCAGGTTTCTAATTTCCACATAACTTGAATAATACTGAGAGGCATTCTTGGTGTTCAACAAATGATTGCTTCCTCTCACTGCAGGACTATCCATTTCCAAAAGGACTCCCTTCTGAGTAGATTTAGGCAGGAACATGTGCTAAAGCACAGCTTTGGATGCCTCAAACACTTCACTCCCATGCTATGGAACCCTTCCAGCTTGTTGGCATATGCTCAGTTGTAATCCAGGGAAATCTCTTCAACAACCAAAGGCATATTCCCATGATGATGCCTTATGCCTTAACAAGGACAATCCTTTGGAGTGCTCTGTGAATCTTCTATTTTATGGAAGTGAGTATTTATAAACATGCCATGGAAATAATATCTCAATTTGGATGTCTTTTCTGACTCACTTCTGCTTCGAAATGGCTGGGAAGGAGGAATGAAATGTTTGCATGCTGACAAATACCGTTACAATCTAAGAAGCTCCAACCTGGGAGTCCCAGGCATTTCTCCCACTAAGTTCTCAGCATCTCCTCAGTGCTGTAATGATTGGTAGAAATCTCAGGCACTTGTGGTCAGTGTGGTAGTCATTCTGTGAATCCTGACAGCCATCCAGATGACACCATTCCTGATCTAGAAACTGGGGCGAACAGGACCCTGAATCCATGGCATGCCCTTTATGCAATTTGTGTGTGACTAAACATGGATTATTTATTTATGTTGTGTTTTGCCATACACATACATATGTGTGTACAAATACTTCAGGTTTAGATTTTATATGTAAAATCAAGGTCAGTTTTTTTCCCCTGTATAATTTTGGAACAAGTGGAGCATGTTGAACTATGGAGGTTCAAAGAGAGGCAATGATATTCAACTTGGTAGGAGAGGAAGAGTTTTTTAATTTCAGCTTTTACAGTTGTATTTAACTGTTCTTTCCCTGCCTTCACACCGAGTCTGTGGTTGCCTGAGGCACAGAAGAAAGTCTGAGTATCAGAAACCTGTGCTGCAGAGGATGAGGAGGATGCTTTGCTGGAGACATCAAGATATAATGCCTCCTTCTTTTACAATTTTGTTGAAAATTGATAATTTAAATTTTTTAAACATCCTGAGAATTTCCCATTTAACTCTTCCCCACAAAAATAACCAATTGCTTTAAAATCAAACTAGCCAAGACCCTTTTTTAGAAATAGTAGAGTTCATCAGGAAGCTGCAACTAATTGGAGAGAACAATGTATGCACCAAAGTAGGTTTAAAACCAAAGCCTCCTAAATCTTCAAGGTCAGGGAGTGCTATTGTTTAGAAAGCTTGCTCAGCTGACACACCAGCTTCTGCATACAAACTACAGAAAGTGATAACCAACACATCAGCATTTTTCCACTTTTTGTAAAATGTGTGGCTTCTGGCCTTTTCCATGGCAAAACTCTGACAGACCTTGGTATTCATGAGTTTTGAAATTAAACTTGCTTACTTCTTAGTGAGAAATTATATTTTTATTTAAAAATTGTGTTAATCTTAAAGACATTTCACAGGTCTCTAAATTAGTTATACTGTTCTAAAATTAAACAGTTTTTTTTTCTATCTCAAAGAAACAGTGCAGGTTGACTGGAAATTAGTTTGTTATTGTTGAAAAATTTTATACAGCTTTTTTTTTGTTGTTAAACCAAGGAACCTTGTGTATAGAAAACCTGTCTCTGGCCACTAAGTTGTTATAATAGAAAAAATAACAACAATACATAAATAGCTTTCTGTTGTGGTGTGTGTTATTTTAGAGTTTATTGTTAGATTTCACAAGTTTACTGTTTGATGTTATAAGTTGTAAAGTTGATTTAAGATGGCGCTGTTAGGGGATTTCCCGGGTTCCCTCCCTAGGCAGTTAGCTGCCACTCATACATCTCCATGACTACCCTCTTTCTTTTGTTCAAAATTTTGATGTCAATCTCACGTCCCCTCCTGTGTTCCCCCGGCAACCCCCCTGTCCATCACCCTCTCCCCACTCCTCAAGTCTAGAAGGTTCTCCGGGGGATGAGGGGTGATTGGGCTAGGGTGGGGGGCCACTCCCCAGTTATGTTCTCATACGCTAGCCGGCTGTCTTTCTTGTTATGTTCTCCGTTCTGATTGGTCATGTATGAGTTTTCCCTCCCCTCGGGCTCTGTACAACTGCCCCAACCGAGGGGAGGGCTTTGGGCAGTCTTCTGTACCCTTCACACCCTCCACTACCTTTACCCTCCCAATAAACCCTTCCCTGCTACAGAAGACTGTCTGGCTCCCGGATCTGCTTTCCTCCGCTGCTCCCCTGATTGCTGCTGCGCTCAAGTCTCCAGTCTCTCTGGGACGCCTTCCTTTGCCCTCGACGCCAGGAGGTCCCAGGCAGCCGGCGGGTTGCACTGCCCTGGGCTGCTGCTGAACCCGCTGGCCCAACCAGGCTGCCGGCTTGCTCGCACCTTTGGCTCCCTGCTCTGCTGTGGAGCGTGCCGGGCTTGATCAGCGAGCGACCGCAGCTGCTGGCGCCCAACGTGCGGCGGAATTGGATTACCTCGCCTCGACGTCGAGAGTCCGCCCCGCGGCACGAAGACCTGAAGTCTTCACTGGGCGCAGCAGCACCCCTTGCAGAGCGCTCCCTGCCTGATCGGGTGGGGACGTTCGCCGAGCAGAGCTTTGGGGCACTCAGAGCTTGCTCCCTGGGGATCTTGGCAACTGAGACCCCTCTTCGCCCGGAGGAGTTGCCGCAGTGGAGGACCTGCACTCGGACCCTTCTCCCCTCCCAGTTGGGATTGGTGAGTCGTCACCCACCCCGTTTTTACAGACCCCCCCGGCGTCGCGATTCGTCGGGGTGCCCCTGAGCCCTAGCGTGGGGTTAAGGGGGATCGGTCCTTCGCGCGATCGGCGCTTCTTCCGTGAGGCGATTGGGGTGCCGGCCGGGAGTTCCCTATTTCGTTTTTGCCTAAGCGTTGGCTTTTGTGTTGAGCAGCTCGCTGGTGAAAGCGGAGAGCTGCTCGTTTCTACTCCTGTTGTGTTGTCGCGGTTCCTCGGGTGGCGCCGGCGGAGTCGCGGCTTTCCCCTCCCTGTTTCTGTTGACTTTTTGCTCCCCCTCCCTTTTATTCGTTGCGGGTGCTGGTTTGAAGTTTGTCTGCATTTAACATCGGAGAGTATGGGCGCGAGACTCTCAGCGGCACAAAAGGAGTCTGTTCATTTATGTTATGCCTTTTTAGTTGGTGCTGATCTCCCGCTCAAGGAGCGGGAGATCAAGAGTTTAATCAAGTGGGTCTGCTCCCAGTTCAGGGACTTCTCTCCAGACCACTGTAAGGACCTCCGATTTTGGGAGAAAGTCCTAAGGAAATTATCAGATTTGGCCCGGTCTGAAGAGATAGATATAAGCAAAAGATTAAAATTGGCTCGCCACCTGCATTGGGTGACGCAGCTGATCGCTGCATTGAAAATAAAGAGAGCAAAAGAACTGGGAGGACGCCCCTTGACTGCCAGAGCTCCGGTTGCTCGGCAGAAGTCCTTTCGTTCGGGTTCTGCTGTTCAAAGTTCTTGTTCTACCCCTTCTCGTGTCCCTACCCCTCAATCCTCCCCCGCTGCCCCTAGAAAACCCGGGATCCTGAGGAAGGCAGCCCCGTCCCACAGCCGGCCAGAGCAGACACCGCTCCTGGGCCCCCCTCAGGGTTCCCGATCCCCCAGCAGCCGTCGACCAACGGCCGGGTCGCGGTCTGCCTCTCCCCTTCCCTCTCCTACCCCGAACCCCCGATTCCAAGTTGTTAAGTCCCCAAAGTTAAAGTCTAAAGTTCGCTTCGTGGTCCCTGCCCAAGATGGCCCCATGGGGCTCAAGATGGCGGAGGCCCCGTGCCTTCAATTTGACACATCTCAGCTGCTGGCTGCCTGCTGCTGCTGCGCGTTTAAGTCCAATCCCGGCTAAGCTCCACAAAATGCGCAGCCCACAGCCTGGTTGGGCCGGCCAGCTGACCACGGCAGCGTAGGCTCTTGACCGAGAGCAGCTGGGGCGATGGCCGGCTGCCAAGGGACCTCTCCTGCGGCAGGGCAGGAGAAGGCGTCCCTGAGAAAGGCTGGAAAGGGCGCACGGCAGCAGTGCGAGGTCGGCGAGGCAATGGGAGACACGAAGGAGGCAGAAACTCGCAGCAGGGGAAGGGTTTATTGAGGAAAAGGGAGTACAGGCTGGGAAGGAAGGTGCGAGAAACTGCCCAAAGCCCGCCCCTCGGGTGGGGCAGATAAAGAATCCCCGAGGGGTGGGGTAAAACCCAAAGAACCACTAGCATCACAAGTACAAATGAAAGGCATGAGACTCTAACGAATGACAAAGCAACTAGGGAGTGGCTTCCCACCCTGCACCAATCACCCTCAGCCCCTGATGGAAGATTCTAGGGATGAGGAGTTGGGAAAGGGTGATGGACAGGGGGGTTGTCGGGGAAACAAAGGAGGGGAAAACTGATGGATGGGCAAATGGATACAAAAGGGCGGGAGTTGCTATGGGAACTTTGTGAGTGGCAGTTAACTGCGGGGAAGAAGGAGGGGAGGGAGCCCTGAAAACCCGAGTTTTAAAACGCCATTTTGAACTTATAAAACTGATCCAGGCTTACATAGCACTGAACAAACACAACATCAAACTGCTTAAAACAAACCTCGCGCACCGCAACACTCTGCCTTTGATATGCTCTGACTTTTAGTATGTTTCTGTTTGTTACCTGAAGTTGAGGGAAAGAAAATCAAACTGTAGAATCACAGAATATGCTGAGTTGGGAGGGACCCACAAGGATCCCTGAGTACTCCTGGCCCTGCCCAGGACACCCCAACAATCCCACCCTGTGCCTGAGAGCATTGTCCAAATGCTCCTGGAGCTCTGGCAGCCTCGGGGCTGTGACCATTCCCTGGGGACCCTGTTCAGCGCCCCACAACCCTCTGAGGGAAGAACCTTTTCTGATATCCACCCTAGCTCTCCCCTGACACAGCTCCAGCCGCTCCCTCGGGTCCTGTCCCTGGTCACACAGAGCAGAGATCAGGGCCTGCCCCGCCTCTTCCCTTCGTGAGGGTGTTGAAGAGCACAATGAGCTCTGCCCTCAGTCTCCTCCAGCTGAACTGACCAAATACCCTCAGCTGCTCCTCACATGGCCTCCCCTCCAGACCCTTCACTGTGCCCGCGGCCTCCTCTGGATGCTCTCTGACAGTTTAATGTCTTTTTTACATCGTGGTGCACAAAGCTGCCCTAAAACTCGAGGTGAAGGCGCCCCAGCGCAGAGCAGAGAGGGACAATCCCCTTCCCACCAACTGTCTCATTCTTATCTAGCACAATCCAGTCTCCAGATCCCAAACTTCAGATTTGGGATGTATACAGCCTGGCTGTCCTCCGCCAACAGGCGTGAAGCCTTCCCGAGGTGGGAACACACTTGGTGGCACCAAGCAGATGGTGAGTTTGTTGGCAGTTCAGCCCTGGCAACTCTGCGAGACAAAATGAGGCTGAGGCTTTGGTGATTTTTCAGTTTTCATGTTTTAACTCTTCTGCTGATGGCAAAAACAATATGGGATCATGAAAAGCACCTACTGCCCTCTTCAAGCTGCCACCCTCACATGGAAAGTAGCAGCTTTTCAAAAAAAAAAGCAGAGAAAAACTCATTCCCATTCACAAGCTCACATTTTCTGAAGCAACTAAATTATCCTGTCTGAAGGTTTTGATCTGAAAAAACATAATCTCCTGTAAGGAAGACATCTAACATCCATTTAGATAGCTAAACTGAGGCATGGTTTTGAAAGCAACCACAAGCAGGGCTCTGTGCAGGTAATACTGAGAAATTTCAGTAACTGTTGGTATTATCAACCCTGCCTCCAAAAGAATTGAATACATAATGTGAGATTACAGAACGGCACTGTTATTCAGCTACTGCTGAGACATGGGGAGAAACTAGTGTTATTATGCATTTAAATTATGGGGTAGGAAGATTAATTATGTGCAAATTAGCTTCATTCTATTATGAGTAATTTTTGCTTTCATTAGCCACTATCATCCCCCAAATGCCAACAGTGCCTTACATTTACGATGTTCAAATGGTATATTAAATATTAATTTATATATCAACTCACCTAATTTTCCATGCTGAAAGGCATTGAATACAGAGAAAGTTTTTGCTTCTGTGAACCTCTACTACCCCTTTGTCAACTATTGCTATCAGAAAGCATTCACAAAGTGCAGCTTACTTTAAATTGCAGCGCTCTGGGATCACCGTTTATTCTTTAGCTTTTCAATTAGAGACAAAGTATTAACCCAGTCTGCAGGTTGCTCAGCCTTCTTGGTAATTCTCACTGTATCATTATCACATAATCATTTTCTGTTTGCTGAGTTCCTTATGGCAAAGGGATTTTTCCTGGGGGATTGTTAAAAAGACTTACTTCTTTGACTGCCACAATGCAGTATTTCTTCCACCAGGCACTTTTTACCTTGTAATGCATCTACGAAGTGTCAGCAGTCACCTCCTTCTCTCTCTGGCTATGTTGCTGTGGCAAAGACATTTTCTCATTAATCTCACTGTTAAGCCATTTCTTTTCCTTTTAATATCATGGCAGATAAAGTGAGTCCATGTATACAAAGTTTGAAAATTCCTTAGTTTTTGATTCTAGCTTTTCTTTGTAAAGAAGTGTCTTGCTCTTTGAAAATAATAATTAATTTCATCGGGACTAAGTAGGCATAAGGACAACTCAACCCAGTTGAGGTTAGCAGCTCTTCTTCCTTATGCTATCAGTTTTAAAACAAATAAAAAGAGTTAGCTTATACATATCCTGCATGTCATAAGAGAAAACAGAATGCTCTAGATGTTAGTGTGTTTTCTCAGCTCTGATATTTTGTCCTGAGCATTTTTCTACCCTGGGGCCAGAATTACCTGGGTGCTGGCAGTGGGTGAGCCCCTCCTAGCCCCAGCTGCTTTGGATGCTGGATGGCTGCTCCACAACGTTCTTCCTCACCTCTGGAGCTGACAGGATTCCAAGATGGATCTTTGGTTTTCTTTGGCCTCTGCTCCCTCCGATTCAACACCTCTCACACAAAACCTGTGTGCAGCCACTTTGCTGGGTTTGTCCCTACTCTCCTCATCCCTGCCTGCCCTCCCTTGGTGTCAGGAACTGCTGGGCTTGGGGCTGGGGCTGCACCTCCCCAGAATAAATAACACCTCAGGGAGCACAGTGGGGTGGAACAACGTGGGTGCTCTGCCCCTCGGCCTGGGACATTGCACTGGTTTGGTGGGGTTTGAAATGGCAGATTTGCAGCACAGATCAGAGTGTGTACACGTCAGAGCTCAGAATTCTGGCAGAACTCAAAGCATGAAGATGCTGAGCTAAAATGTGCCACCTCTTCTGTAATTCAAAGTAATGACTTTTAAAAGGCTCTGACCAAGTTTAAAGGCCTCCTTCAGCCCAGCTCTCTTTGGGAAATGCAGCTTTTAAAATGGCTCTTTTCTAGAAGTCACACTTCTTAGGGGCAATGAAGGAGAAGAATAATATCTCCTGATACTTCTTTTATGCATTAGATGTAACACTTTCATTAAGGCAGGAAAGTGTTAGCTCAGGGAAATATGGGACATATTTAAGGCAATTTTCAAATGAAAATGGTTTTCAGCAGTAAACAATCCAGGAGTATCTACCTGAAACACTGAATCAGAAGTGATAGTGACCTTAATTTTTTTTTACATGACCTAGATTTATAACTTAACTTTATGGAATGCAAAAAGTCATATTTTATTGCCCTGCCTATACTAAGTTGTGTACTAGGATTTTGGTATATGATGTGCTGAAGAAGGAAATATGTTCCATTCATAAGATGTGCTGCTGCCAGAAGTTTTAGAAATATGCTTCCACCAATGTTTATGCCCTCATAGGGGTTGTTTGGTAGTTGCCAGTTTAGAATCTCATTTACAATGTGCTGTGATGATCTGAATTACCCATTGTTTCTCAGTGTATGTTTTACCTAAAAAATGGTTTGCTGCAGCTGTTTGTATGGTAGGAGAGGGTGGGGGTTATGGCTGAAAATGTGTGTAACCTCTGAATTCAAGAGCAAAGAGTGCAATATCTTTAATGATGACATCTTGAAGTTGCTTGCAAAAAACAAAGAATGAAACTTCTCAACATGTACATTTCCTTTAATCACCTGCTGGACAAACTTTTTCTGCTTTGGTTTTTACCTGAGGCTGGATTGTGAGCATTGTCATACTGCCTGTTAATCTGGAGTAAGCAACAGCTGGCTGCCAATCGGGAGTTATATTCAATACCTGCAAAATTTAATTTCTCTTTCTTCTTCAAGTTCAGTCAGTGTTTATAAGTCCTACAGGCTGCATGGTCTTACATGACATTCCCTTCATCAATGGATGTTGTGTTGTCAGAGCTGTGCCTTCTCATGTCAGTAATGGAAACTAATTTTTTACAGCTGCTTGTTTCTTTGGGCCCTGACGGACCAACCAATTGAAAAAGTGAGTTACATGATATATTTATGAGTTTTAGTTGCAGTTTAATTATCAGTGGATATAGGGTAGATTTAGTTTTATGAGTAGTACAGTCTCTAAAAAGAAATTGATCAGATCACAACTTTTACACAGCAGTGCTGACATCCAAAATCTGGACTGTTGGATAGACTAGAGAGAAAACAGGGTTTGGGGGTCAGAAACAGGCTTGCTATTTGGATGATGTTAGGATGGGCCTCAGTCCCGTACGTTGGTGGTTTTAAAATAATTTTTAAAATGTGTCCAATAAAGAAAAATCCAGAGTGAACCTGGGCAGCCAGACCTGAGGGCTTCCTAAGAGAAAGTGATAATTTTTTAATTTACAGATTCCTGAGAGGGAAACAATAGATAGCACCTGGTGCCAGTCAGGCTTGTAGCATGTAAAATCCAAAAGTCGCCACTTCAGCAGCACTGTGGAGAAACCAAGCAGCTTCTCTCAAATTACGGTAAATTATGAGATAATGTTTTTCTGAAATGTTTGAATTAGCTTTGGTGTATATGTCAGTGTTTCTGTCACCTTCTGAAGGAACAGGATCAGTGCTTATGGAAGTATTTTTGGCAGTTGTTTTGTCATGTTATGATTCTTTTTTACTTCTAATCTTTGATCTTATTTCTACTTACACCACTGGAATCCTGTGCTATTTGTTTGAGTAAGGCTGAGTACACACTTAGCAGAGCTCAAACCTGCTGAATTAATGAATCAAGGAGGATAAAACAGAGCCATAATTTGAAACAATCCTGTATGAAAGACCAGTGACAGTGCCAGCCTAAACCCTGGCCTTGAGCCTTTGCACCATCCTGCTTGGTCACAACTGGAGATTTAGGAATGCACAAACACATGAAAAAAACCTCCTCTAACTTGTCATAGGGAGGGGTTTGATTTTGACCAAAATATTCTCCCTTTGGTGAAGTGATGGTGATATTCTTCACAAGAGAGTGAAATGCCCATGGGTTTGGAGCAGCTCCTCCCCATTAAGGATTTGCTCCCTATGTTGAGCTCTGGATGCTGCCAGGGGGTATGTCTGTGGTTCCTCCTCAGAAATTTAAGAAGACAGTAAGCTGTGTCTCATGGCTTCTACACAACTAATGCTTTAATCTCATATAAATCTGCACTAATGAATATATATCTGCACTCCCCCACCACTATACATTCAGACACCACGCAGGATAAATAAGCCAAATACCGTTATTATCATTTTAATTTTGACCATATTGTAGAAATGTCAAAATATTAGCTGGGAAAATTAATTCCTACAATTTAGCATATGGTTTTCCTGAAATGAAATCAAGGGTATCACTCATCTCCCTTGAAGTCCTCCCACAACATTTCTAGGGAAATTGTTTCCAAAAAATTTGTTTGAAACACCCTCGTGCATGTTGCTGGCAGGAAGTCAGAAAACACTTGTATTTCGACATCCCTTTCCTACTTTTCTTCCTAGTGGAAGGTCAAATAGGCAGGAGGATGTCTGGGTTGGTGGTGGTACCTCAGCATTGGCTGGATGCCCTCAGACAACTAAAAGCATTTCACAAACCAAAATATTCAATTTTATGTTGTTGAAGCATTAGGAACTGTCTGCTTCTTTCAAGGCTTTGTTCCAGGACTTGGAGAACTGAAGGTGAGGGGATCCAAAGAGGGTTTCTGCCCCCCTCCAGGGCTTTGTTTGTGTCTGGAGGGTATATGTGGTGTTGGAGGGGAGATGGATGCTTTTTCCTCACAGTCAGGAGCATGAATGGGAGTGTTAGGTGTGAGGTGTTCCTCTGCCTTCCACTGGCACAAGCCACTGCACATACCCACGCCTGGTACTGTTTTGTGGAGATATAGCCAAAAACTCCACAACTTTGTGAAAGTTGTAAAGCCGGTACGTTTATTACAGTGCAGGACGCATGTGGGAATCGTTCTCCTAAATGACATGCATACCTCTGGGAACTTCATGTCCTTGTTTATCCCCTTCTCAAATACATATGCATACAGTTTCACAATAGGTTCATACATATTCATTTTCACTAATTTCGCGTGACATTTGCCGCTAGTTCTTCTTTATCAGAAAGAATTCCTAGGTCAAGCTGACTTGCTGTCACAGCAGTCTTTCTGTCTCTCTTTATCATCTTCTGTCTCCCTCCCCTTATCTCTGTCCTTCACTGAATCTCTCAGCTAGGCCTTGCAGTCAGGCTACATAGCTATGTTTCAAACCACAGACTTAACTCAAAGATGTACATTTCACCTAAATCAAAATGGATTTCTACCCTGGAAAATTTTCCACTTTGCCTCAGTACTGTGGGACTAAAGAGCTCCTGCCTCTGCACTGCTGTGCAGCCTGATGAGACATTGAAAGAAAGAACTGGGACTCATCACTATTTCCTACAGAAGCCCTTGGCAGTTCCTAGAGACCGTTTTTCTCAGAGTAAAAAATTTCCTTTTGGGTCAAATCATAGACCCTTTTTAAACTGTGTATGCCCTTGTTTCTTTTCTGTGCAAATATCACAGCTATTTCAAGGTCCTTAAGTGTCATAAACTTAAGGACCTTGACTTTTCTGTGTGTGCTCATCATTTACTGTAAGGAGTCAGTATTTTGAGAAGATGTGTTTTGGATAACGCATTAACATATTACAATATTTAAACTTATTGCAGGGTTTATGCAATTTAGAGAATGCTTGTTGCAGGGGACACCTAGTGCATAACCCATATCAGATGTGGCACAACTGAACATGTTATATGTCAGCAGCACTGCCACATCTCCAAGCACAGAGGAGTCCCTGTGACAGGAATAACATGGTGCCAGCTCCATAACAGTTCTCTGGCATGTGCTTGCTTGCTTGTTTGAGTAGTGAAACAGGGCTCTCACTGATGCTGAAAGGCTTTTTTTCTGGCCCTGAGCTGCTCTGTTTTCAGATGTATATAATATCAAGGGTCTCTTAACAGCTGGTGGTCGTCTTCACGTGTAGGAGGCTTTTTGGTGCACATGCGGTTTTATGACTAAGCCACTTGAGCTGTGTAGTAAACTTCTCCATGGGGTCATTTCAGTGAAAACAAAATAAATTACTGGAATCTCTTTCAGGAAACAGTTCATCACCCTGCCCTCCTGAGTTATTTTTATCCTCATCTGTATGTAAGCACAGCTGAAAATAGGGTGCTCCATGGAGGCTTACTGTGAGCATCAGAGCAGTCCTAATTATTCCAGGTAAAAAAGGAATTATGGAGGGCTGTTTTGGGGAAGGTAGTGAGAGATGTGAAGCAAGTTGTAACCAGGCAGGAAATTGGTGGCATCTCACACCTGTGAGATGCAGAGCTCAGCCTCTGCCAAACTTAATTTACCAGGACACAAAAGAAAAATCATGTAAATGAATGATTTTTATATTGGTACCTAAACATTTATATTTGGTGTGAGTACAGTCTTTGTGCCTCTAGATTCCCTTAACACCCATGACTATGACACATAACCATGCACCTGCTCTTCTGTCCCTGAGAATGAAACATCCAGCCATGTCCTCATAGAACTTTAAAAAATCTACTTTTGTTGGTTCCAAACAGCAGGAGCTTTGGGCTGTCTCCTCTTAAAACAGGGGTAATGTTGAAAGTAGAATATCTACTTTTCCCCATTCATCTTTTTATGTTCCTTTTTGTAAGTTTTCAAGCCACCTTTTAAATTTTCTGAGAGGGAGTGATAAGTTAAAGGGTCCACTGCTGCCATACTGGGTGACAAGCTGGAAGGCAGTAAGCTGCAGATCCATGCAGAGTTTGAATTAATGGTACTTAAATTGAAGTACTGGAAGAAGAGGGTAAAGAATGTCAGCCTTCTACTGCTTTTCTGCCTTTTCATGCTTTTACTTCTCTGCTGTAGCTGTGAAACTTTGCCTCCAGAAATCAGAAATCAGGTATTGTTTTCACTGAAGAGACAGGCAATGATAAGGTAAGTCCAATCAAAACTAAACCACTGCTTGTTTCTGAATGCAAATCATGTCAAAAAAAGCATCTGGGCAAATTTATAAATACAATGCTTTGTTTTTTAATAACCAGGCAAGGGCAAGGGATGAAAAACTACTGATTAAAAGAGTATTTTGTTGGACATCTTCTACCCAGTGCACACAGGAACATCGGCTGCCGCTTCAGGGTTCACTGCACTGCATTTCCTCCAAGAAGGTTTCCTGTGTCCAAGGACTCTTGAACGTGGCTTTTCTCATTTTCCTCTTTCTCCTGTATTTGTAACAAGTGATAGAGATTTTAATTCCTGAAGGAAGATAGTTACACAAAATTCAGTGATATCACCTGAAGTATTTCTTTTGAGGAACTTTCTTATGGGAAGTGTTGAAAGGTCCCTGAGAACAGGTGGCTGAAGAATTAAGAACTGAAACTCCAAACTAATTGGAGCTAATAAACTGATTGTGTGTGTGTCTGATCAGCACAAATTACCTGACTGTCTGATTTTCATGGTTCACAAAACTATTTATTTCTAAGGAATGGTTTGCACTTGAGAAAAGACGCACATTCCTCTCCAAAGCCATTACAGTCCATTGGCAAAATTGTTCAGTGGAGTAAGTGACTGCTCAAAATCCTTGTGCAAAACTGAGCAATGTTGTGTAACTTCATTGCCAGGGAAGAACCCCCAGGGTGCAAAGAAGTCTTAAATATTGGTGCTCGGGTGCAAGGGGGAAGGCAATGTGGGTGTGTTTCTGTGGTGTTGTCCTAGAGAGAACAGGAGTGGGGCGGCAAGAAGGGCTTTTGAAAGAAAATATGCTAGTTGGGCTTAATTTGTTGATTCTGTTGTTATTTAGCATTTCCTTTAGTGGTATAGCCCAAAAAAGTAAGAGTGCATTCATGGAATTGCCTGTGGCGCAAAGCTGGGAGCATTTCTCTGTGTGGGGATGGAAGAGTAGCAGGCATCAAGAAAAAAAAAGAGCTGTTTGCACTGATAGAGCGGTAATGCAAAAAGCAACAAGTGTTTGTGGCCTGGCTGAAAATTCCGAGGTATCCAGCTGCCAGAAAAATAATATTTTGAAGTAAACCTTGTTTAAGGGTAGTGGAGGAAAACTGTTCTTGAGACAAAGGTTGTAGAGCTACAAAATTATTTATACCATTCCCTGATAGCAACAGCCTTGATGATTCTTGAAACACTCCCAGCATTTTCACATTGTCTCAGCTCGACGTGTGAACACTGCACTTTGGAGAAGAAATGCAGGTAGGAAAGCTGGATTTTCCTTTGCAGGCCTGTGACAGAGTAAACCAGAAGTAAATAATATACTTAGGGAATGTAGCTGTGGAACTCTCTCTCTCAAGCATATCTAAATTACTGTATTCTGAGATGTGTTATTGGCCAAGTTAGTATTGTGTTTTGCTGGAGAGCCAAGGACCCAGCCAAATACTGAAATAACCTCTGAAATTTCATAAAACCATCCTTCAAAGAACATGTGATATCACGGAATCCCAATGATTTCTCAGGAAAACAATTTTTCAAAGTTTTAAGTAGCAAAGCAATGTCATGTCTGTCCCTGCACCGTCTGTGCTAAGAGCATTATTGTTTTTGTCACATTCCTAAACCAGTCTAGAAGTTCACTCTCCAGTGCTCTGCATTAAATGAATTTGTCCCTTTCATGAGGGAAAGCCTCTTAAGAAGGTGAATCTGGCATCATCACCACTACTGATAAAAAGAGGAAGACTTTTTTGTCATGTATTTATTTACCAGTCATCATCTTTTATCAGGTCCATGTGATTAAGAAGGAAAAATATTAAGCTCCTATTGCCCATCTAACACCTTCTAAAGGTACTGAGACCTACAGGACTTAAGCAAACCGTTATTATCAAATGTCTTTTTCTGCTTGGTTAAATAGGGATAGAAATGAAAATAAACATAGATGCTATACTGCTTTGAAGATCAAAGCACTGATAGGAAAACCTGAATGAGCTGACTTGTTGAAAATGAGAAAGGAAAAGCAGAAGAAAAAGATTTAAGGTAAGATTTGTTTTATTATTTCTTCTCCTAATTTCCTATGGGCCACTGGGGGCCATAGCAAAAGATGGGATCTACTCCTCTTTGCAATGGTAGCAGCTATGCGACAAACATTGGCAAAACCATTCTGAGATTGCTCCACTGGACAGGTCAGAGAAAAGGTGCATAATGTGGTGCTCAGCTCAGGGACTGCTGCGGTGACGGATTTCTTCTGCCCAACCAGCTCCCGACACCAACAGCACGGGTGGGCTGCCCCCAGAAGGCTGTCCAATCCAGGGTGCAGCTGCAGGGTACGGCAGCTCTATGGCACAGGTGGACTGCAGACTGTGCCGAGGGTAGGGACAGGGATCAGAGAGAGACCTTCCGTACGGTTTCCAAAGAAGTTTACGCCCACAAGTTCAGCGACAGAAAGACAAACTGAAACCCATATATCAGATTATAAGGGGGAGGAGGTCCCAGGAGAGGATACAATTTTTGACCAATTGGGAGAAATTGAGGGTGGTACACAAGGCAGGGAATACAATGTTTAAACTAATAGGGGACTACAGGGGAGGAGAATAACTTTAAAAAATCAATGGGATTTCGAAGGATACAAAATTAATAGGGAAGTTTCTAGGAAAAGAGGCAGGCTTGGGGAAGGATTGACATTCTATAGGAGGAGGAAGAGGAAACAGAGGGGTACATCTTTAGAGAGATGGACAGCTTGGGCAAAACCAATAATGCAGGGGGGAAAGGAAAAATCCATCAATAATAAAATATGCTGTAACAGTACACCATAGGAAAGATTATAAAACTGACTGCTAGAAATGCATTACAATTAAAAAACACACTGCTACAAGGGACTGTCTGAGTAGCTTCAGTTTAGGTGGGGCAGAAATGTCCGAAAATTGAACTACAGTTTTTGGATGTTTGTCACGTAACACTGAGTCTTGTTTGAAGACTCTTGAAAATGTTAACTTGCTCTAGGGGGCTGGTTCTGAATGTCCTGGAGCTTTACTTCCCTGGCTACAAAATTAAATTATTTATTTATGCTTTCCTATATTTAGATATAACAAGGAATATTTTCAACTTTGTGGATTGCACTGAGGCCCTGATTGAAGCTATGATTTCTACATGCTATTGTACTCCAATACTGTAATAATTCTTGAGAATTATGGGAGTGATGAGGGAGAATTCCCACATGCTCTGTATGGAAAGGAAACTAATTTTGGGGGAAGGACATTGAAATGTGCAAGATGCTGAAGGCTGTGTGCTAGTTTTTAAACCAAACCATCTTGTTCAACAGTCAGGCAGATTTAATAACCTAAAGTGCAATCCACCAAATCTCTTGTATATGGGAGGACCCCACAAACTGGTACTCTGTGTCAATTCAAATTTCAGCATTTGAATCCCTTAGTTAAGACAGAAACCTCCCCTTGAAGAAGTAGACATCTGATCATGGTATTAAAAATAGTTGCAGCTAGTTAGAAGAAAAAATATTTAAAAGGTGGAGGAAGGGGGGAAGATGAGAAATAAAAAAAAGACAGTCCCCTTGGCTTCTCTGAGCTAGAGGCACGAACTTTAAAATTATAATAACTAGGAAAGGTAGAAGACATTCAGATGTTTGTCAGGACCTCTGGTTTTCAGCTTGGTAGTGGTGCACCAACCAGCCTTGCCAAATTCACTAGCACAGGAGACCATCTGGTCTCCACAAAAGGACGTTTTACTGAACTTCCTTGTCAGCCTGACCCTTTCTGTATTTTTTCTCTAATCAGCGACATAAATTCTTGTCTCTTAGGACTGTTTAGATCTTTTTTTGAATGCAGTGTCACTATGTGTCAATTTTTCCTCCTTCACAAGAAGATGTTATAGGGACTAGAGCTGTTAGAACTTTCTGCACAACTAAGCTTTCTAAATCTATGACTTTCATTACATTTTTATCTGACTTCTGTATTTTTTCATCCTTAATAAGACAGCCTAAATGCAATGCCACTATTTTACAACATTAGCTAATAGATCATTCTTAATGATGGTTTCAGCACTACATTTTTTTTTTTTTTTTTTCTTCTGAGCTGTATCTGCAGGTTTTGGCCATTTTTGAGTTTAAATAGGACATTTTTCTTATGTGGTCACACTGGTTAAAATGTAACAAGGATGTCTGAATATGCCTTGAGCCCTCCTAAGGGACACAGAGATTTTAAAGCTACTGGGAAAGCAATTTCACAGTTTTTCTGTAAGAAACATGAAACCCTCAGTGATTAAGCCAAAACAGGTTTTGTGTGAGTGTGTGGGTGAAGCACAGTGTGACCTGCATGTGCCCCCATGAGGGCTGGGTGCCTCCTCTGGGCGGTTGTCACTGCAACCAAGATAGGCCAAATCCTGGTAAGCACCCAACCTCTTGGAGATGAGAGGGACCACAAAGCTTCCGCTCCTACAGGGCCTTTGCACAGTCCTGAGAGGAAAAAGATTTAGTCCTTGGGTTAAAGACTCTATTTTATTTAACATTAATGCTCTGGAAACCCTGCGAGTGACCTCTTGTTTTTGAAAATAAATTGAGTGTGTTTGTCCAATGCAATGGAACCCAGAGAAGACAAACTTCCATGAGTTAGGAGGCTCCTGTTGATGCTGAGCTGGGAGAAAACTTTCCCCTCTCCTTGTGAACAGCAAGGAAACTCCTCCTCAACTCGGATGGGGATTCTTGACCTCTCCAACTCAGTGGATTATTTCACCTCTCACACAACTGCTTATCTATAATTGTTCACACCAGAAGCAAAAGGAAAAGATTCTGCCATCACTGTGTTTAACCTGGTGTCAACTCAGACCACTGGCAACTAAGGCAGTTTAACTCCTCATGGCCTGAATGAAGGGAGGGGCATTTCAAAGCAAACTGGTTCCACTTCTGCTGCTGGCAGGAGAATTACCCCATCCTTTGCACCAACTTGCTGGAAGTTTGCGTGACCCAACTCTTAAAGTATGCTTGGATTGCTCTGTACAGTGCTGCAGCTTACAGCATAAATATACAGAATACGTCATCTACCTGCCTTTTGTCCCCTACCTAACTGAAGATTACTAATACATACATTCTACAGTGCATTTGTTCTACTTTGTTTGCTCATACCATTTTCATTTTCTTTTGTAAGAAGATTAGTAGATGGAAAATAATTGAATTTAATTATGAGAAGTTTGGCATCACCTTTCAACAAAGGAAATCTAATTAAGGACTATGCCTATGTATCTGGAAAAAAGGAAATAGTATAAGAATTTTGCACCCACCATACAACAGCGTGAGAAGTTTGCATGAAATGCTCACCTAGGTCAAGAAGGCTTATGAGAATTTCTTCTGAGAGCATGTCTGGCATTTCCCCTGACAGGGAGAGGTGAGTATTCAAGTGCATCAGGCTGCATGTTATGCAGACTGTATCTTGTGGTGTTGACAGTCCTCCTACTCCCTTCTGTCTTCTGCCCTGTCCTGTTCATGTGCTACAGCTCACTGTCGAGACAGGATCTGCTGTGATAACATCTACAGCCTTTGTAGCTTTCTCCCATGGCTCTTCTGCAGCAACTCTTCTTGCACTTCAGTAAGTGTTTCTAGGATTTTCTGCTAGTCACGAAGCCATCTGCTGCATTTTTTATGTCCTATTGTCTTTGGATTTCATTGCTTTTATGTGACAATGATGTCACATTATGTTCTGGCTCTGTACTGGAGGTGTGCTGCCTGTGGAGTGACAAATACCACTGGCCCCCAAAGAGTTTGCTTGAAAATAACCCAAATGAAACAAAGAGCTGAGATTTTATGTGGGTCATCCCTCAAGGGACATTTGAGCTGGCATCAGGACCTATTTCTGACCTCCAGCCCAGGGTACCTCGTCAAGTCTCACAGAAGCTCTCTTCTACTGGGCTGAAGTCTGTAGGGGCCCAGTGTTTTTGTAACCTGCCTGGTTTGTCCTAGTTCCTACTATATCTTCACAAAAAGTCAAATTAATTTTCCTTGACAGTAGTTTGTAATTTCCCCATGTGATCAGAAAATGAAACAGTGGTTGCAGTGCAATCTTCAATCTCTGCTTCAGTTTTAACTGTGCTGCTTTCCCCTCTGCTCCTCTGGGGATGCTTCCATCTGCCTCATCTCAAAGGCACTTCTAAATATTCTTTATTTTCCTTTATTCTTTGTTATCCTTTGCTTTTTTATTTTTTCAAATTGATCATGGTATAGAGCCACCCACCACTGTTGGTCTATACCCATTCATCACCATTTAGCAAAGTAAATGTCAAACATGATCCTGTACCAAGGCAGCAGGCTAGTGCTGTTGTCAGTGGTTGTATTTAGAAGTAGATCTGAGATTATTTTCAAAGGAAGAAAGTTTCTCTCAAAGCTGGGCACCCTGTCTCTTTTCTATAAATACCTGAGCCCATTAATCTATTACCACAAAATATATTCTTGTCAGTGAATCTCTGCATTCTTTGTTATCTGCATTTCCCTGGCAAAGTCTTTCTGTCCTGTTGTGGTTAATTTGAAGCTCAGTAACAGAATTCAGGTCTTTTGGATCTAAATCTGCAGAGAACAGTGGCCCTCAGCTTGCTGAAGCTCCTTAGCTTGCAGATTAGGAGGCATGTTTAGTCTGGCAAACATCATCAATGATAGTAACGTGGGAAAGAGAAACAACTAGAGTCACACTTTAAAATTATTCTAAATATGCTTGGGAAAAAACTCAGCAATGTGTTTTATGTGATTAAAATAAAAAGAGGAGGATGTCATGAGAATAGGATCTGACTATACAGTCCTCCTGGGAAAAAACAGGTTCTGGTGGAAGGACAGGAGGATTTGAAATGGTGTCTGGACACCAGAGCAGTGTGACTGCACAGACTGTTTGCAGGACCTGCAGTGGGTGCTTACAGCTGGGAAGGCTCTGAGTTACACAGTGGTTTCAGTGCCCACAGAGACAGGCTGCACCTTGGCTTACTCCAGACACAGCTGGGTAAGGATTGGCAGATGTAGTTTTGTTGTAGTACGATCAGAACATTACTGATTTTGCAATTCTGCTGGAGCATAAATAGAGATAAGGGTTTCTGTTGTCATGAGGCCCTTTGCTGTTATGTTGAATGTCTAAACTCATCAAAAATCAGATTGCCTTACTACTGTGGACATCCTCTCCATGATTTTGGGTGATTGTTTTTTAACCTAACCTTGAATTATCATCAACGGTTTTTTTTTCCCCTTATTTTTTGAGGGGGAGGGATGAGGGTGAAAATTAGCATGGATTTTGAAGCCCAGCTACATATAAAGCTAAATTTTTCCCTGACACCTGATTGAACACTTACAGCTCCCATAGGGGCTTATTTTATCCAATTACCACAACTCCTAGGCAAAGCTAATTTTGAGACAGGCTCTTGGGACTGGGGAGAAAATGCCTCCCATTGAGTCCTTGAAAATCTCTTGGAACATCAAGACTGATAGTTCTGCCAGACCTTGTCTCAGTCCTGATTAGACCCTGCCTTGCTTTATCATCTTGTTTACAGTGAGATATTCCTTAGAAGGAAGACAAAATCAAACAGCTGCTTTTCTATCAATTCTCATTTGGGAAAGGTAGTGCTGGATACAGATATTTTCAAAATTAAGACCAGAAGATCTGCTTTCTGCTTTCAATTCCCAGTTCTGTTTTTCATTCCTTCTGAACTTAGGCAAATTACACATCCTACTTTTTTTTTTTAAACCTTTTTTTCTGGTTGAGTTTCTGATCTTATCTTTCCCCAGCTTTCTCTTTTATCTATTTAGGTGCTGTCTTAAACAGTGTGCAGTCAGTCCTGTTTTGCATTGAAAGAGCTGAAGCACTGATGCTTCCCAAGTCATGGATTCTAAAGCAATTCCATTCCCAGTGCGATTAAGAGAGGTTTCAAGATGTGTCAAGGCAGCTGGTTCTTTGTGTAATCAGGGAAACCTGTTGGTAACCTCTTCTAATGGGAGCTGAAGAATGACAGTGTGTGAATTGGGTAGAAAGATGTATTCCCAAAGCTAATACCTCAATTCAAAATTACCTTCAAGGCAGCATGATTGATTGCCAGCAGAATTTAATCTTTCATGAGCTTTTGTCTCTGACTTCATAAAACCTGATGTGGCTTAATACTTTTTATCATCTTTGGTTAGAGCACAGCAACCCTTTGAATGAAATTAATACTCAAGATAAGAAGCTAAGGTTTTTAAAATTCAAATTGGTAAAGAAAAGCAGGGTTTTTTGTTCTGTTTTTTTTTCATTTACTCGAGGTGTAAAACAATAAATGAAACAAATTATTCTTTAAAGCAATAATTTTCATTGCAATGTACTTTCTCCAAATTTGGTTCAAATCATCCCACAACTACCCCGTAAATTCCTATGACTCTTACATTTGCTGTTGTTTCTACTAGATTATCAATGTTACTTAAAATCAAATGAATGTGACATTCTGACCTGCTGGATTGGAAACTATTTTCCCACCTTTTAAATTCTTTCAATTTTTAGAATTTGTAGAAGGGACTTGTGCTTGTGAAGGGAACAAAGAAATTGCCATCAATTAACCAGGCAATGGAGTGTTACCCAAAATTCCTCTAAAAATGCTAATCAGCCATTTTGAAAGGTCTCTGAGAGGAGAAATATTAATCAGTGACTTAAAGGATCAGTCATATACTGCAAACTGCAAATAGCTGTCAGAATGTGATGCACCACAGCAGTGGTTGGTGAGAGTGAGGGGTCTGTGTGTGGAAATATCTAACACAAAGAAAACTAGCAAAGTCCTATGTGCCACATATTATATTAAGCATATTCAGGACTCAGTGTATCAGTGCAATTGTGGGGAGAGGTAATTTGTCTTGCAGACAGAGATTTATTTTGAAAGCTTTGCTGCTTGCAGTATGTTCAACAGCTTATATTCATGAGCTGCTGTTCTAATCAGAGTACCTGGTCTGTGAGCCGTTTTGTTATGCCTAATGGAGAACTATGACAGAAGAAGAGAGAATTGTAAAGCTAACACATTTTCAACAAGTATTGTAATTAAATTCTCCTCTATCCTTGTCTTTGTAATGAGGAAATTTTGCTGAAATACTTTTGCCCCTAATTAAATATTAGAATGTGCATGGTTTTCATTATAATTTTCTTTAAAAAGATGAGTAATATTTAGGGTTTTGGTGGAAATGGAAACTCTCTTCCGAAGTCCAGTCCTTTGCTCTTCAAATTTTATTAAACTTTGTCTCTTAGTGAGTGGACGGCATCCTGACTGTTGCTGATATGCTACAAGGCACAGAGGCAATTTAGGTGGTGCCTTTTAGCCATTCATGCTTTGCAGGACCAGCCGCTGCGGTTGCGCGTAGAAGAAGCCCGGCAGCTCCCACAGCAGAGCGAGAGAAAAGGTCCGCAGCCGGCAGCCTGTCGGGCCGGCTGATATGACCACTGCAAGGTGCAGGGCGACCAGCTGGCTTCCTGAGTCCTCCCTGCGTCTAGGCAAGGGAATGCAACCCAGCGAGGCAACTCAACTCGCGGCAGCAGCGTACACAGGCGGAGAAAAGAAGAGGCGAGAAGCAGGCAGCCTTTTGCAGCGGGGGTGGGTTTATTGGAGAGGAGGAAGGGTGTTGACAGGTGAGGGAGTGCAGAAAACTGCCCAATCCACCGCCCCTCGGTTGGGGCAGTTATAGAAACCCCGAGGGGAGGGGAAAATCATATACAACCAATGACATTACATAATACAATGATAGACATGACCGACTAGCAAATCATAATGTAACATAGGAGTGGCTCCCCACCCTGACCCAATCACCCTCTGTCCCTGGGAGAACTTTCTAGGGATGGGGAGTGGGCAGAGAGTGATGGACAGGGGGGTCGCCGGGGAAACAGGGGAGGGGCAAGACAAAATCATGACATAATTAGGGAGGGGTTACTTAGACATCAAAAATCGAAACAAAAAGGCGGGAATTGCCATGGCAGCAAATGATCGACAGGTAACTGATTGGGGAAGAAGGGGGAGTGAGCCCTGAAAACTGCACCTCAAAACGCCATCTTAAGTATTAATAAAACAACTAACTTTCATACGAAACTGAATACAATTCACATCAACAAAACTTGCGCACGCACCACAACAAGCCATTTCAGACTAACACACATTTATCACTTTGATGCTAATTTGAATACTAGCAGAGATAATTTGGGCTGATCAGTAGCCTTTTTAATAACATCTGATGGATGTTAGTCTAATGTTTTATGCCCACAAACTGTTAAGTAAGTTAATATTTTAGATGGGGAAAGAAGAATGAGAGCATGTATGAACATATGAGAAAGGAAGAGAGAGCTTTTTTTGTGTGAACATACTTTGTAAACAAGTAAAGGGAAAGAGGATTAATTATTCTGCATATCATTTATATGTTTAGGACAATCTTCTTTCTGATCCAGCTTTACCAAAAGCAGCTGGTGGAAGCAGACCAGATAGGTACATCTCATTTGTATAAATCTATCAGCTTCTGAATGATTCAGTTGGGGTTTTCCACTCTAATTCTCATTAGTTCTGTAAGAATAATGATCATTCCAAGTGGTTCATTAGTGCCATGTCACTCTGCTACCAGTGCTGGTATTGTGAGGGCTTGCCTCATTGCTAGATATCTCCAGAAAAACAGAGCACATGTAGAAAAGGCCAGGAAAAAGGAAATCACTGAGCTTTCATGACTCACTTGACACCTTCTGCACCAGCCCCATGGGGGCAGCCTGTCCACCTGAGTAGGTAGGGAAGGAAGCCTGCCTCCATCACCTTTTCCAATACCATTTGCAAAGAGAGTGATAGAGGTGGAGATTGTTTGCAAACTGGCAAACCTGTTGCATCACAACTACAATTTTTAAAAAGATATTTCATTAATTGTAGTAAAATTTCCTATATGAGAGCCTAAGGGAGCAAATGATTCTTCATTAACAGTGACAGAGTAAATGCTGGTGAATTCATTTACAGGAATTACTGTGAGCTTTTTGAGATGCTGCTCTCATGCCAAAGATCTCAGAAAGCCCCACTGACACCACCCCTTGAATCAAACTCATTGTAATCCTGCTGATAATAAAATGACAGCATTTACTTCACCATTGCACCTCACAGAAGCCCAGATTTGACAAGTGTTCTGTTAAGTGCCTGCAAAGTGTGTGGTGAAGATGGATAGAAGAGTTTGGTACAGAAGAAGCCATCTGTGTTTTTATTGATGTGAATGAATTTTAACTAATGAAAATTTCAGTGGTGAATGTTAGCATATTGAAGCAATACTCAGTGTGATTAGATTTTATGTAATAAGGTAAAAAGAGAGGTGTAAAATCTTGCACAGACCATGTTCCATGAGCTGCAGTTGAGTGGTGGTCTTTTTTTCCTGCCTTAAGTTCTGATTGATATTAGCAAAATTTTCAGATAAGTTTTGCAGAAATGAGCAAATGTGCTTGAAGGTATGGGTGGTCATATCCTTGCTAGAAGTGAACTGATCTGTGATAATTAAGGCCAGGATTGGCAATTATGTCCTCAAAATCTAACGACCTAGATTTCTTTTTACCGTGCTGTTTACAGGAGCCTGTTGTAAAAAAAAAATGTGGACAAAGGAAATCCTAATGGTGATTCTCCAGTATTTGAATAACTGTTCTGGGATGCTTTGAGGGAAAGAACCCAAAACATCAGGAAAAGTTTGGGTTTCATAATCTTCATTTTTTGTGAAGGGGAAGATGTTTGGATGGATTAGATCATGTATTGGGGATTCTAGTTCTTCAAATAGATTTGGCTTCACTTTCCAAACACAGAGTTTGTGGAAATATCTGCCAGGTGCTAACAACCTGTGCCCACAGCCTGGAAAGCTCCACAGATGGGATCTCAGCTAGGTTAGGGACCCTGAGTATGCACAGCCTTGAACTACTCAGCCAGGACAGAAAGGACTCTTCTGCAGGAAATGCATCTCTGCCTTCTCCTGTGGGCATCCACAATTCTGCCAGGACACCCCAAACTGTAACCCGATTTCCCTGCATTAATTGTCAAAGGATGTGGGTGTTAGACCAGAATCCCATCTTGCCTCCCTACCCCCAGTGTGGGGTGATCTGTCTGCCTTTATCTTCTGGGAAATGTAAAAGGAGATCCTTTAATTCTTCTCTTAACCTGGATGTAATTTGACAGAAGAAATTAGAGGAAGCTATTTCCCCTCCCCCTCCCCACCATGACATTATTTAATCTCAACTATGATGGCTTAACACTGTAGAAATAGTAGCAAGTCTCTATAACTAATTTCTGTTTGTTCATGCTGTGTTATTTTGGTTCCTGATGATGTGACCACAGTGAACTCTTTTTCTTACTTTATGTAACCTTCTGTAATTTATTGTTTTATATAAAAAAGAACCCCAACTAACTGGTCTGTTCAGTGTGGTTTTAGACAACTGCTGCTTGTCTGAATATAAGGTAGAAAGGAGTGAGATAAATGTGATTTTTCAGCCCTGAAGACTTAGAAAATGTTGGATGATTAAGAAATAAATATCAGGAACTCTTGATTCTTCCGATGAGCTTTTGAACATGTTCATTATTCTAATTTTTCTTTTTGGGGAGATAGTAGAGGGAAATATGAGATGCCTTTTTTTTTTTTCCATTTGAAGGAATGCAATTCTAAGACATGGCACTTAGGAAAGACATCAGATAGACAAAGAAGACTACATGAGGATGCAGGTTTGCTCCATCACATGAGAAATGTCTGGGATCCAACCCATTTGCTCACAGCTTTGTTGCACTGTTTTTCTTCCGATATGCTGACCATGATCAGAGCAGCCAAGAGTTGCATCTCTTTTCATGGCAATTGGGTATCCTGAATGTCTTAATTTTCAGTGTGCAAGTATATATTTAATTGGTATGGCAAATTCACAGTCTTTCTACTCTTTGAATTTGCTTGCAGCTGCTGTTTTCTGTCACACGAATTTGATGTGGTCCTTCACAGGAGACTTTTTCTGAAAGAAGACAAAAATAAAGCTGGAAGGGGGAGGAAGGCCAGCAGATACAGCTTTTACTTTCCTTGGCTCTAAATGACAGGGGAAGATATGTGGAGAGGAAAGAAGTCAATATGTTGAATTAAAATGAGTGTGCTTGCACAAGGGACCTGGCTACTGATGTCTAAACCCCAGCACTTCAATACTTCAGACTATGGGTTTGGGTAAACACAATTACCTCCACAAGGCTTACAAATTAATAGTATTTTGCAGAGGGATTATAACACATCATTAAAGATGAAAGGTTATTTTCAGAGCTAAGTTTTCAATTGCATCCTTAGAGACCAAGAATGACCTTTTAGTGAGCTTTGGGCAGGCAGTGGTGTCCAAAAGGTGGATCAGCATGAGGCTGCTGAGCAATGATGCCTCTCATGGAGGGGCAATAGATCATTACAGGGGTCACTTAGAGTTTCATGTTATTCAACTTTGAAATTATTTTCAATACTCTCATCTTATAAGAGTATGGCTTATTCTTCAAAAAGAAAGGAGTGCAAAAAAGCTTTTATTATAAAACATTATGAAATTGTTAGAGACTGAATATACACACTTGTGTTAAGCTGGGTATTTGGTCTGAAGGAGCCTGTGCAGCTAATTCTAAATAGTGCCCAGAGCTCTTGGTTTTAATTAAATGGCATTTGCATTTCTAGCACCTGTTTTATTACTTTTTCTCCTTAGCAGGAGGAATCTCCTGCCAGTGCTATTGCCCCCAGTAAATCTTTCAGCTTTTCAATTGGCAAACGCCCTTTGCATAACTACCAAAATCTACAGATACCTTGCTTCTGTGTAACTACATAGCTCCCAGACTCACTCAAACACTTCAACCCTTCCTCTACACCTCTGCCCACTGCTGCTGGCACTTCTCCTGTGTGAGATACCTGGGGCTGCCCATGGGCCGTGTGCGGGTCCCGCTGGTGCTGCTGAGCACCAAGCATGGCTCCCAGCCACATGAAGGAGGCATGGAATTCGTGCCTTCTGACTCCTAACTTGCACTCAAAATGTTGTTTTGCACCTCACAGCATCGAGTTCCTTCCAGGGAAGGCTGGGCTAACTGCATCTGACTGTGCTGTTCTGCACTCTTCATACCTCTAAAGGGTGTCAGGGTTCTGTGACATAATAAATTCCATCTCATTTCCATCATTACAGCTGTTGGTTCACTCACCACTGTAATTCTGTTGTGGAAATATTTTGCAGGATAACAGGGAAATTTAGAAGATGGCTAGGAAACAGAGCTACCCTCTTCTAATATTTTGTCGTGCAAGTATGATTTCCTTGGCCTTGAACTTGGAGAGATTTTCAATAACTCTTTTCCTAATTCTGCATTTATGAATGGCTAAGTTTTCTGCTGTTATAAATTGCCAGAGCTTTGGGGAAGACAATGGCATACTATAAATTCTCATGAAAAACCAATCCCTTACAATTCAGGAGTAGAATGATAAAAAATTATGGGGAAAATAATGCTTTATAGGGTAAGGGTACTACAGTTTTTGAAGCTTTTCAAGCATTTTATACTGAATTTTACAAAGAAAGGGCATGTCTGGGAAGGAGAATCTCTTTACTCATGTATTAGGATGTTCTGAACTGAAAGCATTGCATTGTAAAACTTTGTCTTTATTTTGTGACTTGTGGTTTTAAGTTGGGAATTGTTAATGTGAACAGAGTTGTTGACTCAAAAAGTCCTCACAGGCTCATTTTCAGAGCTGGTGCTCTGCACTGGCTGAGCTTTGTCCCTAGAGCTTTAGGGCAGTACCTTGACATTTTCAAAGAGGCATCATTTGTATGATGAATAGATCTTCCCCACATGAACTCTGCATCTATAAGCAACTCTGTGTGCAGACCACTTAGCTGGCTGTTGAACTGCCTTGTTTGTGCCCAATAATGGTGCTTATAATTAGGAGGCATAAACAGAGATGCCATTTGAAAAATGTGCTTTTCAAAATCAAAGCAATGTGACAAATTGATCCTTTTTTTGCTGTTGGAAAAATGAGCCCGAGTCTGGTTATGGTTCCTTATGTCATGATACTTTTTGAGTGCATTTTGCCCACCTGTATGTGTGGCACCTGAATACCTGGAACCGAGGAGATGTGATACATGCCAATATGCTGCAATGCTACAGGAAAATAAAGACATGGAGCAAAGGTGTCTTTCCAAACTGAAATTGTTTTCCCAAGGGGCAGTGGAGGGAGGAAATAGTCAAATTAGAAGCAAAGCAGAAAACTGGATAGTCCTGTTTTAAGAAGGTTGCCAGGGGATCTTAACTACCCTAACTACATGAGGACAGGATCTTGATTTTTCTGTCTTGAACAAAACAATTCTCTATCACTGTGGCCTGTACCAGAGGGATTTTTGGTTTTTTTTCTCTGGTGATTACAGGCCAGGGTTTAGAAATGTTGACTCTTTCTGAAAGCTTCTATATGGGTCTGTTGAATGTGAGCAGTTTCACATCATCTGTACTTGCATCCACTTGATTTCAGCATCTGGTTTCTCATAGGCTGCTACAGCTAAAGATTAACCCAGTGTGTTTTTTTCCGAGGATTGGCTTTTCTTGTATTTTTCAAAAGAAAAAAGCCTTAATTTTCCATACTTAGGAAATACTAAATCCTAAAAGTGTCATAACAGAGTGTTTACAAAGGCCTAATACAATCAGAATAAAATTTTAAGGCTTAGTATTTTTTAGGATGTCAGAACTAGAATACATGTGGCTGTTTTTTTTTTACAGTGGTGATTAAATTTATTTTTCCTTTCTGATAGATCTGAGTTTTTTTCAGATATTAGGAATTTAAAGTGACCTTGTTTTTAAGATAAATATGTTAATTTTGACCTTTAACTGAACCAAATAGAGTGAGTCTCAGAATTTGGACCATTCAAGAGTACAATCCTATTTTTCTGGTAACTTTGATTTATGGGGCAATGTTCATGTTTTATAGAACTGTTCAAGGCTAGGCTGGACAGGGCTTGGAGCAACCTGGGATAGTGGAAGGTACCCCTGCCCATGTCAGGGGGTTGGAAGGAGGTAACCATGGTTAAATTTAACCACTCCATGATTGAATCCTGCTTGGGCAAAGGAGGCCAGTTCCTTATTTGTAACCATCTTCATTTTTATGTTATCCTGGGATGTGCTGCAGCTGTGCAGTCCAAGGGGTTCTGTTCCACCCCTGCCTGGTTTCCATGATTGGAAGGGATCAAAGCATTTGCTGGCCTGTGTTGCTGGAAAATGCACTGTGTGAGATAGTCACTGAAGGGAGTAATTTATTCAAATACAGAACATACAAGGGAAAAAAACTGGGTGAGCATAAACAAATTTCCAAGGTCACTTACATGTCTGCAAAAGAGAAAAATCTTCATCATCTAGTATTATGGGCCAAATTTAATTGAATAATAGAATATGCTGAGTTGAAAGGCACCTGCCAGGATCATCAAGTTCAAATCCTGGCCCTGCCCAGGACAGCCCAACAATCCCACCCTGTGCCTGAGAGTGTTGTCCAAACACTCCTGGAGCTCTGGCAGCCTTGGGGGCATGACCATTCCTGGAGAGCCTGTCAGTGCCCCACCACCCTCTCAGGGGAGAAAATTTCCTAAACACCAACCTATCCCTTCCCTGACACTGCTCCAGCCATTTCCTTGGGTCCTGTCCCTGGTCAGGAGGGTGAAGAGATCAATGCTTTCCCTCACAAGGGTGTTGAAGAGCACAGTGAGCTCTGGCCTCATTCGTCTCTTCTCCAGCTGAACAGACCAAGTGCCCTCAGCCACTCCTCTAAAGACTGCCCTCCAGACCCTGCCCCATCCTTGTAGCCTTCTTTGGATACTCTCCAACAGCTTAATGTGCTTTTTATGATTTTTATGTTGTGGCACCCAAAACTGCCCCAGGACTGGAGGTGAGGCTGCCCCAGCCCAGCCCAGAGCAGGACAGTCCCCTCCCTGGCCTGGCTGGCCATGCTGGGCCTGGTGCTCCAGGACAGGGCTGTCCCCACTGGCACCGGGCCACTGCTGGCCCATGTCCGGTTGGCCACAGCCTGGAACCCCCAGGTCCCTTCCTGCAGCTGCTCTGCAGCCTCTCATTCCCAGTCTGTCCGTACAGCCAGGGGTGCCCCATCCCAGGGGCAGAATCCCCTTGGAACCTCACAGAGTGGGAACTGCCCAGCCCCATCGTTGGTCCAGGGCTCTCTGCAGGGCCTCTCTGCCCTCGAGGGAGTCAACAACTCCTCCCAGTTTGGTGTCATTGGCAAAATTACTTAATATTCCTTCAAATCATTAATGAGGATGTTTAAGAACACAGGGCTGATGATGGAGCCCTGTGGGACCGCACCAGTGACTGCTGCCAGCCCGGTGTCACGCCAGGCACTGTCACCCTGTGTGCTTGACCCCTGGGCCAGCTGCTCACCCATCACAGGATGTGTTTATCCAGCTGTGGGCTGGAAAGTTTGTCCAGAAGGATCCTGGGAGAGGCAGTACTGAAAGCTTTGCTGAGGTCCAAAAGGGTTACATCAACCAGCTTCCCTTGATCAACCAGGTTGTAAAAGGAAACCAGGTTTGCTGGTGTCTTTGCAGTAAGCTTTGCACAAGTTATGTGGGGAAAGGGTCTGTTCTGCAACTTCAAAATCCACTTCTCTTCCTTTGGTAGGTGTTGGAAGGATCTAGTCCCTGCTCTGAAGACTTGTCCATCAGATTCAAAAGAATTGTAGAAAAATGGTAAAATATGACTCTGAGAGTAATGTTTTTGCCTCACATTGGTCCTCTTACATAGGTAAATAGTGGACCCATTTGTTCTCCAGATCACAGCCAGTATCTCTTCATTGTGAAAGCTGCTATTTTCTGCCTGTGCCTGACTAAATCTTTGACAGCACCTCTGCCTGCATGGTCTTGCTCCCTGCTTTCTAATTTCAGCCCCTGTGTACAAGTTAATTTCGTCCAAGTGATCTTCTGTCATTTTCAGTTGACTTTATTTTTCATTCCTAAATGCCTTCGCCTCTTTAACTGACACTAAATTTGTCAGCTTCAAATACAGCTTAAATTTGTATCTCAGTGTTAGCCATACTGCTTTGCTTCTCACACTTGTGACTGGACTTATAGCCAGAGACTCTGTAGGAGAGATTCATTCATCCTTTATGCATGGTCATGCTGAGTCATTTCCAAATTAATGCTTTACACTGCTATTCCCACAACAATAATTAGTTGTATGATGCTGATGTGTTCCAGTTGGCTAAAAGATCTTATTTGAGAAGCAAAGCTCTAGGTTTTCTACCTCCTAATAGTTATGTTCTGTGTCTTCTTGGACCATATTTTAACATGTGCAGTTTTCCCAGCAACTGGAATGAACAGGAGTTTTCTTGGTTGGCCTTTCTTTATTCTAAGATATTAATATTTCAATATACTCCTATGAGGCCAGGGGCTGAGCCTTTGAGCAATGTTCCTGACCTCTGCATCCTACAATACAGTGTTCCCCAGTGTTGGTGCCTGTTTCTGGAATGTTTTAGAAGTGCACAAATAACCCTGTGACTTCCTTGGTACCCTTTCCCCCTCATCCCTTTGACTGTGGAAAAGATGCCTCTATGATTTATTCATTTTATTTATTGATCTCTTTCCTTTCTTCAACAAAGGTTGTGCTAAAGTGTATCTTTAAAAAGAAACTAAGTACATCCAGCACATTCAAGTAGAAGAATACTTGCTTTCACTGGAAAAGAAATATTTCTGCAGGAAAGTTTACCTACTTGTCTAGTGACCAAAATAAGGTGCAGGAGATGTCACCACCTGGAGAGCCAAGACAGGAGAAAGGAAAGGGAATGGAGTAGCTGCTCCCTACAGTAAACAGAACTTACACAAAGGCTGGGGCTGCTGAGAAGAGACAGCCCTACGAGGAAAGAAAAGGAACTGTCTATTGGGACACCTAAAGGAAGGATAAAAGTATAAATCACAAACCCACAGTGCTTGGGAAGGGTTAGGGGAGTGACAAAATAGATTAAGCTTGGCTGTGGCTCTCAGGAGTGACACTGCCATTTGTTGCTTTGACATTGAGCAACAGACTAATGCTAAGTCACACAGAATAGCTGTGTCATCCTGACAGAAAAAAGTTTTCTCCAGTTTCACTGGACAAATGCTAAAAAAACATGCTGCTGCCCAGCACAGAAATGCTCTGGCAGGGCCTCCCTGAGTGAAACACTTGGCCCAGGGGTGAAGTCTGAAGAGCTGTATGATCCAAGGTGGCAAGGTGTAGTGCTGTGATAAAATCCAGACGCTACCACAAGGAAGTTCTTGTGTTGAAAACAAGGCAAAAGTCTTTTGTTGATGTTCACAAGGCATGGTTGAACTTGAAGGCTTAAGAAGCAAAGCTGAGGAAGTTAATTCTTGGACCCCATGGACCATTTAGTGCTGCCCACCAGACAACACCTGCAGGCTGTTCTAACTTTGAAGCTGTGAAGGTGCTGTCCCAGCTTCTTCCCTGTCCTGGGAAACATGTTGTTGTCACGCTTTGCTCCCAACAGTCCCTGTGCCAAGGGCTCTGCAGGGACACTTTTAATGCTGTTTGGATACTCAGACTCAGCCTCCAGTCCTGGTGCCAGTACTGTTGAGTGGGGTTATGGGGAGCAGAAGAGCTTATGAAGTGGTGCTTAGCTGTGCAATAACTACCTGAGAGTCAGTGCTCAGATCTCCAGCGGATTTATTTTTGTACCCACCAACGTCATATTTGCTTGTGAATAAAGTTCTCAATCTAATTGATGTCACTGGATCTGCATTTAACTTGCACATTGGTGATCTTTTTTATGTCACCAGACAGATGGGGAAGAATAGGACAAAATATGCCTGATAAATATTTTACATGACAAAACTGATCTGAGAAAGCTGTGGTTGAACATGGCTGTCATTGACTCAGACATCCTGGATGTTATTTTTGTTACAAGATAATTACAGGAGTTACAAACAGAGAGAAACTAATGAAGTAATTTTGCCCCTTCCCTGGGAACACAATGCTCCTATATCACTCTTTCCTGGTTCTCTGCACGTCCACAAGCACTTACCCAGGGGATATTATTTAGCTAAACTTAATCCTCAGCTTTAGCCAAACCTTCTGAATGAGGATAAACAACATTTACCTTTCTAATGGTTTTGGAAATAGATAGAGTCTGATATTACAGAGGGTGGAGGTAATCTGGTATCAAAAAGGAGGGACTTCTGCCATCACAAATGATGGAGAGAATGTGGCACCATAGCAGAAGAAAGGAGTCTGGAATCACAGAGCTTTGAGGCAATCTCACATCACAGAGGAAAGATGGAATCTGGCTTCATAGAGGATGGAGGTAATCAAAGAGGATGGAGGCAGTCTGGCATTGTTGATGAAGGGAGAAAGGATTCTGTCCCCACAGAGGTAAGAGGGTTTCTGCCATCCTGGATGTTCAAGGGAGTGTGGCACCATAGAGGAGGAAAAGAGTCTGGCATCATAGAAGCAGTAGCAATTCTGGAGTCACTGAGGAAGGAAGAAGTCTCATCACAGAAGTAAGAGGGGGGATGGCATCATAAATGAAATGGAAATTGTAGAGTGAAATTGGGGTGCTTTTTGTTTTGTGCACACATTCCCTGGAGACAGAAGAATAATACCACTCAGTGGGAAACTGAGCCATTATTTTGTTAAAAAAAACCCACTGGCAATCCTCTCCTGCAGGTGGTGGTGATCAATGGATTTTAAATGGATTTTCTCTTCCTGAAAGGGATTGAGTGGCTATCCAGGAGGGTCTGCTGTAAGTTCCTGCCTGAATTTAGGGGAGAGAGCAGGTGAAGAAGAGAGTTGCCAGAAAGGCCAGAGCTGTGCTCTAGGGGCCTAGGAGGCAGCCCTGCAGCCTGGGAAGTGGAGTGGGCATGGAGGCTGTTTGAGTCCATGAAGACACAAAGACAGTCACTCACTTTGTGTTCATGCCCCATCTTTGCACAGCTGATGTCCTGTGGGACCCAGGAGTCTCTCTGCAGTGTTTTTGGATAGACAGGAGGGGCTGTTCATAGGCATTGAAAAGCAGGGAGTCAGGGGAAATGTTTGTTCTTCTCTCTGCCTCCTATTTCTCCTGTTAATTCCTTGTCTTTCCTGCTCCTAACATAGTGAAAGAAAACTGGTTTTCCTTTTGTTTCTAGTGGTTTTATCTCTATTCTTCTCATGAATTAGCACAATGCTGCAAAATCTGGACTGCAAATCAGGCAGGGATTGGGCTTTGTAGAAGGGAAATTAGATCTATTTTGCTTTTAAAAAATGATAACTCTGACCTAAAAAAATGCTTAGATAAAATTCTCTGATACTAATGCTTTTAGTAGACAGTAATTTCAATTTTCAAGAGTGCTCTTCATCCCAAGTATGAGATAAAGTACAGACGAAAGACTTTTGTAAATATATTTGAAATCATATATTCATTTCCTAATTTTTAACTGGTGCTCACGCAAAACTTGGTCAACTACTTTAGCACTAGATTTTCCAATCACTTTTTAAGTAAAACCTTTACCATGGAGTATTATTTAGCATAAACTAGCTTTACAGAACATCAGTTTAATTCTTCCACGTTTGCTTTCAGTAGACAAACACAGATGACATGTGACACAGTAATTTTTATTAACACAGTTATAAACAGATTTCTCATTTGTAGTTTCTCCTGCATATCCAGGTTGACATGAGGAAAAGAAAAAAAGCTTGAATAGAGAGAAAGCCTTAGTGAAGGAGAAGATCTGCCTGGCTTCAGGCTGGCTTGACTGAAGGATGCTGCCTATGTAGGCAACCAAAAATCGAGCTCAACTTCATGCTGGAATGCAAGTCTCCCAGGCTTGCATGGAGATGTCATCTCTGAGCTGTCAGTGCTTCAGTGGCAGGCTTGCCTGGCTGCCAAGATTTGTGCTTTGCAGTCCCTCAGGACTCTTTTGATGGAGGGGAGATGAAGAGAATAATTTTGGGAGAAGTGAGCTCTGCTGAGGCGATGGTGACAACTCAGAGGTGCTGTGCTTCCCCCACCACTCACCTTGGCAGCAGCTGATGGCTAATTAGCAAATCCTCTTGGTGCTTGTCTGCCAGCTCTTGTGCCTTTCCTACTCACCCTCACGGTTTCCTTTTAATATACGCCATTATTCCCTTTTCACATGCATACCCTCTTCCTAAAATGAGTTAGGAGCTTGTGTCCCCTTGCCAAGCTTCTATACCATGGGAGGAGCAGTGCACAACCAGCTGTGTGTCCCTGCCTTTGCAGGCCTTCCTCTGGGAAAAGTCAAAGCCCCAAAGGTTTGCTTCCTAAGCCAGCCATAAGAGGATGTTTGGAATTTACTGAACCTCTCTGATACCTACACAGCACAACAGAGGACAGTTTCTTGCTTGCTTTATGAATTGTTTCATTTAAAAAAGATGACAGGATGGTGCATCTGAGCGTATCGGTTCACCAGAGGTTGATGTAGTTGATTCTACTGAAAAAGATACAGGGAACAGAAAAATGTTGGCTTTCCTCTTTAGGACTGTGCTGGTTTTTTTCTGGGATAGAGTTAATATTCTTCATAGTAGCTAGTATGGGGCTTTATTTTAAATTTCTGCTGGAAACTGTGTTGACAACACAGGGATATTTCAGTTTCTGGGGTTATTATAGGAATTTCAAAATTCACCTTTTTTTTTTAACATTTACAACTGACTTTTAAGGCTTTTGGCTCCTTAGTACGCTATTGGTTAAATTTCTGCTATTTGCAGTAGTCAGTCAATGAGTCATACACAGTTTTATAGATATGCTTGCCTCTTATGGTACTTTTACCACTTTGTTTTAATCCCCCTGACCAAGTGGTTTTGATGTGTTTTAGTTTTGGGAGTGGCTGTACTTGGGATTCTGCTGCTTGTTCCAGTTTTCTCTACTGGCAGAGGTGAAAGAGGCTGGCCACCACCCATCTGGAATTTTGAGATTACTACAGGCTGCTGAATTTAAAAAGTAACAATTGAAGGGGGACTGGCCCAGAATGAACTGCTTCGATTCATACACCACCAATTTGCAGGGCAGAAGTTTCCAGCCATCTCAAACATGAAGTTCAAGGGAGCTGGGGGACACAGCACACAGCCCTGCAAATTGCTGAGGAAAAGGACTTGAAATCTATGATAGAACTTCATAAATTTACAGAATGGATTTTATAACACAACAGAATAATCCATGTAAATAGAAAATAGAACTTGTGGCTCATGCATTCAGTATCATGTATTACCCATGTATCATGGGTAAGTATTTTAAAGGGGCTGCAGAAGCAGACTGGTTTGCTGTTTGCATCATATTAATGTACTAATGCGTGCCTTACGCTCCAGCTGGTTGCTTGCTGAAACTAAAAAGGAATTAAGTTTTCTTTGGGATATAACTTAACCCAGGAGATAGTGGTGCTTGTGTGTCCTAGTCACACAGACTCAGAGTGAAAGACATCACTTCATTTGGAGACCAAAACCAGTTTCCTCAGGTGAGACTGGCAAAAACTACACCAGTTCCTGGGTCTGCGCGAAGAGAAAGCCCGGCCAGCGCCACGCGCACACCAGCAGCAGTCAGATGCGGACTGAGCCCTTCCCGGCGTAAGGGGATAGGCTGCCTCAGTCCGGACTGAAGTGACGCCTTCTGGCACCAGCTGATGAGAGTCACGTAATGATGGACGGGAGGCAGGCAGGTCTCGGCAGCGGGGGGTTTAATGAGGGGGAAGGTGAGTGGTACAGACACGTAGGAAAGCTGCGGGGATCTGCCCAGAAGGGGGAAACTGAAGCAACTTATAAAGGGTGGCCAGGGGGAGGAATAAGCTCGCCCCCCAGACCAATAACAGAACATTATAACCTAATAGACAAAACATAATAACAAATCATGGCAGAGCATGGGGGGGCGACGACTTGGGGGGTTGCCCAATCACCCTCGGCCCCAGATGGAAGATTCTGGGGCTAGGGGAGCGGGCAGGAGGTGACGGGCAGGGGGGTTGGCAAAGCAACATAGGAGGGGTCAGAGGGTAACCAAGGAAACTAAGGAGGGTTTAAAAAGATGGATATAAAAATCGCAACAAAAAGGAGGGAGTAACTAAGCAACTAAAAGACTGACAGGGGTGGCTGAGGGAAGAAATGGGGGAGGGGGGCCTGGGACAGGTGCCATCTTAGGCATATAGCACTTAATATAAAATAAGCTAAAAACGTATGAAACATTTAACATTTAACATTGAACTAAGGAAACCCGTGAACCCTCGACCAAACAGCACACGCACCACAACAAATTCCCTTCTGGCTTTCTGTACTAAAATGGAGTGTGGCTAGTTTAGGTTGTTCTGTGCATTAAATAAAACATGTTCCTACTATTATAGACGCTCAGGACCCTGGCAATGTTCTTGAGATCCCCTAATCTCCTTCACAACCATTCCTTATAGATTGGTGGCTTTAACCTTCCACTAAAGCTGGCTGTTGGCTGCCAGGCACTGGGGGTGCTTTTGTGGTGTGGTGGGTTAGCCGTGGCTGCATTCCAGTGCCCACCAAAGCCCCTCTCTCACTGCCCTCCACAGCTGGGCAGGGGAAAGGAAATACAGCCAAGGGCTCATGAGTTAAGGACTGGAGAAAGATCTCTCATCAAATACTGTCACAGGCAAAACAGGCTTGAAGTAGAGATGTTAATTGAATTTATTACACTGACACACTCAGAGCAGAATAATGAGAAGTAAAATAAAACCTTAGAAACCCCTTCTCCCCATCCCTCCCTCTTTCCCAGCTCTACCACCTACCCCAGTGGTACCAGGAGACAAGGAATGGGATCTGGAATACTCAGCATTACAGATCTAGACCTACACTGAGGATTTTTGCAAGGAACAAAAAGGTGACTGTGAAAGTCCAGATTCTCTCTGCTCTCAAAACATGATGATCTTTTTTTTATAATCATCCAATTGTATGATTTTCAAAAGGAAAACTCTACTGATCAACACAGAAACTTTCTGAAAAGCTTTGAGGCAGACACAGATGCAGAGCAAGGGTCTGACAAAGGAAAAATATGCTAATGCATAAGGTTTGTCAGCTGTTGCTGATATGCAGAACAGAAGTAATTAACTCTCCATGAATAGTTAAATTTGAGGAGTTAAGAAGTGACTCTATTCGACAGCCAGCTTAGCAAAATGACTGCATCCTGTGGGCTTTGTCATGAATTTGGAAATTTTATTTGAATTTGGAAAGCTGGTCCCATAGTTCTAGTCAAGCTGTGCAAATACTTCGAGCACATTTAATATATGTAAATTAAATTAATGGTAAATCACCGTGTCTCTGTGGTAGTGAATAATACAGAAAAAGCAAATGGGACACACAGCAAAAGGAAGTGATTCAGCTGTCAGACTGTATGCATGAATATTTCTCCAAACTCTTTGAATGGAGAGATTACAAAAGTACAATTTTACTTTAAAGGGCAAATATTTAATAAATTTTAAAATGGTGACATTTTTGTGTCTCTGCTTAATCCTGTACTGCTCCAGATTTAGATTTAATGTTAAAACTTGATAATCTAGTTTCCTAAAATTAACCTGCCAGGATATGCCTTACATTTTGCAATTTTATGTATACTTCTTTAGACATTCCAGGCCATAAAAATCAGCCCCCAAACTCACACTGTAAGCAAATATTGTTCCTTCATTGAGCAAATGAATTACTAATTGAGGTCAGACTATTTTGGTGCAGGAAGTTCCAAAGAGTTTAGTTTTGCAACAAGGATTATAATCTTGTATTATAATCTTGTATCTCCAAAGTCTTAGAGCAGCAGGCAGATGTAAAACTGAGGAATTATAAATGCTATAATGCTGTCAAATCCCCGGTTAAGGGGAAGTGTGGCATTTCAGAAGGATAAGTGTCTCGGGTCCCTCAGCGTTTGTTGCACAGGTCAAATTGGCTGCTGGGTGGGGGCTGCAGCTCTGCTCAGATTGCTGTCAGCAATAGAAAGTGGCTCAGTTTTTGTTTTTGGTTTCTGTCAAGCTTTATTTGCTTTTCTGTTTTTTTCTTAAAACCAGTGGCTCCAACATTGACACTCATGGACTTTTAATAGGAACAGGTAAAGAGACAAGACCATGAATAAAAATAATTCTCTTTTGCTGCTTCTTAGAGAAAGCACATTAAACTTGTGTTGAATGAAACAAAGAAAGTTGTGTCTAGGATAATCTTTTAAAATAATGTCTCTTATCAATATTTTACACGAATTGGGAGGGAATTATTGAAGTGTGCAAGTGTTGTTCTAACAGAAGGGCCTCAATAATCAAGCACTGAGGGACTTCTTTCTCTAGATACCTATTTTTGGTGGTATTTTTTGTTTTAAAGAAAAACAGATTGACAACAAAAAACCTAGATAAGAACAAAAACCTTTTCAATAAATCAGGATGTTTAGTTTAAAAACATTCATTAGTAGAAGGACATGCTGTGAAGTACAAACATTTTTGTTAAAGGAAAAATGAGTGTCTTGTATTTCAGCACACAGAAAGGGGAAAAATGGGGGCTCTATTTTTTCTTTATTCCATCTCCCACCTTCTGCCTCCATATTGTCCTTTCTCCAGCATAAACCCTGTCCCATCTCACAATGTCTTCTCTCTGCTTGAGCTTGAATAGTATTTTCTCTTCAATCCTATCAAGTATGAAATGATTTTTTAAAATATTATCCTACAGCAGTAACTGCAGTCTGCCATAGGAAACAAACCCCAAACCCGAGCAGAACCATCAGCCTGGGTATCAGGAGTCATTTCTTGCTTGGCAATTATTTGTCAGGTACAATAATGTAATAATCAGGACCAATGTGCATAAAGGAAGCACTTATGAAAACATATCCAGTCCAAATTTATGCTGCAATGATTGATGTGACAGTAATTAGCAAGGGGCTTGTATGGAGGTGGGAGCTCCCCTGAAGTCAAGTACAACCTCAAAAACTAGCAGATGCCTCAGAGTGGTTTATTTAAATGGGTAAGAGATAATATATGAGGGAAGAAGAGCTAAAATGAAGTGTTTGATCTGGTAGCACAGCAGAGATTGTCAGAGGGGCTGTTTTCTCTCTGGAAGTGCAGCATCAAGAAGTTCAGGTTTCTGTGGTGATGCCTTGGCCATTGTCAGTAGGAACAGAGGAGCTAATTCCAATTGTTCTGCTACATTTCCCTTTAGTGTGCTTCCTAACATTCACCTTCTGTTCAGGAACAATCACACCAAAAACTCTTGGCATGCAACCATAAAATTACATGGAAATTTCTGTTGCACAAGGACATTCTGTTTATTTCAAAGCTGACTCCGAAAACCAAAATAGAATCTAAAATCTTCCACCTATTTTTATGGATTTTGAAAGTTTTCTGCACATTGGGTTGTTGGTACAACAAAAGTATGAGCCCAGGTCTTGCAAAGATTGGTCCTTCTCATGGGAACACAAAGGCTTTGAATGCTCAGCTTTGCAGAGTGCCCATTAGTCATTGCTGATATCAGGCTGATGCACTTCTCTGTGCAAAATCTCCCTGCTCAGGTGTGCTGGGAGGCCATCCATTTCAGCAGGAAATGCTGTAACATTCTTCTGACTCTGCACAAGACATCTGCACGTACTGAGGAAGGCGATGCCGGCGCTGCTTCTGGCATGAACCGCTCCTGAAGTTGGGAGTTGGGCCTGGACCCATTTCTGGCATGGGGTAGAGGGAGAGGGGGAAAATCAGCATGTGTCACAGAAACTCTGCTGCTTCCTGGTCTTTGGTGTGGGAGTCTCCACAGTGTTGCGTGGCCTTAATAAATAAGATGGTAGGTAAAAGGGTAAATGATGTTCGAGACTTTGAAAGTTGAAGTGAAAATTTCTAGGTATTCCTTTTGATTTGCCTTTGTCTGAATAGTAAAATAACACTTTTTTTTTTTTTTCAAGTAGTGAAAAGATTTCCTTTTCCCTGGAGCCCAAAAGTCCATTCTTAAGTGGAGGTGCTGCAGGACTCCAGTGGGGGGATCTCTTTTTCTCACCTGAGCATAAGCAGCAGACCTGGAGGCAGCTTTCTCAATGCAGAGCTGATCATGTGTCAGGGGGTGAGAGGCTTGAGGCCCTTTTCCTTTCTCAGGCTTTGAGGTGAGTTTGTATGGGTGGAAAACCATTTCTTTCCATGTGCTTCCACCACCTCCTTATCAAACCCCCTCTGAGCCTCTTGCTCCAGCTGAATTCAAGGAACCAGGAAGCCCCATGGGGTGGGTTCTGCCTTCCCTGGGAGATGGTGGCGGGACACACCTGTCTCACAAATCCACTTTGTGACTGTGGAGGTGAAATATGTGGGGCATGCAGTGCTGATCTGTCTGCTAAGGACTCTGCTTTGAGCTGGTAATGGTCAGGAGACCTTGTTTTGACACTTACCTTGTTTAGGTGGAATGGAAAATGCTCTGGGGTTTGATTATTTATTTTGTGGATTATACATAACATGAATGGGAAAGCAGTGAGGTCCCAGGAAAACCCTCTTTCATGATGAATAAAGCAAAATAGACAAAATCTGAGGTGCTCTGTTACTTTTTTTTTCCTTTCAGCTACCTAAGTATATCTGCACTTGAAAGGATTGCGTGATATGAAGGCAAACAATGAATTCTTCCTTTCAGAAATGGGGGAAGATACTTCTTTATTTATATAGTTGGGGCCAGATTCATTCCTTTGATCATGAATTGCAGCTTGTCTGTTACCAGCATTATTTCATACTTCATCTTTTCTCATGTAGTTTCTTTTCCTTTTGATCTCACTCTGTTACTTCTGCCAGTTGTGCTACGTGAGAAGAATAAGCAAACTTAAGACCTGATTTTGCACTGGAAAAACACATCCCTCTAGCTGGTAAATTGCTCTTGTTGGATGCCTTGCAAGTTTGACCAGGAAGCAAAAGCTTAGTGGCTGTCCTGGACAGTAAAATGAAGAGTTTTTTTGGCATCCATCTTGCGCCATCTGCAGAGCATGACCCTTGCGCTTGGCTCCTTGTCGTATAGTACAAACCAGGCACAAAACCCTGCAGTTTCCAAGCTCTCAGGAGCAAATCCCAGGGAAGACTGGCAAACTCAGTGGCCTTTTTTTTTCCATCAGGAGCTCTGGAAAGCTGGAGGCTGCAGTGTAGATTTTCTTTTATCTTAGAGGTTAGGGCAAAAAGATTAAATATACTCTTTGTGAAACCCCAGGGGCCAAGAAGCTACAAAGACTTCTCTTCCTCCAGGCTGGTGTGGCAGGTAAACCAAAATACACTGATGTTCCATTGTTTTCCTATTTTTTACATCTGTGGCTGACTGCATTGCTGATTCAGATCCCGTCTTTTAGCTGTAAAAAGCTCCTTTTTAATTTTTTCCAATAAAGATGAATTCCAGGACACAGAGCTATAACGTCTTCCCAGCTGAATATGTAAGTATATCAAACACATTGATTTTTTAGAATTTTAAACCTCTTTTTTGCCTTCCCCTTTCTTTTAACCTCAAAACCACTGAAAATCCTGTCTGGAGAGGACTTCTTTCCTTCCTACCAATTGTATTTTACCTCTGTTTGTGACATCAGTAATTTCATTCTACCAAAGAGTCTTTGTTTTGGTCAGCTCATTGAAATGCAGCAATTACCCTGTGTCTGTTGTGAACTTCTGTCCCCTGCCTGTGTCCCTTTGCCTCTACAGCTGTGTGATGCCCCATGGCTGCTGGTAATCTTGTGTGATTATTTTGTAACACAACATTGGGAAAACACTGACCATCATTGCAGCTTCAGGTGACCCTGAGGAGGCACCAGACTGTGACCAAAGTGGTCCAAGGGCACTTGTGGGAAGTCTTCAAGAAATTTTCTCACTGGCATTTGGCCCTTTTTTGTCTTCACACTTCAGGTTAGGCTTAGCTTCCAAGCAACTTATTCCCAGCTTCATATTTTTGCATCTTTGAGAAAAATTCTGTATAGCTTGCCCATTCTCGTGTATGTTTCAGCTTCATGGCTGTCTCTTCTCTCTGTGATAGTGACTTTCAAGAGGCATCTCCCCCTGGTAGTGAGAACTGATGGACAGCACCAGGTCTGGGCAGCACAGTGGAGATATGAGGAGTGGAGAGCTGTTGGGAAGAGCAGAGCAGATTGGCAGAGACAGCATCAGCCACCTGCAAACAAAAATGGGTTTTCTGAAAATAGCAGGGCATTTCAATTGAGGCTCCTCTTTAATGTGAATTTATACTTCTAGACAAAACCAGTATGGGATGACATTTCCCAACCATTCCACTGATTATTTGTCTTGGCACAGATGTTGTTTGGTGTCTGCTGGGGGAAACTTCCATCCCCTATGCTGAATACTTCCCTCCTGTTTGGTGAATGGCTGATAAACATGGATGGGTGAGTGGATTCTCTGTACCTGGGCAGAGGGATTAAATGGTGTGGAAAGATGGGATGTGGCAGGATTTCACTTCTTGAAAAGTGAGTCCTGGGTGGTGGCCACTCAGTGATGTTTAAAAGCTGTTTAGTGAGACTACATAAAGAGCCAGTGTTAGATGTGTAATATCTAATATGTGTAGAATATTGCTCTCTTTTTTCGGCATAAGCCTTGTGAACATCCTGAGTGAAAACACAACCAGTTCCTTGATGGTGAGGTGTCAGGCAGTTGGATTGTATCATCCCCAGCTGGCAGGGGGATCAGCTGAGTGATGTTGTATAAAAAAAGGAATAAGTTAGCCATCCTTTCTTATCCCAGGTACAGAGCTGGGCAGTGATAAACAATGTTCTGAAGAATCTCACAGGCTCTAAAGAACATCCCTGGGCAGTGTGTGCTGGGCTGGGGGAGCACAGGAGCATCTGCCCTTGGGAGATAGAGGCTTCTCCCTGGCTGGCGTTTGGTCTGTATGGGTCAGGCCAGTCTATTGGGCTGGCCTTGGTCCAGTTGTGTGCCCTGAGAGTAGATGAGGTGACCCACCAAGATTCCTGCCATCACTGTGGCTCTGGAACTGCCTGCATTTACACTTCAACTTGTCTGCTGCATGGGAAGTATTTCAGTCCAAGGCACTGGCTATATCTGTTCTGTTTTGCTTTCTGTACACTGGTGGAAAACTATTTGTAAGAAGGGCTTTTTTTTTTGTTTGTTTGCTTTTTTGTTCTTGTATTTATTTCCCTTTGGAATTGAAATGCTGTTTAAAGGTGATGTGCTGCTTTCCACAAGTACTATACTTGCATTAAAAATTTGGAAAGTACGGGCAGAAGTTTGAGCTGTATTTAATAAATTACTCCATAGGACTCATGAAGTTATGCTATTTCAGCAAGTCCTGAGCTGGCAACATATTAATGCTCCAGGTAATCTGGGTATGCATAGTGGATGGACAGAGGGACTGAGCAGAGGATTTTGTCTGTGGCCCTTTGGGTACACAAGCTTGTCGGGCTCTGTGTTACAGTGGAAACAGAAGAAAGCAAACAGGCCACAATGGGGACATGAAATCCTCCTTTAATGATGGTAGAGGAAAAACCCATTATTTTGTGGGAAATGTTTTAGAAGCTGCAGCTTGTCTGTATCTTACTGTTATCGTGATGCAACAGTAGTTGATATATCTTTAGCCTGCTGCCTTGCTTTTCTTTATATATGTAATTTAATCTTTAAGGAGCTTTAAATATTGATGCAGTTACACAGCTGAGAAAAGAAGGCAATAAAAGGAGGAAGAAAAAGACTAAGTGAAAATAAACCAAAGTAAGTGAAAAATGCAGTGGGTAGCAAATAGAGATTAACATTTCCTAATACTGTCAGCAATCTGGTATAAAAAGATGAAGAAGCTAAGAAGGTGGCCATGCCACAAATGGAAATCCTGGAGCCACGGGAAACATGCTGGACAGCAGCAGACTGCAGGGCATCTCTGCATCTCTCCCAGGTTTTGGGAATCCCATTGGTCGGCGGTGCTGCTTCCCACCCAAGTGATTCCAGTGTACTTCCATGCCACCAGTAACCTCTCAGTGGATAGACATGATGGAACCATACCCTGTCAGCTCTGAAGACATGGACAGTCTCAACCACTTGCTTGCTTGCCCGCATCTCATTTTCATGATTTGCTGTTTTAACTGTGCAAGTGAGCCACAGAAGACTCTGTATGTTGCTGGGAAAAAAGCCTGATAAAATGAGACAGATGCTGTCAAAAATAATAAAGCAGGAAGTCTATTCAATAGAATTTCCCTTGAAGAAAAGGTGAGTATCTTGTGCAGCATATATTGAATTTTCTGTGGTTTATTGTGTTTATTTTGACCTGTGAAGCTGCTGGAGCCTCATCTGGGTGTGTGTGTTGCCATGAGGTCATATGTACACCCAACGCTGAGAAACAGCAGAAGCTGAATTTTTGAAGCAATACCTCAACATCTGCACTCTGGCTTTTCAGAGGAGCCAGTTATTGAGTTTTCCATGCAAAGAAAAACAGTTGAGGAGTATTTGTTTGAACTCAAAGGACCCCAACTATATTTTTACATGCATGTGTTTTAGGAGAACAAGTCTAGTTCTTGCAGTCTGCTTCTTTGCAGAAAACCTGCCAAGACAAAATTGCTAGAAGATGTTGTGAGGAGTAGGCCAGTTGCAGGGGAGGGTGCTGCAGTGGAAATCCCACAGCTTCAGGGTAGGCTCAGATTTCTGGAAGTAAGAAAAGATGAACCGTCAGCCTGGAATCCTTCCTGAGGATAAATTTTACAGCGCTTCAGAGGGTGCAGAAGGGCCTTGACAGATTTGAGGGAGGCTAGAAGATCATGAATACCCATTTTTTAGTGGTCTTCTTCTGATACTTGGCCAGACTTTGGCAATACTGAGAGAACATTCAGTGATTTAATCCATATTAAACCCTCAGGTTTTTGGATACACATCAGATGTGTCTGATATGTTTCTGAATTGCTGCACTCTCAAGCAAAAGCAACAGCAACTATTAATGAGCAGCAAAGGAGGAAGTAGAAGTGGTATTGTAGCAGTGATCCAGGAATAGCACCAATAACTGAGCCTCTTTTCAACCTGGGTGTCTGTGAGAAAGGGCTTTTTTATGTTTGCTTTTTGGTTCTTGTATTTATTTTCCTTTAGAAGTGAAATGCTATTTAAAGGTGACTTGCTGCTTTCCATGTGCACTGTACCTTCATTGAAATTCAAACAATAACACGTCATTACTAGTTTTAACTATATTGACATGTTATTTTATCCAAGACATTTACATTTTAAAGTCTTTTATTCTATTGTTGTTTTTTTTTTTATTTTTTTTTTTTGTATAGTCTAAAACACATCTGTTATCACTTAGCCTTGGTACATTTACCAGGCCATTTGGAGGTGCTTGGATATTGCAGTGCCCTGGCATATTTGGGAATATTTCCCTACATTTTTCAATTGTTCCTTAGGGCTGGTTGGTTTGGATTTGGCAAGGCTTGTGCTTTCACAGGAAAACAGCACCAGGCCCCCAAGAAAGTAAACAGATTCATATTTTAGGGTTCTTCTTATAACTGTTTTTACACAGTAGGGGAATATTTCCACAGCTTCTATGAAGTTTGAATTTCCTGCCCCTTGTCAGCCTTTACACATCTTTAGAACTGAGCATCCTGAAGAATTTTCCTTGTAAGTTGATGTTGAAAAACAAAATCAATCTTTATTTATAAAAAACACTAGTAAAAGTTTTGTGTGTGATAACATTTAAGACTGATCTTTTTACAGCCCCTCAAAGGAAGGTGGTGGAAAACACTCATTCATCCTGGTTCTTGCACTAGCTGCTGACATGACCCAGCCTGAAAACTAGAGCTTCTTCAGCTCCAATTAAACTTCCCTTTTTCTGTAACAGATGCACATTTTCTGTGGATCACCAAAGACAAGGACTTGAGTAGTATCTAAAGTCATATATCTCTTGCAGTGCTGATCAGAGAACAGCTTGGTTTAATCTGAAAAAAAGCTGAGATCTGGGGAGAGCTCTGGCTCCTCACACCAAGTTTAGTATTTGCAGAGACTGTGTGCAAGAATCTATTTTATTTCCATTTTAAGCTCTAGAGGAAAATTTAATGCGCTGCATACAGCCTGAAAGATTCGAGGCTTTTTTTAAAAAATCCGTTTTGGAATGCGTCTTTCTGAAACATTTGTGATAGAATAAGGCCCAGCTTCATTTTCATGAGATTTTTTTCCTTCCAATTTTGGTAGAATTGAAGCAGTATTTTTCTCTGAAAAAAACTCAGTTAAAAAGTTTCATTCTCTTGTGTCCCTATGGGCTTGACCTTATCCCTACTACTCAGGCTGGCCAGCATTTCTGCACAGCCTTAATTTAACCTCTCACCACATCACAGACTTTCTCCACTATTCTGTGGTGCTCCTCTGGAAAGTTAACCTTGCCTCTGGTTGTTTTTTTTTTCCAAAGAGTTGGAAACAAATCCTTCATAATCTCAGAAAGAAAAACATCCCAGGGCCTCTTGTTGGTGGTTAATTAAATGTAGAGCAACAATAAAGGTGCTTTAAAAAGCACAGTATTTTGTTGTTGTTATTGCTATTGTTGTTGTTTTGTTTGGGTTTTTTGGTTTTTTTGGTTTGTTTTTTGTTTTGTTTTGGTTTTTTTTAAGGAAGGGTGATAGTCACAGTGTCAGCTGTGAAATGACAAAATGACAGCAACTTAGCCCTGAATAAAATTCCATATAATGACTAAGTCAATTGAAAGCTACAAGTAAAAAATAGTAAGCCAATACAGGCTGTATTTGACAGTGAATCAAGGAATCCAGCAGGACTTGAAAGATACCTTAAAAACTGGCATGTTGAGGTCAGATCAAGGCATGCTCATTGGTGCAGTCTTGGTCAGCTTTTTCTCTGTGCTCTGGTTACAGATGTTCATGCTGAACTTCTCAGCTTTGAAAGGTGCAGTTCCATGATGTTTTATTTTTTGTTCTGTGGTGTTTTGGTGAAGAAACTCTTTAGCCAAACTGGCTGCTAAGGGGTCATAATCCATCAAAGACTCCCAAAGCACTCCCCAGACTGATTCCTGAGGCCTTGCAGCAGGAAACTGCACATGATGCAAAGTCATGCAACAGATCCAGAGTCTTGCAAGACAGTGTCAAACCTGACCCCCCAGGGGAGGTATCTGGGCGTTCCCACCTGGCCCAAATGTATATTAATCCATGAACTCTGTGGTTTTTTGGGGGACCATCACCACTAAGAAGACAAGATGGAGAGGATCAGTGGGATGCTGTTGGGATCCACAGAGTGGTGATATTTTCTGCTTAATCTGTCTCTGTCACTATCTCTCTCTCCCCCTACTCTTTTCTATGTCTCTCTCTCAGGTTTACTGTTAAATAAAATCCATACTATTGACTTTGGCATATAGTCTTATTTGCACTAATTTAGGCAGAGGCATCTCTAAAAATTTTAATAACCGGATCTTAGCAGCTACATGAGGGCCAACAGTTGCCTAATTAACATCCTATGCAGGAGAAGAGGAATTGGCTGGGGCAAAAAGGAGTGATTGAGCACATTGAAGTGAAGGTTGTGTTCTCTTGCAGAAGGTTTTAAGGGGTTTGCTGGTGAGGTAAAACCATTGTGGCATTGGTAGCCCCAGTTTCCCCGCTGGCAATATCTCCACACGTACCATGCAGGCAACCAGCAATTTTATACTCCCAGCTCTTAAACCTTTTAATCTCCTTGTCTTCTGAGCAATGCTATAAATTAGCAGAGTACCTTTTTTCACCCCATCTCAATTTTTTTTCCTTTAGAAAACAAATTCAATTGGCTTTATTCTTCCAGAGTGAAAGGCAATGTTGTGGGAATTGTGTTTGAATTGGAATGTTCCTTTTCTTGCTAATATGTTATTGCCAATATTTGTTTGTTTGTTTGCAGTGTGTTAAATTTGGATAGAACAGAAAAATCCAGAGACAGCTGGATATACATTAATCTTAGCTAAAAGCTTTTCAGCAGATTAACCCTGGAGGGCAAAAAGGATGTGAACACAGCTGAAATAAATAATTGTTTTCTATTTCAAAGAATAAAGCTCTTTATTTTGGGGATTCACACTGAGAATTACAAAATTATCTCCTCCTGCTTTTTTTCAGACTTGCCTTTATAAGTGTCATGAGAGTAACTTACTCTATACCTCTATTTCTGTCGAATTGATGAAATATATTGCCCAAATCCTCCTGTCCCTCTCCTGGACTACCATTGGTAGCTCTGATTTCTTAGGGGTTTTATCTGTTTATGGCAAATCTGCTGGGAATTCATTAGACCTAAGACAATCAAGGAGTGTGGGACGCTTGTATAGTTTGGTGTTTGTGCCACACAATGTTCTTGTTCTGTCCTGTAGTTTCCATTATTACTGTTTGATCCTGAGGCGCAGCCAAAGCCCTCATGGAGGTATGAGGGGTAACTACTGAGCATCCAGCACCTAAAGAACGAGAAATAAAGAGTCAGAGTTTCATTTTTGAGGCAGAAACTGAAAACTGGAAGAGTAAAATGTCTAAAAAACCCTTTTTATTTTGAACTCAAAACAGTCTTTTGCTCTCATGGTGTTGCACAGGTGTGCCAGTAGTTCCTCTGCCACAGAGGAGCTACTTTGGGCACAAATCCTTTGGGCATTTCACACTGCTGACTCTGGCACAGAAACTTGCAGCATGGCCAGGGCTAATAATAAGCAGAGCCCTGTGTGGGACAGGTGAACATCTTGCTCGAGTAAAATCCATGGGCAAAAGGGAGTTTGCAGCTCTGCCATGACTGCCACGTGCTCTGACCTCCCCCTCTCCTGGCACTTGGGACCTTTGCCAACTCTTTTGCCTTTGAACCACGTTGGACAGACCCCACTGTCCCTGTACTGCTCAAAAACCAAAGCAAAACAAAGCAAAACCCCAAGGACACCCCCAACTCTGAACTTAAAAGCAAACAACCCCCCTCCGCCCATTGCTTTGATCCAGAGTGTTTCCACCTCCTCTTTTATATATTTGTGACTTCTACACTTCAGACAGCCTTGTTGCAGAGGAGGCTGCTACAGCAATTCCAGCTGTCTAGAAAAGGCAGTTTTCCTATGCCAGCTGAGGATTCCATGTTCCAGCTGCTGTGGTGCAAGCAAGGAGCGGTGTCCACAGTGACTGATGGATGCAGCACAGGAATGTTGCAGCTGGGCTTGGGGGATTTTGCCTGTGGAAAGGGAGCTGACACTCAAAAAGGACACATCAAATACAGAGATGACTTAATGACTCCTCTCAAAATTTCCTGATGTGGTGCAAGGGGGAGATTTGCATCCATAGTGTGTGGATGAGAGGTCTGGACAAACATATTTAAATTACTGCAATCTTTTTGTTTGTTTTTAAACCAGTGTCTGACTGCAAATCCATATGGACTCTGTCTTTGTCATCTTCATCAGAGCACTTGAAAACTTCATAAAGGTTTCCAGGTTGTTTCCTTGCAATGTCAGACTTGGACATATGCCTCTTTTTAGGAACCAGTTAGTTTCCTTCCCAGGGGCTGGAATGGGGCTGTGGTTTGGATCTGTGCTGCACGCAGGGCTGATAACACAGAGGTTGTGTTGTTATTGCTGAGCAGGGATTGCACAGGGCCAAGGCCTTTCCTGCCCCTCAAAGGCCACGCTGGGAAGGGGCTGGGGTGTCTGGGAATTTGGGAGGAGACACAGCCAGGACAGGTGACCTTGACTGACCCAAGGGATGCTCCAGACCCTGTGACATCATGCTCAGTATGTAAGGGGGGAGGAAGAAGGAGGAAGGGCAGGGATATGTGGGGTGATGGTGTTTGTCTTCCCAAATCACCATTCCACAGGACAGGACCCTGCTCTCCTGGAGGTGCTGAACACCTGCCTGCCCATGGGAAGCAGGGAATTAACTCCTTGTTTTGCTTTGGTTTTGTGTGTGGCTTTTGCTTTCCCTATTAAACTGCCTTTATTTCCACCCATGAGTATCCTGGCTTTTATCCTTGCCTGATATTCTCTCCTTGATCCCATTGGTGGGAGTGACTCTGTGGTGTTTGGTTGCTGTCTGGGGCTAGACCATAACAAGACCTGAGATGGTGAGAGCTGAACTGTGCAGCCCAAGGCTCAGAGAAAGCTTCTGGCAGCCAAAACCCCACACGACCTCCAGTTGCGGTCTGGCGTTGAGGTCGTAACATGTGTCTGGCACATTCTCGATGACAGATTGATTCCTCAGAATATATTGCCAGGCAGATTTGGAGAGAGGATATTTTAGGTAAAAGAAGAATTCTAAGATGAACATCCAGGAGTTTTCTGTAGCTTGTTTTCCAACAGTTTATTGAAAAACAAAGGATAATGAAAAGAAATTAAAACTTTTACTGCCCATATGGCATTGTATTTCCTGTTGAGCTAAATGTTTTGGGGAGAAATATTACAATTGAATTTTAGCACATTCTTTAGCATGTTTTGGTAGGGACTAACTGCTGCTGCTAACTGAGGCTGCATGTGCCTGAGCTCCCACTGCTTTCTGCTGGAACTGCAGCAACAGAGACCGGCAGGGGAGGAAATCTTTCTCTGCTTGACAGACAGTTTATAGAAACTGGATAAGTCTCCACTGTTTTAGAAGTCTTCCTCATTGTTCCTCTATCACCATTATAAGAAATCACTTGAGCTTCTTGGGGAGGGGCATCTCAAGACATTCCTGTAATACCATAAGTTGACAGCAAAATTTTGGCTTTGGTTTCACCATAGGCATTTATTTCCTTTGTGTTTTTCAGTTTATGGGAAACAGGGAAGAAAAATTTAGACCATCCATTTTATTCTTTCCTGGGGTTTATTAATCACCAGACAGCAAGCAATACTTCCTGTAGAGTGTGGTTGTTACTGCTTTGTTCTTGCTTCTAATATAAATATTTTTGAGATGTCCTTCTAACTGAATATGTTTGCGTTAAATCAGCAGTTCTGTTCTGTTTATTAAAACCAAACTTTTCCTTATTGAATATTGTTGCAGAATTAATTACCAGCCTATTGCTGAGCTCCTTTCTTTTCCAACAAGAGAGGATTAAAGCAGCAGATGCTGGGAATACATCAGCCACAGCAGTTTTCATAAAGCTTTCCTCAAGGACTTGAACTTGCTGTTCTTTAAAGTACGTGTCTTGACGTGGAGTTCAAATGAAGACATTCGAAGAAACTCCTCGTATTTACACCCAAGAAGTCCCTACTAGGAGGGCCTGAAGGGAAGACTCTGCAATATTCTGCAGGCAGGGCAATTTTCTTGGTGTCCTCTCTTTGATACAGTCTATGGTGAGAAATAGCCCAACTTTTTGCTTCATACCCTCTTCTCTGAACGCCCTACAAGCTCCAGGTGTGATAGTGAACTGCTAAGACCTAGCTGCCACCAAATGTATCCCACCTCTCTGATCTGTACCTTGGAGCTACAAAGCACATGGAAACCCATGAGTAGTTCAGCTAAAACCAATGGTTTTGGGTATGCCAAGGTAGGTTTTCTTGGATGAGAAACTTTTGGCTGAAATGGGAAGAAAAAAAACACTAAAAAAATCCTGCAGTTGTTTTGGCAAAAGCTTCATGTTTTTGCAGAGGCCCCCTGCCACCCAGTTTTATATTTTCCTGTCAGTTCTGAAGTTTTCTCTGTGTCTTCCAAGTAGCCATTTGTAGTGTTCATTTTCCTGTAGCAGCACTGGAGGAATTAATGATGTAAGTTAGACAGGCTTGAAGGGGATGGCCAAGCCAGTGGCTCGAGATGGGACATGGCACAGAGGAGGAGAGACAGTCTCTCAGCCAAGGAGGCTGAAACTTTCTGGGTCTGGGCCAGACCGTTCTTCATGATTGCAGACACATCCTTGGCATGTGCTCACATGCCCTGGGCAAGTGGCGGCTCTCTTTGATCGGGGGTGATCTCTGGGTGTTTGACTTAGCCTGGGAAAGGAGCCTGGCTGAGGTATGAGACTGCTGCTTGGGTATGTGCAAACAGGGGGGCGGGGGTTCCCTCTGGCTTAGGGGCTCACAGTAACCAGGCACACAGCTTGGCCTTCTTTGGACCCTGCTGGTTTTACCCTATTCTGTTCCAAATTTATTTGCTGCTTGCCAGCTCCCTGAGGTTTGTCTCCTCAATTCACCTCAGCAGCAGAGCCAAAGCCCAACCCTGTGGTGCAAACTGGGTAGCACTGGGGCAGCAGAGTGTGGATGTGAATCACAGATGCAAAGCTCACACTTAAAAGTGTTTTTAAAAACTGCTTCCTTGCCTTAGGGCATGCAGATGTTCCTGGCTCCCTGAAAAACAGAAGGAAGTGCCTCATTGCCTGGTGATGGAGTGAGGCAGAGAGTGATGGGGCTGGAAAGCCACTCCTGCAACATGGGGAGACCTGGCAAAGGGAAGGGCAGTGTTCCATGGAGTGTGCCCTCTAGGAGAGGACAGCACAAGGGATCCTGGGTCAAACCTTGGGAAGTGGCCATGTAACAATCTACCCATAGCATCAGGTTGCAAGTTTTACACAGCTCTGACAGAGTCTCTTTCAGGAACAAGACTTGGTCCAGAGCACGCTGGACCTCCATTGTGGACTGGTGTTAGAATTTCATTTGGGAGCCTCTAGTGACTACACAGGTTTGGGCTGCAGCAGGCAGAGAGTGGCATTTTGCAGCTGGTTAGGAAAGAGCACAGTCCAGCCAAAATATTCTTTAAGTGTTGAGAAGGAGAAGTGAAACAGAAAACTGGATTTGCCCAAACTGTCCATTCCTGCCAGCAAGGAATGTGTGTCTCTGCAAAAGGCTGTTGGAAGCCTTAGTGCCTACAATCCTACAGCTGAGAAGAAAGAAGATTTCTTAACAGCAGCGGTTCTCCCATGGCCTGCTTTCCTGTTGTCTGAACACTGGAGACTGGGAGCGGAAGTTGTGTGTTCAAGTAGTCCAAGCATTCCTGTTTTATTTCCGTCCTGAAAGTTCCACTTCTGGGCACTTTTCCCAAACGCTTGAGGTTCCCTTTTGTTGGTGCAATGCTGAAGGACCTGAGGCAGAGGAGCAGGTCCCCAGCCAAAGGCATCTCATCAGAAATGCCTTGGGTGAGCAGAGACCTTCCTGCACAGACTGGGAGGGACAATGCTTTAGAAGGTGAAGCTGTTGGTCCTTGCAGAGAAGCCTTTGCTTGCTGAGGGCTGTGTGTGGCCGCAGCTCTCTTCACAGAGAGCAGCAGGCACAACACTCTCCCAGGATTTTTCCTGGGGAAGGCAGTGAGAAGCTTAGAGAAGAAGAGAAAACAATTCTTATCTCTATTCACTGCTCCTGTTGTTTTGCAGATGTGGAATGTGTTATGGAGATTGTTTACCCAAAGTGATTTGTTAATTGGACACCAGTGAAGGTTGTTTTGATTCCTTGACCAAATGGGTCAAAGTTGTGTCCTGGCTGTCTCCAGACAGCCATGGGTTTTTATTTTATATTTTTTTGTACAGTATCTTTTTAGTATGTAATTTAGTATAGTATTAGTGTAATACAGTATAGCTTAATAAAGCAGCTGTTCAGCCTCCTGAATCATGGAGCCAGAGCACATTATTCCCCATCTGGTGGATCACCTGTTTCTACTATAGGCTGTGAGGCATGGCTGGGTCTCAGGGAGGGTGGGAGCACCTCCAGTAGTGCAAGAGCATTGCCTGTCATGCTTAGAGTGCTCCTTGTTTATGGGCAGTGTGGGGAGAAGATGTGAAAGGAGAAATGATGAGTGCAGAGCACCAACAGAAGTCACATCCTATGCCACTGAGCTACAGCCTAGAAACTCCATAAAAATGCAACTGGGGCTTAAGCAGTGCCTTTTATTTATGTGGCATTTCTGTGGGTATTATAAAAAACCAAAATTTGTGAGACTCACAGTATTGCATGATTTCTTTCCTTAGGGTTTAGGGCTTTTAAGGTTTTTTATTAGCTGGAGATGATTTATTTAACAAACATCCATGCAGCTAGCAAAGAAAAGAGGGAGAGGTTTTGAAATGTCTTGAGCTCTTCTATCTGCATAATAATAGCAGATCCAGCACAAGGATGCTGGGTCTCCTTGCTAGATAAATTCCCAACTGGCTTTTTCTGGTGGCTGCTGAGAGCACATTCACTCAGGGAAATAGGAGGTGGACTGTGTGGTTAAAATGATAATGGAGTTTATACAGCAAACCCCAGCTATCACAATCTCACTGAAGGTGGCACTTCCTACTGTGCTCCCACCCACCCCAGCAGCATTTTGCAACATAAATTCTTCCAACAAAAGACAGGAATGCTTGATGAAGGTGGCTTTGCAGGGAACAGTTTGATGCTGCATAGTAATAGTGGTAATGATGCAATATTCTCAATTCTCAGGACAGCAAATACTGGAGAGAAGAGGAGGTAGGCCTTATGCTGGGGAGCAAAAGCTTTGAGGTAAAATGGAACACAGCTTTTCAGATGTTTCAAAGGTTTCATCTGTTTTCAGTAGCCCTACCTGAAAAAACAGCATTTTAAAGCAGTAACTATGAGGCAGTCAAAACAAACAAAACCCATGTAATTCCCAAAAATGTCTTAAATTAAATCTCTGCAGCTGGCTAAGGGGAGAGTATTCTCAAATGTTACCTAGATCAAGCTTTTTTAAATTTGTGTGTTGTTAAACCAAGGATTTAAACCCAATTTTCACTGCTAATTCTCACTACAGCAAAGCAGCAGCAGTAGCTACTCATACCTAATGTATTGGTATGTTCTACCCCCCAAGTAATGTTTTTTTCTCATTTTCTAAATTAAACTAATTGTTTGGAATAGCTTGGGTGAATGATAGAGTTTTGTTTTCTTGGAAATAAAAATCAAATCTTAGCTCTCTTTTCTCTCCTTGTCCTTCTGTGTGTGTGAGCGACCAGCAAATTAATGAAATCTCTGCTTTCTAGTAAGAATAAACAGTTTAAAGAACTGGCTGTGATGCTCCTGTTTGTTTTTGACTTGGTGATAATGGCAGTCTGCAAGTCAATATCAGCATTTTAACATCTCCCATGGAAATTCCAGAGGTGTTTAATTTGCTCCTTGGTATATAAAAGCTGTTCCTGGTGAGCATAATGTGCTGAATATAACCCTTACTCAATTACTAGAAGCACATAATAAAAATTGTTGAAACTTGGTGAGGGAGCTATAACACACCAAATCCATTGATTTATGTCCTTTGTCTCATATATTTAACTGTTTTCACAATCGCAGGTGCAGTTTGAGAAGGGGACTGGGTTGCAATTACATGTAATTTTACACATTATGTATTTTTAAAGCTGTTTTTTGTCCTCTTTCTTTCTGCAATACCTTCCATAAATTTTAGCACAGTGGAGTGCAATTGTAGTCTCTTACAGTTGTAAAACCCCTAAGAATTACTGAAGTGTTGCTTTAATGAAAATGATCCTTTTCTACTTTAGAGCTCATGTGCTTTGTTATAGAAGCTCCAGAAATGCACTCTGGCGCATGAAGTAACTAGTAAGTGACATTACAAAGGATTTCTCATCCTTCCTTTAAAATTTGGCTATAAAATCAATTTTTGGCGGTTTAGGTATATTCCCGCAGCACAGTCTCTAGTCTGAGGCTAGTGATCTGATGCTGAAAGGATAATTTCTAATGGGAAAAGGTACTGCTGTGTATAAATGCCAGGACTTCAGTCAGATATCAAGGATTTGGGATGGGCCAAGGAGGACAGCAAGTGCTGAACAGGAAAACAGCTGAGGAGAACTAAAGCTTGGGGGCAGCAGGACAGAGCAAGAACTCTTTCTAAAAAAGGAAGCAATCTGTTCCAAGAGGTGATGTTGTCAAAAATCCTCCCTTTTACTAATGGGAGAGTTGAAATTTCAGCTCCAAGCTCTCAGTATTTTGGGAACATTGGCAATGATACCTCCTAAACAACAGGTGACAAAGAGACTTGAGAGAGTGTTTAGAAAATCTAAAACTTCCTGGGGAAACTGTCCAAATCCTTCAGCCTGGAAGCAAAGAACAAATTAAATCTCTTTTCGCTGAGAGTTGTTGGTCCTGCCTTTTTGTACAGAGCAAACTGAACTGTGTTTGCCTCAGCAGGAGAAATGAGCCATGTGGGACAGAGTACTTTATGTGTGAAAGTCAAACTGTTGCTTTCTTTCTACTCGGTTGCAGTTTGGCCTTCTCAGCTTGCCTCGAATAGTGGAAAGATTATTTCTTAGCAATCTCTCTTCAGTGTCCCGCACTTCCCTCTTAAATATCTGGTATCAGCAACTACTGGAAATGTGAAGCAGACTAAATGGAATATGTATTGATTAATGCAATGGCCTTAATGTTTTTTTTTGTGGTGCGGTTTGGCTTCTTGGGGCCCCTTCCCCCCATCTCTAAGTCCATTCTTTGGGTTAAATACACTCTCTTCATTTTATCCTTGTACAGACTATGGAGTTCTGCTATCTGGGGATTTCCTGCAGAGGGAAAGGAAGCCACAAATTTTGAAGCTATTGAAATACTCAGAAGCTCAAATCTCTACAGCTATTCCAGACAGCCTTTGAAACATTAAAGCAAGTTTTATTACAGAGATTAGTTCACGTTACACTCATTTATTAAAACCTAAGGACATCTTTATAAAAACTACTGTATATAAAGACGAGAGCAGTGCAATAGCAGTGTAAAACACATTTTTGGTTTGCTTGGCAATCACTTTAGAAAGACAACATGATTCATAATATGAAGTTAGAGAATGCTGCAAAAAAATAGGACAGGATCAGACCAGAAACTAGATTAGCAAATCACTGGACTCTGGCATGTGTTGATTTCAAACACCAAGTGTTATAGAAACAGTATTATCATCAATGTATCAATAAAGAGAAATCACTGCAACCCTACAATTTCTAGTTAGCTTAATTAGCCTAAAATAGTCTGCTGACTATCAAAATAGACTATTGTACTGTATATATATTATTTTCTTAGTAATTTACTACTTTTGTAAAAGGAGGACTAGAAGAAATGCCTGTCTTACAGAAGAGAACTTTTGAAGCTGAGAAAAGGTGTTTCTTCCCAGCAGTGGTTGAGGTTTTGTTTTTTGTTGCTTTACTTTTTATACACAGTCACAGGTGGTGGAATAGAACAGACTTTAAAAAATCCTTTTGATGTGTTAACTTCACTGCTTCTTCAAGTGGGCAGTCCTCATACAGAAATTACAGCTGTAGTAAAACTATAAAAAATAGGTGTCTAAAATAGCTGCTACAATATGCTGAATTATACATTAAGAGGCCAGATTATTTTCACTCTGTTTTTTGTAAAATCCATAACCAGGCATGAGAGATGGTTAAATTACAACATCAAGTCCTGCACAAGCTTTATAACTTAACTTTTTATGTCCTACGTTATACACAGCAATTACTAAGAAGTTGGACACAGTTCTCAGTGAAACAGAAGAGAGGAAATTATTTGGGCAGGGGAAGGGGCTTCTGGAGCAGGAAGCTCCCTAACAGCCACTGAGATAGACAGCTGCCATTGTCACATGCGAGGTATAATGTATGCACTTTTTAAAGTGTTAATTTCAGAACCCTTATTTTTCCAAACATATCCCAATGGGCATAGAGAAAAATACAATAATTTTAGTCCAGATAATTTCTTTTAGAGAAGGATTGCATTTGTACCAATCTCTCTGCAGAAATAACTGAAAAATTCATTGCAGTTTATCTGGTCCACCATAGTTTTGATCAAGTAAATGCAGGGGGATATCAGAGCACAGCTACAGAGGTGGATGAGGTGTTCAGGTGGCTGTTTGTGTAGCCAGTGCTCTTCTCCAGTGTCCCAAAAGCAAGGAAGAAGGGTTGATAGAAATGATGGTAGGGAAATATGTGGTGCACTATTTCCCTTTAATTTAAGGCCCAGCTAGCATTAGTCTTATTCAGGATCTTTTATTCTGCTAAAGTAGAGAGACTATCAGGTGATTATAACAACACAATTGATGAAAAATTGTTCACCAGCTACGACATGGATTTATCCATAAATTAATTGGTAGGCAAAATTAGAATTTCAGCCAGAGAGTATCTACCTTACATTTACTGGCTCTGTATAGAGAATAAAAGAAAACAAACTAACAAAAAGCACATCCATTACAAGGTATACGTGTACTGGAAGTAAAGCATAAAACTGCTCATTAATAACGCACAATTCCCAAAGGGAAAAAAACCCTTACAAAATACAGTAAGTCACACAAACCAGTATCTAATACAAATTCCTCTATGAACATAAGCTTTTTCCAAAGCTCTCTGTGGCAGTCATCACCTCACAATGAAAGTAGGTGCTGGGAGAAGTAAAAGGATAAAGCAGTTACTGCAGAGTGCCACACTGGATACTTTTTTGGGTGTCTGCAGGGGTTATGGATCTTGGAGCCAAGGGGGAAGTGTGGAGGAGCATGATGTTGGCATGGATGGCATCACCTCCAGCCACTCGGTTTGATTTGCTTTTCTTGGAGAGTTCTTAAGGTGTAACACAGGTTACACTCCAGTGCATCCTAGGTGCACTGTGGCAGCTCCCTTAGGTCTCTCCAAGCTGGGGGGATGTGCAGGAGCTTCTGTGATGAGTGAGAGTGAGCCAGGCTTCAAGCTTTCCTGAGACAGGATGGAGTTTCATGCCTGCAGGGTAGCACTCCCACCTGTGAATTTGTTCTTTTAGGCACTGCCTGCCCCTACTCAGTGATACCTGGCATGTTTAGTTGTTGGTTTACAGAGAAAAGGGGCATGTGCATGTTGGCATCCTACTCAGATTGGGCTTTATTTGAAGACTGGGCTTCCACTCCTGTGGTGTCCAGCCTTGTTGGGTCCTCCAACACTATTTATTCCTTCATGGTTTTAGTCACATACCATCCTGAACTCCAGTAGCCATGAACTAACTCAGATCACGAGAAGAGTGTCCCCGTTGAGTTCAACAGAAAACTAAAATTAATTCAGCCAAAGAGGTACAAAAGGAGCACTTGATTATTCATTAACAAGTTGTTCCTCATGTTGTGGTTAAATGGTAAAATGTAAGGTTATTTTAAAGTTACTGAGATTTGCAGGACAAAATATTAGACATGAAGGATTAAACTGGCATTATCATGGCTTTGTGTTATGATTTCCAGATGAACTCCTCTGTTTGCTTGTCACTGCCAGGTTCTCCATGCAAATATCTTAAATAACTGAATTTCACAGGATTTGCTCATGTAATTGGTACTGTATGATTTTAAAATAACCCTGCCCTGTGGAAAGTTAAGTCAACCTACTACAACCCAGTGATCAAGTGCTCCACGTACCTCTGTGGCAAAGTCATTGCCTTTCTGGCTTACAAATGGATTCTGAGACTTGTGTGGGGTAAACTCTGCAGTCAGGCAGTGGCTGAGGGAATTTGACTATTGCCTTGGAAAGGAGGGGGACAGTGGTATTATTGCTTTTGAAATATACAATTTGTTGGGTTTTTTCTGTTTTGCTTTCAGCTTCAAGTAGTATGGGGGTGGAATGGTGTTACATCCTAATAAAGGATGCCCTCTTCAAGAACCTGAATTTAAGATGAGCTCGGATAGTCTTAGCAGAGTCATTGCCAGTGATCTAAAAATGTGCATTATGGTTGAAGTTAGCCTGCAGTCCGACTCAATGAAAGGGCTCTGCTTACCTTTGCAATGCATAGGACAATATGGTTACCAGTGATGTGGATTACCAGCATCTACCCTATCGTGACAAAGTGTTCACCAGAGAATTTTGGAAAAACTCACATTCAGGATTCTGACACTTAGGCTGAGATTAGGCTCAAATGGCAATTGATGGATGGGGAGGCAAAGAAAAGTTATCTACCAAAGGTTTGTCTTGTGGTCATTTTCCACCTTTGTGTGGATTTGCTAGAGCAACATAATTTTCTTCCTACAGAGCATTTTCACAAATATGATGCTTCCTTTCAGAGATAACAGTGTCAGTCTAGAATTAAAATATTGCTTACAGACTACTTTCTCCTGGAGACTCTTTCTATATCATTTGCCTGTAGAAGTTTTTTGAATGGTGTCTGTCTTCAGGTGACTTGCTCAATCTTCCTCTTGTAGTCTTTCTCTCTCCTACTTATCCAGAATTTTTTCAGCTCTTGTAATTTAGCTGATTCTCCTGAAAGCTGCTCCTTGAAGTCTGGTCTTACCCCTCCCATCTTGAGGCACATCAATATAATTTTCTGGAAGACATAAAGCACAAATCGTTTCCATAATGATTCAGGAACACCCAACACAAAAGTATTTTCTGTAAAGAAAAACTTGTAGTGTTCCCAGCTGCAGATTTAATTTTGGGAGGCAAGTAAGAAGAAGGAAAAGCATGAGGAAGAAAGAGGAGGTGTTAAGAGGCTTCTACCTTCCTTTGTTAGTTCTCTTTGGCCTGGTATGACCTTGTGTGTGCTATTGATGGCTGCATTCTCCTTCTCTTGTTTGATTCTGCATAGCCAGAGTGGGAGGCTAAGCTTGTTTCTCCCTGTTCATATTAAACTGGTCCTGGCTGCTTACTCTGATCCCTATTCCTTTCCTATGATGAGAAAATGTACTTCTATTTCCACACATATACGTGAGTAAATAATATATTTATGTGCTTTCCTTACAGAAGTATTGTAATTATTACTAAGCTTTTTGCTTGCAGCACTTTCTGGACATTACAGCTGCTTTAAATCTGCTGCTTTAAATCTTGTGCAGAGTGTGCAACTGGCTGTGGGGTCCATCCACAGACAACTATGGCAGAGTGCAGGGCGCTGGGCTGAAAGTCCAGCTAGGGAATGTTTTGAGGCAGACTAAGATCACTAATCATAGTAACAAATTAAAGAAATACGTCCGTTTGCTCAAGCAGGTAACAAGTGCAAGATGCTGGACACTGCAAGGTTGGGTATGCAGCCACCAGAGCCATAGCACAACAGTGTTATCTTAATTCACATTGAGACATTTTTCACAGTACTGTCAGCCAGGGAGGACCTCCAGACAGAAATCCGAGATTTTCTTACAACTCTGAGGGTTTAAGCCTTCATCCAAAACTCAGTCACATGAGACCTGCCAAGGTTTGACAGCTAATTCCTTTCTAATAATCAAATAGCCTACACGGCATTTTTCATGTTAGAAATACAAAACCAAAAAAATCGTTTTGTTCTGTCACTTGTCCTTTTTTGATATAGGTAGAAATGCACATTAACACAACATGCAAATCTGCCTCTTGTAAGGTCTGCACACAGATGAAGTTTACAATTAGTTGTTCATATCTAGGAGAGAGTCTCAGGAGACTTAGCTATAACTAATTAAAAAAACACCTGGGGAGAAAGAAACTGCACACTATGAGTGCATATTATGGCTTGCAGGCACCTCTGTCCTTTCCAGCACCTTCAGTTGTTTAATCTCTTTTGTAGATTGCCACATGTGCTTCCCTTCCTGTGAAATGCTTTATTAATCTGCTATCTACATAATTTAAATCACTAGACTGTTTGACAGGATACAGTTTCTTTTCTTTATCTATCTTTGCTTTTAAATAAATGTTTAGAGATGAAGCAGATAGAGCAGGCATTTGTGTGTCCCAGGACAGACTGTAATTTTAAACATGTCAGACCTGTCAGCCACTTACTCTTTTCCTCTACCTGAGTGTCCCCAAGTTGCTGCTGGCCAGGTCCTTCTCCAGGTTAAGGTAAAATCAAGAGTGTCACCAAAGTGAGAGTTACTGGAGTTCTTGGACCTAAAGATCATAGCAAAGTTCATGAATATTTGTCTGCAGCAGAGAAGCTAAAATATCACTTCTGTGAGTAGCTCTGATTTCCTGCCAATTCTTCTCCTCTGTCTGAAGCTATGGCAGAATGAGTGGGAGGATGTGGACAGCAGAGCCAGACCCCACTCAGCTCTGGAAGCCTCTTACAGCAAGTAGGGAGTATTTACCCTGCATTTGCCAAGCTGGATGAGTCTGGGCCAAATCCACAGCTTCTCCATGAAACCAAACCCTGACAGGACAGTTGCTAAGCTAAAAGGTCCTCTTCCCCTACAATAAATGAAGTGTGGTGTGTGATTGATTGATTGATTGATTGATTGATTGATTGACTGGGGGCTGGACCCGTAAGGTTGAGAGGTACTGCTTCACATCATTTTGCAATAGCAGGATCCCATAAAAGTACCTGCATTTTCCTAAGAGAGATGAATGCTAATTTCCATGTGCAAGAGTGTTATATTCCAGTCCCCCAACACAGTGTGCTTGGCAGCAGAAACCCTGTGTTTGTCACTTCTGGTCACTTATACAGGGTTTTAATGCACTTAGAGCTGAAGCCTGTGCTCTGGAGGTGGCCCAGGTTGCTCCTTTTCCCTGGCAGAGGTTATTGTCACTGTACAGCACCCCAGACTCCTCAATGAAAAGCACCCAGGCAAGCCACATCAGCAGGGGGGAGCTTCAGATCAGATATTGGGAAGAAATTCTTTACCATGAGGGTGGTGGGGCCCTGGCACAGGTTGCCCAGAGAAACTGTAGCTTCCCCATCCCTGGAAATGTCCAAGGCCAGGTTGGACAGGGCTTGGAGCAGCCTGGTCTAGTGGAAGGTGTCCCTGCCCCTGCCCATGCAGGGGGTGGAACTGGATGAGCTCTAATGTCTCTTTCCACCCAAATCATTCTGTGATTCTCATTGCTTGACAAGGCAGCAGCCAACTAAAAGACTGCCTCCTCTTTGACAGCAGTAATTGCCTGGTAGTGCAGTTCTGCTGGAATGAAATGCCATCCGTTAGTAATGAGGGAATGATTCAGAGCCTCTGGAGGCAAGTTTTTCCAGAGATTTCTGCCATTTTTCTAACAAATGAGGTAAACAGTTGCCACATTCACCATTACAAGGCCTCTGGTTAAAAAGTGCCATGGATCACCACACTCCCTTCAGGCCTCAGATATACCCTGGATCCAAGACTTACACGAGTTGTGGCTCACACTTCACACGAAAGCAACCAGCCTCTGAAACTGTTCAGGTTTTACTCTGGCATAAAATGGCACTACACTGATCTGAGCAGGCCTGCTGTCATCTGCATCTGCCTTCCACCCTGCTCACTGTGACTGGGAGAAAAGCTTTTGCTGTCTCTGGCACAGGCAGAGCTGGGATGCCAGGCTAACAAACAGCTTTCTGCAACAGGAAGCCCTTGGTGGCTACACCTTGTTGCAGGAAATAGGAATGTGCCCTCCTTGCCCAGAAATAGAAGGACAAGGGAGGACAAAGCATGATGCACAAGACTTCATAAAAGCCTCATCAGATTGAAAGGGAGAACATGAGAAATTACTTGCAGGACAAGCACTAAATGACTAAATATATCTCAAACCAGAAAGAAATAGAAATAGAATATAATCTAATCCCTCTGCCTGTGGAGTCTGCCAAAGAGCAGGGAAATAATTTTCATCGTTTGGAATCTGTAGACTCCTATGGCTATATTATACAGAGCATGTAACATTATATCCAAAGTATATAGTGAAAGGTTGCTTGCATTACCAATACTAATTCTTGAAAGTTACAAAATTCCAGAGTGAATGCCACTCATTCAATCTCAATTTGGCCATTTTGTTTGCATGAAAGAAAGTGGAAATTCTCAGACTTGACTTTTTAGCTGGGGCTCCTCATCTTTTTTTGGGAGAACATCAAAATAGCTGAATGATTCAGGTTTTTCCTATTCGGAGGAAACTTCAACAAGAAGAAAAATTTACTTCAGGTTGGCTCAATACCGAAGAGATTGAATGTTCAGGATTTTCTGAACTGACAAGGAACAACTCAGCATTAAGCAACGGTCCTGGGTGCTGCCATCTTGTCATAAAGGAGCATTGGATTTGCCTCTATTTTCATCCCCAGGCTGAATTACCTCACTTTTGATGGATCACAAATTCTCCTATGGTCTAGCTGTGAAATGCATCCCAGCACCTGCATGAGGTTCAGATGGGAGGAGGACCTTAAGTGGTGGCAAATCAATTTTGTCACAGCCACTGCTAAAAATGACCACCATCACTGACAGCCTCTGCTAATATTTCTAAATAATAGCTGGCTCAGGGAAGACAGACATCTGGTGCTTAAGAGTTTACACAAAAGTCAGGCAGTGGACATATTGCCTTGGAAAACAGCCTGAAATTTCAACTCAAGTGCTGTTCCTCCTGTAGCTGACAATTCTGCCAAAATGGAGAGAAATGTCAAAATATGTTTGAAAGCAAATACCTCAGGATGGTGTTAAGGTTTAAATGGAACAAATGTGCGATACACGCGTGATTCACCAGACTTAAACAATGTTGCTTTGCAGGTGGGAAGAAAGCATTTGGATTATTCAAATTTCGCTTGCATTATGCTTAGGGCAGTGTGTTTGCTCACGCTTCAAAGAGCTAACATCAGCACCGTGTTTGTGAGTTCAGACACAAGGTGTGAATGTCACCTGTCAGGCTGTTCTCCCTTCCACCTAGGAAATGCAGCTGGGGACCAGGCATGTGCTTACTTCCACTGCTCTTTCACAGCTGAATCGCTTGTCTGTGTAATGGGAGCTAATTATCACCTAAGGGCATCATGTGTAAAAAGGTGATTGCTGTCAGCTGTCTCAGACATCCCAGCACTGACTGTTTACAATGGATCACTAGAAAGACTTATTAGAAAAAAACAACTTGTGATGCAGTTTTAAAGAAGTTTCCATCTGAATATTTTGTTATGGGTGCTGGTAAGTCTGCTTTTTAAATTGTTCACCACTATTATTATCGATGCCTTACTTGAAGGGATGGGAGTACTGTCAGGCTAAAAACGATTTATTACTCAGATAAACATCAACCTCAAAGGCTGTGAGATTTTAGAGGGGTAAGAAGTCGGCCATAGCTCAAGGTAGTCACAAGTTTTTTCATTACAAGGCAATATATAACATTCCAATCCAATAGAAAATTGCCACAAAGTTTATTTTGTTTTTGTAGCCTATCACCTTAACTTAATTCTCCCGCACTGCAGATCTTTTATCCAATAGGCTATTATTACATGTACACACATATATGTCTATGAGAACATCAAACTCAGCTTACTCTGTACGATTACATTGCCACACTATAAAGCCCTTCACCATCTTACCCAATACCATGTCTTATTTACTTAAGGCATATTTTTACTTATAACTAGAGAAACGGAAGTTTATCATTTTTCTGCTTAATGTCTGTGTAATTTTTTTTACATCAATCCAAGCTTCTTCCAAGGCTGTAAATCAAACCCTTCAGTATTGGTGGAAGTTTCTAGCTTTCCATTTCCTACAACCACATTTCTTAAGAATCTCACCTTTTACAGAGCAGTAAAGGTGAGATTATGGGCTCAGGGGATATAACCTGAACTGCACATGGCATTGCATCACTTCTGAGAGCTGCTCCCTGGTTTTGGAGGAACTTCAGACACCTTGGGAAGCTCTCATGTTCCGAAGGGAGAGGCTGGCTTGGGCAGAGAGAGTTGCTGGCGGATGTCAGGCAGGTGCCTGCTGTCCTGCAGAGGAAGGTTGGTGGGTCAGGGGAGGTGCAGGGCTGCTCTCTGTGTCAGAGGGACAGACAAGGACTTGAAAGATTTAAACTCCACTGCTGCTTATTTTCCAGATAAATCTGAAAACAATACTGAGACCTTCTAATTACCAATAGCTGCGTATCCCCCACTGGAGTGCACTCACGCATGAGACTGGGATATCACACCAGTGGAGGGGCTTTCTTTGCCTCTTTAAATTACTTCTAAATTTGATTCCATGACTTTTTGCTGCTAATATTGAGTTCAGAGATGGTTTTCAGAGGAACACTTTGCCTATACGATGTGTTTGGGCTTCACACTGGTAGACTTATTGGTTTGCTTTTGAGTCTAGGGCAGTGCTGTGATCTGGAAGCCAGAAAGCTGGGAAACAAATTGCAACCAGTCAGGAACTGGTTTAATACAACACTATGGCCACACTAGCAAAGATCTGGCTGCTCTTTTGGGAAGTGAGGCTTAGGATCTGCTTGGATCCAAGGCCTGTCCTACAAATGGATGCAGGAGGAGATTTGGAACTTGCAGTGAGCCTGGAGAGCTGCAGCAGGCAAGGACTGGCCTCATCCAGCTCCTTCCCCTGAACTGAGGGTGTTAAAACAGCAGCTGGCTTAACTTCTGTCATTAATATGGCTGCCTGGCCAACAGAGCAAAGCTAGGAGGGAAAACTGGTTTCCTGTAGAGAGAGTCTCTGGAATATCTATAATTGTACAAATTAAATACATATTTTGTCCCATCAGCTGGGTTGGGTGGGAGAGGAATGAAACCACACAGGATACAATTTTCTCTATTTTTTACTAATGGCCATATTTTACCATACTCACTTGCAAAGAGCAGTGATTTGAAACCATTTGGGTTGCTAACATAAATAAACATTACCTACTGTAAATAATGGTTTCTGAAGTAATCCTATGCTCCTGAAAGTCAAGTATTTTTCAATTAGTAGCAGTGGTTTTCATTTGGTAGTTCCTGAATTGATTGATACTCCTGAACACTGTTCTGGAAAGTAAAAACATCCAGGAGAATTTCTGAGGTTTGTTTTTATTTTAAATGGAAATATGAAGCTTTCAAAGTTCGATTTGAAAGTTTTGAATAGAGGAACAGATGAAGGTTTGAACACATAAACTGAAAGATGATCACTGAAAAGCTGTGTTTTTCCTCACTGAAGAGCTGCAGTCTGACTTTTCACAATCTGAAATGTTTTCTTCCTCTTCTTAAGGTTATTTCAGAAAAATACTCAAAACACCCCAAGCCTTCCAAAAGGTCTTAAAAGCGTGGATGGCCCATTACTAGTAAAACTGAAAATTAGTTGGGCTTACTAATTCTCCAGATATTTATGAAATTCTTGTGTCACTACCAGGCTGCCTGAAACAGATGTGTGGCTTGAGGCTGAAATTCATCTGGTTGATTGTTGATGAATTTTCCTGCTAATATGTGGCAGTCCTGCTAATAAACAGCTGATACACCTGAACCAAAATTTCTTTATATGATCCAAAAAAACCCACAACCCTGGTTTTGCTATGTAAACAGTTTGAGCTGCTTTCAAGTTTTTTCAAGACCCCAAGGCATCATAAAGCCAAGCTGAATGTGGGTATCATGTGAAGAATTCTAGACTTATTATTCCACTTGAGACTGTGCTCATTTTCACATCTTTTTCATGTAACTGGAGTGACCAAATAGCTTTAATTGCACTCCTATCATAGAGGAAGATATTTAAAAACAGAGGAACTATTGCTAGAGGCAAGAGAGTATTTTTTGTCTGCTTCTTTAAGGTCCAAGTGTGTTGCTTTGGAAAGGAGACTTATTGCTGTGTGTAGTGTAATTTAATGGCATAGATACTCTAAGTGGGCTTAATCCCACCTAAATGCAGACATCAGAATGGTAAAATGGGTTAATTTCTAGAGAGTCACCTCAGGGTCCTTTATTGTCAACAGAAAACAACTCTGAAGAGCTACTCTACACCTGCAGACCTACTCTATTCCTCCTCAGATGGAATCCAAATGAAACTGATAGTGCAGGAACCTCAGAGTCCCAAGCCTAACTTAGGAAATGAGAAGCCCTGCTGGCCCCAAAAACTGAATCACAAAAATGTGCAGCAGTAGTACAGATTCTCTTAACACCATCTTCACTCTCACACACTCACATGCAAATATACAAATTTCCATGTAAATATATGAAACTGTTTTACAATCCAGTACCACTAAGTAGAAGGGTTTCTGTAGTCTCCTTGTTCTGGTTAGAAAACTTCCCTCAAGTTTATTCACGACCAGATTTGATGAACACATATAACAGACCCCTAATATCCTAAAAGATTCTGATGGAAAACCCAAGGCCTGTAGGTATTTCCTCAAACACAGCTATCTCTGGAAAAGGAAGCAGATTCTTATCCCACATCTGCATGTGCAGTCCTAGATTTTTTCCCCTATCTCACAAACTTAGTGGCAGGAAAGGTGAATCCCTGAGGCTCATGACATGCCAAGAGGTGCTGCATGTTCCTGTGGGTGGGGTAATAGATGAGCACTCTCTGGAGCAGGGCTTGATCCTCAATTTGTTCTTGGTAGTGCTGTAAAAGCTCTTAAAAAAGCTGTGAACCTGAACTATTTCTGCATCAATGGTAAGGACCGAGCTATCTCTGACTCCAGCTCTTCCCAATTTCCCAAAAGCTGATGTCACAAGCTTTCAAAATCTGTTCCTAGAGAGTGGCTCTGACATCCCTCAGACACTCAAATATTCTCCACGTGTGCTGAGCTCTTATACAGCAGTGCCAAACCATTCATCTTAGATCCAGGAGAGCACAGGGGAAATACAGGAGGCTCTACAAGAGCGTGCCCTTCTGTGTTAAAATTCAGGTACATGATAGGAGAAAAAAGCCTCCTTTCGTGCTGACTGATAATCTAAATTTAACGGATCCTCTAAAAAGTGACAATTAAAAAAAAACAACCAGTAAAACTTGGCATGTGATTTATAATGTAGCTTATCAGGACACTGCCTTTCCCCACTTACATAGTCTCCTAATGCACTGAAAATACTGACAGGGATTTTGAAAACCTACAAGCGCCAAAACTTTGGTTCAACAGTAATGCTTGATTCAGAAAGAAGAGCACTTATAGAGCAGTCTGGTAATTTTTAATTTTTTAAGTCTATTTATTTATAAACAAAGGACAATTTAAAAGGCTGTCTGTGCAAGCTATACGCAGTATCGCTCACGTATCTTTACCTATGGGAATGGTCAATTCTAAGTGTTGTAACAGGTTTTTGCAAGTTACAGCTGAGGGTAAATGCAGCTCAGTTATACAGGACAATGTGGTTTGTACCTTTGCATTAATTGAACAGAAATGTTAGTGAGTAGAGGAAAAATGTGGCCAGATGTAGGAAAGGTGTGCGTTTATTTATGTATCAATTTATCTGGCCCGCAGTTCCTGTATATAATCTCTGACATTTCTTATATAGGTGTAGCTTTGTTTCTGTGTAAAATTAAAGAATAATCTACTGACCTAAACAACATCTCAGGCCAGCCTACATCAGGTGAATATCCTGCTCTTTTTGCCCTAACATCTTGCAATCAGCAAAATTCAATCTCTTAAAATTGCTGCCTAGCATGTCCTGATGTCCAACAGAGGCTAAAACCCAAGCACTTGCGTGGAAATTGAACTATTGAAACATGCTGCAAGGAAAAAGGCGTCAGCCAAACATTAGACTGGAATGTTCTGGTACCATTTGTAGAGCTTTGAGGAGCTGACTTCTTCGAAGCCCACAGAAGTCAAGAAAACTGAAAGCCACTGAGATTTCAGGGGACTTAATATTAGAAGCAGGACAAGAGTTTGTCCCAGATTCTGTTTGAAAGAATGTGGCAGTGTTGGTTTACAAAGCAGATCAAATGAGTATATTGCTTGAACTGGATCCCAGCTGGATCACTAAGAAATACTCCAGGCTCTTGTTCCCCTGCTAGGAGGGGGGGTGCTGCATAGAAAGGGGGCAGAACAGTGGAGGAGGAGGAAGGTGCCCAATTCCTGTGCTGGCCTCCAACAACCAGGGAACCCCTCTGGGTGTTGGAACTGCTCCTCAGCCTCTGCACGTCATTTGGCTCAGGAAGCTACCTCCCCTTTCTTATTTCCATTTCCCTCTCCTGAGCATAAGCAATCTTCTGAGACAAGATGCATGTGCTGCTTCCCTCTGCCTTGCCAGAGGTTCAAATTGCTCCAGCTGCACAACCATCTATTTAGGAAGGAGGAATCTGTTTCAGCACTCGAGTTTTGAGCACCAAACCTGTGATTTAGCCCAGAGCTGCGTATTTAGTCAAAGTTAAATTAGCTTTTTTAGTTACCTCTGTGCAATACAGGATATTCTGTCATTTCTGGAAATAAAATACATATTAATGACATGTGAGAAAAAGTCTTTTTTGAAATAGTTATTACTTTTACCAAGAGCTTTATTTTCTGCTCTCACTTTTCAGTATGAAGAGGGCTAGTCTTCTGAGTCAGAGCTCAAGAGAAAATACATAGTAATTACTGTGTTGAGAGCTTTCATTGTAGGATGAAAACAGTCATGTTTCCTGCAACTGTTCTTTCTGTATATGTTTTTCTTTTCTTTTCACAACTGAATTTGTGTGGCTTTTCTAGCAGCAGGAAAATTTAAACTATTTATTTTAAAATAAGTTTCTGAAGATACTTCTATAAACAACACAGAACTGCTTTTTAACCTTAACAAAAGTATCAACAGCTAAAATCAATAGGAGTAATAAAGCCTTTGAAATTTAATATGGTTCCTGTTTGGCTTCCTGTTGAAGATCCAATTTATGTTTACTTGCACATAATCATCCAAGCAATAAATAACTTTTAACTTAGTTTCTTTGCAGTTGGGAGCAGAAGGGCAACACCCACAACACCATCATTGGTTACAGCACTACACACTGGAAGCAATGTTACAAAGGCAATTTTATGCAGAAATGCTTCTTCCCTCTTTCCTCCCCGCCTTTCCCATGTAAAAAAGTGATAGGAGAAATTGAGGTGTGCTGTGATGTGGAAAGAGAAGAGGCTAAGGACCCTGGGCAATTTTAGCAGAGTGCAAAAGGCAAGAAAACAATTTTTCTTCTGTGGTTATCTGAGCAGTATAAGAGGCTGGTTTTACACAGAAACATGTTTTGACGCCAGTGCTGGAACTGTGACTGGTTTATTATTTTTAAATTGTCTCACAGCTGCATCTAGATATGGATGTGCTGGGGCATCGAATGTCCTTTGGCTGCAACAGGAACTTAGTGCATGGCTCAGTGGCAGTGTATGATCCCTGCACAGCAGCCTTTCTTGAGTCACGGAGAAAGAAAAACAGTGCTTGGTTGGTGTCACAGAACTGAGGAATTCCACTTGGTATGGCATGGTTTGAATGATAATTTACAAAGCGTGGAAATTTTTTGTTGCATACCGTTATGACTGCCAGTTGGTGGGTTATTCTTATTTTGTTCTAGAATATTTTTTCTTTTTCTTATTTTTTCTTTTTTTTTTTTTTTGCATCTGTGTGCACATTTCATATTGTGGATCTATTATATGCTCATTTTTTTATGACAGAAATTTATGCTTCTTAGAGGTGCCCAGTGATAACTGCAGCTATCATGTGTGCATCTTAACATAAGAGGAGAAGCAGAAAGGCTGTAAGAATTCAGGGTGATTAATTCCACAACAGCTTTTACATGCACACACTGTAACAGAGCCCATTGCTGGATGCTCTTGTTGACTATAATCTCACAGCGCTTCCACACAAAAAGTTGGAAGCCTGTTACATACAAAAATAATTTTCACCTCTTCAGTGCTGCTACCAGCACTGGCTCTCTGAGCCCACAGAACCTGAGAGATGAGGACTGGGCAGGTGGTGCTGGGATGAGGCTTTGCCCAGAGATTCCCATTCTCTGGAGTGATTATGCAATCACTGCACAGTTCCACTGGCATCAGCAGCTATTATGCAGCAGCTGTATAATCAGGCATTTATTGGAAGAGGTAGGGAAGGAAGAAGGCCACATGTTTGTCCGCTGCAGTCCTGAATGGCAGAGGGTAATATAACTGGAGAAAAGCATCGTGTGAGTTTTGATGCGCAGCTGTTGGTTTGTGTTTTCTGACTGCTCAGTGAGCATGATCAGCTTGCCATGCTGGGATAATGTGATGCTTACATCATGCCAACCCCCTGCAGCTCCAGGCTGGGGCAGAGGGGCTGGAAAGCTGGGAAAGGCCCTGGGGGTGCTGGGGACAGCAGCTGGACAGGAGCCAGGTGTGCCCAGGGGGGCAGGAGGCCAATGGCACCTGGGCTGTGCCAGCCATGGTGTGGCAGCAGGGCCAGGGCAGTGACTGTCCCCTGGGCTGGCACTGCTGGGGCCGCAACTTGAATCTTGTGTCGAGTTCTGGGCCCTCACAAGACAGACATTGAGGTGCTGGAGCAGCAGGAGGGGCTGAGGAAGCGAGGGGGAACTCAGCCTGGAGTAAAAGAGGCTCAGGGGGGACCTTGTTGCTCTTTATCTGTATCTGGAAAGAGACTGAAAACCTGTGGAAAGAAGTGGGGGTCAATTTCTGCTCCCACGTAACAAGCAATAGGGTAAGAGGAAGCAGCCTCAAGTGGCACCAGAGGAGGTTTAGGTTGGATATTAGGAGAAATTTCTTCACTGAAAGAACTGCCAAGCACTGGCAGAGGGTACCCAGGGCAGTGGTGAAGTCTCCATCCCTGGAGGGATTTCAAAGCTGTGGGGATGTGGCACTTGGGGACATGGGTTGACAGTGCTAGTAGAATGATTGGACTCCATGACCTTAAGAGTTTTTTTCCAGGCTAATGATTCTAAGAAAACTGATGTTGGTGTAAATCTTCTGGGACTGCAGCCTCACCCATTCCCCAGATAAATCAGATTTTTGAAGATTTTTGTTCTCTTAGGGTCCTCAGTTTGGCCAGCTGTGCAGACCTAGCTTCCCGTTCTTCCCACTGTTGCTTATGTTCCACAAGCTCCCTTGCCAATTTTAAAATCACAAGTAATGGGTGTTCTGCTGCATCTCAAGACATTTCCTTGATCAACTGCCAACTTTAAAAAAAAAAGCACATTTGGAGGAGATAAATCCCACTGGCAAATTTCAGCTGGATAAATGACTTCTGTAAACTCATCTTCCAGCATAATGTCAAAAAATTTAATCAAGCCAGACTTCCAAGCAATTTCAGCCATCTTAAGATAGGTGGAATGAATAACCCCGTGGAAATGCCTCTTTCAATGTGTTAATGAGGATAACTAGTAGATACAGGATTTTTAGATAGCTAAATTGACTAAGTTTAATCCTGCTCTTTATCACCAGTAAGGATTTGTATAATTAGATCTTCCAGGTATTGGATATTTTTCTGTCTTTGTACAGTCCTCTGATATCTGAAATCTCTGGGCCATGAAGAATTTACAGACTGAGCTCAAATTTCCTTTTAGTGTTCTTTTAGCCTTGAGCTTCTTTAACTCCATAGTCTGACAAACTTTCCAGAAGTCCAGTAAGTTCTGCAGCTCTTCCTGAATGCTTTCCCATCTGTCACAAGGATTTTTCCTGCTGCAGGCCCTAGGGAAGGTGGTGTTTCCCTCTAGCAAGCTCACACTACTCGTGAGACAACAGTTGCCTACTTCTAATTGGTATCTCCTCTCCATGAACTCCAGAATTCCAAATTTGCTTGTTTAGCCATCATCCCACAATACCCTCAAAAATTCATCCCCAATTTTATCTTCTTTTTGTTGTTCATGCAAACACTGGGGCTCTTTTTAATTGGGATGCCTATTTTTGTTATGCTGTTAGAGGTTTCAGTGAATATTTAAAAAAATAAATTGAGTCAACTCTCATTCCATCATGTAATTTTCTTTAAAATGCCTTAAAATGCAAATCAGGCTGATGTTCTTCTGGCTGCTGTTAACTTGAGCAGCATGAGAGAAGTTTAGAAGGTTTTTGGTGAGTGAAAGGCTGATCTCTGGCTGCCTTCCAGTGACAATTTCTTCAGAACGTTTTTGGTGAAGCTGTGCTGGGGATGAGCAGGTAACAGGTGCTGGCTTCAGCAGCTCCCTGTCACTCACCGCTTTCCAAAGACTGTGAATGCAACTGAAAATTATTTTGCCTCCATCCTCTGTGTGAGTGACCAAAATCTGTAACAGTAATCAACACAGAATATACCTAGTGGCTGTTTAATTAATTTACTGTAATTCCTGAGGAAGCTCACTGCAGTTCCTTTTCCATGTGACGGCCAGCAGTGATTTCCAGCAGACAGGAGGTAGCCTGTGTGGTGCGTGCTCAGCAGAGCTCACCTCAGAGATATGATCAGGTCGTTAATACACACAATTCCTGTAACTAGGACAACTCCTTTGTGCATAAACTTCTCCCTGATGTACCAGAGAACCAGTTCTTCAGGAAAGAAAATTCTGGGCGGAGCTTGCTCCCTTCCAGATTTGAGTCCCACAGTCATTTTTCTGCTGTGAGCTGCTGTGCAAACACTTTTCTGTCTCTGCCTTTAACATTTACTGTCAATAGCTCTGTCTCCCAAGCCATTCCACCTCCAAGATTCTCTGGACCCTAAGTAAAGGCTGCCACTATACAGAAACACCAGGAAACAGATAACCCTATTGGGAAGTGAAGTGAGGTAGCTTATTTCCACACATAACCACCTTTTACACACCTTTTTTGCGTTCCTGTATATTATGATGGGTGCCAAGTTCCAACCAATTATTCCTCTGCTGCTGCTTTGTGCAGGCTGCATAGTGTTGTGCTGATTAAACTCATCTCCAAGTTGTTTGAAGCAATGTGTCTCACTTGTTCTGTTTTGGGATCATGTTGTCACCTGAGGTGGGACTAACATTAGCAGCACTTCTAATTGCTTTCCAGTGACATGTCATATTCCTGCCATTTCATGTCTTAAGCTGGTTTTATCTCCTCAGCATTGCAAATTTCCAAGAAACTTTCTATGTGGATTTCAAACTCTCCTCAGAGGTATGTTTTTTTCCTGCAGTGAATTGTAGGTGTCTGTGCATATTTATTTATGACAGTGTTGATCAGGTAACTTTCCCAAAAGCTTTCAAGTGCCTGAAAATTGTTTGCTGATTGACATCAGCGTTCTCTCATATCTCAGTGAAGAGTATAATGACACAGATTTCAGTGCTTCTTGATCTATTTTGCTTTTGAGACCTAAACAGCCAAGATATATCTGATACCTTGCTAATAATGAAAATCTGTGTCTAATTTCTGGTTCTTTTCTTTTAAGTTCTTTTTTTGAACTGTTCAGTGAAGCATAATTATAAAAACAAGGTCATACAGACAAGTTTTAGCGCTTCTCTGATGAAATGACTACTGTGGTTGTTTTCATTATGATCTCATCAGGGGACAGGGACAATAAAAGTAATGATATGGTAGATTCCTGACCTCAGCTCTCACTGAAAATAGCTGTCTGAAATTGTTACCATTTACAGTCCCACCTTCAGCATTATCATGTAAGTTTCTGATTATTCCATTAATGTCTGATATCCCATAATATGCCATCGTTTTACACAGAAATTTTAGCTTACTTAAAAGATCTTCTGCTACCCCATAGAAAGATTACTTATTATATATAGCTTTTTGCTTAACTCTGAAAATAATAAATAGGTCAGCACAGGATCTTCTTTACTCCTTGGGTTTAGGAAGTTACTTGTTTTTTGACATTCAAAATATACATTGGGAGTTCCTTTTCCAAGGTGAAATCAGTGGCATCTTACTTCAGAGACTCTTACCTTGTTTGCTCTTCCTACTCACTTCTCTTAAAAGCACCAAGTGTATACATAGATAGTTGTTCTGGAGGTATTTTAAGTAGTTTCTGCAGCATAAACTACTGAAAATGGGCAATATCCTGTCTATATTTTTTTTCTTTTTTATTTTTGAAATGTGTTTTCTTTCACTTCAGAACAATGAATTACACTAAATCTACTTAGAAATCCTGTTGCCACTTTGCATAAAGTAAGGATTGTCTGTTTAAATCATTAACTCCAGCTTCTCAACATCTCCCCTTTTTTTATTCTTTTATTCTGGAAACATCTTTGACTGATGCTAAAGTTTTTCTGTTGTACTTCAGAACCCAAGTGAGGATGTTATTTTATTTTTCTGTGCATATTTAAAACATGTAAAACATTACTCAATTACTGTTGAGCATCTAGCATCTAAGTGGATGCCAGGGGTAGGACTTCTGTAACTATCAAAATATTTATAGAGTCTTTTAAAGTTTACTGGTTCCTATTGTGACAGAGGAGATGGAATTGGTTGATACAGTTTGGGACGTCAAACTCCTTCCTGTGTGATGCTACAGTGTTCTGACATTATGCAGTAAAATTGTGGGCTTAATTGCAGTGTTCTGATTTCACATAAATTTTATGCTGCTATCTGCTACTTCAGTAGTGTCACTCCATATCTGTATCATGGGGATGAGGTAATGATCTCACTGCAAAAAATTCTATTCAGAAATAAATGAGAAATAGATGATGAAATTTAAATATGGAAGATTTTCAGCTCTGGTTTCCAATAATTTTACTAGATTTCATTTCTCAGTAGAAAGAGTTCATTCAGCAATAGTACTCAGATAACCTTTTAACCACTCACTTTTGAGTGAGTTACTAATTACTATTTTCTCATGCTTCATTATCATATTTAAGTTAAACTACTTCAACTGTAAAAGTCCCTTTAAAAGAAAGATTTTCTTGAAGCTGATAAATGCAACAGTCCCAACTCAATCAAAAGGCTGAGAAACAGCTGTAACAGAGAATATCAATAAGCCCACATGCCATGACTTTGAAGTTAAGAATGTAGAGAAATCAGTATGGGGTCTATAATTTACAGAGCCAGAGGAAAAGGAGAATATGGCATGAAATGAACTATGTGTACTACATATGTATCAACAAAAGATGCAGTTTGTGCATATCTAGGTACACAAAGACTTAGATTGAACTGGACAAAAACATTGCACATTGGCTTAACTTCACATGCTAACAGTGAATTTCTGAATACAAGGAAGAAAGGAAGCAGGCACTCAGTAACTTGAATTATTTAAATGGAAATGACAGAACCAAAATCTCCCAATTTTTTGCATGTTGTATCAAGGCAAGCAATAAGACTTGGAGCACTGCAGATTTTGAGGTGTTTGGTTCCAAGCCCACTGTGTCTTTGTGCTGTTGGTTTCCTGCCTTGATGTGCTGGTTTGGGCTGGGGTAGAGCTAATTTCTATTTTAGCAGTTATGCACTTCTCAGCAGGCAAGGTAAGAATATTTAGAAGAAAATACATTCCGCATTATCTGTTACTCTAACCCAATATATTCCAAAGGCATTGGAGGCCCACAGATAATGGTAGACGTAGCCCTACACACTTACCTAATCTTTGTAACCAAACATTTTCTAGGTGATGTCAATTCCCAGGGAGTTCTTTCAAAAAAGCACAATATAAGTATTAAATTTTTTTCATCTTTTTAAAAAAACCAAATTACTCATGCTCTGACTTACCAAATTTAGTCTAACATAAAAGTCTATGTAGGGGCTCTAAATAAAAAAACTATGCTTGGTCCTATAATGCAAAATTCTGCATCTTTAAAACAGCATCATCCTATTGCTGTCCAGTGAAGTAATTCTGCAAATGTGAAGTTGAGATCTTATTTACCTAAAATCGAAGGAGACAGCTTTTTTCCCTTGTTTACTGTAAATAATTATATCAAGAGCAGCCTCTGAACTAACTCCCCTGTCACCACAATGGCTCATGATTTTGGTGGACTGTGTGCACAGTGACCCACTGCAGCACCAATGTCTCATGACACAGGCGAGATTGCAGCTCCTACGAGTCACTGAAGGAAGCACTGCAGCGATAGCCTATATCCTGTTTCAAAATCTGGTATAAAGCAAATTCTTTCACAAGATCATTTTAGCCACCAGCAAAATATTCATGCGGTTTTGTATAGTTGCTGAGGACATGCTCAGTTACCTGCTGGCTCCTAAACTCTGCCAGTATTTTTATAGGCTTTATTCTCTCTGGTGCTTTGGTAGTCATCTGAAGAGGTGTCAAGTACCAGGTGAGTAGCAGCAGGCTAGAAACTATTCTATTTGTTGTCCGAAAGACAAAGTGCCCCAGAGGAATTCACAGCAAAAGCAGATTCCAGCATTTAATAAGGGAAAGTAAAATAGACTTGCCTTTGCCTAATCCATTCCAGCTGTTTGAAGGAAGTAACAGGGGCTAACCCTGCTGGGTTGCTTCTTTCCTGATTCTAGCCAAGCAGCAGGTTTCTGAAACGGAGAGTCATGGAGCACGTGTGTGATCACAGGCAGTGTCTCTGCCTGCTGTTGTGCAGAAAGGCAAAGAACACAGAAGCAAATGTTGGACTTCAGGACAGTATTTATTCCCTGTGATTTGCATCCTTGATGGAGGTGAGAAGGAGTTTAACATCAGCAGAGCAAGGCTGAAGGATCAGGTCTTCCTCTCACATCCAGAACAAAACACAGCCACAGAGGACCTGGAGGAATTCTGCCAGGCTGCCCTGGCCCACGCTTCTTAATGTGATCTTCCTCTTTAGTCTGTTTTAATTATTATTAATTAACAATATTCCCACAGTTGTGAGAACAAGTTGTTTCAGCAGTCAGGATTTCAATTCCCCAACTGGCAATATTCCATTTTATCGCCTCCCTGGCTTTTACTTTGTTGAGCAGTAGAAATAATTTGCCTGCTGCTTGTTGCAGTTCCATTTCCAGGTGTAAAAGCTTGCTCAGGTAACCAGACTGCAGGTTCTCCCTCGGGCCAGAGAGTGTGGAGGGCCCAGCTCATGCTCTGAAGGATCACCAGGAGAGAAGGCACGGCTGAGTGAGCTGTGTGAGCTCAGTCACTTCGGCTGTGCCGGCGCTGGGGTTGCAGAAGGTGCATCCACCATGACCTTCCGCCCACACAGGCCTTGGGCAGCCCTCAGGTGGTTTTCATACTAAAGAAGAAATCAGCATTAGTTGGGCTGCAAAATTTACACACTACGGGATGAAGCAAACCCATTTGTTAGTCCGAATGGGGTTGGGTGCTCCTGAGATTAATGATTTTCCTTCCTATCCTGGCACGACACTGCAAGAGCAGCCAGAAGCTTGCCTAATGGATTCCAGACCTCTTTACTTATAATAATATGGCTATACATGGTTCTCTTTGTCTCAAGTAAACAATGAAGTGATCCACTGTGACAAATGTTTAAACATCATAGGGATGGTTCTACCCACTCTATATTATAACTTGCTTGATTTTTCCCTCTAACATACCCAATTCATTGCCAATTCATAGCACTTAAAATAGGGCAAGGAAAGAAATGCTGAAATAAAAACCAATTACATAATTTTTTTGATCCAGGAAGATCCAAAAACTACTTTACAAGCTATAGGTTAATCCTGACATCCTTCTTGGGACAGTTCCTTACACTGTCAGTTCTCTGCAGTACTGGGATTTACACGTCATCATGTAGTGTTTTCTAGAATGGGCATATTTTTAGCTGTGCTCAGATGAATGTAGTACAGGAAGTTAACAACTTGAACAACATCTGTCATCACAAAAACCTGAAAACTTGTTTGGAAAATGTTTTTAACTGTATTTAAGTTTTTTATGCCTGGGGGTATATCCATACCTGTCAGGATTCAAAGATCTATTCTGCATTTTTAAAATGCTCATCTGAACACAGGAACCATTCTTACGGTAGGATATCACACACACACACACACACACACACACACACACACACACACACACACAACACACATAGTGTGTTTGTGAAGCGCTAAGGAAAAACACTTGTTTTCCCTGCAGACAGAAAAGCTGGGATAAGTTTAGGACGCATTAAAATGGCAACATAAACTGAAAAGTTGATTTTTTTAGACTAGAAACCTGGTGTGTTACCAAAACAGGTGTTATAATCTAGAATAATGGAAATTCAGGTAGAAAATGTAAAACAGGTCTTTTAATAGACTCAGTGATTTTAAAAATGGGGACGGAAATTACAAATCCAGTAAGTGTTCACTTCTTCACTGATAGTATGGTTACATTTTGAGAAGACAGTACTGAGGTCATTCATCAAATATAGACTGCAGCAGAAAATCAGACTCTGAAACTAAGTTTAATTTCTGTAGGTCAAAATTATCATATTTTCATCTATATAACCTGCAGATTATCTAAAAGAGAAATAAATAGCCAGGCAACCCACTCCCCACTGTTTTAGCAATTGCTGTAGTACACAAATCTGTCATTTTCCGAGGGAGCTGTTTACTCAAAATCCTCTTTTGCATGCTAAACATCTTGCCTGTGATCACCAGTGCCTATTGCTATTTTTTCTGTATCCAACTCAGACTGAATCATCTGTGCTCTTGGTTCAGAGGCTCTAAGTTCCAAAAGCTGCAGGTTACAAGAATGAAAATATAGAAGCTAGTGTAGTGTTTTACATGCTGATATACAGGGGATAAATAGGGTTTTGATAAGGAAGCATCTACTTATTTCTTCCACTGAGCAAGGAAAGGACTAGGGGAAAAGAACAATTTTGTGGAAGCTGAGGGGAGCACACACAGCTCACTGGGGAAGAAGTGAGTGTTACTGGAGTGGCTTATCAATGCTCATCTCCTGCCAACACAGGACAAGGAGCATATGGGATGTGCTCACCTGATCCTAACATACACGGCCTGCTTAACACTTTGGGAAAAACAAAGAAACAGAACAGGAGTCAGTCATGAGAGGTGACCAGGAATCAAGCCTTCAAGAATATTGAATAGTTTAAATTTATAATGTTAGAGCAAACTAATAGTACATAATTAGCAGATGCAGTCATTTTTGTACATGTACACACACATATTAAGCCAGGATACCATTACTGTACTACAAATGTAGTTCTTAAATTATGTGGCAATTTTAGCTGGGGACTGGAAAATCAATGTGCAAAAAAAAGTTGGAAGAATTAGAGCAAGGACAAAGGAAAGAGGAAGTAAAAAGGAGAATGCTCACAACAAAGCACAAGCAATTCTCTCTCTTAAGTAGCAGCCCCAGCCTCTTCTGTTTGAGCAAGCACTGCTGGAATGGTCCTTCAGTCTGATCTGCACTGGATACATCCAGGACTGGCTCCAGTGCCAAGCAACATCCTCTATCACTGAATCAACCCATCACTTCTTTCCCTATTGCAACAAATCTTTAGCTCTATTTGCTCTCTATTTACACTTAAAATTAAAGGGCAAATGATGAAATCAAAGGACCATTACTGTTACCATCCCATCTGTAACCCAGCGATACCCAAAGGTTTCAGACTGACATCAGTGCTGAGGCTTCATGTGCTCCACAGCTCCAGGAACTGCTGTCATCTTTTTCACCCTGCACATTCTTAGATCACTTTATTTTGCCAAAACTCAACACTCAGCCTTCTGGAACTCTTCTAAAACACAGTGGTGACTCAGTACTCTCTCTGCATCCTTCCAAGTACTAATGCTTTCTTGGTAAGAAGAAAAGTCCCTGCCTTTCTTGACATCTTTTTCAAAGAAATGTTTTACTCAGCTCTCTCCCTTTGCTTTCATCTTCCTTGCAAAACGAGTCCAAAATAATTCAACGTCATTTTGTCCTGTAGCTGTTTAATTTTTTCAATTTACACTGCAAGTTCTGCTTGCTCCCTTAGATCTGCCTCCCTTTTGGTCTGAGGGGTTTTGTTGGAGGTTTTGTCTTGGTTTCATAGCATTTAACCTTACAGTAGCCTATTTGTGTCACTCTGTCAAAGGAGATCAAGCAAAGCTTTTTTGGCTGTGCATATAAAAAACTAACCTGGTTTTAATGTTGTTTCTGTGTCTCATGCCACAAATAGAGAGGATTTGTGACATCTCACATTGAAGCTATCCCAACGTCACTATAAATAGAGTCTTTTAAAACCAGAGCAACAGATACACATAGCAATTAGTCTTTGAGACCAGATTAAAACTACTTTTATAGTTGATGCAGATTTGTAGTTTGTTTGCATGACACAGTAGTAAAACTGCTCAGCACAGAAAGATGGCAGCACCTGTTTCTCCAAGAAAAGGATTAAAAGATGACTTAATATATTTCAGAGTAAGACATTACTCCTAAGCAGTAATTCAGGTCATGATGTAAATAATTATGTGCTAGAAGTGGTGCTGTTCAGCCTGAATTCACAGGCACTTCCAAACATAGAGGACTGTTCACACTTCAAAACAGTAAAAGAATATATCTCAGTACGGCTTTGCTTACTTACCAGGCAGACGTACTCTGAAAAGACACCAGGGGTGGGCTTAAAGCATCTCCTTTTAAGGTGTGTACTGTCTGTGATGTTCGAGGCTGGGGCTGAGTTTGAGGCTGTGTCTCTGGCTGAGGCTGTGTCTGTCTTGGGTCCTGAGCAGGGTTAATCCATCGACTCTGGCCCGGTGTCATCCACTTTCCATGGATTCCCCAGCGGGCCAGGTAAAATTTGCAAATATCATAGTTCATTGAAGAGTAATATAAAAGGTCCAGTATCAGTAAGATCACCACAAAAAAGCCATAGATCCACACTCCTAACAGTGCACTGTAGTTGCTGTGAAAGGAAGAAAAGGGATAACAACTATCTGTCAGTAGTGGTCACTGCATTAGTTCATCAAGGTTGTTTGTTTCATTAATTATTTATAGATGGCTGAAACAAAATATTGTTCCAAAGCATGTGTCTTTAAAATTAAGCCATTTTTTCAATATGAATACTGCTATAAGCATGGTTTTTAGAAACCAAATCCACCTGTCTTAAAAAAATTTTTGTCCTTCCCATCTGTCCATAGGCTTTCCAGAGTGGCTGCTAAGGACACCTCTTAATATGGCTGGCAATAAATTGTAGGAAGGAAGAACATTGGCAAAATAATGTTAGACAATGCACTTCACAGAAAGGAAAATATGTACAACACTGAGATGTATATGTTGGTGTATTTATAATGTGTATATATAGATAAAGGCCATGGCAATTACATGGTGCAGAGTGCTGTAAATCTGTAACAGATGACTAATGGTATTAAAAGAAAGGGGGGAAAAACAGGAGGAAAAAGTGTAAGGGGTCAAAAATGTGGAGATCGAAAAGGGGAAGAAGTGCTAATGCCCTGCTGGAGATGAAGTATTATTAAAAGAAAAATGACTGTCAGGTGTAAATGCAGTTTGGATTGGAAACTGTGTGAGTGGGGAGAATGAGATCAGAACTGAAATGGAAAGAAATGTATAAAAATTAGATTGTTAAGTAGAAAGCAAAAGAAAGGCTGATCTAGACCCACGAGCTAATGTGGAAGTACATGTACTGGAGACTATAAAATCAAGAGGAAGCTGAAGGGATGTTAGTAAAAAATGTCATTAGGAAGGCAGTCTCAAAAGAATTATATCCAAGTCATAGGTGGGTAACCCACATCTGCATGGAGCTGAACTTAAAGCTGAACACACACTCAACGGTGCTCTCCTTTCACAGCCAGTCAGAAAAACTAGGAGGAAATCATATTGTTTTAGGACATTGACCAAAATGGAAGAACTACAAGAAGAAAAAAAAAGGATGAGAAGACATGCAAAGCAGAAGGGTATTTTGGTATTTTAAAAACATGTCCTCCAGCCTTTCTGGATCAAAATATTTCAAGTCTCTGCTTTGAACTTTCATTTCTATTTAAACTATTGTATGACTCTTCCATTTTATACTTTTAAAAAATCAGGATTTGAAACAAGAAATCAGAATTTTACTGTCTGTGTTGCTGTCTGTCAGCACTTCAAGAGAGTGATTCTTCCTTTCAGGGAATGATTTTTCCACTACACAGCTATAATGCCCTTAGATTAAATGAAGTTCCATTTTAAATAACTGAGTAACAAGAGGAAGGTCCAAGCTGTTAATGGCTCACTTCCTGTATAACTTTAGGGCTACACAAGCCTAGAATTAAAATTAAAAAAAAAGAAATAAATCAGAACATTTCCAGAAGGATTAGAAGTAGGCAAAGTTTAATGTTCTGAAAACCCTTAACTCCAGAGTCTTTACCTCTGCTAAAGACTTACACATGCAAGCCTAGCTTCACACAACAGAGGGTAGATCTTAGTAATGCACTAAAATCTGCAGTTCAGGCCCTTAAAAGTAAAACAGGATCTGGTTAACCAAGGCTTCTCAGCAGTGCTGTTCTTGACTTCCAGTAGATCTAGTCCTACTGGGGGTAAATTCTTTTATTTTCTGTTAACATAAATAAAATGCAAGCAAAAGCTGGAAAAGTCAGGAAGAAATGCACTTGGATAAATCCCATTCTTGCTCATCATTACTTCCAATAGGATCCATTTTGCATACAGGTGAGTTGTATTTGACCCACACTTAGAAAACATATTTGTTTTGGCAACAATGTGAGAAGAAAAAACCTTCCTTCTAGTTAACTCAAAAGATTTTTTTTTTGTATTTTAGGTATTTAATTTTATCCACCAAAATTTTGACTAGTGAAAATTAGAGCTATTTTGAGTATTCCAATTTAAAGCAGTACTTTAATAATCATGCCAATATGTAAGCTATTCATCTGCTCCTCCTAAAAAACATCTGTTTCTCACAAGTACAAAAAATGAAAGGCTGCTTTATATTAATTAACAGACAATGGGACAACAGCACTATCAAAACAGCCTTGTGAAAAATCACAAGGAAAAATAGTAAGTAGCATGTTTAATATGCAGAAGGATATTCCATCCATTGATACCTTCTGTTTCTCCAACTATTAAGATGGAAGAAAATAGTAATTTTTCTGATGGCTACTAATAAAAATTAAAACTGACCTGCAAATCAAGATGTCCTCATTAGAAAATAAACAATCTTATTTACACGGATTAATAGTAAGGCCAGAAACACAGAAGAGAACTCTGAATCCAAAAACTTCTAGGACTTGCTCTCACTTCACTGACCTGAATGATTTAATTGTCAGTTTATTCTTGCAATCTGGTTTTCCTGTTCTTTTGGGCAGAAGTTTAATTTTTACTAAAACTGAAGTGTGAACAGATTCTAAATGTGCTGAGACTCAAATTATAGAGTTTGTTCCATTACAGGGTGTATCAAGTTGCATCCATCTCATTCATTCACTTTTTGAGACAGATAACAAGCTGGTTATGACTAGCCTATATCTTTTTAGTAGATTTTCTTGAGGTTTATGTGCAGCACAGGAACAAAAAATAACTAATTTGGGAATTCAGGTTTGAAAAAACCAACAAATCTGAACAATTGCAGGCTGAATTCTACAGCTGCAGAGTTTAAATGTGGGCAGATGGTCACAGAAATAGTTCCCTCCCGTTCTACTTAAAAGGGGCAGTTCCTTGGATTAGTTACAATAAGGGCTGCCCCTAGGAAATGCAAGGTTACAGCTTTGGTGCTGAGAAGCCAGTGCAGTTTTTGCATCTACACTTTAAATGAGATTTTCCCCCCATTTTTCTTCTATAATTATCTCCAGGCCTTTGTCCAATCCTGGGTTTTCCTGAGGAATCTGTTCCTGCCGTACATGAGGGGTCTTCCCTGACAAATTACATATTTTTGCAACAGCTGGTAGTGGCATTGATGATTTTTTTTTCTTTCTTGTAAAGATGACTCTCTGAGTGCTATTTAAGCAAATACCATTTCTGCAGGGGACACTCAGTACCTGGAGAAAGATGGTGCTCTTCTGTTCTCACCCTACTTTGGATGCCAGTGTTGGAATGAGGTGTGCAAAAGCCATTTCACTCTGACAAACCAAAGAGAAAAGCAAAACCTTGGATACACTACAGACTGCCAGACCATTGCTGCAGTAGCAGATTAAGGACCCCTATCATAGTGGTACTACTGATAATCCACCAAAATATGCACAACAGAAAACCTGACTATGAAAACTAGACAAACTAGGTGCAAGTGAATACTATTTTTAAGAATAGCTAAACAATTTCTTTGATGGTTTTAAGGGAAAATACTTTGCATTACAGAGCTTTTCCTGTCTGTTAGACATAATTTTTATTTCTATATTTAATACCAAATGAGTTATTCACATTCAAAAATATTATAGACTGATTAATTTGTGTGATTGCAAAGATCAATACTCCCATATTTTCCTTTTATAAAAAAACATACAAATATCGTGTTACAGTAATGGAAAAATGTAAATTAATGTGGCTGTAGTTGCATTGTAGGACTGGTGAAGACAAATGTGCTTTTTGAGCCATGCAATATCAAAGAAGTCTCAAGTCACTTCATTAACTTTTTCCCTCAACTGTATTATAAAACAAGAAATCTGTTTTGGTGATCACAAGAATGGCTAAGGGGAAAAATAAACCAAATAATAATATTGAAATAAACCAAGCAATAATGTTGAATCACTCTTCCCTGAAAACTATAATCCATTTTTTTAAAGTTCATTGCCTTTCCCATATCTTAAATTATTCTCCCTTGCCACAGTACAAAAGGTTTCATTAGATTTTTTTTCAGTGGTGTGTGAAATTAGATCTAAACAAAGAGCTGACTTTGTCACTGTAAACTGAAGCCTGGAAGCATTAGAATCCAAATTATTGTGTACGATAGATAAAGTCAGAGTATTACTTAAGAAGCTTTTTGCAATGTTTTTTATGTAGGCACATATGGTTTTCTTGTTTCTGCTCCTTCTAAAAATACCAGGGAGTTTTCTACCAAAATCACTGAGCTCAGGGTGAGGAGATCTCTCCTGTCTGTCTTACTCCATGGATGGAGTTTTACGTAGGAAGCAGCATTTCTTCATTTTCCTGCTCCTGAGAGATTTATCAGAAGTGATGTTTGAGGAACAAGGCAACACCAGTTCTATTCCTGCACTTATCTACACTACAGCTCCAGAGGTTTTTTACTGTATCCAGTAGGATGTCACATACCTTTGCAAAAGTTCACACACAGCTGATGCCCCTAGGAAGTCCTGGACTGGATGGTAAATAGTCTGCACGTGGTTCTCAACCACAAATCTTACCAACAAAAACTACACAGGTACCTCTTTCTCCATCACAATTGAACAAGATGACTTTTAAAAAATAGTTCCACATGAAAACTAATATAATACTTTTTCTCTAAATATTTTTATCAACATGAATGCTGTAGTTCACAGAATATCAAACTAATTTTTTTTTCCCAAACTGCCTGCATACACAAGAGCCCTGTGATGTGAAGACCCCTGGATTTATTTCTCTGGTAGTGTGCGCACATGTGCAGAAGTGAGCAGGCAAACAACGCTGGAGGTAGAGAAATGCTCTGTGTCCCAGGGCATCTTTTGCAATCAGCCTGGACCTGTTCCTCTGCCTTGGAAAGGCTGGTTGCCCTTTACATTCCAGGTTGCTGGTGAAAGGAAGGGCAGAAGAGCCTTCCCTGAGTAAGTTCTGGCCACGACTACACAGAGGAGCTGCTGAGACACTGAGCAAAGCCTGAAGCATTGGCTTAGTGCTTGTCAGAACTGCCGTTGACGGTAACATCCCAACCTCTGTGAGACAGGGCGGTCAGCAGTGCTGATGCAGGGTTTATAGAACAACACAGCAAGAAATAAAACAAATTTGCTGTGTGCAGGACAAAGACCTGGAAAAGCATGGGGGCAACAGCCTCACAAGCCCATTCCTGAGGCTCATTTTACCACTCTAAGTGTGCAGCAGATTCTGGCCCTGTCTCTGACTACCTGCAGAGCCCTTCTGTTCTGAGAGCCTGGTGAGGACCTCTCTGACATCCCGGGCTGCTGAGGGGACAGGGCCACCCCAGTACACAGAGGGGCAGCACACCCTGTTTTTTTAGCATGTGTAGAGCACACATTATGCAGGAGCACTGGGGCTATAAACTCTACCTGGTTGCCTGGGACTATCTATGATGCCAGATTTGGGGAGCTCCAGACGAAAGCTGCTGGATTGTCTGAGCTGCACCAAAGGTAGAGAAAGTGGATGGTATTTAAAAGGCTTCGTACTGCAGTGTCTTCCCAGCATTCTGTGTGATCTGTTCTCATGATCACAGATGCACTACAAAGCCAAGGCAAGAAAATTTCACTTGAAGGATGTAACTGCACATAAAGTAACACAGCAGTATAGATCCACATTGATTTAAAGATATCTTATATGGGTAGAGTCTATTTTTGTCTGTCTTTGCAGGTGATTGACACTTTAACAACCGGTAAATTTAGAGAATGCAACTTTATGTCTAGGCAAGACTGAAATTTCTCTGGGCAGCTCTGTGTGAGGAGTGGGCGTTAAGGAAGGCAATGCTTTGCTGATGCCTCAAGCTGAGCGCAGCTGCACACAATAAATTACACCAGCCAGCATCCGTATTCCAGCACCATCATCTCCTAACAGCCCTGCACCTGCTCCCATTGGGGTGAATACAACAGACCAATTGACTGGCACCACAGAAAACACCAAAATCCTCTTGTGAACAACAATCCATACACTGGGATTCCATCTGTCTTTAATCTGCTCCTTCCTTGTCCTGCAGAGGCTGAATACCAGAATAAAATGGCAGAGAAGGTAGATTGATCAGAATTCGATCTTGGGGATTACACCAAGGGAAATCACAGCAGATCAGTGTGGCCGGAATGTCAATACTAAATAGCAAACTGACCACAAGGGAAGATTTTGTTCCTGTAAATAGGCATTCAGTAACAAAGATCTATTTGCTACTTCCTACTTCTTTATAAATAAAAACTTACTGACATTTATTCTGGGGGACAGCCCTCAGCAGAACATGGAAGTATCCCAGGTAACAGGCAAGGAGACCACACAATGTTGGTATAAAAGCAAATACATTATGTTTCCCAAGGCTAGTGATTTGTTACAAGAGATTAAGATTCAAAAACATCAGGGATTCCAAAAAGGGCATTTGGGTTGATATGGAAAATGTCAGTTCACTTCCTCTCTCACCTATGAACAGCTTTGGAGTTTATTTTTACTGATGCACATTTAAACACAGTTTGGATCAAATTAGGGTCAGGGGAAAAGACTTTTCTAACTTTTATATGTAATTTTTTATTTGTCACATTTATATGGAACTTTTACTCTCCTTGCAATGTTTGTAGCCCATGTCAAAGCAAAGAAAGCAAAGCTGAAATAGTCTTTCTTTTAGGAGCTCTGCAACAACAAAAACCTTTTAGTAATGGTTTTCTGTATATGCAATTATTCTAATTGCTTTCATCATTAAGTGCACCTCAGAGTCTGTTATTAGACCAGGAACAGTTTGGTGAAGAGTACTTTAGAACTCATTTACTTACTTGTGCATATATCCATCTGCATTCCCTGTTAAGTTCATCTGCATAACAGTCTGAAATTCTGTCTCATTGCAGCAATATTTAAACACTGTGTTGTTATGGTGACAGCAAAAGATGTAAGATTTATTGTCAGAAAGACGGGGGCAGTGAAAACCAAAGTGGTAGCGACCTTTGTAGTCCGTGTATGGCTCGCAGACCCGAAAATGTGCGGACAACACTGGAAAACAAAAACAACATTGGCTTTGTCAGTCACTTCTGTTATCTGCGTCTTATCAACTCTTATTTTTCAAGGCTAAACAACTGTTGGTTGATTTTTGAAAAACATCAGTAGTTCAGAACTTTCAATGTTTTAACATTTAGTACTTAAAGGTAACAATGTTCAGACTTCTGTTGTATTTTGAGTTTTGTTGCTTCTATGTTTCTGATTATCATTGTTTGTTTTAAGGGAAGGGAGTAATGCCCTCCATGTTAAGAAGCACAAAAGTATTTAGGGAATTTTTTTCATACTACTGTTCTAGTTATAGGGATATCCATAATCCATAACAACAATGTTCATGCTTGATTCTCCTGGGACGACTTAATAAAAACAAAAAGTCTGTGTAGAAACTGCAATGAAAGTTTGATGGCACTTAGTTTACTGTTCCTGATTTCTTTTCTTCTTCTCTGAAGGTCAGTCTTTGATAAGGAATAGTCTACCAGAAACAATCATTACAAACAGTATAACAAATCTGAGCAACTTTGAATTTGCAAATAGACAGAACTAATAAAATATAGGTGTTTCTGGGAGTTCTTACATTTCTTCTTTAATAAGTTCTCATGTAAAGTGTTTAATACAGCTCTGAGAACATTTTTTTTTGTAGTTCTGTGTCACACTGATTTCACCATCACTTTTACTGGGGTAAAAAAGAAACTGTCCACTGATACCCTTTTCTCATCTTGGTTTTCCTGAGTTTTTGAGTTTTTCAGTTGTGCAGAGGGACAGGGTAGAAATCCCTTCCAAAATGGTCATAAGCAAACATATGCAGCTTCCTGAAAGACTTTTATATTGTATTTGCAGGGAATGCTGCAACAAAGGCAGGAATGATAAATCTGACTCTATGTTCTCAGAAGGCTAATTTATTACTTTATGATACTATATTATATTAAAGAATACTATACTATCCTAAAAATACAGAATGAATACTTACCCAGTACTAAAAAGATAATAATGAAAACTCGTGACTCTTTCCAGAGTCTCGACACAGCTTGGCCCAGATTAGGCAATGTGTCAAAACAACTCACACCAGAATCCAATGAAACAATCACCTGTGGGTAAACAATCCCCAAACACATTCCACATGAGCCAAACACAGGAGAAGCAAATGAGAAAAGAGTTGTTTACCTTTTCTCAGAGGTGCCTCGTCTTCTCAGGAGAAAAATCCTGGGCGAAGGAATTTTTTCAGAGAATGTGAATGCCACACTTTTAGGAGCCAATGTTTGTTTCCACATTCACAGTTTGTGTTATGGTAGGCCTTACAAGATCATTTAAGAGTACATGTATGCAGACACCCCAAAGGACTTAAGCTCTAAGGAATGTGAAATGTGGAAGCTGAGTCTGAATCCTCTCAGCAGTGAAATGTTTGTCCTTTGGAGAACTGAGGCTCAGCAGTGATGTGGGCAGCTGCAGTTCATAACGTTACACCAATTAACAAACGATATATTCACTTTGGACTGACAGAATTAACTTTTGTAATTTGGTGCATGAGTTTTCTGTCAGTTTACCAGTACAAATGGTTACACATAATGACTTGCATGGATTTAGCTGAACTGCACCGTACCCCTCTGCACAGAGCCCCTCTTGATCTGAAATTGCATCTGTGCACCTTGCCTGTCTGATCCTCATTTTTTTCTACTTTGCCTAAAAAAAAAAAAATAGTCTATTCCTAATACTTTTGTTTGTCAATTTTATAAAATATATTAATTTTAAGACAAATTTTAGGGATTGTGACAGTGGAAATCACTTTATTTGTGTGTAGAGAGGGGGAGCCTAGAACAAAAACCAGAGTACTAGGCTGATGACAAGGTAATCTTGTACTGCAGTCTGAGTCAAGAAAGCTCACTCCAAATATTTATGTATGCACACATATACCTGGCATCATTACTTGCATGAAAGATGAAATCATTTTTGTAGATTAATTCAGCCAGGAACTGAAAGTGCTGGAAGAAAGTAATTTCTAAAGGAATACAGATATTGAGAAAACTAATTACCTACCTGTTCTTGCTCTACCTTGGAAAAAATATGTGTTCCAAATGTGAGGATGCTATCATCAGTAAAGAAACTCTCTTTAGACTTAGGTTTTCAATACCCTCTGTAACTCTTGTAACAAATCTGCATGTTCAAATTCTGTCACAAAATCCACACAGCATGTAATTGCATGGGAATGAGTTTGTTTGAACAAGGACTTTACTGCACACCCCTCCTTAATTAACACAGCAGTAATAAAAGGGTGCCAGGATAGATTATGTTGTGAAAAACCTCAATGTTTGCAGCTGGAAGGGACCTCTGGAGGTCATCTCATGCAAATCCTCTGCTCAGGTGGGGCCACCTGGTATCCAGAATCGTGTCCAAATGGCTTTTGAGTATCGCCAAGGATAGAGACTCCACATCCTCCACAAGCACTTGTGGCATTGCTCAGTCCCCCTCACAAAGAAAAAGCATTTCTTGACATTTGGAGGGAGGCTCTGGGTCACTTTGTGCCCATGGCCTCTGGTCCTGTCTCTACCACTCAGGGGTTAAGCCCGCTTGCCACTGCCAAGAGTTTGGTTTAACTGCACATCTGGAAGTGTCCCCTGATCCCTACATGGCTCCTTTGCACATTTTAAAAAGACAAGAATCCCCAAACTTCTCTGAGAATGAAAACCGAGAAAAGCAGAAGGAAGGAAGAGAGAAATAAGATAACATCAGGTCCTAGGAGGAGGGATGTCTGCAATGAAACAGTCCTAAGCAAATCCTTAAATAGCAAAACGTGTTGGTGATTAAATAAAGGCCTGATGTGATGACTGAATGCCATTCTGAGCTGAGCAGTCAGTGTGGGGTGGGTTACCCTGCTGGGCAGCTGAGCACCACACAGTGGCTTGCTCACTTCCCCCTCCCAGTGGGATGGGACAGGGAATCAGGAAGCAAAGAGAAAATTCATGGGTTGAGATAAACACTGTATAACAAATAAGAAATAACCCCACAACACCATCAACAACAAAAAACAAAGCACAAGTGATGCTAAAGCAATCACGCACTACCAGCAGACTGATGTCCAGCCAGTCTCTGAGCAATTTTTCAGTAAACTCCCACCCCAATTTCATTGCTGAGCCTCCATCCCATGGAATAGAAACCACCTTGGTCAGTCTAGGTCACAGTGCTAGCCTGTCACCGGCCACAGCTCTGTGATACCAGCACTGCTTTGGTCACCAGCCTAAAACACAGCTTGACCCCACCCCAGCCAGACCTAACACACAGAGAAAACACCTCCTCAATTTATTATAATTTGTGTAATTTCAGTTGCTGTCTATTCTTCTCTGTGGATCAGAGAGACAATAAACAAAGTGGGATTTATTTTCTTCCAAGTTTTTTTTGTTTGTTTAGATTCTTTCTGAAAATCGCTTCACTTAAATCCCCAGGTTTAAAGGACCTTATTTCTATAGAAATACTTCAGATTGTACATGTAAAGGCCTTAAATTGTCTGTTGCAAAGGTGCGGCTGTGTCTGGAGTTGTGAGTGTAAATTGTCAGGCTATTTTTGAAAACAGTTGCCACAGATGCTCCTCTCTCTGTTCCAACTGATTTCAAGAGGATAGTCTGTCATGCTTCATCATCACCAGACTTACCTACTTTACCTTAAAAAATACACAGCCAGCAAATGTCAAACTGTTACTTCTCTATCTAGTCACAGCTAGAGATCTGCCTAATATACATTTTTAATTTAGATACTAAATTTTTAAAGCCTCAAGACTTTGGATGGCTGGTGCTTATCAGCTTTCCATATGGAACCATAGAAATATTCATATGTATGCATTTTACCACATGTTAACTTGGTGTGTGGATGTTTATTTCCTACTTCAAAGAAAAAATGCTGTAATGTGCAAATAATCTGATGATTTTTGCTTGTTAATATAAGTCTTGCTGTCAGCACTGATTTTATACATGTGTTTCAATCCTTTAAATGAAAAGGTTTAGATTTGCAAAGCCAATCTAAGAGTTAGTGGTCAGAAAGTCATCCTTCCAGCATGACTGCATGGTGCTCCTCCCTTTATTATGCATTTCTTGCGTGCCCAGTAAAACCCATGAGTGTTCACCACCCCTGAAACGTCACTGTGATCTTGCTGGCACTGAAATGAAATACCTCAAGTTTCAGTACTCTCAACCCAGAAACTGATTACTGAGATTGTTAATCTTAGTATACCAAAGACCTGGAAGAGAAGCAATATCTTACAGATGGAAGTCTGTAAATCTAGGGCACTCAAAGGGAATCTTGCCATTAGATTTTCATTTCAGCTCAGGTTAAAAATGAGGTTTATATTCCAGTGAGAGTAGTATTCTTTCTCCCCCACACCCCCTATCATTCATTGCATAAAGCCAGTAGTTTTCCTTTATGGAAACTGATCTGTCTTGGAGGAAAAAAAATTACATTGGCTGGCTGAAAAATAATGAATTTCCTCCTGTAAAATGTGTTGTGAGTTACCAATGACCTAAACCCCTTCCTGCAGATCACAGTGGCAAAATTCCACAAGGCGAAAACAGTTTGGCTGTCACAAAAGACTTGTGATGATTTCAAATTAAGCCTGGACTCTATATGCTAATATAGGACATGAGATAATAAAACACCAATAATCCAAGGAGCAACAAAATTATAAGAAACACATTTACAAAGCCAATAGTTATCAAGGATAATAGATAAATTATATAAGAAGTAAAAGCTGTGTGTAATTGGTTTCAAATAAAAACATTGCACTTCATAGGCAGTATTTCTAAGAGAGGGAGAAAAAAAAAGTCTGGGTTTGAGGGAACAAGGGTTTTAGGGAATACACCAGCGGCTGAATACAGGTGTTTGCATAGTGCATTGCATAGTGCAATCACAGTGTCCCACTCAACTCCAACACAGGAATTTGTATCAACTTGAGGAAATGGGTGGGAGGAGTGGGATCTCAGGACAGCTCTAGCAGAAGTCCCCTATAAAGAGTGGCAAAGGTGTAAAAACTTAAAAATTGACGGAAGAGCCTGGAGCAGCTGGAACAGTTTTGTGATGTTTGATCCCTGTTGGATCACTTCATTGAAGACTTCTCAATAACCAAGTTCATTGCTACACCAGGGAGGTAGATTTTTGAAATTTCTTTAGGCTAGAAGAAGACAAAGAAGCAGCTCCAGGCCCTGTGCCTGATCCCAGGCCATTAGAGGAGAAGGACAGCTCCTCCCACCCATTTCCTCAAGTTGATACAAATTCCTGTGTTGGAGTTGAGTAGGACACTGTGATTGCACTATGCAAACACCTGTATTCAGCCGCTGGCGTATTCCCTAAAACCCTTGTTCCCTCAAACCCAGACTTTTTTTTCCTCCCTCTCTTAGAAATACTTAGGAAGTTCCATACATGGGGATTCCAGGGGAAGGGCTCTAAAGGAAAACAATGATTTAACATGAGCAGAGGAGTGCTCTAATTGATAATATGGTAACATTGTTAGCAAAACGGCCGCGTCAGAGCTAAATAATAAACTATCATTAGCAAGAATCAACTTGAACACTGCAAACAAGCAATGAGACTGTGGGCAACAAAACACATGCCTGAACTGACTGGTGCGGATATGAGTATTAATATTTCATGAATGTTAAAGACACAGACTCAGTAGTAACAATTTTAACTGGAGCACAAGGATAGTTTAGGAAACATGGTGCCTGGTAAAGTTTTAACTCTGGTGCTTGGGGATGTGATGTACTACAAGAGAATAAGAAGCAGGGATTGAAAAAACCCATCTTTTTCTATTAAAAACTGCCTCAAGAGTGAAGGACAAAAGATACTGAACTAAAAACATGTAAGGTGAAATATATTTGGACTGACAACCTTTGAAAATTTTATTTTAAATATTCACTCACGATTACAAAAAAACCCTAATGCCATAAATGACTTCTGATGAACAAATACAAACAGTAATCAGAGCACTTCACTAATTCTCGCTCTAACAGCACATTTCCACACAAACCCTTTCTGTGTGCTAATTGCAAACATGTAGAGTAGAACTACCAAGCATAAGGAGAAACATCTCTGGTCCAGTCAATTCTTTAGATTCAGGAAAATTACACAGATTCCAAGTTCAATCCTTCAGGTACTTTACATTCTCTGGTGTGCACACAGAAAAACACATACCTGGAACCTGACTTGCTCTACTTCCAGTGGATGGTTATTTAGCAAAATTGATGTGTTTTATGGTGGTATAGAAATTATTCTTTTCTTTTAGGTGAGCTGAAAAAGTAGCATATCCAAAGAAATAAAGCTACTATTTCAACTTTTCAGTCTGCTTTGTTCTTACAGTGAATTTTCAATTCCATTTCAAATTCCAGTTTCCAGTTATTAAACACAAAGAGGCTTAATTTATGTTGGACCTAGATGATCCTGAAGGTCCCTTTCAGCCCTAACCATTCTATGATTCTGTGACTGATTTATTAGACAATTAACAATCATTTAGTCTTGTTTATTTTGTAGGAACCCTGTATTAAATTGCAATTATTTTTTTGCTGTGGCACACATCAGTAAAAGATAAATTATAAAATTTACCTGCTGACAAGAGTAATGAAAGCAGAACCATCAGCACATTCAAGGACTGTTGACCACAACTTGTCATCGTTGGCTTTCATTGGTCCATTAGAGAATTATCTGTTGGACAAGATGCAACAGCATGATTAAATGTCTGTTTCATCTCTTTTCATTGTTCAAATATTCACTTCCCCACAAAGCTTTGGTAAAATGACATGGCTTCACACAGTAGGGAAAAAAAATCAATTTTCTTTCTGGAAATTTTTTTTTCACTTTTTTAAAGGGAAATAAATTCTCCTTTCTATGATTAAAATTCCTTTCCCATTTCACCATGGAGATATACAGCTGTTTACATACTTTTCATTAACCCAGAGTAGAGATGAATCATATGAAGTTTTTACTGAATATTCATATGTCCCCTGTAATCTACATCCAGCAGAACTCTTTTTGTTTTACTGTCACAAGAACAGGCTGTTGTATTATATGCGTAAGGGCCAGAAAGGAATAAACAATAGAAAAATAAGCTGACTGCTTTGAAAGTCAATCTGTTTTACCCCATTAGAGGGTGCAGTCGCTCAGAAAGTGGGTCAGCAACTGAGATGGTTGGAAACACTTCAAAAAATGTCTTTTCATTAGCATCACAGCCTTTCATGGGATTATTATTTATTGTTTTCCTAGGACAGGGAGTGAGAAGTGATGCAGTTTGATCTGACTGGCAGCCCTCCTTGGTGTTTCCCAGACAGTTTTCCAAACTCCTCTTCACCTTGATTCAACAACAGCAGCCATAGCAGGGACTGTCCTGGGCGTCACCACCAAGAGGACTGGTGGCACCTGTCATTTTTATCACTGATAAATCCAACTAACTATGGGTCTCAGAGGTTTCCAGCATCCTGGACTCACACTGGCATCAGGGCACAACAGCAGAGGTCAATTCTGCCTTTGTGCATGAACTCTGTGTGTGTGTGCACTGGGGCCACAGACAGGATGGCCCAGGGGGTGCTGCAGCAACCTGGTGTACGGAATCCAACTCCTGCACTGCTAAAATTGTTCTCAGGTGTTTACAATGGAACAGCTTGGGGAAAAAGAAAGGGAATGGCAATTTCTGTAAAAATTACACTGCTCCCAACACCTCAAGCAACACATTTTGCTAAATGCCTATAAAATAAGCTGTATATGAATATGCTGTATCCTATAAATACTGCATGGTTTACTAGTTGGTGTCTGCTCCAACCTACTGAATCAAATGAAAATCCCCAAACAATTGCACCTGCACGTAACAAAAGGGGGAGGGGGTGAAAATTAACACACCGTGAGCAACTGAATTCTGAGTAACAGGTGTGGGCACCAGAGGGGAGACATGGTGCTACCTACAAAGTGTTGAGAGGCAAAAGATTCCTCACTAACACAAAATGCTGTGTGTGGCACAAGCAGATTCACCAAGAGCTATCTTAGCATATGGATCACAAATCTAAAAACCGGTGTAACTTCTTGTGGTGGTTTCAGTTCAAAACTGGGCAGAAACACCATTGTAGGCCTTGAAACACAAGTCCTTTAGAAACATAATACCCCTAAAAAGATTAAATCAAACAACAGAACTCATTTCAAAAACAACCTAATCAACACCTGGGCTAGGGAACATGACATTAAATAAGTATACTATATCCCCTATCACACACCAACTACGAACAAAATAAAGAAATACATTAGGCTATTAAAAACCACCTTAAAAACATTAAGTAAAAAAATCTTTCAAAAATCAGAAACAACATCTAACAAAAACCATCTAATTAATTAACACCCTTGACTATACCAACCAAATAAACCCTACCCAATCTAAACGTCTACATACAATAAACAGAAACAAAAACCCAGCAGTACATATCAAAGGCTTATTAAGGAAAACAGTTTAGATCAATTCTACCTCGAATACAGACAAACCCATTCATAGGGTTGTCTTTACTCAGGGACCAAATTATACATAGTAGATAATACAGAAAAATAAAACAACACAATTTATACCTCAAGAAGATCTGATTATTAAGTAAAAACTATACATAAATATCACTATTTACTAAATATTACTATATATTACTAAATATTACTATTGTATAATATATCTACACTTCTGTACAAGAAATCACACCAGTTTACACTGTTTGCTGCAAGCATGATTAACACCCAAACCACTGTATTTCTAGCTTTAAAATAAGCCAGTTCCTCCAGAGGAAAACAATTTGAAGCTTTAACACTGTAGAAAGAAAATAAAAGTGCAATAAACTAGGAATGTTAAGTAAGAGTATTTCTCATGAATACTGAAAAATGCCTCCCTTCTTTTCCAGACGGAATATCATATTAATTAGAAAACTAAGCAGACTTAAAGTTGGAATTGTCTTTAAAAAAAGAATAATAATGAATACAAGCCAGTGGTTGAGAATGTAGGCATTTAATAATGAAAAACAGCTACAAAGAACAAGCTATTGCCAGTATTGATAGGAATAAAAAGAATTTGATATTTTCCTGAGTAAACCAAAGCTGCAGGAATTCTGGTAGTGATGCATTAATAAGGCAAATCTTGGCCTTCTTAACAGCTAATTAAAAAGAGATCAATAAGCACTCCTGTTGTGTATCTGGGATGACAAAGATGTTTGATATAGCTGAGCCTATTAAATAAATATTTCCATATCAAAAATAATTCAGGATTACATTAATGAGTTGATACTAAGGTTTGCAATTTGATATTTGCATTTATATGTAATTTGTACCTAGTTATTTCAGCAGAGCTGGCTGGGGGACACATATATAATTTTTTCAGTTTGCTGGAAAACAGTGGCAAGTTTCAGAGGACCTGTAGAAATGTAAGAAGATTTTTAGAAGTAAATTAGATAATTCAGGTAATCAAAAGCTTGTGAGTGTGTTGTCGATCCAGACAAAATTAATGGCATGGTTAACATGCATTCCAATTAACAATTAATTAGGGAGATAAACATAAGTAACATGATCACTATGCGATTTTGGCAAAGTTAATTTTATTTCTCTCAGGACTCTTGACTAAAGTAACTTAAAGATAGTTATAATGTAGGAGACACCTGTAAAATATCATGCAACTTGAGCAGCCAGTGAGAATGATGAAAACAAGCTTCTTATCAGTTGTGGAAGAATAACTCAGTCTGGAAATCAGGTGCATGTCTTGGAAAGTACAATCCTGTTAGCAACTGAGTACAGCCTCACTGCTAATTTCTTAAACAGCACTGCAGGTACAAATCTAAAAGCTTTTCAGGGAGGGAAAATTTATTCAATTATATCCAACAGAATGGGAAACAATGAAATTGGCATTTTAATCCAACTCGTGCAATGGTTGTATTTTATAGAGTATCAGCTGGGAGGATCAGAGTGGGGGACTAGATAGAGATGCATATCAAGAGCCAGCAGAGTGACAGAATCTGTGTCAGTGAATACATACATCTAGGTATATTTTAGTGGTGGTAGTGACATGCTCCAATTTTATAACTTAATAAGCAATAATTTTATTGCTTCAGTGATCATTACACGGAACAAGATCATTTTTGGTGGACAGAAATACAAGTAACTGTTAATTCCATGACTATTTTGAATTTCTTACATGCTGCTATCTGGCTAAAGCCATCATATTTCAGCAGCACAACAATGACATCTCTGAGGTATTAGAGATCCACTCAGCCACTGGAAGAGATGTGCAGGACAACAGGTGATGTGCTATAAGGAAGAGCTTAAGTCATACACAGTATTTCCGGATGTCAGGCCACAGAATAGGGATGGCACAAACATGGTAATTAGCAGTGGTCTAGATAAATAAATTATTATTTATTATTGTTATTAATTAAAGACTGATGTCATTTTAAAGCAAGAGCATTACATCTGAAGGATGGAGGAAAGGAAGATTTAGTTGGAGTCTTTTTTCTTGTTTTTTGAGTAGAATTTGAGCATCTGGAGGCTGTGTGATTATGTTTTCCTTTTAGTTCAGCAAACCAGCAATTAGAAAGGTGGTCTAATGCATCTGCTTTCATTTTTAATGCACCATTCCAAGCTTATTTGTGGTCACTGTGGAGGTAAGGATGATGCCCATCCTTTTCCTCCTCCTTTAAGATTCATACCCTCACACCACCTCCTCCCTTCTGCTGGCAATCACAAGTATCTCTGCAGCTACCCCAGAAAGCAGACTAAAGAAATGTCTGAAGAATCACATTTTTAGAGGCTTTTTTTCACTGTGTGTCCACATCTTATCTTTGTTCCCCTCTCTCACTATTTTTTACTACTACTACTATTATTATTGTTGTTATTATTATTATTATTATGCAAGCAGCTGCATAGCAGTTAGTTGCAGGCTGGGGTTAAACCATGACACACATCTAATCTGGAACAGGAGAAATGGTCCTCACTCATGACTTTTGCTATCTTCTCATGAATAAGGATCCTGTCCAGAATCTTGTTTTCCCTCACAGAAAATACACATGCATGATCCAAAGACAGCACCACTCAAAGGAAAGGTGCTGTAATGTTATGATCAAGGGGACCATAGAAATGCATGAGCTCATTATACCAGATTTTACTTTTCTGTGACATTTTAGTTCTCACTCTGTTCCTACCTACACTGCTTTGGTTATCCTCATAGTTTTATCTAGCTGTCTTTTCTTGAAGGGAATCAGTGAATCACTGCAAAGAAAAGCTGCCAAGAGAAACAACCATTTCATGAGGGAAGATTCTGATGAAGGAATTATTTTCCCCTGACTTTGAAGGAAAGTTATGTTTAGAAGAGATGTCTGAAAAACAATGCACATTTTGCATTTTTTTGGTTATTAGGAAAAACAAAAGGAGCTAGAGCAAGAGAATTTATTAAACACATCAGCACTGCCTCACAAGCTTTCTCTCTGCCTGGAACAGAAAATAGGGCAATTCAGGAGATTATTTAATTCCTTTTTCCTGCCATAGGATTAAGACTATTTAAACCATTCTTAGCAGAAGTTCACAGGATTCCCACCACCAGTGGTTTTCTAACCTTCTCAGTCAATTCCCTAGAGAGTTTCTCTACCCTAGAAAGGTTTCCCTATACCAAATTTGCAGCCCCTTTGCTTTGCTTGAAGCCCTGTCTCCCGTGGAGCTGGAGAATGATTTACCTACTGGTTTCCTCTCTTTGCATCAATCTTTTAGTTAATACATACAAGAAGTGCTATCATGTCTTCACTCAGCCTTTTCTTAGGCTAACAGCTTACATCTCTTGCAATCTTTCTTTTAAAAACATTCTTGTTATACCTTCTATGCCCCCTCTTTGATCTGCCTCTATCATTTATAGCAAGGTTGTGCAAGTAACTTCAGCATCATTTTGTATTCAGTGGTTTTGTATTTTCTCAGTGCCCTGAAAATCCTAACAAACATCCCAAGAGCTGCCAGTTCTTCCAGGAGAAATAAAAACACAGCATTACCAAAGTGCAGAGAGCCATGGAGCTTCTGCTAATTCTCAGTTACTGCAAGGGCACACAGGTAAATCCCTCTGAAATGAAGAGAGGCACATCTGCACTCAGACAAAGCCACATGGGTAAAAATGCATCAGGACTACATGAGAGACAATGCTGGCGCACTGTGGCAGCAGTAAGGGGATGAGTAACACGACCAGAGCATGACAGTTGTTGAGAAAGCTGTTTAAAATTAGAAGGAAAAGAAAAGGCGGTGATCCAAACCTAACTCCTAGTCTGGCTCTGTTCACTTCTCACATTAAAGAGGGCTTAAAAATGCATCCAGTATGTGCTCATGAATGCCATTGCAATGAAATTACAGGCTTATTACAAAGGATGCAATATAAGTGGCATGAAAGAAAACCTGATTATTAAGAAAACGTGGTTTCACACTGCAGCGACCTCAACAAAATGTTTATGACAAACAGATACTAGGTTTCAATTGACAGTTGCCTTACTTGAAACAACCTATGAAAAGGAGCTGCTGGTAGAAAACCTTCTGGATTGTGATGCAGCACTAACATTACTCAGTGCCTCTTCCCTAAAAACATCTCACTACACATCTGCTGGAAGTTAAGCACGTGTGAGTCTCTACCCAGCTGCAGATGAAGCCTTTGCAGTCAGAGCTTTAGTACTGCTAAAGCTGAGCAAATATATATCACACTACCTAGGCCACAAAATTCTTCCTCTTTTTTTATGAATTTTATAATTGAAAATATAGACTGCTGTGTTTTATTCCACCCTCCCATGTTTATTATTTCCCATAGCTGTTCTCCAAACAGTTATGAAGAGACAACATTCATGAATCCTAAAAAATAAAGCTCTGAGGTACAGTCTGAAGGCCAACTTATGAACTTCAAGCTGTTATTAACAGGATGGGGCCAAGAAACCTGCATCTGCCACAAGTGTCACCTGTCAAAGCCATTCATTCCTCTCCTTTCACCTTTCTTTTTCCTCTTTTCACTAACACATTTAGTTGGTAATTGGGAACTGTCCCACAGCCACATCATAAACATCCAAGCAGGAATAGGGTTTTAGCAGTTCCCACAGTAGAGTCTGATACAGAAGTTAAAGGGTCCCTTTATTACAAGAGAATTAATTTTAGAGAGTCAGTGGTGCATTCAGACCATATAATCACAAAATTTAACTGATGAGAAAGTTCCACCAGAGAGCACAAACTCTCTATTCACAGCCAAATTCTAAACTGTCTCCACAGAATATGTAAAGATATTAAAGATAATACCATAATGTAGCTGTAGTGCAAATAAGTGATTCATTACATTCTTGCATTTGGCAGAATAGATATTTAATTTCCTAGATTTATTTCTGATAAAGGTCAGAAAATCTTAGACTGTTGTCTGTTCTACAACTGGCCTTACACTGTATATATTTTGGGGAAAAATACCTAAATTATTTTTTGGAGACAGTCAGCTTTGTAAAAATAACAGTTGCAGTTGTGATGATTTACTGATAACTAACTTCTGCACAAGTTAGTGGCAACTTTCTCACTTGTCATTAAGCAAGATTCATTCTTTAGCCAAGAGCTGCAACCTTCCCTAATGATCTGAAGCCACTGAGAAATAAAATATTTGTATTTTCTCATTTGCATGTATTTTATCAGCCTGAGCATAGACAGCTGATAAAGGTTTGCTGTAGTCATCCAGAACTCTTATTTTTAGTGAAATAACTCATTTGAGATGTACACCTGGACTACTGAGTCAGCTGATCTACAATCTTGAGAGCTCAACTGAGTGCTTTGCTAATGAATTCATAAATCTGCCAGGGTGAGACAATCAAACTATGCATGAAACAAAGCAATCTGAGAAAACTGAATTTTTACTCTGAAATTATGAATGGTCTTGGTCTCCCATGAGGCAGGAATGATAAGGAGGTATACACAGTTGTGTAATATTATTCTAAGAGAGTTTAAGAAAGGGATAGGATACATTTTTTAGTGATTACAAATCTCTAATCTCTACTGTTAATCAAGTTTCAGTTTTTAAAGAAATGCAAGGCTCTTCTCTAGGGAAACTTCTACTTGGGCTTTTTGAGTTACTTTCAGTACAGAACCAAAGCATATGTGCTTTAATTAAAAATATTACCCTGTTTTAAATTAATAATACAATTTCTACTAGTTTATGTGAAACAGTTTGTCCAAGTAATTCTAAGGATGTTACTAAGAAATAAAATGAGTTTTTATAGTAAGATTAGAGGTTTTATAACAGCCAGGTTTTATAAAACTCCCAGATCTAATCCCTCATTGTGCTTTAGAGTATAGGTCTAAAACTTGTGAATGTGTATACCTGTAAAAAGGGCAGTAAACCTGGCTTGTGTATTTTTAATATCCATTTGAGAAAAAAGTAATATATCAGCAGTTTATCTAGTGAAAATTGTGAGCACATTTTTGGTTTCCCCAATATGCTCCCAGCTGTATATACACAGAAAGCAAAAACTACCTACAGTCTCTCTGGGAACATATTTTGACACATTTTCCTTTCAAAATGGCCTCTTCTGAAAAATAAACCTTCCAGTGCGAAGTCTGGGACATCTAAATTTTATTTAATTCTCACATTCTTCAACATCAATTATCAACATCTGCATTTAATCAGATGGGTTTCTAACCTTCTGTCACTCTGGGTCTGTAGACATTTTCAAATGTTATTTTGTTCAAAAGTGAAAAAATAGGAGCAGCAAGTTAAACAAAAATTGAAGTCAACTCAGAAAAGCATTAATTTGTTCATAGCAAATACAAAGGAAATCGAAATTCTTGTAAAGACTTTTTCCTCTTTCCATCAGCTTTAGAAAGAATGTTTCCTTTTACGAATACAAATTATTACTCCATTCCTTTACAATCCAATTAAACATTTCAAAATGCAAAAAACCTACTTTTTCCCCCCTAATGAGGATCATTTAATCATGCCAACACAAAGTGTAGCTTATCTGACCTAGTTAGATCTGCTCTGCAAGTATTTTGACAGAATTATTCCAATTTTCCTAAGGATAACACTCCAATGCGCAAAAGGCAGGTCTTTTTTTTTTTTTTAAGCCTGATACTAGTCCTTTAAGAAGAAAATAACTCTGAATTCCTGCAAACATTTTGGTCAAAGCTTCCTCACCCTGTTGTTAAAGAAAATGATGAAAAACATCCACTGGAGTAAACTGAGAAATCACAGAATCAAGATGAAAGGGACCCACAAGCATCAGCAAGTTCAAAAGAATTTGCCTCTCCTCTTAAAACATCTGCAAATGTTTCACATACTGAAATGTTTCTCAGTAACATCACAAATGAAGGTTGCTCCTAAAGCAGACTCCAGCTAAGGAAAAAGGAAACTGTGTGGGAGCCTTAACCATGGGCTGTAGGAAAGGAAAAAAAATGCACAATAGAAGGTGGGAGTAACTTCCTTTTCACCTGTTCTTTTGCCTCATTCTGACTGAACAACCAGCCTCACACTGCAGGAGAAAATGCCATTTTTCACTGCTGCACACAAAAATACCATAAAAAGCTGGTTTTAAGGGCAATACATGGCTGTACTACTGCAACTGTCCTAGTTCACAGCTATTCTAATTAAAACCCCTGAATTTTCAACCCCAAGAACACTGGATTGTTAACAAAAGCTTAATTTTGAAAGTAACAAGGCACAGAAACCAAGAAAAATGCTAGTGAATCCTTTGTCCTCTCCTCTTAAGCAGAAATACCTGCAGGACAAAAGAAAGGACAATTTTTAGTAGTCAGAACAGCAGGTGTGGAGGTTGCCAAGCAGAAGCAGATAAAGCATGCAGAGCAACAGAAAAGTGGCTTTCAACAATTTATCCTTTTCTTCTTTTTTTAAGCGTGCAATTTCTGGAACTGAAAAACCAGGTAAAACAAAGCTGTGCCGCTGGTGGTGACATCACATGACCCCAAGCTTTGTTTCACACCCTCTGTTTTACAAGATGTTAAAACTGGTTATTTTATGCCTAGCTTGGGGTGTCTGCAAATTTTATGCTGTGCACAGAGGTGGGTGCAAGAGGAACTGCATCCAAAGGCTTGTACAGAATTCCACAGAAATTCAGATTCTTGGCCTCCCATGGATCAAGCATCAAACACCCCTCTCCTCACTGAGCCCAGTGCAGCCGAGCAAAATGGAATGTAACAGAACCATCAGCTGCAGAACGAAGCCACAGTTGTTTAATATTTATCTCCGTGGGCAGGTTTACATCCCTCACATAGGACATAATCCAGGGTGTTCCAGCTACTACAATCAACACAACATTTTGGCTCCAAACAGCCCCATCCCTAAAAGTGGCCTTCATCTGAAACACTTCCCATTAATAGGTGCACAACTACAGCAACACACAGAGAACAGTTTGCCAGAACTTTCTGAAGTGGTTCTTCTGATAGTGAAAAGTGACATGCATTTCCCACTTTCCTTAGAGACCAAGAGAACCTCTCAAATCCAAATATTTGGTAAGTAAGGATAAAAGTACAGCATTCAACCCAGCAAAGCTATTTGCCAGCAAGCAATACTGCAGTCATGCACTCTGTTCCTTCTCACAGATATTTTGGAGTCCAAACAAATGAAAAAAAAAAAAGACAAGTGGAGGGGCAGCACTATTTCTAGTTTACAGAAAGGATGCTGATGCTCAGAGCACTCACAGTCATAAAGGAGGAATACTACTTGAGGACTGTACATTAAGTTTGTAGACCTAATGCTTTAAACAGGAAACACTGATTTAAAAAACCACGTGGAAAACAATCAGGGTAGGAAAATAGAACTTCACCTATGAGAATACAAAGTCACTTGATGTTTAAAAGATTTTTATTAAGTTTATGTACAGAAGAGAGCATGGCTTAGGAATTCTCCTGCATGCAATTTAGTAATGGTTAACTCTCAAGTCATGTGCAGTGATGGCTTCTGGACTGGTAAAACTGAGATGTGGTGGTCACAGGTTGAATACAACTTTCTGATAGGAACCAGATGCTAGCCACTGCATCTTTGAGATGCACTTACGAAGTCTCTGACCCAAAGAACTGAAAATTTAATTAAGCCTCTGTATGATTAAATACACACCTCAACTTAATGAAAGATTGTGATAAAAGGACACAGGGATATCAAGATCACTTTAAACCATCCTTGCTGATAACAAGTGTAGATATCTTTGAAGGATCACACCTAATCTCCACATTCAGATAGTGAAAAATAGCTCAAAATTAGGCAAAGATGCAAAATAAGAATATAGTTTTAAATAACAAGAAGTATTTTAAAAATCAGATGCTCTGTTTCTGGAAATTTTAGCTGAACAACTGCTTTTCCTCTGCAATAATACTACATTACATGCATTACCTCATAAAAGTTGACATGAAAAAGCCCTTACTCATAAAGGGAACAGTTTCTCACTCTCCTAATAACCCATTCTTTAGGGTATTTTAGCAACATGAAATTAGTTACATTTGGTAAGCAGCAATTTTATAACCATATAACACAGATAGTTTTAGCTATTTCCCTTCAATAGGGGACACAGAAAGCTGATAATAAAACATATTAAAACAACCCCTAAAACAACAAAAATAGCAACAACAAAAAAAAGCTGGAATTACAGCCTCCAAGGCAGGTAGGGCCAACATGCTTGCAAATTTTATGAGCAGAATGTTATTTTAATGCTGGTATCTCAAGGCTTTTCAAGGTCTGCTCCCAAACTGTTATGCCTATGGTAGCAGTACTTCTTGTCTAATAAAAAGCTCATCCTTTTGGCAGCTGCCACAGATGCTCATTCTTCAATCATTTTCTTTTCACCAACCATAAGGCCTTTGATGCCCACTTTGTAATATACTTATCAGTATGGATGGAGTCACATAGCCCAGACAATCCATTTTGTGTCTTGGCACAGTAAACTACACCCAAAATATATTGAATGGTGGAATCCTTAGACCTTCAATATAACTCAACTGAATCTAATGGAGTCTGTGAAGAGCAGAGAGGCTTTTTATACTTAAAATTAACCCATTTCAGTTACAGGTAACAAACCACATAAAGAGGCCTGATATGGAGAAAGATTGAGAACTGCCTTCCTTATTTTACTTGGAATGACAACTCACAGAGACATCTCTGAACAACTCTGGGGGAAAGACAGCTATTATATTAAGAAGCAAATTATAGAAATATTTAATTTCTAGCTCATATAAATGAGACAGAAACTGAATGACAACATAATGGGAAACAGAGTAGTCTAAGTAAGGAAATGGTAGACAGATAACCTGATTCTATTCCTTCTCATCTTCTACTTCTTTCAGCTGCTTAAATCATTATTTATTCCCTCCAGCAAAACTGCTGAATAGAAATTATCAGATCTGAAAACGCCTTTCTGTTCTTGAAATTTTTTCTGAATTATTATTTTACTAAAAATCAAAGTCAGCAGTCCATTCCTCAGCTTCCTTGGTAATCAACTGTCTTCTACACTACTAAACATTTTGCTCTGGTTTGTGGCATTTCAGCAAAGGTCATATGTCACTCTCTTTTTTCTTCGTCCTATATTTTTTTCCTCTTCAAACAAATCCTTATATTGGGTAAACTATTTATCCAAGAATCCTCATGTTTTAATATCTGGGCTTCAACATCAGTTAAAAGGGTAGGCACAGACTACAGTATGGTTTTGTAAAATTCCGATCATGTAATCAACATCTAGGATTACTGTCCTTTTTCAGGAACCATAACACTGGCAAAAGAGGCTTTTCCAAGGGCCCCTGAGGAGTCAGTGCCTCAGCTGCTGGAGCTACTGTAGATCCTAAGTGTAACCTCAAGTCAAACAAATTTCTGGATATATACTAAGTTTGTCTTAGACATAAATTTCTTCTATATTCCCCTAACGAGGCTAAAAATGTTATGACAGAAAAATTGATTCCTGAAAAATCTTCATGTAATTATCATAGCAATAAATTATTTCATTGCTTATATAAATGTCTGCTTTTCTTCAGACCTCTTATCAGCATGGACATCTTTTACTTCAATGACTTCTATTGATCAGCTGTAAATAAATAGTAAATGCTACTGGACCAGATTAGCATTCTCTTATATTTGCTTTACAAAAGGGCTGATTTGCCCTCACTGTATCACTACTTTTGCATCCCACTTCCCAAAAAAGTTTCATTTCTCAGTATCCTCCCTCTTTGGGACAAGTTCTGTGTCACTTGTCCAGTGAGAAATATGGGAGAAACTCAATAGTCTTTGATAAGGAAAGCAAGCTTGGATCATAATCCTTATTTCAAAGAAGCACTTAGAAAATGAAATATTGAAACATCAATTAATTTGAAGAAGTAAGGAAATATTTTACATTAGACTGATATTTACACATAGTTAAAAAATAGTATTTTCTTTGAGAGGGAACATTACACTAGGTCAGAAATCTTATCAACTGGAAACACATCCAGTGAGTAAGGAATTCAATTAAAAGGAGGCCTTGTTCTTAACCTGATGTATTTCTAGCTAGGAAATCTCACACGATGCTTCTCTGACATACCCTCTCTTTCCCCCCAGCTGCTGTCTTTATCTCAATTGTGTACTGAAAATGCCAAACCATAGGGCAAACCTGCAATTTCGTCATTCTTGTAAGCTCTAAGCATAGCAGCTTCTGAAGGCCATTTTGAACAATGAATTTCCAAATCAAGTAACGCAATTAATCATCTTCCTTGTATGACAAGGTAATTAACAGTAATTGGGAAGGACATTCTAAATTACAGAAATATCTCTCAGTCTAAGAAGAAAACTCACCTGGAAGCACAGCACTGATTAAAAAAGAATTCAAGGAAAATCACACTTAGGGAAACACTTCTCAGTTAATCAGGCCTTTAGCTTGAAACTGCAACATTGTGGGCACCAACTTCCACATCATCCCTCCCAGCAAGGCTCATAACCAGGCTTGGCATCGGCATTGTGCCTGACTTCCAAACTCCTTCCTTGTCAAAAAGGGGCTCTTCAAATGAAGAGGGATGTAAAATATGCTCAGAGAGGAGGGCAAGATTCATGTGGAGTGGTAGCTTTCCTCAGGGAAGTCAAGAGGTGGCAACCAGAGCTGAAACATCACAGTGTGCTAAGAATCCCTGCGGCATATTAAAGAGTGAGTGTGTTTGTTTCTCTAGCATGAAAACACCTGGAATCTTCAAACAGATTGTCCTGGTTCAAAAAGGAATTGAGTTTTTTTGGGATGTTGTGGTCAAACCAATAGGTGCTCAGATTTGAATATTGGCACCTGGTGTGGCCACTGAGGACATGGACACGCCTCTGAGAACACAGGGGGTTAAAAGCTGAGAACTCGGAGGGTGAAGCTTTCTTGGGTTCCGTCGGCCGGGTGAGGTAGGCCAGGCCTTGGGCAGAGAAGGGAGGTGAAGGCCCCTGCAGGATGGAAGGGTGGAGGAACCCTGAGAGGCATCGGGCAGCCACTCCCACCCCAGGAGAGAGAGAGAGAGAGAGAGAGAGAGAGAGAGAGAGAGAGAGAGAGAGAGAGAGAGAGAGAGAGAGAGAGAGAGAGAGAGAGAGAGCGCGCGCAGGTGCCACCGTAAATTTGATAGCATGGCCGGCCAAGAAGGAGAAGGCGGGGGTGCGGTGAGAAGGTGCCTGGCAGGGCCGCCATGGGAGTTCTGGACAGGCAGAACCTGAGATTTTTAACCCTTTTCTTGGATGATGGAAACCTTACAAATGCTGATCCTCCTGCAGTTGAATGAGGAGATAAGAGATGAGATAAGAGGAAATGGGCCACAAGAGAAGTTGAGAAGAATCCTAGGTGGGAGGGATGATGGAGTGGCCTTTGGCTGGACTTTTCTTGTATAACCATGGACAGAAGCATCTTTCCTGTGACACAGAGACTGCATTTGGGGGAGGCAATGGCTCAGAGCCAAGAGAGTGCAGTGATGTTATGTGAAGGAGTGCGTGAACAGAGACAACAGGTGAGGAGGGTGGTGGTGGCCCTCTGTCTTCAGGGAAGAAGATCTCTGTTCTCAAGACCCCTTGGCCCCAGGGGGTGAATCTGGGGGAGACAGGTGTCCCAAAAGTGAGAGACTGTGCTTTTTTTTGGAACTGGGCAAAGCACCCTTAAAAGGGGAACCCTAGAAGCAGCTCTGGTCCATGTGCAGTGGTGAGAGCACTGGGCATGGAAGGAAGAAGTCACGATGCCAAATGATCTCCAGGATGGCAAATGATCTCCAGGCAGTGCCACGTGTGACATGGAAACACAAGAGGTTTCAACTGTGTTTCCAGGGGAAGCCTATGGTACAAGAGGGACTCCTCTCTCCTTGATGAACTGAGAATTGATTATCTAAAGGGTGGTGATGGACTGAGAGTTGGTGATCTGAGGGGTGGATGTATTGGAAATTTGGTGGGAGGAGCAGGAATGTTTTTGGAAGGTTTTCATTCTGAGCTCTGTGTTTCTTTTTATATATAGTTGTAGGTTAATAAATTTTTTCTTCTTTATTCCTAAGTTGGAGCCTGCTTTGCTCTATTCCTGGTCACATCTCACAGCAGACACCAGGGAGAATATATTTTCATGGGGGCACTGGCATTGCGCCAGTGTCAAACCATGACATAGATGAAACAAGCCATGAAGAAATCCAGGAGGCATTGTTTCTTAAAGCAAGCAGAAAGGAAAATTGGTTAGGAAGGAAGATGAATAATACAATTAAAGGTTACTTGGTTGATGCTGCTGGGCAGGGCTGGCATAGCATCCAACATTCTTCCAGCCGTGGGCTGAGGGTGGGCTGGTCCCACCAGGGGACACAGCCAAGCCAGTGACCCAAACTGACCAAAGGGATACTCCAGACCCTGTGACATTGATTCAAACAAAAACTAAGAAAAGGAGGAGGAAGGGGGAGCATTGATTATTTACTATGTTTGCCTTCCAGAACCACACTGGAACCCTGCTTCCCTTGGATGTTGCTTGCTGATGGGAAGTAGAGAATAAAATATTTGGACGTTTTCCTTTGCTTGTGCAAATCCAATCTTGGCTTTTGCTTTAATAAACTGCTTTATCTCATCCTCCTTGTTTTCCATCACATTTTTTCTACTCTGTCCAGCTGAGGAGTGATAGAGCAGCTTGGTGAGCATCCACCATACAGATACTGGGTTTACCTGGCAAAGTTCTGTTAGTAGAGGGAGGGCTACAAGGGTGGCTTCTGTGAGAAGCTCCCAGAAGCATCCCCCATGTCCATCAGAGCCAATACCAGCCCAGGCACCAGGACAGACCTGCCACTGGTGAAGGTCAAGCCTAGCAGAGAAGGTGGTGACACCTAGGGAATAATGGATTTAAGAACAAAAAAAAAAGTTCATGCACAGCTGTAATTGGATACAGAGAAGAGTGGGGTGAGATGTGATGAACTGCCATTAACCCCCTTTCCCACCTCCCTGTGCTGCTGGGAGGGGAAGAGGGAGAGAATCGGGATTAATCCTGGGAAGGGGGGAGTGGTGGGGGAGCATGTGTTTTCAATATTGCTTTTACTTCTCATTATCTTGTTCTTTGTTAATAAACTCAATCCATTACTCCAAGTGGAATCTCGTTTTCCCATGACAGTGATGGGGGAGGGATCTCTCCCTGCCCCAATCTGACCTCCAGAGCCTTTCCTCTCCTCTGTCCAGCAAAGAGAGGCAGTGATAGAGAGGCTTTGATGGGTGCCTGGCATCCAGACAGGTAAAATCGACCACAAAAGTGATAGCAATATACTAACTTTTGAAGGTCTCTGACTGGCTGCTAAATGCCTGAAATACAAGACAAAGAAGTGCCCTTAAGAAGAGAACTGTGGGGATATCAGCCCAATGAACTAGAAACAAGCAGCTTCAGTTGAACTGTTTCAATTGCAGCTGTGTAAGGCAGTCAGTTCAGGAGAATATCCATGTAAAGGACAAACAAAGCATCTGCAACCAAAACAGTAATTTTAAAAATTCAGGGCAGTCCTATTGGTCTGACCACCCACAGACATCTTCAAACTTTCTGTGGGAAAGAGGGATCAGTATGTTTTTGAAAGCAAATATTGCTATTAAAAAGGGAGATCTCCCACAGAAGGAGAGGTTTCAGAGCATACCAGTGCTTGAAAGTGGTGTCTGCCTCAGCTAACCTGAGTAAAGTGGTTATTTTGTTGTTTGTCTTAGAGATGGAAGGGAACAAGAGCCAACTGAGTTCAGCCTTCCTCCAACCAGGAGCACATCAGTGGCTCTCTGAGGCTACTCACACGGGGCAAACACCAGCACCACCAGGAAAACTTTAGTGGAAACTTCCATTTTGGTCTCACAACCAGCATCTAGATTATCCAGCTTTTCTCCAGTCAGGAAAGCAATAGCATTGTATTTCAATTTGCTTTTGTATTTGGAGCATGAAAAGCATTCTGGAGAGGTTTGTTTTGCCCAAAGGGGAAGAAATAATCACAAACATTAAGTATTTATATTGCACTATATATATTAATGTCACCTATTTTCAGCACTAAAAGCCAGACTAAAGCTTTTTTTGCTTTTAATAAAATTTGTTATTGAAAATAAAAACTCTTTGTAAATTCTGTATAGTTCATATTGTTCTACCATGCAAATATATGGCTCAGATTGCTCATTCGTATGAAGATAAATATGTTTATTCTCCCACTGACTCAGTGCTATGAGAAACTTAAGTTACTTAAAAGTTACCCATAACATAACTAAAAAAAGAGTATTTAAATCCTTCAGAGCCTTCTTACTGGGAAAAGGTAATCCAATAATTAAAGAGAGCAGCTTTTCATCAGGAAAATCAGCAGTTTTACAACAAAAAATAGCTACTGAGGTAAACATTAGTATTTTCTTCATTGTTACAAACATGATTCAATTTGAACATGTGCATACATAATTTCCATATATTTAAACCCAGTCTGCAGACAGGACCCAGTAGCCTGGAGTGGTACTTTATTTTTCAGCCATGCACTAGCTAAAAATTCTATCCAGCTGCTCAGCACTCCAAAAGCAACCAACAATTTGGGTCAAAAGTGTGCTAATCAGTGTAACAGATTTTTTTTAATAACCACCAGAGTGCTGACATGCCACTGTGGGCACATCCTCCTCTCCTGGACAAGCACAGCTCTGGCACAGGGCTGCAATCCCTGAGCATCAATGCAATTCCCTCTGTTCTTTGCAGAGTAAGCACCAAAATAAAAAAAAAAATCAAAGATCCTCCTTCTCTTAATGGACTTGGACCTCTTTGATGTCTCACTCTTCTAAGGTGAAGCTTTTTAAATATAAAAATTGCTCTGTCAATAATTTCAAACAGTATGACTTGTGCTTAAACACAAGTTTCACTTCTGGAGAACAAGTGATGTGAAAGTGATTTCCTTCATTACTAGAAGATTTCTGTAGTGTTTCCAGATAATGTATTTCCAGGCATTCATCTTAAACAACAAGAAATGTTCTTGGATATTCATTTTTCTTGGAAGTATTTCTGAAGGGTTTTAAAAACTGTCAGGTAAATTCAGAGTGCCTTAATAAAAAGACTCCTTATGTACAGCAGCTTGACTTTCACCCTTTGGATTTTGCAAAGTTATTGCTGTCCTTTTGGTCAAGCCAAAAGGATTCTGTATTGGACAAAGGTGAAATACTTCATGGGAGCAACACTTGGGAACAGAAACTGATTCCAAAGATTTTGAAATATTGCTGGGTTTAACTGAATTACATAAAACTTGTCTTTTGAAAGTTTCTTCCTCCACTGTACTTCCCACTAAAATAGAAATGGGATTTTAGACTTTTCTGTTTTACCTGTCCTCAGTTGTTCGGGCAAAACTGATTGAAAAGCATTCGATACATGTGATAAATGTGACACAATACATAGGATTTGATACCTGTGACATGTATCACATGACACATATAACATCATATCATATGACATGTGATCCATGACATCTTATGACAATATGATTACAAAAATCATATTATACAATAATTCATGGCAAATACAATAGGTGACACATATACAATATATGTGATAAATATGAAACATGATTATTAATGGCATATATATTATATATATGAGATATGATATAACAGGTTTGGGTTTGTTTTTTTGAGAAATCCTCATAAGAACAGATTAAGCTCACTTGTTTTCTGGATTTTTTGTGTATTTGAAGAAGGGGCAGGTTTAGAAAAAATAGATGAGTCACAACCTTTTGCAGTCCTGAACCATCAAGAAAGCAATGATTTTCATTACCACAATACCCACTTCATTTTCAGTGAAAACTTTAAATATCGCATATATTCTCCACTTAATAGCTGGATTTTCTGCAATCTGCCTGGATTAAGCTATATTGTTTCAAGACATTAAATGTAACAAATCTCATTTTGCAACCTACTACAATATGTTTTAAAAGCTAATTCAAACACCCCTTTACTGCCTTTCAGTAAAAATCCCTTATTAACTATGCTGAATCATGGCACACTATATAAATGGAAGCAAGACTCTAATAAAAGTTGAGATATTAATAAAAATGAGGAGTGGGAAGATGGATCAACAACTGAGAAAGCCGCTTAGCAACGATAAGGGTGCAGAAATGAAAAGGATGATGCGCACAGGAAGCAAATTTATGCAAAACACAGGCTGGAGTACAATTGAACAAGTATCTGCCTTTGAGTAATAAAAAAGCTTTTCTTTCACATGCTTAGGAAAACATATTTAGTTAAAAAACATTAGCACTTGCTACTGGTAACTGGACTACCAGGTATGGGACAGATATTTTTGTACACTGTCACAGTTAAAAAGAGTCTTCTGCCCTAAATGCATTTTGAAATTAAAACCAGTCATACAGAATGAAAATTCAAAGCCTGTTACAATTATATGAAGACTCAATGTAGCTAAGGAAGAACGTAACTGAAAACAGGAGGAAGGGTGGTATTTTTTATTTCCATAGTAATCATCATATAATACTTCATAATTGAGAAAAGTTTTAAATCACTTTACAAATGCCTTGGAAAGAATTCCTTGAGCCCTTGGAACAGTGTCAATTTTGCTGCCCAGAGTCTCAGATCCAAACAACTGATGTCTGCTTTGTTTTAGCCCACATCTGTTCAATTGGTACCATACAATGGGCATCCTTGTGTGGTTTTTACCAAAATATCCCCTCTGCCCAGTCTCTCATCTCCAGAGAATCCAAAGGTTAAACGACCGTGACCAATCAACTGCAACAAGTTACAGATTTTAAGAAACTTAAAATAAAGAAACAAACGATTAATATATTTAATGAATTACTAGTTAAACAATGCTGCACATACCTGTGAAGGGCCTTATTTGAAATGTCAGCCTTGCTATTGTTAGGCAGCAGTGAATACACAAAGCTCAAGTATTCTGGCACTAGAGCTCTGCTGTGCCATTTTCTGTCCTTCTCCAAGATCAACTTCATCAAAAGGGTGGGCTAAGTATTGATCCAATAATTGACTCTAATAAGAGAGGTATGGTGGGAACAAGACTTCTGGATAAGCTCACATTATCTAAATCAGGAGCTGCCTACTGGCCCTTGCTGATGGATTGGTCACATGTGATCACTGTTGTTTCCCATCTCTAGGCACAGCCCTGTGAAGGGCCCAGCTCTGGGGGACAGACTGCTGTACCCCATGCTTCACTTCCAAAATCAAGCACAGAATGGTATTCTAGGAAGAGAAACAAAGCTAACTAAACCACACCAAAATTACACCAGGACAAGGAATCTGCTGTCCACTAAAAGCCTCTTGTAGAAAAGGGGTAAATTAAGGGTCCCTGAGCAAAACCTCCCAGGCAGATATTCAGACATTCCTGGGACACCTCTCACCTATCTTTAGAAACTTCCTACAGCACACAGATGTGTATCTATACTGAGTTCAGTGGAGAGGGGCTTTCCACATGCACATCAATATGAACATCTCCGTTTGGAAGACAAAGAAGGTGCTTCTTACTTCACGGGTGAAGAGAACTCCACTGTGCATGAATACACCAAGTCCTAAGAGTCACATCTTATCTACCAGCACTGGGCACCAGCAAATGGTGAGACAGCTTTAGGAAACCTTATTTCTGGCAGCAGTTGATTGTCTTTTAGTCAAATGTGACAGAGAGGGCCAACTACAGGTTGGCCTCATCATTAGAAATAAATAAGGAGTACTGCACTGACAAGAGACCAGGGAAACACAGGAAGACCATTGGAAGATGCAGCTTTGAACTTTCTTGAGGAAATGAGGATGTGCCAAGTGAAGAAAACCCAACTATACACAGTGGACAGCAACTATGCAAACTGCAAAGAACCCAGACTGTTACAAGCAAAAAATATCTGATGCTGAAAGTTGCCTGCGGACCTCTGGAAAACTGAGAGCACAACTTCCTGCCATGTGAAGGACCGATGCAGGGACTACAAGAAGATTACTTCACTTAACAAGAGCACGTAAGAACCAGAGCTTGCATAACACATCACTGAGAACCATGTCAGTAGGAGAATTAATTCAAAAGTATTCTGCTTCAGAGTTAAGTACAAGGTTTTAGGAGAAGATAAGCAAGACTATCAGCCTGAAATTAAACAGGCTGCTTATTACATTTGTTTTTGGCATACCCAAGTCACCATAGTTAGCCAAATAATGACCTCCAAACTTAAAGAAAAAGCACTTCACAGGAAGAAGTTAAACTGAGGTGCAAGAGCACTTTGCTTTTGCCACAGCAGAATATAGAATAAAATGCTTCAGTAAATGAACTGAGAAGGGTGCAGGACATAATGGAGGAGGAATTACCCATCACTGAGATTAACTGGTTGCTCATTAGCCAGGCCATTCCTGCATATATCAAATTGCTACCCCAGGGTCCAAGGACAATATTAACATGGTAAGAGAACAGATCTCAAAAATTCAAGCACTCAGCAGTCTGTGCCTTAAGACACAGAGCAGAGGTTTTTCTCTCATACAGCTGTTGGAATAACCTGTACAAGCAGAGCATGAATGCCCCTACAGCACAAAAGGAGGTAGAACTTAGATACTGACTGAAATGAACCAATCAAATACATAAAAAGAGAATGAGAGGGAAAAAACCTGGAGAGATAAATGACTGCATGTATTCCCGGTATCTTAAGACAGCACAAGTATAAAGCTGTTGGAAACTCAGAATACCTTTATGGTACCCATTAAAGAAATGTATTCTGTAGATTACTTTCCCAGCAAAGAAGGCAAATAAAGGAAAAGCATAGATATTTTGGTGATATAAAAGGTTAATGCTAGTAAAGCTTAAGTCTTAACCTAAAAGAAACAGCATGACTATACATGAGTCTGAACAGCTCTAGAAGGAACTAGAATTCACAGAGTAAAGCAAAGAAAGGTAAATTCCCTAAAAATAAAAACAACATTAATACCACATTTGCAAATGGAGGCACCTTAGACTGTTCAGGCGACCACAAATATGCTACAACAAAGGGCTGTTGCAAAAACAACTCAATTTCCTGCAGTATCCGATCTGAGTTGCTGTTTGCCGTTTATAATGTTCAGTGATTGCTGTCTCCTCGAGACAAACTCACATGAGGACTATTATCTAGATAGCAGTCTTCATAAGTACTTTGGCTAAGCGTACTCTGTGACTCCACAACAAACCAAATTCTTTTGCAACACCACTAACTGCAACTTGCTTTGCCAAAGATGTGCTGATTACCTTGGCTAGAGGACAGGTAAAGACACTAGGAGGGAAAATCCCTCAACATCTGCTGGCTTATTGAAAACAAGGCTAGTTTCCATATGGATAAAACTTACACTTTATAGGGGAAGGAAGATTTGACAACCTCAGGGGATTTTATTCTTGTTTGGTGAGGAGACACATCTTAAGAATCCTTTATATGAGGAACTGCATCCCTGAGAACACATAGTTTTAAAGCAGTCTGAATAAACACTGGGAATCTGATCATGTTGCAAGTCTCTTCTCTCACTATCAAAGAGTCCAATTCCTATTGCTAACCAAAACACTGCACAGGGAGCAAAACCAAGAGCCATTTCTGTCACAGAAACTTTAAATCTGTACAAGAAACACAGCACAATGCCATAGTGGAAAAGAGGTTTAGTGCTGTCACCTGAGAAAAGCCAAGTATCTACAGAACTCTGATGATCAGAGTGCATGCAGGTATCAATGTCTCTGCTCTCAGTGGATCATGTACCACTGCCATCATCCAGCCATCAAGATGCTGTCTCTAAGTTAAGGGATTTCCAGTGAAGACCAACCTCTATCTCTTTTTTTTTGCGATTCCAGGTCTCTTTTCCTCTCCCACTGCTGCCCTTGATGCTGAAAACTAGTAAAGCAGGGCTTCCACATTCCCACTGTTACTTTGTCAAGCTTTGCCCATTCAGTCCTTCAAAGACTCTGTGCCAGAAGGCAAAGAACTGCACAGGCTTAACAGAATTTCTTGACCAAATTTATTTATTTAGGAGTTCCAATTCCTTGAAACTACGACAAATCCCAAGACACACTTTCCCTTACACTGAGCTGACTCCCTCCTCAAAGCACCCACAGCTTGGAGAACACTTCCTTGCCTTCAACCAGAAATCATTCTATCAGGATCCATCACTCACTGAGGAACCGGGGGGATAAAATGGTAAATGAAATTCATGCTGGTAAATGCAAAGTAATGCAGGGAGAAAATCCCTTTCTCTCAGCACTGGGTGGGCTACTGCATCTTAGAGAGACAGGAAGGCTATAATGAAATTATGCACATCAGTTCTATGCAGATAGTGATTTAGTACTCAGTAGCATATAGAATTTCAGAAGCTGATGAGAAAAAAAAAAAGGGGGGGGGAAAGAAAATCTCGTTATAACATGGTATGATTTTTCTACATCTCTAGAGCTGGAAAGAGATCAGGAATGACAAGGATAGTAAGAGCTGTAAAATGTTTTCTGTATGCAAAGCATTTGAACAGACTAGGAAGATTCAGCTGGGAAGGAATTTGATAAAAGTCTACAAAAATTTACAAGAAGCGTTGACAAACTGAATAGACAGCAATCCTGCATCACTTCTCATAATATAAAAATTATCAGGCACCACTTTGAAAAACAACAAAAGGAGGAGGATTTCCCACACAGCATGCAGTTTAATTGTTCTCTTTATGACAAAAGCTTGCTTATCTTTCAAGAGCAATTCGGCAAATTCTATGGATAAAAACTCCCACCAACAGCTATTAAACACCAAACTGACTCTGCTGCCAGACAGAATGTACCTGTGAGGCAGCCAGCCAGAAGCTGAGAGGGTGTATCTAGAGAAATACAATTTCCCTATACTTAGATAATAATATACCTAGCCCAGGCAGTAGTAACAAGCTAGAAAGATGCTTAACCTGATCCAAACATTCACTCTTACACCCTTGTCCTGTGTCATGCGCCCAATCCAAGAGTCACACCAGTCATTAAATTGTTTCTAAGAAAGCAGCTATTCCCTTTTGCTGTCACAATGAAACAGAAATGAGATCTCACTTTTCTTTCTAAGGAACCTAATACTGTACAGATATTTATGCCTTATTGCATCCTGCTGATCACTTGTGTTTTGATAGCTTTACTTTCTGTTGTAGTGTGCTTTATATGGTGCAGAAAAATGAAGGGTTTGTGTTCTGGTGACCTTCAGCTTTGACCAAAAGCTGCCACATCACACCACTAAAAAAACAGACCACGCAGAAGAATTTAGTTTTTAAATTTTAAGTGTCACTTTACTACTTCTGTCTTAAAGCAATATGGTCTCCAGACATTATTTCATCATTCTGATGGGCCAGAACTGCTCCTAACTACTCATATCATTACATTTGCAGAGATCATTCACTCTTGTGACAGAACAAACTCCAGGTTTAGGTGCTGGTTTATGTATGTTAAGGCCTTTCTGTTTAGCATTGTTGGAAATTCTGGTTCCCATTCACAGGGGAAGGAAGGCCAGAGAAACTGCCATCCCAATTAATTCTCATTGCATCCCTTGTAATTTGAAAAAAATCAAAAATTCAGGCTCAGAATTTTTGAATTCTTGCTATGAATACTTGCTGGATGACTGTGTTTGTTTTTGGTGTATCATTACGTTTGTCAGCAGTAGCAAGCAGTAGAACACAGAGCTTACTTCACTGGGTCTGCTTTGCTACTCATAGCTAGAAAACTCAATTTTGGTTACATCCTTCTTCCTGCTCCCCCAGATGAATAAAACCATCATTCTGATGGATTGCACTCAGCTTGGATACAGAAACAACATGTGAGATAATTCCACCTTACAACCAAAGAGGTATTTGTCACAAAATACTCTTTGCAGGTACTGAAAGAGGATTTTAAGAATTGTGATTCTATCATAAACAGAGCCATTATGGGCTTAAGAACTGAAGATACCAAGTTCCTTGGGGACTATGTCTTAGCTTTGTTTTCAAGAAAAGGTTATAGGTGATCTACTCCCTTCAACAAAGCTTTGGGGATTTTTTAGTGGTTTCCTGAACGCTTCAAACTCTAAGTCTCTGGCTGTTTAATCATGGAAAATGCTCTTGTGTAAGAGGATCGGATTTCTGAGGGCTTGCAATGATGATGGCTCTGGAAACAAACTGATCATATCAGTGCTCAGCATCTCAATTCACAGGAAAAAACACGTTCTTGTGGAGGGCCCCTCTGTGCCAGATACAAATTATCCATAAGGGCCATGCAACTGACAGGCGTTTTTTGTTGTTTTGGCAGCTGAATTGGAAGAAAACTAGAAAAGAAATTAATGTTTAAATGGGCTAAACATTTGTTTGGTTTTGATGCTTGAAACTAAAACACCAGAACAGTTACTTCATACCAGGCAGAAAGGAAAAGGAAAGGAAAAAGCAAAGGAAACAGGAAAATTATTTTCCAAGTTCTGATCAGCACTGCCTGAAACAAAACCATTGCTACTGGTCACTTCCCATGGAAGACACAAGGAGGAAAAAGACCCCAACAAATACTTTTGAGATAGAAGCCTGGCTTATTTTGGAAGTTTGTTGGCAGCTGCTGGGCAGCCAGCCCATGGCAGCAGTAAACTGCAAAATACAGTCAATCCCAACCTTGGTAACTAAAGCAAATTACAAGATTTCCACTTGCCTGCTTAAGCCCATCTGAAAAAGGATACAGGGCTGACAATACAGAACAGGGAAGGTAGAGTAAATTTAGAAACTAAGGCGAAATCTTAGCTTTGATGGTGAGTGATCACATTACAGTTTTACTTACATGATTTATTTTATACAGGGTTTTTAATTGTTGAAATATTCAGGAGGTAGTAAAAACATTGCTCGCCTTCTGTGCCTAATTATTAAAAAAGACAGTAATATAAACACATCCTCCTTAGGAAAAGTATTGACTTCCTTGAGAATATTTCTCCTCTTTTATCTTTCCTTGAAAAGCGACTGGTACCAAGAGCTGGGGCTTTCTATGACACAGGCACAGTACAGGGTGCTCCTGAAAATCATGGTGGGAGCTCTAGCTGGAGGCTTTAAGGTTGCTTTATAATAACCATTGATTTAAGACTACTGGATTAAATTTCAGTGATCAAAAGAGAAAAATAATGCCTTAAATGTTTCAAACTGTGAAGTCTTTGAACATACTTATTCTGTATTTCATTTCCATCACTGCAGTAAGTTTGGAGCAATGTTATTTATACTCAACACAAAGGAATAAATTGTATTATTAATAGTTCTCAATCACTTGAACTCATGTTCATGCTCCTGAAAATTTCCCATTGCAGTCCAAACTCAGAAGGTTTAGGGAGAAGCTAGGTGGAGTCAGGGAATAGTAATCAAGGTTAAAAACTGAACCAAAATTTGGAATAAGCACTAACCTGCTTGCAGTTCTCATCACAGAGAGCAGACCAATAGAGAAGCACAAAATGAACACATGTAATGCAAATTAATTTTAAGAAGAGCTATGTAAGCATGTACATCCATATTAACTTCTCTCTTGTCCAATGGATTCTAGAAAAAAAAAAAGCACCAAACTTCAGATTCTGGCCTTAGGGCTTAAATGAGTAATGATGGATAGAACTTTCCCTGCTATTAACATGTCACTTATGAGAAAGAAGAGACTGTCTAACAAAGACTGAATTAATGGACTGTATGATACAGAAGTGTGGAACTCTAATCACAGAAACAGGGAGTGGATGGGGCTGGCAGGGACCTCTGGAGACCATCCAGCCCAACCCCCCTGCTCAAGGATCACCTGGAGCAAGTTCCACAGGACTGCATCCAGGTGGGTTTGGAATCTCTCCAGAAAGGGAGACTGCATAGCCTCTCTGTGAAGCTAGCTCCAGTGCTCTGTTACCCTCACGCACTTACAAGCTCTTGACTCCTTCCTCACCCACTCCTTGGCAGAGCTCAGCACATTCCAGTCACTCTCTCCCATAAACAGCAGCTCCACCACCTTGCCTTGCTGCCCTGGCTTTCCTAGAAGGAATGTAGCCATCCACAACTCTATTCCCACCATCTCTCTGTGGCTGCAATGAGATCATGGCCCCAGTGATAAAGAGCAGAAAGGCAAAAGTAGTACCACTGCTGCCAATTCCCCTCCTCATTAATTTCTCATTGTTATATTTAGCTTACTGTCCACGAATGCATCCCAATTCCAGCAGACTGGACTCAGCAAGGGTCTACTTTCACAATAGCAGCCCTCAGGCACATGGGGCTTGACCCTGCTCCCATTCAAATAAACAGGAATTTGGCCATGGACTTGCAAAAGTAGGATACCTGTCTTGAAAACAGTTATTTCCTATTAAAGAAAACCCTGTTCAGTAACTCTTCCCTTGTGCCCTTCTACTCTAAAATAAAGGTGAATTGTTGCAAGACAAGCTCATAATTTATCAATATAGTTCTGTGTATGAGGGTCCTAAATAGCAATTATCACCAGCAATATACAATATGAGCTGCTTTCTTATGTAAAATTTGTTTCTGAGGTAAACAAACCCTCTGGAATTTCCAGGAGCTGCCTCTGACCCACCCTAGCTGGGAGATGAACAGTGAAAAGAAGGAAGGGAAATGGGAAGAAGAGTGTCAGGGCCTGATCTCTGCAGCAGAGGTGAGCACAGTGATTTGTGCATCCTGATGATCTTCCAGCAGAAAAACTACTTGTCAAAAACCACTGGGTAGAAGCAGAACAGCACCAAGGCCATGGGACCCTTTCCATTCACCACCTGCCCTGAAGGGGCTGTGGGACAGGATGTGGCTCCGTGCCACTGCCCTGGACAATGTCCCTGCACTACAGCAATCCCTCTGCCAGCCCCTTACACGATTTCCCACAAGAATTCACAGATTTGCCCAAGCAGGGATGAGAGGGGCTGCAGCACAAAGTAATAATTAACAAATCTCCAATGTGTGTCTATAGAATCTCCTTACAGAGCTGGCTCCAGTGATTGTTCACTTCCTGGCTGGAGCCCAGTTTTCTAAATCCCTGCCAATAGTATTTCTAAAAATGAATTTCCAGCAATATCTTAATCAACAAAATGTTGCCACATCACAACACTTCACAACAGAATCACAATGAATTACTCTTAAACACCACACAATTAAAAAGGGTAATGTGCATTAAACTGAACTTGCCTCTGAGAAGCGGTTTCAGTACTCAGAGCAGCCACTCACTGATTTCTGCCATGACTTCTGCATTCCAGCCCAAGAAGCCAAATACTGAACCAGTGTTTTATTCAGGTCAGGGCTCCTTTACCACTAAGGGAAATTTAACTGACAATATGAATGTTAAAAGAATGAATGTCTTGTTTTCACGACAAAATAGAAATGAAACCCATCCTGTGAAGATGTTCAGTTTCCATTCATTTCCATTCACACACACTTGACAACTCCCTGCTTTGGGGTAAAATGTTCTTCAGGACTATGAAATTTTGGGCTGCAGCTTTCAAGTAAACCATTCAAACGGTTTTGTGTTCAAGCTCTGCTTTTTGGGATATTTGTACCTTTAGAAATAGAAATGTTTTGTATCTTGAGGATAGGAAGCTTGGTCTATTATCTTGGCAGCTTTCTGTCCAGTGACATGCAATGGTTATCCTGAAACAAGACATGAACAAAGAACCCTAACTTAACTCTGGAGTTTAATGCATATTGAACACTTACATTTGCCATTCAAGAAAAAGTGTCTGAAGTGGATGCAATTTCCTTGGAAAAGTTAATCTCTCTAGACTTCTGCCTGTATTTTCAAATGTTAAAAAAGTAATTACCTGAAAAGTGACATAAGGGGAAAGTACGTATGCTACATGCTTTACAAGACAAAGCTTTTTAAATTTTAATAAGTATACAAATTATTGGGCAGTAAGTAAAGAAGAATTTAACAAATGTTCATGCTGTTAAGACACCACGGGGAAAAATGCATTTCCCCAAATGTTCACCACAAAAACAAACCAGTCCAAGATGGAAGATAACGAGAGAAAATTGTACTCTGACTACCACAAGCTGCAAATTGTGTGAAAAAGCAGCCCAGAGGCTCTCACGTATGGGAATGCAACACAAATGGCAAAAGTACTAATCTATATCTTGCCACCACTTCCTTGCACCCAGCAGCTCCACTTGGCAGAACAGTGCCTTTCTAGTGGCAAAATTAATGGAATACATGGATTCGGGAAAGAAAGGAATCACAGATATCTATGAGTTACATTTGGAAACCCTTGCCTCCAACAGCCTTTAGGTGATTCATTTGAACCCCTCTTAAAGAAAAAGCCTGTAACTGGGAAGGATTCATTGTTCTGAAACAGCAACACAGGAATGTCAGTAAAATGAGGGCTGGAACATCTCCACCTTAAAAAAAAATCTATCCAAATAAAGAAGAAGAAAAAAAAGTTTTAGTTAGGAACCAGTCTGGCTAGAGTACGACAACTCAGAGCAGCAGAACTGCAATCCAAAGTTTTCCTTAGTAACTTCCAAGAGTCTCCCACATCAGCGTGGAGGAGAAAGGGCATTTTGCTTCTTCAGGTAAATTGAAATCCCACTGCCTTTTCTGCTTGATATAGCAAATCCTTTGTGCAACAGCTACTACATCACACCTCACTGCTCACTCCTGATATCACCTAAGGGGCTCAAATGGCATCCATTAGAATAAATAAGATTTTATCAGTAACCTGCTGAAGCCTCAGTTGTTTCTCTGGACAGGATGAGAGTGGATAATCCTTAACAGTGCTGCCAGGAATGCCCTGAGATTTGCTGCTTGCAGTGCTTGGTCTGCAGATCTGTTCCTTCTAAGAGCTCTGAAGTGAAGCTCAGAACAATGCTTCATGCTCTGTGTTATGTGAGCCTGGTTCTTTATTAGGAAGTTTCTTTCTAGCTACTGAAGTATGTTTAGGAATACATCTTGTTCCTATGGAAATCTGTGAGAATTCTGCCCTTGCCTCCAAATAGAGCAGGAACAGACTCCCTGTCTGCAACATCAGACATCTTGGCATAAAGTGAGAAAATTGGGAGGGCCTGCTAAGCTTCACTGGTGTGGAAAGGTCAGCCTACAAATCAAGGGACTCCCACAGGAGAAGTAGGAGGGCTGCAGCACATGCAGACAGGAGGCCTCTCCCTGCCTTATCCCCAGAGAAAATCCCAATTTCAGTCCCTGACTCCTTCCCCCTGCCAGCCTGTCCTGGCAGCTGAAAAGGCAGAGCAGCAGCAGCATCTCATGGCTGAGGTGCTGCTGAACCCATCACTGTGAGCAATACAGGTATGGGAGAGACTTGAATTTCAAAGTAATTTGAGCTGACATCTCTATTTTACAAGTAGAAAATACACCAAGGTCCAAAACTTCCAAAATGACTTGGGAATTTGAGCATGTGAACAACCAGGCATCTCAGAGATGGGGGAGAGGCATCCCTCCAGAAGGTGTTTTTCAAAACACAGATTTCTTTGGGTTTTTTCAAACTTGGGCCTTAAAAGCCTAAGTAGTTTTGAAATTATTATACATGGTTCATTAAAAATATGGTGAGTAAGTGAAAGGCCGGAAAGGAGCTTTTTTACATCTTCACATTTGAAAAGGTTCATTTTTAAAAAGAATAAAATGACAGAAACAGGAGAGTTTTACATTACCACTGGTATGCAAAAATATAGTCTTTGTTTTATCTTAAGTTTGGCCATTAAATTCTGATGAAAAGCAGAAGTTAGTCTACCATATATAAGAGATATCACTTTAAAAGTCAGATTTCCATCTGCAAACCTTTCATACTAAACAATCCTGCCTCAATCTAAAAGACTTGTTTATCTGAAGTATTGATTATTAGGGTGATTCTGAAATGAAGACCAAACTAAAAACCCTATAGCTAAATCAAGTACACCACCATTTGAAGTATAAACACTTTACAGTAGCTTACAAAGAATATAACTGAGCCCTTAACTGGAATTACAGAAACATCTCTCATACCTTCCTAACACCATTACTCGCTCCTGTCAAATGAGGTTGTGCATTTTATAAGCTCAAAAAGTATACCTAGAAACTCACCTGCCCAATCCTCTCCTAAAAACAGAAAAAAACCCCAAAAACCAAACCCACACACACACAAAATTCCCTTTGGATATTTAGTGCTGGTTTCTGCCATTCACAAGCCCCTTGCTGCCAATATGCCTGTTTTAAATTCATAATGGCCTTATTTTTCCATCCAGAAAACCAGTACATCCAAACTGACAGCAAACAGGAAAAGCAATGATTTGTTTTCAGGTCTTTGGAGTACAGATCTGTGAACTTTTTCTCTGAAATCTGTTTCCTTCAAATATATTCAGCAAAATGAATGTTAAGGAACTAGCACTGGAAGTAATTCCTCACAACATCTTCACACTGATCTCACTGGTGTACAGATGCCAGTGACCAAGGCCTGAGACAGGAAAAATGTTGACTACCATTAGTTATTGTGCTGCACTAACATTTTGCTCCTTCCCCAGAGATCTCTCTGGGCACAATATATGCACATAGCACAACTCTACAGTCCAAATAAGCAACCCTGAATTATGATGATTAATGGGGTAGGGAAAAGTTATAACAGAGGGGTGAAGTGACTTGGCCAGAGTAGATCAGTTACCAAGAAAGGAGCTCAACTGCCTCCTCTAAATAACAGTCCAGTACTTATTTATCCCAGGATGGGACTTCCAACACCAGAGAAACAAAGAATTTTAAGTCTGTTACTTTGATATAATGTTGAGTAAAACACAATGAAAACCAATATCATTATCCATATTTATAGACTTAGCCTTCATATCCATTTACTTTTTTCCCACTCCCTGAAACAAAATCCCTTTATTAGTGACAGCTTTACATACTCAGATGCCTTCTCACAACCTTAAGTGATTATTGTTCTGAAAATATCTATAAAAGTAATAAGGGCTTGTTACAAATGATCTTTCTTGCTGCCTGTTATCAGTCTTAAAAAAATAAGATTTTTTTTTCCCTCCTCATGGCACTTAGGGTATGAAAAATGAACTGGAATATCTGTTGCTCTTACTACCAATAATAAGAGGCTGAGCTTCAGAGATGTAAAGCACACAGTAAAACCTAAATCACTTTCCCTCTACTTGTATTGACTGTACAGCACTAAGTAGTAAAAATGTAATAGTTCAGCATGGAAATTTAAGTCAATGGCATCCAAAGGAGACAAGATGACAACTAAGATTTTTGTTCTTTTCTTTCTTTCTATTTATGAGATTGTCATTAAGTTACTTTACTGGTAACTAGGGGCTGGTGATGGCCCTCCACTCACAAGAAATATTTTCAGAGAGGTATCTCACTACTGCTAAAAAAACAGAATACAAAAGCCAAGGGGTATTTCAGTAAAAATACCTTTAGGGTATTTCAGTAAAAGTTTGAAACTTTTTTCAAAAAGTTGTTTGCCTACTCTAATGCATTTGGAATGAGGCAGACATTTTAGCATTTTGCTGGACTGAGCTGAGGATAGATTCTTTCTCACAACATGATAGAGACAGTTATTTTATAACAGTTTATTCACTGAGAAGGAGTGTTTCAAGACAGGAGAAAGAATGTATGCTTCATACAGAAGTTCCCTACTATTATAACTTCCTACTCCCATAATCTGAAACAGTCACAACTGAATGTCTCTCGGGCAGTATTTCAGAACTGAATATTCTAAAACATTCCTTACACACTCCCAATGCTTTTCTATATAACAATATATTAAACTATCTCTTGCAAAACTATGAAAATTTGCAGGAGAGTTTCAGATGTTTAACCTAACATATAGTTAAGTTAAAAGTGTGTGTTTGCTCATTCTCTCTAAAAAAAGGCTTTTAAGACCCTTCTCAGGTTGCAATGCTAAGGCAAGTAATCAAGACTGTCATTCAGTTTCACAGCATTTTCTTTCCTTACTCTTGCGTCTTCTCACTGGAGGTACGCTCTTTGTAACAGTGGATATTCCTACAAATTTCAGAATGCTAAAGACCCTCGTTTTTACCTGATTCTGACGATGTTAACCCAGGAAAGCATTTTAAAACATGGCATTAGAACCACTGTTTTCAGCTGGATGGTAACAGTTCACATCTTTTGAAGAGCAGGGGGACTGTGATATGTTAAATAAAGACTCGAGTTAAAAAGGAGGATTTTTACCTCTACCATTAGGGAAAAGGAACATATAACATATGTTCACTCCTTGTAACTGAGGACAATACACTCATATACTCGGTTTTAACACTACTCCATCTTAGATAAAGTGTTTTACTTGATTAGCTCGGAGCACAAGTGCAAGTGAACGACATTTCCTTTTGCTGAGCAGAGTGGGGTAGGAAGAAGTTAAAGAGACCTGTCAAGGTCACACCACAGCACGATGACAAAGTTACAGAAGAAGTCACCACTGATTCCCAGCTCAGCTGTAGCAGAGACTGCAACACGAAGCTCCTCAAAGGGTTCTGTTCTGCCAAATGACACACAAGCAGAAAGATAAGTAACATCAACAGTTTTTAGCACTAATATGTCTCAGGAGTACTTTGAACACGAGACAAGTCAGACCACGGCTTAGTTTGAGCTTTACAGCTGAACGAGGTAATGCAGCAGAACAAATACTAAGAAACCTTGTATAACTCTCACACTTGCTCAATCATATCCACGTATCGTTAATTAAGTCTGGGGAAATTGTGGAGCGTTGGAGAAAAAGCGAAGAGGGGCCACAGGATCACTCAGGGTTTATTTGCTTGTTTCTGTCCCCGGTGACAAAACACGGTACTAGTACGAATACGAAAAGAGAGAAAATCGGGCAAATAGATAACCCCGAAGGCTCCGAGGGGTCCCGTTGTCATGGAAACAAGTCGCCGCTAATGAGCTTTCCACGGCATGAGTGATTAATACTCGAGCCCTGTAAATAAATATTGATGCCGAACGCAGCCAGACACGCCGGCAGCTGCTGGATCGGGGCGAGCAGCAGCGCAGCGCGCACACGCCGCGGCTCCCTGCGCACAAAGGGGACCGCACAAAGTTTCCCGAGCGCTGCTGCCACCGCGCTGCGCGGGGGAGCGACAGCGGCCACCGCGCAGCACAACGCGGGCCGGGCCGGGCCGGGCGCTCTGCCCCGCTCCTGCAGCCGGGCACGGTGCCCGCCGATCTCCGGGACCGCACGGAGCAGCGCAGCCCGCGACCGGCACCGGCCCGGCCCTGCACAGACAGACGCACAGACAGACACACAGACATGCCAGCCCTCACCTTGCGCTAAGTCGCTGCCCGCGCACAGCCACTTTTCCCGATAGTTGCACGGCGAATCCACAAAGGAGAGCGTGGCTCCGGCGTGTGGCCGGGGACGGCGGCGCTGGCACCTCCGACCTCGGGGAGCAGAGCACGGTGCTTCAGCCGGCGAGCAGGGGGACGAGGCACCGATGCACAGAAGCTGCTGCCACCTCCTTCCCCGGCTCCCCCATCCCCTCCTGTCCCCGCCCGCTTCTCCACCTTCTCTCTTCCTCCCCCCACCCCCGCTCGAACCAGCTGCTCTCACTCCACCTGGGGCGGCTCTCCAGGTGCCTCCCTGTTCCCACACGCGTCCCCTATCGCAGCGGGAGCTCCGGGGCGGCTGCTCCGCCTCTCGCCGTGTTGGCTCCGCTGTCCCGCAGGGAAACTTCCCCAGCCCCCGGCGCTCCTATCCTGTACGGAGCGGGCTTCTCGCCGCGGGCGGGGACATCGCAGCGCGGAGCCCCGTCCCGGCTCGGGGATAGGCAGAGCTGCCCGGAGGTGACCACTCACCTCAGCGAAGCCCGGCGGTACCCTTCCGGGATGGGGGTGGACGCGGCGCTGGCGGCATCGCCGATGGAGGTGAACCCTGGCGAGGGCGCGGGGCGCTCCCCCTGCCCTCCCCCTGCCCTGCTCCTCCTGCGGGGCTCCCCGGGGAGGGACGGGACGCGCCGCCCGGGCGCTGTCGGCACTGCCGGGGCGCCTCTGCGGTGCCGCCGCCTTCCCTCCTGAGCTGGGGCGAGGATGGATGAGGGAGGGGGCGCTGGCAGGGCGGGTGCGGCCGGAGCGGAGCCGTGCGGTGCCGCTCTGCGGTGCACAAGGATCGGCTTCCCTCGGGCAGACTGGGCTCTGTCACCAGCGAGCGGGCGGCTGGGCCAGGAGGCGACAGTCGGCGGCTTCCCCAGGGCTCCCAGCCAGCCGCTGGTCCCTGCCCAGCTCAGACCAGGGCCCGCTCCCCTCTTCTTCCCCCTTCCCGTACGCCGCCCGCCCCTCCCAGTCGTTACGAGGGCATCGGGGATTAAGTGTACGTTCAATTTTAAGAGCATTATATTAATAAATAGCGATTCGGTGATTTTCAATTACTCTGCGAGCATCCATCCGGCATCCTGTTAAGAAGCAATCCCCTCCAGGCATGGTTTAATCGGAGGGATCAGAGCGCGGGCGCCGCGTCCTCCGGTGCCTCCAGCGGGGCTTGGCCGGGGAGCCGCGGCCGAACGCCCACGTCTGCGGGGTTCCTTAGGAAGATTCCTTACGGGAGAGCCCTGCCCGGCCCGGGAAGGCGGTGCTGCCGGCGGGAGGGACGGAGGGAGCGCGGGGAGAACCCCGGCCTCGGCCTGGGAACGGCCCTTGAGTTTGTTCCACGTCTCATTAAAGACCAAACCAGCCCGGTCTAGGCAGGGGTTGGCCGTGCAGCCGGAGTTTAGACGCTGCAGAAAGTGCACATCCTTAGAGCAGTGGAAATCTGGCTTTTATACGGCGTGACGCCAGCGGACGCACGTAGAGGCAGCGCGGTGTGAGCCCTCCTGGCTCCTCAGAGCGATTCTCGAGCTCACCTGCGCGCCCGGCGGCCCCTCGCTGCTGCAACAGCAGCCCCGCGGCTCCAAGACAAAGACTAAAGCAGCTCCGAGAGGGGAAGAGGAGGATAGACACTGATTTGAGGGCTCAGCCCTCAGAAGATGGCTAAAGCTTCCCTTTCTCCCCCTCCTTCCTTTTACATCACACCTCCAGAGCCCAACAGGTGGTTGTGACCTCAGAGAAGTTCTAAGCTAATCTAAGTAATGTCTATAAATGACCTCTCGCATGAATTCACATTATAAGAAAAAACGATTTTTCATTTACATTTTAATGCATAAATCATGCAAAGTAGGGAGCTCCAGACACTGTTGCAAGAGTGATGACTCATGCCCACCACATGTACATTATTTATTGTCTGAGGATGGGACCATGTTTAAATTAGGCTGCTTGATAACCTAATCTCAATGTTCTGAACTGCTTCCCTATAATTATGTTCTGGAGAAAGTAAAGCATCATTTCTTAACCCTAGTCTCTCTCCCTGGCATATTTTAATTCAGAGATTTCTATGGAACTACATGTTTTGAATTTCTTAGCAGGTGGAGTGCTCTTTCTTCACAGGCACTGCACGTGGAAAGGAACAATCACAAATGTACTTCTCAGATCAGGAAGGAATGTAAACTATGGCTTTCTGCACATTAGCAGATAAAAACTGTTAAGTTCAACAATTTCAAACAGAAATGAAGACACCCTGCCAGCTTGTGCCAGTTTCTCATACTGGGATGTCTCATTACATGGCTGTGTTAAACTAGGCTTCACCATCCCATTGGGGCTAATTCTCTTCCAGACACCAAAACCAGCCTCCTTATGGCTAGGTGGGCTGCCGTTATTTTTTCATAAAATGATTACAGAGCAAATAAATGGTGGACCACCAGTTTATCTGTTTGTTTCCTTCTTACAGTCCTGTACAATTGCTGATTCCTCCATTTTACTAAACCTTGAGAGTACAAGGGCAAAAAGCTGTTCTGTTCCCTGTTCTTCATTTGTTTTTCCTCTTTCTTTTCAAGCAGATGGTATAAAGGAAGCTCTTCCCACACATACACAAAGATTCAAAGCCATTCCTGTGAGGAACTCAGGCTTCAACTACTCCTTTTGTTCCGTTCTTCTCTTTCTGTGAGAGTGACGCACTCTCACCCTCGCCCATTTCGTTGTTGTGAGTGACCAAGGGAAAAACTATGGCCAGAGTCGCCTCTAAATATGACATTAACAATTCTGTGGTACTCATGCCTATTTTGTGAGGAGCAGATGTTTTCCAGTGGATAAACATGTGAGGAGAAAGATCAGGATGGAGGGTGTTTATTTTTGCTCGATATTTTGAAGGAAAGAGAGAAATGCTGGACTTTTAATGGTTTGAGCTTTCAACTGGCTGTTGGTCAGATCCCAAACCCACGGGGCTGAAACGCAGCAAACAGTAATAGGGAAATGCAAATTAGGACAAGAAATTAAAATTAAATCCTGATCCATGATTCTGTCATCCCATGCTAGTGCCAGATGCAGCAACCAAATGCTTGTGTCCCAACAGCCTCATCATCATCTGCTTGATGTTGTGTGGCTCTTTTTTTGCAGTAAATATAAAATAAAACCGATCTTATATTTTAGCGAGTTGGTAGACACTTTCTGTTTTCTAAAATATCTACAAGTCTTCCCGCTCTAACACTCCTGCCTCATCAAATAAAAAAAAAACTGTTTAAAATCATGACTTCTGCTATGGTGTAAACTTCAAGTACCTGTCTCAGTGTGGAGGGTGACACCAAACAGAAGATGGGTGATTTAACTATCACTCTTGCCCAAACCTGTGCTGGAATTGGTGTTAGGATTCAATGCCACTAAGTGTGGCACTGTTCCCAATCAAGCCTGTACTGCTTCAAGGTTTCAAAGTTAAAGCTCTATATAAAAATACAAAAGATGGTTAGAATCCAAGAAGTGATCATTTGCTTAATGTGGTATAAAGAAACCTTAAATGGTAACCTCATTTGGGCTTTATTTGGGACAATACCACAGTAAATAGTAAAATAATGAAAAATAGGATAAAGCTGTTATTCAAAAAATCTTTTTTTCTCTCTCCTGAAGTTACAGAAAAGCACTACTTTAAAGTTCACATCTGAGCAGCTCATTTTCTATTTTAGCCCTTACAGGCCAGCTCTGCTGGCTCACATAAGCTAACTTTGCTCCCAGGGAATGTCCCACTGACTGCAGCAAGGACAAATTCATATCCCAGGGTTTACAGTACAGATCCTGTGCTGAAACAAGTGTGTCAGGGGCCAAATGCTGCAATGACCTGCAGGCATGAGTTATACATGAAGATAAGCATGTGTCTAAGCCCTTGTGGGTGTGACCCCAAATTTCTTAGTTATTCATCACTGGAGATGAAAAGCCAAAAGCCCTATTGTTTCATCCTGGGAATTCCATGCAGTTTCATCCTCTGTATGAGGATGAAAAACTTCATGTTTAACGTAAAGTTTTTCCTTGGCAACATCAGGAAATCTTGATAATGCATTATATGCACAGAAGTGCAGCATGTCAGTATCAGATTCATTTTTGAAAAGGATAATTCATCTTCTGGCATTCTTAATAGTTTTTATTGGACTATTATGACATGAAATGCACAGTTTCCATGCAGTGTTTGGAAAATACTATGAGTAAGACAGTGTTTCAAATATTGTTTCAGTCATCTTTCATAACTCATCTTTAAAGATCACCTAGGGGGAACCTGCATGGGTTTTCTTTTGTGAGGGACTTGCATGCAGACAAGGTGCATTAGATCCTTCCAGATGAGAAGTGTTGGCATCTGGAGTGAATTAATAATCAAAGTGCTGACTGCAAAAAGGGCAGTCCAAACTCAGGTGGTTTGGACATGGCCCTGGCTACCACATGGTCATTGATGATTGCCAAATATGGTTTTTCAAATCTAAATGTCAAAGAAAATGCTCAGGGACAGGCCTTACTGTTGCTGTCCAGGCTCTATATGTGTGTATAAATATATGTATGTTTCATTTTCAGGAAAAAAATAGTATTTAAAAAGTCAGTCAGAACCAGGAACCCTGGCATAAACATTCTTGAAGCTGTGAATTTGAAAAGACCTACCTATAACATAAATACTTGGATATTGTTTCAATTAGCTGAGGTTTCCAAAAAGAAAAAAAAAGAAGGAAAATAACAGACGCACAACAATAATTAACTATAATAGTGTAAGGACATTTATCTGTGTGATTTGTTTACACATATAGACACATATACATAAATATACAATTTCAAGCCCACATTCAGGGAAGTAGAGTGGGTCTGAACATTACACAGTGCAGATGCCACTCCATGCCATCTGATGGTAAGGACTTGTACTGGTAGGTCCACCCCAGAACACACACAAATGTTTGGGATTGGCATTAATCCTGTTATCCCAGAGGGAAGGACGTTCATTCCTCCTCCCACACAGCAGCCCACCGTGAATTTACAAAGCCCTTTCCTCCACTTGATTCCTAAGCAAGCCAGACTGCAGCACCTCTCTCCCCCTCATATGCACTCCAGGCAGTGGCTGCTCAGAAGAGCAAGAGGGGAAGGGAGCTGCTTTTGTGTCAGCAAATCAAAAATACTGCTTGCTTATGTGTGTAGACAGTGGGTTCTGCTACAGCGGCTGACATTTAAAACACATTCACACTTGTCACAGAAATAATACACAGTGTGTGGATTGTCCCTCCCTAGCACAGCAAGGCTATCACTCTCCCATCTCTCCTTTAATGCTTTTTGCTCTTTCCCTATGTCTGATTGCTGAGGAGAAAGTGTGTGACTGCTCCCAAAAGGCCCGTGCTGTTAGGCTGTGTTACCATGCACTTGTAAAGAGAGAGGGGAGAGCTGGAGTGGCCTTCCAGTCTGACATTAAAAGCAAAGGTGCCTCCAGAGTTCTCTGCAAAAAGACAAACCATCCTTCTGAGTCATTCTGCACCCAGCAGAGGAGTTATCTGTTCCAAAAGAGTCTGAGCTGGATGGGAATGGATAATTTTGTGTTGGAGAGGAGAGGAGAGGAGAGGAGAGGAGAGGAGAGGAGAGGAGAGGAGAGGAGAGGAGAGGAGAGGAGAGGAGAGGAGAGGAGAGGAGAGGAGAGGAGAGGAGAGGAAGGAGGGAAGGAAGGAAGGAAGGAAGGAAGGAAGGAAGGAAGGAAGGAAGGAAGGAAGGAAGGAAGGAAGGAAGGAAGGAAGGAAGGAAGGAAGGAAGGAAGGAAGGAAGGAAGGAAGGAAGGAAGGAAGGAAGGAAGGAAGGAAGGAAGGAAGGAAGGAAGGAAGGAAGGAAGGAAGGAAGGAAGGAGAAGGAAGAAAAAGGAAGAAAGAAAGAAAAGAAAGAAAAGAAAGAGAAAGAAAGATTTTGCTCTTCAAAATGCACGTAGATCTTTGTGGCCATGGTGTCCAGCCAAAGGCTCCAGTTATGAAAGTAAGAGATGCAGCTCAATGCAGTGTTTGGACTTCGATGTGGAATCCTTAATAAGAGAAAAAAAGTGCTGGAAGAACAATTGCAATGTAAGTAGATTTATGCAAACCAAATGGGAAGTGTGAAGAGAAAAAAGAGCAAATTCTGGGACAAGTTTTATGTTCTCCACAATTTACAGTTTAAATTATTGTAAAAATACATATCAGCTAATAGTTTTTCCACAAGTTCTATTTTGTCACTGTTCACTTTCTGTCAGGGATTATTACACAGGGTTGGTTTGTTGAACAGTGGCTACATTTCATTACAAATATGGCTGCACTTCATGAAGGGGGAGGGATTGCTGAATTGTGTCAATTTTTGAAGGAGTCTGAGATCCTTGACATGGAAGAAACTATGCAGATGTGCAATGACTGTATTTTACTGGAAGATATTGACCTAAGCAGGGAGGAGAGCCAGCAGGGTGGGCTTTCATATACTTACAGCGCAAGGTTCTTGGGAATCTTTTTTTTTCCCCTTCCTGGATCTTTGACAAGTGGAGCATGTTTTGGTTTAGCTATCCCCAACATAAACACAAAAATATCTGGTCTCCCAGATGTGCTGCAGAACATATTGTTTGTCAAGTATTTTAAGGTTCTACAAATGAGCAGGAATTTGTATTGTTGTGTTTTGCTTGCTAGAAACCAGGAGGAACTTTCCACAGCCAACTCTGTCACCACTGGCTCACATTGGGGGGTTTTTGCAGGGTGGTACATGAGAGACACATGGGGCTGACTCATGTTCATGTTTGTCAGCATAAATGACCTTTCCAGGACAGCTTGGTTGGAGGTTTGCTGGGAATATAGGTTAGCTTTGGGTTCTCTGGTCTCTTTGAGTCCTCTTACAGGATATTTAAGGATCTGGTGCAATGAGGGAGGAAGCTGCTCTTCAATGAGTTGGAAAAGCTTTTATTTTGATGGGTGCATGAAATGAGATTTCTCTCTAATCTTCTGTGTAATTCATTGGCGTAATCTCTTTGTAGGCACATCGTATTAATCCTTGTTATTAGAGAGAGGACCTCAAACATGGAAAGTTTCAAAACATGCCACTATATGGAAAAGGTCAAGATGCTGGATCTCCCTACTCTTTGTACTATAATTAAGATTTACATTGTTTATGCCTTAGCAGTTCACTGGAAATAGTCCTTGAAGTAAGTGTGCACAGAAAAAAAAGAAGGAAAAAGGAATAAAAGTGAGAGAAAGTATTTGAATTGAGAAACATGTCATGTAACATTGAGCCATACCAGCAAAGGGATTTTTCCCCTGTGTGGGAATGAACAGCAGAAGTTCAGTGAAAGGGGTTTTAATGCCAGTAGAATCCAGAGACTGAAGCATAGTTTGAAGAGTTGTTTATGATTTCCTTTATAGTCAACTCCATGGCTTCTGTAAGACACACGAGAGAAAATAACCTATAAAGCCACAATGTAAATAAGTTTCTCTTGCACAATGTGGCCACAGGTTTTAGATTGCCATCCTTGGGCTAGGATTTGCAGAGAGTAAATGTGCCTTTATTGTTGCATGGGCATGGCTTTCAATCAAAATCCTCTCTATATTAATAACTGATTACATCCAGAGCAGTATTTCATCCTCCTGCTTAGGATTTCTTCCTGATGGACTGGAAAAGGAAATTTTTAACTCCACTGGAAGATTTTTCTCCTGCCTGAAATGGGAGCTGGGACAGCCACTTTCCCCATGATGGCATGTTCCTCCCTCACTGTACTTCTGTATCCTCCCTTCTACACTTCACTTGTGTATTTTCTCCTTTGCAAAACCAACACACATAGGCAGATTGGAGGACACAAATTTACATGTCCTGCTAAACCATCTCTGCCCATACCCATTAAGTTATTTAAGCATCAGAGTAACACTGCTCCATATCCTTGAGGGTCTGGGTCAGAGATGTATGAGAAAATGTTATCTTTGAAGTCCAGCTTCAATACAAATCTGCTTGCTTCCTGCTCCTCCTTCTCTTCCTGTTTATTTATGCCAGAAACCTTTTTGTTAGTGAAACAGAAATAGGTTACTTGGTATCTCACTCGCTTAACCACGAATTTTTGGGCCACTCTTTATCCTGGGAAAAATAATATCTTTTTAGGAGTGTCACACCTACGTTAAGACACCACAAATCACTGACAGAAAATGAAGGGATTGTACTTCTAAAATAAAGGTATTTTTCTGTTCAACACAAACCTAATAGGGTGTTGTGGTTCTGCTGTGCCTTGCTAAAGAATGGTTGCAAACCTATAGTGTTCTGTGAGCTGGTGAAATTCCTTTTCAGGATTAAATGCATTAAACAATATCACTCTCTGCAAGTAGTAGCCACCAGCCATTTGATGTCATAATATTAAACTTGCAATTTCATAATCTTCATAAAAGTGGAAGACTGTTCTGTATGGTGCTTCTTGGGGAAATTTTGCTTTCTCTTGGATAAAGTATTTCTTTTTCCTTTTCAACAAATAACACACATAGAATTTTAAGGGATGAAACGGAAACCAGTGGTTTGTGGAATCACAGGATCATTTAAGTTGGAAAAGACTTCAAAGATCATTGGGTCCAACTTTGAGCCATCACCCCCTTGTGTCATTTGAAAAGGGGATATTTCCTGCATCCTTGGTGTTTGATTTGTTTGCCCAGGAAAGCTGAGACCCTTTGTGCCTGACCAGCCCTGTCCCACTCTGGGGACCTTTTCCCTGAACAGTCCTACTGGATTAGAGGATGCTTGAACAGACATATTCAGGGACACACACCAACAGCATCCCCTTCAGCAGGTGCTGTGGATGCAGTCTGTGGCTGTGGGAATCATCGTGGAAGAGCTTTAGAGCATTCCAGCCATATTCCATTCAGGAAGCAGCAGCTGTATTTTTTACGCTACAATTTCTGTACTGTTACAGGCTGTGTGAGGATGTGAATAGAGCTTCTCAGCTTCCTCTGATTTTACCTCCTGCCATCTTTTCACACCTCATCAACCAACCCAGAGCACTGAGTGCCATGTCCAGTCACTCCTTGAACACCTCTGGGGATGGGGACCCAAACACCTCCCTGGGCAGTCCCTGCCACTGCTTGACAATCTTCTCTCTTTTCAGTGAAGAAATTTCTCCTTATGTCCAATCTGAACCTCCCCTTGCACAACTTGAGGCCTGTCCTCTTGTCCTGTCCTAGTTAGAAGGATCTCAGGGCTCCTGGGTAATGTATGTGCATAATTAGAGGGCTGAAAGTCTTTTATGCCAATCATGGTGACAGTGACCATGGTTGCCTCTTACCCAAATGCTTGGTGGCATGTACATGTCAGGGCTTCCAAATCCTGTTGCACAGACTCTCACACTGAAGCCCTTTCAGGGCAGCCAGGGTATGCTACTAGCCTTACTGGTCACTCCCGCAGGAATTCTGGACATTCTCTTGGGACAAAAACATTTACAAAGAAAAGGAATAAATAAAAAGAAGTCACGAGTACTTTCACAGCTATTTCTCAGTTTTGAAGGTAATGCTCAAGAATATTTTCCTCTCCCTCTTTCTCACATGTCAGGGCCTTGTCCCAGCCTCCTGAGGATCAGAAATTAAAGTGTGAGGAATTGCAGAGAGTCCAGGTAGAACATAGTATTAATATTATTGACTACTACTACTACTACTACTACTACTACTACTACTACCACCACCACTTATTATTAACATCATCATTATTATTATTTTTGTCTTTATTTTACACAGTTCCAATAATTTTTCTGACTCCTGTATTTTTCTAGTACTCCTGTGTTTAAAAGGATGTTGTTTAATTAGAAGCTGTCGCTGCTTTCATTATAATAGCAATATTTGCTCTACAATGCTATGTAAATAAAGCACACTCACCTTCTAATCTAGTGTTTCCACATCCCCTTTATTTGCCATATTCTTAAGAATCTTGTAAGAGCTGTTTAAACTGTCTCTGGTCTCCTCTGCAGAAGAACCACATTTGGCTGGATTTCTGCTGCAGTGGAAGCCAGCCTGACCACCTTCTCATGGGCTCTTTGTTTGGAGATGAGAACTGTATCTACCTGTTCATTTTTGCTTCACAATGGTAGGTTAAAAAAATAACCACACATAATTTTTTTGCTTTTTCCTTCACGGCCAAGACTTGCCCAAAGTTTGAATGGAGAGGGCAGAGCTGCTAATACAGTCTGAAATACAGACTGGCTTAGGAATGCCTGCTGTGGTTGGAATCAACCAGTGAAAGCCTGAATTTGTTCAAGTGGCAAGCAAGAAAAGTTTTAATAGCAGATTCTAAGAAACCTGCACATGACCAGACTCCACATATCCAATTGTTGCCGCCTTTTCAGCACATGCAGTTGGGGCAAATCTTGCAGTCTTCACACCGAGAAAATTCCCACTAGAATTAACAGGAATTTGTGTGAACAAGGATTGAATAAGTGTGGACTCGCAGCCCAGCCCGACAAGTCTTTTCTCATGACAGCATCCAATTAAAATTAATGAAGTAACTTGTTCAAGGATCACCCAGGGAAATTATGAGAGAGGCAAAGGCAGAACACAGATTATATGAGTCACTGCCAAGTTCCCTGATGTTAAATAGTAAAAAATACTTAGAGGACAGAAATGCTGAAGAATAGTGAGAAATGAGAACCATTAGTTGAAGTGGCTTCCAGGCAATCTGTCTGGGGTGATCAATTTACATATTTATCCCTACCAAGATATAAACCCTGCAATATTTCTTACCACTCTCCCATCTAATTGGGTATTATGGTCAAAATGTGAGAGTATCTTATTTTTTGTGAAGGAAAATTATTATGTTTTAACATCCCCAGTGGACTTTGTCTCTATTTTCCTCAACTACCCAAATTGCAGCTCACTCTTGAATTTTCAGAGCAGCCCAGACATTTCAAATGCAGCTGGTTGTGCCTGATTTTGCCCCTTACCCAGCTCAAACCAGAAAATAATATTCTGCCTGTGACCGCCCCTCCTCCTTTCTCTAGCTTACCCTCTTCACTGGAAGAATCTGAAGGGAGGTAACATCCCTTTGCAGGCTGGCGGAGAAAGCAGCTCTTAAATAAATTTATCATCACCTGTGATGTTAGATTGGCATTAGGGGAAGCGGAAGGGTGTAAGGATTTGGCCTGCTACTTATAAAATAAACAAGTTTGCTTGCTCGTGTTGCAAGTGCCACATGGGAGTCAGTAGAATCAGGAAGAGTTTCAGAAATCTAATTTGCTTTTCATTGTGTATGCTGTTTGATTACCTTGTACTGTTCTTTCTGTTTGCAATAAAAACAGTGACTTCCCAGTCATTTTCATTTTAGGTCTCTCTCTGGCATTCACACACCAATATAACATTTGAATTGCAAATACTGGAAGAATTTATTAAAGATAGTCACTTCCTCTGGATTTTATGTGTATATGTGTCTATATCTTCCTGATGTTTTCAGTTGCTGTGAGAGCTTATTCTGTTTTTCAGGTGCCTTTTAACTAGCTCTGTGTCCATGAGTGAGGAAGAAAGGAGGGAGCAGTACATTTAAAGTACTTCCCTGGAAAACTATTCATTCACAGTTTTTGAAAGAAACATCTGAATATTGTGCAAAAACTCCAGTGTATTCTCAAAGAAAGTTCCCCTTACTGGGTACTCAAAGCAACCTGTCTGACATCCATGCAATTTAAATTATTAAATGAATTCAAGAGGAAGATCCTATAATGAAATTGCATCCTCTCCTATTTTTCCAGCTGCCTGCCCTTCTCCCAGCATACCTAACTCAAAATGCCTGCTGTGGTCCATTACACTCCAAAAAGAACAAGAAGGAGTGTCTGAATGAAAAGTATAAACCATGTCAACACAAGTCGACAAACCCCATCCAAGTCCCTGAACCCTAGAATGCAATATCCTTTCTCCAGCATCCAGCTGCTCATGGGAACGGTACAAAAGGAACAACAACAACAACAACAAAAACAAAAAATAAACAACAACAACAACAACAAAAAAACCCCTACCCAATAAGCAGAGAACAAATTCACACATGCCACTGAAAAAGGTGAAAAATGGCTAAGTCCCACATGGGAAAAACAGTTTTCCCAAGCTTCTTCCAGGGAGAGTGTGAAGCATTTTCCCATTGGTGCAAGCCCTGTTAACCTTTCTGGAAAAGGAGCAAAGGCCACATTGAGATTTCAGTCTCTTGAGCTGAAGTTGCATAACCCTGAATGGCTGTACAGGCGCTAAAGATGGAAAAGGTACCCTTAAATCATTTTGAAACCTCGTATTACAGAAATAAGACCTAACAGTCTTAGCTTTCTGCTCAGCTTTATGACCAGCATTTCAAAACAACCTGATACCAGCATAAATAACTGGAATCATGTCCTTGAATTGTTTTCCACTTCTGCATTTTCCCTCTACCCCTTTGACAAAAAGGAGGTTCCAGCTACTTTTTTTCCTTAAATTAGTAGATAGAATATTGGTACCTTATGCTTGGTGAGCTCTAAACTTAAAATGGAAGGCATCAAGAAACCTCATTTTGTCTTAGTATGTCTAGATCTGTGTGTCTGAGTGACATAACATGACCAAAGCTGCAGCCTAAAGTAAACAGATTATGCTGCTGTCATAAAGTCAATGCATGCAGCACATGCCACATTGCCACTTTTTATTGCATCTGGATGTATTTAGGGGATGTGGCATGAGAGTGCATGGATCATGAAGCCAAACCAAATTTCAGGTTCCTCCATTTCCTGACAAGTGGTATTTGAGCAGTAGGATTCTCCCATTCTCCCACTCCCTCACTACATTTGAAATCTGAAATCAGTATTTTGATTTCAGACTAAATTATGATAGATTTTTAATACTGAGGTTTCTGTATTGAATTTAGTCATTAGTAGGATTTTTTATGTTCTTTGTCTCCCCTAAATGATTTCCTGCTTTCCTTTCATGATAAGTTTTCTTAACTACATTTTCAATACTACCAGAAAGAAGGCGGTTTCTATCCCTTATTACAGAATATATTTTTAAGGTTAATTTCTTTCTTTTTTATTGAAGATACACACACAAAGCTGTTTCAGAGCAGCACCAGTTGAAATACTATTTGAGTTTGGAAGGTCCAGTTACTAATGTGGAAAGAGCAGGAAGACCTAGAGGCTACAAAATCATTATTTTTTACAAGTCACACTCATAGTTCAGTGAGTCTGGTTTATCTCTAGGAGAGACTTACACCATGTGCTTCATCTAGAGGCAAATCCTCTTACTGATCTCATTCCTTTTGCTCTTAGCAGTAGCTTAAATTGGCATTACAATGATCACTGACATGGGAATTCAACAAAAAGACATGGCTAGTGCTGGACCTTTCATTCTCTGAAGAATGTCCATGCTGTTCATGCTAATTTCAAGTTTGTAGTTCTCTTGGACTACCCATGACAAAAAGCTGCTACGGTGTCCAATTCCTTCCTTCATCAGGAAAAAAATAGTTGCTTTTCCAAAATGTCAACCCTAGTACAGACTAGATGAAAAGTATTGGCAGGCAAACATAAACCTCAGTGGCAGTCAAAAGAGAGGGAACAGAGAGATGTGGGGTTTTTTGAGACCACAAGGTGGGCAGGCAGTATTTCAAATAACTCCATTTTCATTGTCCCATATTGCACTGCTCAGCGAGGAGAGAGAGGGACAATGGTAGGCTGGGTTGGTGATGCTCCAGTGTGCATGGAGTGACCTCCCTTCCACTTACAGAGGCAAAATAACCTCATTCCCTTTCATTTATGTAAGATGGAGGTGCACAGTTGCTCAGACTCTGTCAGCAAGAGGATGGTTTATGCTGAGAGAGCATCTTTGGTGTGTCATTGTCACAGCACAGGGGGACATTACCTTGAGGCACACAAAATGAGACCTTTGTTCCTGCCTGGGAAATCAGACACCAGAAAGGTGTCCTGAAAGAATCATCCGTCTGGCCTTCCTCCCTTCTCTATAACCTTCCTTCAGTTTCTGCTGGCCAGCATTCAGTCCTGTCTCCTCCCTGAGGGTCAGTACATTGAAATGTGTGGGATCTGTTTGGCAGTAGAAATGGTTCACTTCTGGGCAAAAGTGAACCAAGTCTGCTAATTTTGCTTCTATGACCTGAAACACCAGGCACTGTCAAAAATAATTAATGACTGAGAAAGTGAAGTACTAAATAAAATAGGATCATGAAAATATCCTGGTATTACCACATTCTCTTTTATAAGGAACATGACACCATGATAAGTGATAGTCCAATCCATCTTTGACACAAAAGAAAAAAGAAAGTTGAAAGTTGAAAGCTTTCACTGAGACAGAAATGTAGACAGTGACACAGCTCCTTATACTCCTTGTGAGACCCTCTTTTTTATTTGAGAAAATTGACTCTGTTCTTGACATTTGCTATTATATTCATGGCACTAAAGGTCTGAGAATCTGGAGAGACCATTTCTTAGTAGTTTGGCTTATGAAAAAAACCATGGACATCCAGCCAGCTGTACAGTCCAACCAAGAAAAAATGCCAAATTTATTGCTAATTGCCTGTTCTAAGCCAGATGAGCTCAATATCTGCTACCTCACATTTTCACTGGGCTAAATTAGTTTTTTTTTTTCAGTAGCACAGGTTGTAAATGGAATAAATCAGAATTACTGAATGTTTTAGTTGACCAGAAGAGAAGTGCTATCTTTAATTCTTTATTGCCTCTATTTAAAATAATATTGGCAACTTCACACTGATTTTGAAGGCATAAATTGAAAAATCTTGTTTGAATTGAGCATTTTTGTATTTATAATATCATTTCCATTTTTAAACCATCAGGCATATCAGTGAATAATACTGACCGCCCAAAAAATGTGACTGTCCAACAAATGCATATTTTTGGTGAATAAGTAATTAGTAAAATTTATGAGTCTGATTCACTCCACTCTAGATATTGTTTGTCACAATTTTCTAAGAGCATTCTTTGTTTAGAAATATGGCTGACTTTTATCTGCTTGTAAAGCCCTGGTGCATTTCTAACCTTGAATTACATAAGCAATTGATGAATAGTCACTAATATTTCCAGAATTGCTGTTACAGTACATCCCCACTGATATGAGGCTCTCACTGGAATAAATTTTGGGCACATAAAGCTAATCTCCCTGTTTAGGATCCCTCATAATAGGAATGCTTTAAAAAGATGACAGTAAAAGAAGGAAACACCAAAACCTGCTTTGTCAGAAGTTTAGTGCTGAAAAAAAGGCAGAGTGAATAATTTTCTCACATTTTGCAAGAAATATGTAAAGATCAGAAACTGAACCAGCACCTCCAAAAGGCCTCTGCAGTGCCTTTCTAACACGACAATCCTTCCTGGCAAGGAAAGGCAAACCACTCTTTTTATTCCATCCTTTCCTGGCTCCCAGGGTGGGGAAGCTGCTGAGCCAAGGATCACCCCTGCCCCCGTGGGTGCTGATTTTGGAGGCTGCTGCAGGACAGGGAAGAACAGCCCAAATGAAACAGCATGTTGAGGAAAGAGTTCATGATTTAGGCACTGCTGGTACCTCCCTGGAGTGCTTAAATTGCAGCTGAGATCAGGAGTGTATAGCAATGACACATCATTATTTTTATAAATAATGACAGGCTCAGAGGCATATGAGGATCTGAGTTATAATATTCTGATGAAAGGGTCTGTATTCATATTCTCATAAATAAAGAAATGTCTTTGGAAGGCATTTATCATAATAAGTTCTTTTTTTTCTTTCCTATTTGGAATGTTATGTTCTTTGGGAGATTTCAAGTATTGATGCACAATAAAATTTCCAGGAAGAAAGTCACAAAGGGAGAAAAAAATATTTTCAAAAAGAGGAATTACATGGAAATATGAGAGAAAGATAATTAATTTCTCTTCTAGCTGTCATGCAAATAGAATGGATATCATTGTTTTTAGGAATACTTATTTGATAAAAGTATCCAGCTCTTTATGAGGAAGGAAAAAGTGAAAGATCATGAGGAAAAAAGAAAGGGAAGGAGATTTAGCTAAACTCTTACCTTTCATTTTAATCAACAAGAAAATAATCTGGTGAGATAATGGTCTTTGAACTGCAGATCCAAGAACTGTGTTCCCCTCCCTCCAAAATGTATCTGAAATGTCTGCAAAGACTGTGTATAAATAAGTTTTAACTACAACATGTTTCTCTCTTTCTTAAGCAAGCTTTTACTCTCTATACTAACTTTTGCTCTCTATTTATGGTCTTTGGTTGATGATAATAAGCTGAGCCATATCACATATAGAGTGACACAGAGAAAGTGTGTGAAAAGCTGTTTCAAGGAGGCAGATACTGCTCTTTTAGGCAGCATCTCATGCCTTATGCAGCAACTTGCTCATGCACCTCACTTACAAAACCAGACCTGCAGTATGAGACCCATTTCAGTCACCAAGACACTTTTCCCAGTAAGAAGTCTGGTCTGGTTAATTAATATTTGACACTACTGATCAATTTTGGTTTTCAATGCTTTGTGCAAAGTTTTGTACTCATTGAGTATTACAATGGCAGTAGAACCTTAGGAAATGGGAAAGCCCCTTCCCTTCCCTTCCCTTCCCTTCCCTTCCCTTCCCTTCCCTTCCCTTCCCTTCCCTTCCCTTCCCTTCCCTTCCCTTCCCTTCCCTTCCCTTCCCTTCCCTTCCCTTCCCTTCCCTTCCCTTCCCTTCCCTTCCCTTCCCTTCCCTTCCCTTCCCTTCCCTTCCCTTCCCTTCCCTTCCCTTCCCTTCCCTTCCCTTTGACTGGTTTCTTTCCCATGGAATTTTTCTCAGCTGTTTACAACAGAGCACAAAGGTTTCTAAAGAAGAGAACAAAGTTGGGTGAGAGAGGAGCTTCAGCCAGGGTCTTTCAGCCAGGGTCTGAAAGAGTTTTTTCAAGATCCTTCCAGCTTCTAGTAAAACCCCTGATTTTGGTCATTCTAAAACATAAATGTGGGACCACCAGTTTTTGTAGGAAGACCTGTGCTGGTTGGTGTTTTGTAACCATCACAAGAGAAAGGGACAATAACTGCTGAAGAAACAGGGATGAGCCTCAGTGTGGACATTTGAGAATCCTCAGACAGGAATGTTCTCATCTGTGAAATGATGATACTTGAACCTTCCAGACAAAGGAAGCATGAAAGCCTTGCTCAGAGAAATCCCTTTTGGATAAACCCCTTCTGAAAACATGAAGTATATATGAATCATCCCTTCATCAAATGAAAGCTGAACTGTGAAATCTTGAGAGACGACATTTAACTCTCACACTGTTTGTGTGGATACTGCCAAAACTGAAGACTCAAAACTGCTCTTGCTCATCTAATGAAATTCTTGAGGAGAAAACGAAAAATCATAGCAATGTTTTGAAGAATTTTGCTGCCTATGGTAGAATAATTTTGTAAGTTCTTTCATGCTTCCAGGAGGAAAGCTGAGGTAGTACTCTGTATTACAAATAAGAATTGTTAAGTGCTCATTTTAAAGAATCCCATTCCATTAGATTTCTTACAGAAAACCTCATTTATGCATCTGCTTTTTTTTTTTCCCTAGGAAAATGCAAAATTAAGTCATCATGACAACATTTCATTGTGTGCAAAATCAGCTCAATTACTAAATCAGACAAGAATTCCAATATAAACAGATATAACAATAGTTTGGCAAATAAAATCCTGATGGGTCCTTCTTCCTCTACTTAGAAAATGAAGATTGGCCACATGTTGTGGCAGGTCCTGCATTGTTGGCTGTAGAGTGCAAAATTGTGGATTTTAAGGGGAATTAAATATCTCCATTCTGCCTATTAAACTTGTCCTGTTTTAACCTGATAATGTTCCTTGTATATGAAAAGTATCTGGAAATGGAGGATCCCAAGCATCTGTGCTTTATTTTTATTTATCATATAGTTTGATTTCATACTCATGTGACAACATCTGTGCCACGGTTTATATGGATTGGAAATTGGAAAGAGCTGATAACTTTCAGGACAAATGAGAATAATAAATCTCTGAAAGGACAAAAGGTACGAGGGTAGTAAATTCTGTTCCTACCTAACTTGAGGCCCTGACAATTTAGACACTTAGCTAATGTTTTTAAATTAGAAACAAGGTCAGGTTAGGTTTCCCACATGGTTAATTCATGTTTCCTGAGGGAGGTGCAGACCACCTCAGAAATGAATCACCCACTGGAGGTTCACTGACTGCAAGGACACCCTCCAAGTGACCTCGATTCAGGTATAGATTCTTCAGCCAGGTACTTGAAGTTAGTTTAAAGGGATCCAGGACTCTCTAGGTAGAGAGATAAGTTTAGATTAGAGAGGAAAAACAGGCAAGATGAAATGGGAAGTCATGCTGTGTTTAAAGAACCCAAGCACACTTGGTGTTTGAAGTTTTGATAAGAAGAAAAACCAAACACCTCAAAGAAGAGCTTCGGTCCCTCATTCTTTGTGTCCCATTTTGGCCTCTGACCTTCCATTCTAGAAAAGAACCCAAGCCAAAAATAAACCCCCCACCCTCCAGCTCTGGTTAGGGTGATTACTTGCTCAGGAATGTAAGAATACCTCTCCTGGGTCAGACCAAATGTCTTCAACAACAGCCAGAATTACTTCCCTGTGGGGGATCACAAGTTTGGAAAATTCTGCAATATTCTCCCAATGTCTGACAGTCTGTGGCTCATGAGCGTCCTTTGTAGTTAACAACCTGCAACTGTATTTCTCTTACATTCATCTTCCATCTGCCCTCTTTAAACTCTGTCCACTCTTGTCACCCACGCTTTCCTGGGCAGAGGAACTGCACTGCTGAGCTGCACATTTAGCCTTCCCTTTGCTTCTTCTTATTTTGTGGTGTTTTCTGTCCCTGATCCTTCTGCCATCATCACCAGGAAGCCTTTATGGCCCTTTCCTCCTTCAAAACCTCTGAAGGGTGCAGAGGTAACTCTTTGGGGCAAACTCCAGAGTGACTGAAAGGCTTTGGGAATGGTGCCACCTTCACTCTCTTTCCAGGCTCAGGAGGAAACAAGGCCGACTTGGAGGAGCTGCTAAAACACAAAAGTCTCATAAACACCAGTACCAGGGAAGAATGACATGGCAGGGAGAACACTGACGATGGATTAAGGGCAAGATCTTTGTAGGCAGCTGAAAATTTAAATTTGTTTTTCATTTGTTAAATACAGCATACTGAAGAACTTCAAAAGAGTTCATTCTGCAACTGCCATAGTTCCTGAGAGGGCAGATAAAGGCAGCCTCTCAAACTACACCTCTTCCCACTGCCTGAGGAAGTTTTTACCCCATTTGATAAAAATAGAAATAATTTTGGTGAGTTACTGTCTTCTAAACCAACAGTGAACTGTAAACCTCCAGAACTGATTGAAACATTTTTCAAATTCCCCTTAAAAAAAAGAGAACACAGTTAGTTTATGTTAAAAAAAGAAATTATGTTAGGGAACAGAGTGTATTAAGACAATTATTTTTAAAAATTTAGGCCCAAGACAAGCAAGAAAACAGCTCAGATTTTCTAGGAGATATGCTAAGTGGGAAAGACTATGTTTCTCAATTAACTTTTGAGCCCGGCTGCAATTCCAACTCAGTTACAAAGTGCATCCTTTGCAGAAACCAGAAAAAAAATGCTTTAATATTTGTACTGGTTTGTTTGTTTGTTTGTTTCCTACTAAGCTTCTTTTAGTTGTTTCAGTTGCCTACTTCCCTTGTATATAAAAGCTTAACCAGTGGTTGTGACTAACACACCTAAAAACCTTCTCCCCTCCAAGCACACACTTTATTATCTCCTGGAATATATATAGCAAGTTGGGATGTGAAATTGTCCAGCAGGAGAGAAAAGGCGAATTCCTCAGGGTTTTTCTTGAGGGAATGAGATTGTGGCCAGAAAGATGCATTGAAATTGTGTTATTGCATTTCAGGTTCCTCCAGCCCTGACAGGGAGTTAATGACATGTTGGCAGGCACACCTAACCGGGCAGATCAATAGAGATAATTTGTTTGCAGATAGTGCACTCTTATCTCCACACTAAAGTGCACCTAATAGATGGTTTTCCTGCAGGGAAGCACTCACTTTGCTTTAGAAGAGGAGTGCCTACAGAAAACCCTGCTGTCTCACCTTGTCTGCTTTCTCAGAGTCCACAGGGGCTGCTGAATCCATGTTCTGGGCTCATCAAAGCAAGCTGCTCTTGCAGAATGGCACCAGGTGATGCATGAATAACCTGAGTGATGCACTGATGGGGGAGCTGAAAGGAAATAAAAAAGGCTGCTGGGCTATGGGGTACTGTGATTTCTACCCATCTACAATTTTTCTTTTTCTTTACTTTATTAGCTTTTATTGCAGTCTCAGATGCTCCCATTTTGCTCCTGTCCATCCCTTCATCTTCACAGGCCCAGGCCCTTCCCCTGTTTTCCCACTTACTTTCACCTAGAATCTGAGATTCTCTGTCCCCTATTTTGTAGTCAGAGCTCCTCAAAAACCCTCAGACCTTGAGTATAACAACACAGCACAAGATAGGAGTCTTAGTATGAAAGTTCACAATTCATGGCATATTTAAATTCAGTTATTTCTCTGTGCCTTGCTGATGGGAAAGGAAATAATCTCTGCATGTGAAGTGTCTTAGTGAGGATACAAAACTCCCACAGCTTCAAATGCCTGTCTCTGTTAAAAGCACTTATGTGCTGCATTTGGTAAACTTATTAAAGAAATAATAGATAGGAATAATTTGACATCAGCTAAAACCCACCAAGCTTTCTAAGTTTCCATTTCCCAGGTCACTCCTAAGTACTTGCTCTCCTAGGAGAAATGCCAAATGATCAGGGAAGGTACTGACAGTTGGAAAACCTCCTGACGAGGATATCACAACTGCTCACCATATCCTAGCCCTGCCTCTATCTCAAATAATGAGAAAAAAATATATATTTTTTTACATATTTATGATGTATAGGCCTTTCTAGTGTTTTCCCTTTTTAATTGACTTTTAAAATTTCTATACCTTAAATCACATGCATGGCTATTGTGATTGCTTTAGTGCTCTGATTCCTCTCTGGCCACATCTGACCCCAAAGCCATATACCAGCTAGAACTACAACTGTGCTGCAATTATGTTGCAAGATGTACAGGTAAGTAATACCTGGAAGTCCATATATCCTGTCCATGTAGATTATCTGTCCTTTTCCCATTTTTTGGGTTCTGTACTTGCACAGATTTCCTTCTGCTTTGCTGTGCCTTGTTAATTTTCTCTGTCTCTTGTGTTGCCATGACTGTTTCCTGTGATTGAGCATCTGTAACCCTCTGAATGGAAACACATGCAAGGAACAGACACTGGGGATTTTACATTTCTGCTAGAGACATACTTCAAAAATTTTACCGAGGAAAAATAACTTGCGAATGAAAACTAAACAAGCATTATTCCCCCCCATCCTCTCAACATATAACACAGAAACTACCAGATATATCCTAGTAAAAAGTTAAATTATCATAGAAAAATTTTAGGAGTCCTTCGAAATAAAAGCAAATTACTCTTCTATCTGGCATTGCAGGCTCTATTTCCAGATATGTAGCAAGCTCTGGCTAATAGCAATATGATTTCAAAAAGTACATTCATGTCAGGCTCAATTCCTCCTTTATGGACAGGCATTATTTCTGGGAATTAGCTGGAAAAGCAGGCATCTCTCATCTGATTATGGCTGAAAGACCTGATTAAACAGCCCTTTTGGGCAGAACAGTAGCCCTCTATAATAAGACATGGTAAATTATGAACATCATCCAAAGATTTCTGAGGAAATGGAAGAATTTTTTTCAATTCTCAGAACACAAGGACCTGCTGGATAGGACCACACTGCCATGGGGGGTCTACTTATTGAGAAATTGCCAGGAGCTGTGGTAGCGCAGCACAGGCACTTTCATCATCAGATGGGAAGGCAGTTAAGGATTTGAAAGCAGGGGAAGCCTGGAGGACATTTCCTGTCATAGGAATCCACATAGAATTCCTTAAACTTCTTTTCGTAAGAGGTGCTTGGATTTATTTTTGAAGAATGAGGCTGAGGAAAGCCCTGGGTGGAGGAGGAATGCTGTGCTGTTACTTCAGACTGGGATCTCTTCTCAGCAGTGCCGGCAGGCAGCTGGCTAGAAACTGATATAGACACCATGAGTCTGAAAATGCTTTTGAGCTTCATTTTGCCTCCAAGTCCAATTGGATTTGTTCAAAACATCCACAACCACTGGAACTTATTTCCACCACTGCATGCAATCCAGTGATCAATGTGGCTTCCACAGGGGAAAGGGGGTTTATCCTCCACCATCTAGAAACTTCGGTGTTTCAGCCTGTGCTTAATTCCAGCATTCAGGTCTTGTACTCTCTCACTAACTTATCTCATCATGAGCTAAAGAGTCTCTGACACTTCCATTCTCTTCAGAGGCATTAAGCCATCATCACATGATTCTTTTTGATTTGCTGCTGAAGCACAAACTTTGAGAATTCCCGTAGACAGCAGGCATTTCAGTCACCCAATGGGGAATGAATTAATTTATATACTATACCCCAGGACATGTATATCCAGCTCTACATATCACAAATTCAGTCTTATTGTCACTTCAGTCCCAAAACGAGTCAATATTTGAGTCTGAAATTAATGGGGAAAAACGTGAATTGTTGGAAATCTTCCAGCAGTCATGCGATGGAGAATCTCTGTCAAAGGAATTTCCACAGGGAAATGAATGTAATTAAGGACCAAGGTAATTAACTGCCAAGAAATTTTAACAAGTTAGAGAAGACTTATTTAAACCCTGAGTTCTCCCAGTGAGGTGAACAGGGAGTGTCATCTGCCTTTGAGCTGCTGCAGAAGGAATTTTAAGTACAAAAATTATTATTCTGCATAAATACCTCTGTATTTTCTGTTGCCTTTCCATATATACTATCCTACCATATTAAAAATAAATTATTAGCATTTGTAGAGGTCTCCTGTGCAGTTCTGGTTAGCACCCTGTCTATTGTTAAAAGAAATCCAAATTATTACAGGAGAAGTGGAATGTGTTCTCCTTTTCCCGGTGCTAAACACTGCTCTGAATTTCTGCCTTTACTCTTGTAGCAATAATTAAAATGAAGAAATTAGATCAGATACCCCTGGACAGTCACAGGGCCCAGAAGGCCCTACAGCACTTTGCTAATGAAGAAAGAGCCTGAGGCTCTTTGTGGAAGGACGTCACCCCATGAAAGGGTCCTGATAGCAGAGCATTCTGTAATAAGAGGTGTTTTTGTGTCTCCCTGATGGCTTTGCACAAAAATATAAATATCAGTTTTATCAGACACACTATGGAGTTTGAACTGGCAGAGTCCTTTTTCTCCAGTGCCTGAGAGTGCCATAATAAAGGAAATAGGGCAGTGGTTAAGTGTTGCCTGGGACTGTCCAGCAGTCAGGCAGCTGAAGGAGCAGAGAGGCACAAGAATGAAAATGGTCTTTAGGAGAAAAATATCTGTGAACAAATCCCATTTGCTTTGTTTATTTGTTGAACTGTATTACATCAGGTCATGGTGACTCTGGATTTTAAGAGCTGCAGGGATCACGCCTGTATGAAGAGGATGATTTTACAAGAAACAGAGAAATAAGCCTGAGCCCTGAATAGGAAAATGGGGAAGGAACAGGACAGAAGGAGCAGCTTTCCACCCTAGGGAGTAATGAGACAAATTCAAACCCACTTGGAGCGTGCAGCTCCCTACAATTGTTTAAGAACTGCTGAAGTTGAGGAAGGAATTTGAGCCCTTCATTTCCCCTCTGCCCTCAGTCGCTCCTTTCCCTATTATGCACATCTCATCTTACTTTATAACTGGAACACTCACTCTAATTGTGTTATGTCTATGCTGCATTGTATGGCCTCATATTGTCTGCAGCTTTGACAAGCTTTAAAATTGCCTAATTGCAAAGTTCTAGCTGAGATCCTGGGAATCATGCAGCATTTGGGAACGTGCGGGGGAAAAACTTGGTACTTCTTATTTGTCTCTCTGAAACAATTTAAAAGGCTTCCCCAAATATGCTAGAAGTTCTTCAAAGAGAATGGGATAAACCTTGTTTATCAGTAAAAAACCCCCAGTGTATGATTTTACACTGCCATCACACAGGAATTCTTTGCTTCTGCTGAAAGTGATGGGAACAGCAGCATAAAAAAGCAAGGGCTGGGGCTAGAGCAGACAAGGGAGCTCAGCTCAGATTCAGGAGGAGAAACTGTACCAGGAGGGAGCTGGATTTGCAGGAACAAGAGGAGGAATACTCTGAAAAGCAAAAGGAAAAGACAAGGAAAAGATGTATGTGCCTGGAAGCAGTGGGATAAGTGCCAGATGGAGACTAAAGACAATAGTAGGAGCTGAGAAGCTGCTAGCTTGAAAATAGGGTCACGGGAGACAGGAGTTTTTGGGAAGACAATGCTCTGGAAAATATGGGACTGGATGAAGGCTGGGAGTGTGGCAGCCAGGACCATGCAGAGAATGACACACAAAGCCCCTGTGTAAAAATAGATGGGTTTGGGGAACAGAAATAGAATTGATGCTTTGCATGAAAGATGAAGTCAGGCCAAAATGCAGTTATGGAATTCATAAAAGATTTTGCCAACCCAACGGCTTATAAATCTGAGGCTGAAAAAGAGTCTTTCTACATACTCAAAAGTTTATTGTCAAATTAACCATGGAAACAGTTTCTGGAGCGGGAGTTCCTAAGTCTGCTGCTCAGTAAAGCCTCTCAACTATCTGAATTTCTTGTGGGTCACCATCTGAATAAAAAACATACTTTATCTGAAAATTAAATTATTTCCTAGACTATTTAGCATTACCTCATGGACCAATAGCTTGAAATCAAACCATTTTTAGAGACATTTTTGGAGGGCTCAAGACTGAAAGAAAAGGTGGCAGCAGGAGCTCGGCAGGAACTTCCTTATCTTGGGAGTTCTGACAGATGTCCCTTTGGTCTTTGTGTCCATTTTCACTGGACCTTCTTCTTACCAAGCTTTGTCAGCCTCTGTCTGGGCTGGGATCATTGAAGCATGTCAAGCCCTAAACCTTAACAAGGCAGTTCTACCCACAAATAATTTATTTTTTTAACACCTGGGCATCACTTGCAGCTTGCTGGCACTCTCTGTGTTTCACCAATTGAATCTCCACTCTTGTTGATTAGGCTTGAAAGTCTCAAAAAAAATGAACATCCTTTCTTAAGATAATTTTACATGTTCAGCACTGTTAGAGGAAAGTTAAGATCTGGGACAAGACACATATGGAAGGAAGATGAAAAGAGGACAATATTTTGATTTGAGAGACTGAGCTGATAGGAAAAAAATATGTACAAAAGACAGGGAGTAAGGGACGAGGAAGGCTGAGTCTAGGTGAGAAAGAGGCAGAAAAACATCAAAAATAAGAGAGGGCTGTCTCCAGAAGATATAGTGGTCTGAATCTCCATGCTGATGCCAACAAACAAGACATTGTGAACTTCCACGTTTGGTAATGAAACATGTCAAATCTGATTATTTATTCTCCTGGTTGCATTCCTTCAGTATATGGATAGTTTATTGAAGATACTGTACCAGTACAAGTTGAAAGTACTTGCAGAAAATCCAAAGTAGTTTTCTAAATTTTCCCCCTTAAAAATCTCCACATATTTGGATGTTTGGAGTAGCGTTATACTGAGAACAGTGTGCTCACACTGTGCTGGGAACAGCAGCCCTGAGAGGGCCCTGCCTGGCAGAGAGGTTTGCCCTTAGTACATACTCAGTGGCTTTTCTTTCCATATGTGTGCTTTTATTGAAGTTCCCTGTGACAGCAGCTCTCTGGCCACAGAGAGCAACGCACAACTTCCCCAGGCATTGTCCTGGAAAAGGCTGTGAGAAGATCAGAGAAAAGAATGATAAACAATTCTTATCTTCCCTTGCTGCACCTGTTGTTGTGAACATGTGGAATGTGTTATGGAGATTTGCTCCACCAAAGGGTGGTTTCTGAATTGGCCAGTGGTGATGGTGTTTAGACTGAAGGACCAATGGGGTCCACCTGTATTGTGACTGTCTGCAAGGACAATGGGTTTCTTAATAAGTGTAGTATAATAAAGTGATTGATCAGCCTTCAGAGAATCATGGAGTCAATGCTAATTATTACACGGCTGGGGGCCTGCAGCAACAGATCCTTTCAGTGCCTACAGAAAACTCTGAACAACAAAGAAGAGTCCACTACAGGCAAATAATTCCTTCTATACCGTAGAAAATATTCATTAGGCTCTGGCAGTGGGAAATCTGGTATTGCTCTGCAGTGTAGGTAGGAAATAATGAGCATGTACAAAATTAATGCTGTTAGATGTATACATTATTCCAGAGCAAATGGGTGTGAAAGGCTACACCACTACTATTTTCTCATGATCCTACTGAATTTCTGAGTGCTGTGCAGGACATGTGATGGGGATGAGCACAACACCAACAGAAGCGTGACTGTAGCTGGAATTGTCTTTGACTATTGACCAGGGGAAGGCTGCAGGGAGCAGCAATAGCTTTTATCAGAATAACAGCCATATTTTGGGGTAAATAAAAGTCTAGACAAAGCCATAGAGACCCATTTGGCTTTTTATGTATGTTTATCATGGCTGTAGATTTGTGATTTTCAGATAAGACATTAGGAATTGGGGTTGTTCAAGTCTGAACTTTTTGTTTCTTGCTGCCCTTTAAAGGTATTCACTAAAATTAGTGACTTAGAGAAGAAATGCCATCAGCTCTGGAAATATCGGTTCACTAAGCAATAGATACATGTACAAGGATGATTATTCTTTACACAGTTTCCAGAAGTACAAAAAGTGCGAGCTTTAATTAGAACTAATGTTTTTTAATGAGGAACAAACTGAAGATCACTGTCATTAGAAGCCATAAATTCATGGAAGCATCAATTTCCTAGATACAAAGGAAACCCTACCAGAACATCCTGGCTAGACAATACATGGACAATTTTTCTGACTGAATTTAAAGTTTTCCTTGCTTGTATCCACAAATCAAACTGAAAGCCCAGGCGATTTCATTAAGAACATAACTGCTGATGTGAGGAGCCCTTGCAACTACTGACAGCACAAAAACATTGGGTGAAATCCTATTTGGATTAAGTTAATCAGCTTACTTTACAACAAAAAAATCCCAACCATTTGGGAAGACAAATGCATGGGTTAAATCGCACTGAGGGAGAAACATTAATTCATGCAAAAAAAACTTCTTAGTCAGAATCCATAACAAGACCAAGAATTCAGGTTGATGTTCAGGCACTTCAGTTCTGCTTGCTATTCAGTACCTTTGCCAGAGGAGTTCTAGTTCCAAATAAATTAACATAATATAGGTTTTGCCTGGGAAGGAAAATTGCAGTGGTTTCAGTTGGATTTTTTCTTTTAGATCAGTTTCATTAAACAGCAAGCAAATCCATGTATAGACACAGTTAAATTGATTTACAACTGGCTTATGTTGATCTAGCTTAATTCAAAGGGTGGAGTTTTATATGGCAGCTGTACATTGATTTAAGTGCATCTGCACAAGACTGAAATTGTTCATTTAAACTGACTGAAAATAAGACTTCAGGTAAGCCACTTTTGCAACAGTTTAAATAGCAGGTTAGCTTTTACTAAGTAAAAACTCACTGAAGAAGCTGACAGCCACTTTTCAGAAAACAGGAGATTCAAATAAATTTGAGTTCAATTTTAAGGAACAGACATGAGGCTTTCTATTTGTACAAAACCATCAAGGTTTGACTCAGGTGCTGACCTGAAATTTTTTTTTGACTCATGATTTTACTATAAAACTGACCCTACTTTTAAAGGTACTTGACAAATTTAATCTTCCATGAATCCTCTCTTTTTTTTTTAGCTGACTTAATTTTTACATATACTTTCAACATTCTCCCATTGCCACAATGGCTGTTTGCTCATAGTTAGAAAAGATGTATTAGGTATTCCAGCAGTATTGATCATCTGAACCTGTGAAGGACTCATAAAACCCGCAAGTGCTGATCACCAGGATGCCTTCTTACAGCGCACAGAAGAGGAAAAAAAAAAGAGATTTTGCTAAGACACTAAATAACTTCCCTTATAGGGATGTTCAAGGCATGCTTCAAGGTCCAGTGGTTCCAGAGGGACCAGGATTTCACCCTGAACCTTCTCTGTGCTTAGTTTAATGTTCAGTGTGCCATCAGTGACAAATTTGATTTGTTTGGTGAAAGCAGAACCATGGTGACAATGATTTCTGTTTATTAGCTTTAATAATAGAAAGTTGTTGTCACCTCCCTGTCACAAACCGTGAAGAAAAGGCCATCAATCTGCAGTCATTTTATGGGAGAAAATGGTCTTCATTTTGATGGTGTTCTTCACAATTCCATTTGGCACTTTAGACATGAGGGGTAGGGGGCTTTATCTGAGAATCTGGAATGTTCATCTTCTTAGGTAATATTGGACTCCTTTTGGTGGTAATTTTAAGGTGTCGTATCATCTAATTTTTCTTGTTAAGAAACAACAAACCCAAAATGTTTTAATGTAAAGTATGTCAGGAGGCAAAACATTTTTATAGCCTCAGAGATAAGTCATCTTTCATAGTCATGATTAAGTGATACGTGAAAAGGGGCTGACCTTTGAGGCAAAGCAATTTCCACTTACAAAAGGGAAATTTTAACAAGGTGCTCTAGTGAGGCCCCTTCCAGCATGTTTGTGGAGAAGGCTCCTCATGTCGTTACCAGTCCCCTGAGGAAAACCACTTGTGCACTCAAGAGGCTGATGCAGAACAGTTTTTAGCTGGCAGCCATGGCACAGTGCTTTTGCTGCCCCTTCATGACCTCAGGGGTGCTCAGACTCTGCATCCAAACAGAAAAAGAACAACAGTCTGCTCAACAGAAAAAAGTCTGTGAACAGTGAAGTGGTGCATGGAGTCTGCCTAATACAGATAAGAAACTAAATGCTAGATGAGAAGGTTACAGTGAAAAAAACACTGACAAAAAGAGAGGGAAAGCAAAACTAACAAGAGCAGGGCATGTCTGATTTTTTTCAATCTTCTATGGAGTATAATTATGTAAGACTATTAAACGCTAAAATAATAAAATGTAAATCCTGATTCAACTGAAGTTGAGGATAAGGCTCCCACTAACCTAAACAAAACTGAAATTTCTCTCACAGTGTACTTGTCACTGTGCAATGTACTGGTCACAATTATACTCTGCTGAAATCATCAATAAAATTTGGTTGACCCTGGGATTATTTTGCTGCTATCCTTCTTACTTTCACTGATTTCCAGAGGTGTGGTCCCACTTCCCAGAACAGCACACATATGTTATCTCTTTCAGACTAAGGCAGCACAGATACGCTTGAAACTCAAAAGACACAAAAAATTCTGGCTTAACATTATAGAATATTTTCCAGCTTTAGCTGAGAATAGTTTCAGGATGTGGCTGACTATAAACACAATAAAACCAAACAAAATAAAAGGGTAACTTTAGAGTAGCCATTTCTATCTGTGGCCTACAAACTGCTATAGCTCTATAAAATATTTCTAAAAGCTTAGAAAAGGCAAAGAAATAAAGCATTTATATTGCCAGTCAATGAAATTCACTCTGCCAACACCTGCAGTGACCATAAGAGTTTTTGAGAATCCAAGAATTCAAAGAAATTGAAAAATCAAATGTGTTAAACCAGTGATATTGCTAACCTTGATAACAAGGTGTCATAAGTGAACGTAGAAAATGAGAACAATCAATATTTATGCAAAATACTACTTATAACAAAACCAAAGAAAGAGTGACAAACCATTTTGACAAGGGTCTAGGATTTGAATGAAAACCTATTAATTCAAGGTACCTTCCTCAGGCTGAAATCCACATACTTTTGATAGCCTGGAAATGTGCACAATAATGGATTCTTTGGAGTTACTAAGACTGGCTGCTAAGGCTGCTTCCTTAAGGAAAAGAAGCTTTTTTAATCATAGCTTTTGAGGGCTTGTTTACCTTATCTTTTCACCAGTAGCTTCTGAGGGATCCAAGTGCAGCCAAACTTGACCAATAATTAGGTTCCTACAAGTTTTTTAAGCACAGTGAGGAAAAAAGAACAAGAGAGTATGAATCTCTGGGTGAGGGAGAGAAGCTGCAGTGTGATTTTTACTTAGCTTGATGACAAGAGAATTGACACAGAAAGCAAACCCACTAAGTGCCATTGTCTTCAGTCAGACCTCAAAACCACTGCAGGACACTAAGCCATAAAAATGTTGTTTTTATTACCTCTGGCAGCCCTAGAATTATTTGTTCTGAGAATAGATAAAACAATGGATTCCATTACTGATTAGGAGTTTTGCTGCTGTCTCAAGGGTATTCAGGGCTTGAACCTTTCACACAGAGAGCAAACTCTGCAGGGCACATGCTCCATTAAGAGCAGATTATGCAGCCCAGAATTCTTGATCTGTAATCAGGCTGGGATGACAAGAGTACAGAGACTTGTGTTTTTAATGATTGTAAGGCTTGTTGATTTACCCAAAGGTTGCAAGTTCCCCAGTACCTTTGGCTTTGACTGGGATGCCAGGCTGAAAACATCTGTGATAATATTGGAAAATCTCAGGCTCAGTTCTGGGAAGCAGAACTGCAGTGACTGAATAGGTGTTCACCCTGCTTCAGCCTCATAGGATGTCAAGATATATGTTCACTTACTACAATAATACCTTAAAATCATAAAGGCAATCAGTTCATCTCAAGTAGGAGTGATCGGTTTAAACATCTGAAAAGATTGGCTGTTAACAGAATAAACTGGTCTTACTATAGAAATTTTAGACTGGGAATAATTTTTAAGCAGCTGGAGTTAAATAACAAAAATGAAATTACTAAATTATTTTTGTTAGGTGAGCTGGATGGACTGTGGGATCTGAGGAGGTGAGCTAAGTTTTCTGAGCATTTCCGTGCTAACTGCAGAATCATCTGCTGAGCCAGAGGCATCCTGTGGCAGCAGAAGCGCCTGGTGGCGCAGCTGATGCTGGGGCCCAGTGATGTTGCTTAGCAACTTCATAGGGATAGCTCTGACAATTAACTCTCTTGTGTGTCGGATGTGTGCTGGGAACAGGGAAAAACACAGCAATCAGCTCTCCAGAAGAGACCCCAGGAAAGCTGTGTGTGCCCATCTGCAGCAGGACTCCAGCCAAAGAAGCCCTTGTGCCGTAGCTGTTTCTTAAGCAGCAGCTTTTTTGGATGTCCTCATTCTTTCCACACAAAATATAGCATAATTTCCAAGAGGATTCATCAGTACCAAAATGTACACACCTGTTAGAGAACAAGAATATTTGCATGGGCATTGCTTCAAAAAATGACCTTTTCCATTTGTGTTCACACTTGAATCTGACATTAGTTTCCATTGTGGAAAATCCTCATTTAACCTGAGCCATTGGCCCAACCACAAAACCATTTCATTTTGCCCACCACATATTATTTTTGCTCTTCATCTGAAACCACATTAAGCTGTGCTTTAGTCTGAGTCAAGGTGTTCCAAGACACTGATAAAGAACGAAGAAAACAATGAGTTCTCATCTTCAGGATGGGACAAGGTTGCTCTAGAGCTGAGCCACAATCATGGTTCTCTTCCTGGCTTCCCCTTCTCCCTTCTCAGGGAAAACCACCTGTGTCCCAGTCTGTTAAAAAAGACCCCAAAACAGTCACTGATCTTCTATAAGCAAGAAAACCAGCATTTCCTGTGTACTTTGCAATATGGTCTCTTAAGGATGCTGAAAGCCAACATTTTGCAGGAAAATTGCAGCAAAGGGAAACTTGCAAGTAAATTTACATTTTTTTAGTTTTAGGAAGAAAAATCTCTGAAGGGCAACCTTCTTCCTGCAAAAATTAAAAGAAGCTACAGTTCCCTTTAATCAGGGTGCAACAGTTTTAAAACACTTTACACATGAACTATTCTAATACAGTTTACACATTAACCTGAAAAAAACCCAACCATCTTGTTTTGTAGCAGTCAAAAATAGTTTTTCTGCAATTCAAAATTCAGTCATTTACAATGTTACAGAGCCCTTGTCTTCCAACTTTCCAGTCAGCTCTTGCACAGGAATGATGCCTTATTATTGCAACTGCTTCTTTTGTCTGTTGAGTCATGTCATTAGAAAAATGATTTCTTGGTGGAAAAATTACCCTAATGACAATGAATATAATTTTGAAAATTATTTCATTGTATGAAGAATTTGACACAGTTTATACACTGACTGATTTTTAACATGGCAGTGATTTATGATCTACCAAAGAAAACACCCAGCAAATGAAAATGCTCTGTGAAGCCTGTGCATTTACATAATGAGTTTACATTCAATGAATATGCATAAGCACAGCCTGTTTCACAGGCTGAGCTGTGCCCACATATGTCAGCTGTCATGGCACTCCAGACATGCCATTTCCATGCCATCTATCCAGGGGTTCCATGGCTCCCAGGCCACAGACAGCTGGAAAACAGCACAAAGCAGCACTGCCCAGCACCCCAGGAACACACCAGGAAGTCGTTCTGTTTTGGGGTTTGGCAAGTACAGCAGCACCACTGCTGTCTTTATCATCATGTATAGGCAGAGAGAGAGAGGGATAGAGAAGAAAATATACAGCCCTAAACTACAGTTGATCTGATTATTAGTATCAGGAAAGAACAATCTGACAGAGCACCTGTGAGAGGTGAGGTATAAGCTGGAAATATCCTGCCTGTCTGGAGATTTCCACTACCAGCCCTAGGGTGAGAGAAGTCTCACAGCCTTCATTTCCTGACTTCTGTACTGGTAATTTCCTTGGTAAACATGACTGGGGTTTTCTTCATCATCTTTGACAGCAAGATTTTGTCCTCTATCAGAAATACATTGGCCAAAAATGTGCAATCTCTCTTGTGGAATTTTCAGCTATTGAGGAAGAGTTGAGTGCCAAGAAGAAGATCCCTTTGTGAATTCACTCAGAATATTCACTTTCAGTTTCCAGGCTGTGGCATCAAAGACCCAAACTCCCACAAGTTTTGGGCTGCAGATGTTAGACCCAAGCTATGTTGAACAAGGTTGATTCTGAAGTTAGTTTTTCAAGCTGTTAATAATGTTCTTGTTTTCTAAAGTATTACTTGAAACAGATATGAAAACCTATGTCAATGCCACATATATATCCTCCCACTCACACACTGTCTATCGGGGTATGTTGTCTGGCTGAAAATTGAGTTAATTCCCAGGCTGAAGGCTGAAGGAAGTTCATAAAACTTTCAACAAAACTGGGCTGGATTTTATGAGCATCAAGCCACGTTACAGCTTGGGAATGAGACCAGGGCAAGCCCAGTTTCACTGGAAATGCTGTACAGTCTTCTGTGTCTTGCTTCGAATTTATTAATTTCTTCAACTTCTACATTAAATATAAGGTGAGAACTTGTTTGAATTCAGTAGAAGAGCAACACACCTGTTAGAGGTAAAAGTTATGTTAAATTAGGGTATAGTTCAATTGTATTGTATTAATTATGTTATATTAATTGTATTATGTTAAAAGGGGGGGGGTCTGATTAGAATGTTCAAGGAGAAGGGTCCAGGGTTTGGTGGAAGGGCAGTCTGGCGGGGCAAGGCGAGGTCAAAGAGGGATTGGATGGAAGATCTGACCAATCATTTGAAGCCCTGCAGAAACTATTGGTCCAAAATGAACAGTGTTAGAGACCAATTGTTCAAAGACCTGCAGAAATGATTGGTTCAGAATGAACGGTGTTAAAGACCAATGAGAAGCCTGGAAATGGACCAATCCCCATGCGGATCCAAAATGGACCAATCCTGGACTCGAAGGGGGCTATAAATGGAGGGAGTTCGGTTGCGTCAGCGTTCTTTTTGGATACTTGTTTTCTGGGAAGAGCCCAGTGCACTTGGGGGTGGTGCACTGTTCTGGTTTTGGCTCACTGTGTGGGTCCCTGGGCTTATCCTGGGTACTCCATTCCTTGCAGCTATTTTAATAAACGAGAACCTCTTTCTCCAGAGAAAGTTTGGCCTCGTTCAAATTCATAACACACCCATGAGATAATCCCAAGTTCCTCATAGCCCAGTGGACACTCGGGATCCAACTGAGATTTTATCTCAGGCTGCTGATTTCAATAAAAATACTCCAGATATCTTTAAGAGTTTTCTTCAACTCTGCTGGTCAGAGTAGGAGGTGTGGTAATTGAGTTGTTACTAAGATGGAAAACTGGAGACCTCTTCTCAAACTTTGATGGAATAAGGAGCTGAAAACCTGTTTTCTTTAAATGTATTTGGTGGAAGGGAGAAAAAGTATGTTTTTCAGGGATTATACAACACCACATTGAATTGCAGGAAAGAAACCCAGGCACATGCCATTTAAAATCTGTTGTGAAATGAGTGTTTCAGTCACTCTGAGATCGTAGTGCAGACCAGGCAGGAGGGGGATGCACCACCGCAAAACCTAACAAAAGATCACTGTAAGGGAAAGAGCAAACTCTTTTTCTGGGTTTCTCAAGCTGTAAAAATACTCAGGACTGCAGTTAGGACACATGCAAAATACTTACTCTCCCAGTAAATAATGCCCTTTGGGTGTGAAATGCAGTGCATTAGTAAGAGAAGAGCTCCTACTGTCTCTGCTTGTGCATAATGTCACTCCTCCATGAAAGAGAGAGTTTGGTTTGCACAGCCATCAGTTTGGCAGGCTTCTCACACAGAAAACCCTGCTGTAGTGCCTGCAGGAGAAAATCTTTTTTATTGCTTTCAATAGCTACCAGACCCAATTCCTGCAAAATAAACCCAGGAATCAATAGAGTCAGAGTGAAGCAGCTTTCACCTCTGACTGCGTCTTGCTGTGTGTCAGGGGCTCTCAAACTGTGGTGCACAATCCATTTCCAAGTGCTGTGCCTGTTTGATGTTGCAGCTATGGTAGATGCAATTGAATCCCAGTTCATTTAACAGCACAAAGTGAAAAGCATGAAGTGCTCAGACAGCTTGGTGAGGCTGCACATTCCTGCAACAGGTGTCCTGGAAACAGCAAGGTATGCTGTGAATCAGGGCTGGGGTGGCTTTCAGCTCCATGTTATGCCCAAACACAGACCTCAGGGTGAAAAGGTTTCCTCTGCTCATCTTGTACAGCTGCTGCCACTGCTGGCAGTGGTACCTGTCACTGCCAGGGATGACAAAATCCAATAAAAGGGAGTTTGGTCAGGATTACTTCTGACCACAGACACAAAATGGAGGCAGCAGGGAAGAGAGGAAAATTAATGGCAAGTCTTAATGAATTTCCACTAAGGACCCTTCATCTCATACATCACACATTAATGCAGTGTTTAAAATTTTATTTCTTTAAGTCAGTAATAGAAAAATTAAATTACACATTATTAATAAAGTAGCTTGCAGAGAGGTTTCCAAAAAAGGTGAACCGTTTCCAGAGGAGATATGAAGGAGTTGAGATGGTGATGCTAAATAAGGAGGAAAGTATTTGGGACCCTTTCAAAAGTCTTATTATGGACACTCAGGATTTATTGCTGGGATGGCAGCTGTCAAAGCTGGTGAGAGAATAAAACTGGGCATAAAGTTGGCTTTGCTGTGCAGAATTGGTCAATGATCACCCCCAGTGTGTGTTGGGCAGAGACATGGCTTATCTGGTAGCTTTGAAGTGAAAGGGCATTCTCTGGGATTCATCAATATAAAGACAATTCAACCTCATAAAAACCACACAAAGCACAAGTTGCTATTACAGTCATGGAGACCTGTAATAGTTCCACCAACACAAAACTGCTAACAGCTCTAAACTTCTGGTCACATTATCCAAAACAAATCCAAAGAAATTTATGTTACTGCACATCACCTGGGCACCATGATAATTCACAGCCCTTTATTACCTGTGCTGAGAGCCTAATTTCTTTAAGCTGATTTTCCTTCTTCAATGGATTAAAAAGTTCACAAATGCAGATGCAAATAGAAGCTTGCAAAGCTGTGGTAAGTGCAACTCATAAAGCAATATCCCACTTTTCTTACCTCATCCCAGTCAGGGCTGGGATGAGGTGCCAATGGTGCCAAAGAAAAAAGATTGCTTTTGCAGCTCTTCTGGGGTAGGGCCTTGCAGTGAGGTATACACCAAGTCAAACAAAGTCAAACCTCCTGCTTTACTGCAGTAATAAACAATTGCTGAATTAAAACAGAGAAGAGCCTTTACCCAAGATCTTGAGAAAGATTATTTTAATATGGAACAGAGCACTGTTAAAGCAATTAAATACCTTGTAAAATACCCCAAAATTCAGCAGGATTTCAGCATCTGCAGCTTGGCACATCTATCAATACTACTTTTTTTGCCATGCCTAAATACTCCTTTCCCCCCACCCCCAGAACTGTGTTCACTCTGCCTACCAGAGAAAAGTTTAATCTGGATTGCTGCTGCCCAAGTCCCTTCACACCCTGCCACACACAATGAACTCTGCTCCAGCTCAGAGGTGGCTTTTCTTGAGCAGGAATGGAGGAGAAGAATAGAAGTGTGTGGCAGAGGTTTGGGAGAAATGGGAAGCTTCTCTGTAAATCATGACATGGGAAGTATAAAAATTATTTCAAAGTGGCAAACCAAGAATCCAACTCACCCAGTGTCAAAATCCTGAAAAAAAGGCATTATACAGTGAATACAACAAAAACATACCTTGATTTTTTTCTAGAAAGGCCTTAACTCGCTTATTAGTCTTAGAAGCTTCTGATACTGAACTGCATTTCCTTTAGTCTATGGAACACACATGCTCTCATATGAGCTACGTAATGGAAAATATTTGTGGATATTTTTCAGTATATATTGTGTGAAACTTCAAATTTTCCCCCCTAATTATTGCACATTTGGGTGAGATAACAAGAGATAACATCAGGATCTGCATATAGGACATTCATTCCAGCTCCGTCTTTACAGATTCCCAAATATAGGCACCAGAAAGGATGCTCTGTTTCCTTCCTTCCTTCCTTCCTTCCTTCCTTCCTTCCTTCCTTCCTTCCTTCCTTCCTTCCTTCCTTCCTTCCTTCCTTCCTTCCTTCCTTCCTTCCTTCCTTCCTTCCTTCCTTCCTTCCTTCCTTCCTTCCTTCCTTCCTTCCTTCCTTCCTTCCTTCCTTCTTCTCCTTCCTTCCTTCCTTCCTTCGCCACTTCCTTCCTTCCTTCCTTCCTTCCTTCCTTCCTTCCGCCACTTCCTTCCTTCCTTCCTTCCTTCCTTCCGCCACTTCCTTCCTTCCTTCCTTCTCCTTCCTTCCTTCCTTCCTTCCTTCCTTCACTTCCTTCCGCCACTTCCTTCCGCCTCTTCCTTCCTTCCTTCCTTCCTTCCTTCCTTCCTTCCTTCCTTCCTTCCTTCCTTCCTTCCTTCCTTCCTTCCTTCCTTCCTTCCTTCCTTCCTTCCTTCCTTCCTTCCTTCCTTCCTTCCTTCCTTCCTTCCTTCCTTCCTTCCTTCCTTCCTTCCTTCCTTCCTTCCTTCCTTCCTTCCTTCCTTCCTTCCTTCCTTCCTTCCTTCCTTCCTTCCTTCCTTCCTTCCTTCCTTCCTTCCTTCCTTCCTTCCTTCCTTCCTTCCTTCCGCCACTTCCTTCCTTCCTTCCGCCACTTCCTTCCTTCCTTCCTTCCTTCCTTCCTTCTTCCTTCCTTCCTTCCTTCCTTCCTTCCTTCCTTCCTTCCTTCCTTCCTTCCTTCCTTCCTTCCTTCCTTCCTTCCTTCCTTCCTTCCTTCCTTCCTTCCTTCCTTCCTTCCTTCCTTCCTTCCTTCCTTCCTTCCTTCCTTCCTTCCTTCCTTCCTTCCTTCCTTCCACCACTTCCTTCCTTCCTTCCTTCCTTCCTTCCTTCCTTCCTTCCTTCCTTCCTTCCTTCCTTCCTTCCTTCCTTCCTTCCTTCCTTCCTTCCTTCCTTCCTTCCTTCCTTCCTTCCTTCCTTCCTTCCACTTCCGCCACTTCCTTCCTTCCGCCACTTCCGCCACTTCCGCCACTTCCGCCACTTCCGCCACTTCCGCCACTTCCGCCACTTCCGCCACTTCCGCCACTTCCTTCCGCCACTTCCTTCGTTTGTAGCAGAGGCATCTTGCTGAGGGTTAATTAATAATCCAACCTAGGTAAATCAGATCTTCCCAAAGAGGTGACAAGAGAGGTGATTTCCTTGCAGGTGGATTTGGTACCCATGTTCAAATTCATACAGAGACACAGGTTCTACAGGTGATCTGAGATTACCAGCATCCTTCTAATTAAATTTCAAAAGCTTTGAAAGGCTACTGCTGCTTAAAAGATTCACTTCCAAACCCTGGATGTTTGCTCTACTTAACTGTCTCCTCTATCATACATTTTTAGTGAATTACACTACTAATGATGGGATTAATATTAAGCCATTTCACTATAAATGGGTTGGATGTTCTGCTACTATCTTGAATTAATGCATTTGGCAAGCACATCTCTGCCCTTGTCCTTCTTTTCAAAAGGAATTTAGAATGACAGAAATAAAATGTCTTCAAGGTAAACCTGTCAGGTAGGACTGGATGCCTTTTATAAGAAGGGAAACTAAGCACACTTTCCAGAAAATACATGAATTGGACAAAGCTACTGGGGTTTTCTGTTTTCTTGCTTTCCCCCCACTTTCCAATAACTTCAGCAGTTGCTTTAATTCTCAGAGCTCAGTAAAAGGGCAAAGTCTCACACATTTTGAGCTTATCAAATCCAATGAGTTTGATTTTTAAAGGTATTGGCTGTTGGCCGCTGCTCCAGCTGAGACCCCAGTGACCTGGTGACACTTCTGGATGTGTTCCCACCTCTCAGCCTGCCACTGCACATGCAGCAGAATTCCATCTGAACCAAATCAGTCTGAACCAAATTCCTGTTTTGCTTTCTGTAAAGTGGTTAGGGAATTGGGCAGCAATGAAATGAGGGAAAGAAAAGACTTAGGGAATCATCTACCCCTTTGCCACAAAGCCAGTGAAAGGCAGTCTCCAGCGTTCTGCTCGGCCTGGAGGCATCTGGAATGGGATCCTGCATTACATGAGGGAGCAGATGGAGATGCTGAAGGGATAAAACCTGATTCTTCCAAGGAAGAAACTCACCCTCTGAGGGGAGATCAGGGGCAGGATGGTTGCCATGACTCACCTTTTGATAATGATTCAAAAGCAGCATTTGGGGAGTTGTTATGGACTGTATTATTGGCCACATAAATCAACAAGGGTTCCTAGAAGAGCTGAGGGCCTGACCTATTGCAGCAGGCATTACACTGCCTGAACAGGGGCACTGGAGTTAAGGGACATTACTTCTAGCTCCTGCTTACCTTTGAAGTGAACTGTGGCAGGAAAGAAGGAAAAAAAAGAAGTGAGAAAATAAAAAAAAGATTGATTTTACTTTTGGCAAATATTTGGCCACCAGGATATACTCACCTGTCATTTGTCTTGCCTTGAGAATTGGCCTTTGCAGAACGAAACAAACAAGCACTGCTACACTGTGTGGCATTTTGCAGTGACACATAAGCCTCACTGAGGATAAAAGACATTTATAGAGCAATTCATATGACTTTAAAATTATCCACCTTTGCTTTCTCATTGTTTAATCTACTAGTTTGCATTTGTTGTTTGAAATGTACACTAAGAGGTTGTGCTGCTGATAACTATATGGAAAGCCTGCTGTGAGTTAAGACTCATTATTTGTGTGCATTCTAGCATCCCCTCTGGAGGACAGGTTTTCACATGGACAATTAAAAGCAGACTGTCTTCCTCCCCTATTCCTTAGGAGGTGCAGAGAATGGCTGCACTGACACAGATTCCCCAAAAGATGCAAACAATTCCCCACAAGAACCATATACGTGACAGTGCAATCTTCCACTGCATGGGGTAGGCTGGAAATAGAAAATATAAACTGCTCTGATTATACTCACCTTGCTCCTGTTCCCCTGAGGGCTCACTGCCAGTTGCCAAAGGTTGGCATAATGCTGCAGCACCAAATAAAGCTGCTACGTGGACAGACAAAATTCAGGGACATGTAGGCAGCCCACTCACACCAAACTCCTTGACAGCTCATCCTTCACATTTCCTGCCGCCCACTCACACACAACACTCCCTGCCTTGCCAGCACAAACATGGTGAGACAGGGAATTGGGCTTTAGTTGCCAGAAGTCTTACCCTGTGGTACATTCTGGGAGATAACAGCTTCACAGCCAACACCTGTGAAGCACAGCAAGGATTTGGTCAGCGCAAAGAGAGAAAAATTCCTGTATTCTGTTGGAATAATTCAATTCTTGGTGATTTTTCAGCTAAAGTTCATTATTCTTTAGGAAGAGTGAATATAGAAAATTAATGTCTGTATTCTCATCTTCACCCTCCCATGTCTTGCCTTGCTTCAGTAGCACAAAACAAATAAATGGATAATTTGATTTCCTAGCTGACAACATGCAAAAGAAAACTCCAGGAATAGAGAGTTATTTACGCCTGAATGTAGGGCTCGCATTCATATTTATGTAGTTGGATAAGCATTCTGACTATCAGGGTTATTATCACATCAAGATTTTTAAAGGCAGCTGATCCAAAGAGCTTCTACAGGGATGTCAATCCCAGCTCTCCTCTCTTCTCCTGGGGTCCAGGAAGCCTTCAGCAAGAAGATGAAGTACACCTCTGTGTAAGCTAAACCCTGAGAAATTTAGTTTGACACCGAAGCAGTATGTTTTACTGACAGCCACAGATTCACAAAGAAAAATTACTATTTTCACATGAGTTGTAGGCTTATCTCCAGCTTCTGAAGTGCATTAAAACTCTGTGCAAATATGGGGACACGCTGACAATCAGAGCCTCATGACCATACCCACCAATTCTATTTTTCTATCACTCACATTTGTTCTTTGAGGTTCCAAAGAGAAGACCTTGAGTCCTGGAGTGAGAACAAGCTCAGGTTTATAGTCAGGAGTTTGTGAAAGCTGCACATTGTCCCTGCTGCCAGGTAGGTTTCTTGTGAGAGTCTGTGGTGACCTCCACCCTCTGTGGGGAGTGGAAAACATGACCCAGCAATGCCACACTGAAGACGGAAACAATGGAAACAAGGGTTTTTGGCTTCCACTAGCCCCTTTCAGGAAAGACACAACAGTTGTTTTAGTTAAATAAGGACAGATTTTTAAATATATACATATTTTGTGTGTATATATATATATATATACCAAAGTATATTTTTATATACTTTTGGTAAATATATAAATAGCTCTAACACTTCAAGAGCAATTTAGGTTTTTTTCCTTAGGGCATGAGGGTCTTCTATCTCAGGGGCACAGATGTGATTGCTGCAAGGACACGGAGGAAGGGAATGTCCTTCAGGGAATGTTTTGGTCTTCCTTGGAAGCATCTGACAGCAGCAGTGCCAGAGATGAGACACCTGACTTAAGTGGGCCAGGGGCTTGATGAGAAGCAACAAAGCTGGGATCAGAAATGTACCTGAAGATTTCTCCTAGACAATCAGTGAAAGGATGAGAGGACAGGGCCTCAAGCTGTACCAGGGGAGGTTCAGGTTGGACATCAGGACAAATTTCCTCATGTAAAGGGTGGTCAGTCATTGGAATGGGCTGCCCAGGGAGGTGTTGGAGTCTCCATCCCTGCAGGTGTCAAAGGAATGATTGGAGGTGACACTCAGTGCTCTGGGCTGGGTGACAATGTGGGGATTGGTCACAGGCTGGACTCAATGACCTGTGAGGTCTTTTCCAACCTCTGTGCTTATGTAAGAATTTTGTTTTCAGGCAATGTTAGATGGATTCCACCCTGTGGAAACACCAGTGCCAACGAGGGGTTCAAAAACTAGACAAGACTTTGAACACAAAATTCAGAGTTGGAATGCACAGGCTTTAAAGTTGGACATAACTGAGCAAAAATGTGAGTGAACAGACTTCTGTGTGCTGGGCTGGATATGTTAATTGTGTAGACAATGAAATAAAAGGCAGTTGGTACCTGAGCAATGACATTAGCAAGGAGGGACATGTTGAGCTGGGTAAGGCTGTCCAGGGAGGGGCAGGGAGGCAGAGAGACCACCAGTAGCAACTCATGGCCAGCCTGTGCCAGGCTTCAAGCAGCAGTGCTTCCTTTCCTGTGCTGTGACGCTGTGGATGCTGGAGATTGAAGGATTAAAGCGTGTGACATTTTCACAGCGTGAGCTTCAAGACAGCAGGCTCTGAAATCTCCAAGTGTCCAAACAGTTTTCCTTGTGCTCTCATCCATTCCCTGCTAAGTAAGAGCGGCAGGGGGAAGAAACTGCCTCCGTACGTGAAACCAGAATAGCAGAGCACTTGCTGGGGCAGGAACTGTACTTGTGAGGTGCATAAAAGAGGTGACAACAGGAGGACCTTGCAACTGGTCCTGCAGCACAAGCTCTGCTAACACAACTAACGCAGCTCTCCACCAACGAGCTTCACCAACCGAAACCTGGCTATTACAGAAGGATGCAATATGGGTTGTGCACAAGGAGTACAGAATGCTGGAAAACTGGCACTTATCTCAGGGAGAACCAATAAAAAGATGAAAGCAACAATTTCAGAGTATCCAGAAGGCCTAGGAGACTTGCAGATGTCCATCTATAGTACCTATAAACAGTGTCCAAACCTGTACAGACCAGCCAGTCCCAGCTTTTCCCAGCCAAGGTCCAGTAATGTATTTTACCCAAATGTGTAAGGTTAGTTACCAGGAGGAGACATAGCAGGGTCAGGTGTGCCGAGCAGTGTGTCCATCAGCACCTCCCTGGAGTTCCTCTTCATAGCTGCTGGAATTAGAAAACGAGGGCCAGAGAGGGTGAGATGCCTCACCCAGCTCTGAATCAGGAGCAGCCATTAACAAAATAGTAATTTTCAGGGCTGATTCAGCTCCCACCCCATGGAGCTAGATTAATCTTTGCCTGATCCTTTATCCCATCAAAAATGTGCCCTGAGATATGCTCACCCTGAGCAGGAGGCTGGCCTCCTGAATTTCAGTCCTCCTGAATTTCTCCATGACACTGTCAAACAACCTGTTTTGAAATCTGGTAATGCCATTGCAAAGTTACTTCCTCCAGTAAAAAGTGTATGCCTGATTTCTGCTGTGTTTTTCCCCTGAAGAGAACACATCTTCTCATAGGTTCAGGGCAATGAAAAGCTTTTATATCTAAAAGTCAGATTTTTTTAATATACTGTAAACACATTGCCTCCACAGGGAAATAATGTCATTTTGGTGGGGTTACTGAAGGAAATAATACTTATCCAGTGGAAGTCAGCATGGTTTTGACCGTTAGTTTCAAAATGACTAAATGAAAAAATCAAGTGATGGATCATATCAGCAAAATACAAGATACATATAAAAAAAAATGCTACAAGATTTTAATTGCCAGAAGTCATTTTTGGTTCCAGTCAACTTTCTTCCTGTCTTCTTTCTTTGCAAAAATTTTTCTGAATGTGAACTGGTATATTTATAATGAAAAGTATCATTAGTCCTTTTCTAGGACACTCTATAACTAAAAGTAGCCATAAAGTTCTCAGTTAGATGAGCTAATAGAGCACTGCAGCAACTGTTAACAAGATCTGGTAACTCCTTGGGAGAATCAGCATGTCCTTTAAACCCTTCAAGGACAGTAATATATATGCGGTCCCAATTGAAAGTGAAGCAAGTGTGATATAAAAGTATAAGTTGCAACACCTGCCCAAGCACTTAAAGGTCAATAGATTTCTGGTGTGGCTTTTGAAAGCACAATGCTAATGAACAAATCTGTTTTGTTACTGTTTAATAGTGCTGAAATTATTTTTGTTTCTGTCGGTAGATTTCTGATTTGAGTTAAATGTCTGATTTAGATCACAGGAGATGCTGATTGTTTGCCTTTGGGATAGGGTGAACATGACTGACCAGATATTTTTTCTTTTGGGAATACACCCAGATATGCTAGTGGAGCAGAGGGAGTGGGTGAACTCACAGCTCTCAGGCTGTTATTAAAGCCTTGTCTGCTCAGCCAGTGTTTCCTGTTGAACATTATAATTACACTGTTGTCATTGTATGGAATGATGCAGTATGTACACAAAATAGCCTGCACACAGCCTATTCATGCAGTCACAAGCACAGCATGAAAATGACAAAAGAAAAAAAAAAAGAAAAGAAAAAATAGGAAGAGAGAGAAAAAAGGAAAAAAACTGAGAGGGGAAAAGGAAGGGGAGAGGAATGTTCCAGCACAATGAGGATTACAGAGGTATGTGACTGCTGTCAGTGTGTTTCTGAGCAGGCAAAAGTTAAGGCAGATGTGGTTCAGGAGGATCAGTCCTGTCACTTGGCTGGACAGGGAAATGCATTCTCTCCCTTGTACCACAATCTGTAAGCCACAGCAATTCCAGCAGTATTTTAAGCCCCAGCCTTATTTGTCACAGTGTAGTTTCATTCAGACCAGTCCTGAACTGACAAATTCTGTCATTGGGATTAATTTGGGTAGGAAGCTTCTAACCCAGTAGGCAGAACAGGCCAAAAGATCAACACTGAGAGAACACAAATTCTCCATCTTTTGAAAAGATGCCAGCTGACTATGCAGCATTTCTTCCTCCAACACTGAAGAGTTTCACTTGGTGGCTGCCACTGCCATACATGGATGAACTCTTTGGATTCAGAATGGTCAGAATCTGACATTTCAGATAACATGGGAGAAGATGGGAATGCTGCAGAGTCAAGCAGAGAAATGCACGGGGAAGCTTACACAACCTGAGTGCTGAGGACATTTGCCAGCAGATATGATGGATCTGTGTGGATGGGTGTAGGAACAGAGAGTGGACTGTGTGGTGCTTAGCTTGAAAGAGACTCAATAAACTAATGACTGTACCAACTTTTTTTTTTTTTTAACATTTGGATTGTTTCACTTATCTGGGCTGCCAAACAGGTAAATGTACATATAAACAGAAAGGACAGTAGTAAGCTTTGTCTACAGGAAAAACAAGGAAAAGGTGGAGTACCTGGGTATAAATGGGATGAGCCAGTACAATAATTTGTGTAGATGTGCTCTGCTATGCTGATAGATAAATGGGAGGCTGCAGCCTACTGAGATTTACTGCTGTTATAGAAGATACCACCTGTAAGGTGGTCTTCCTTTCATTTGGAAATTTGGAAATTCAGCTGTAATCCCTCCCTTCATAGGCAAAGTGGGATGAAGCAAAGTGGGAGTGTTGTGTGTGCAACAACTGATTTATTTGTAGCACTTCACTGTTTGCTGGCATAAACTTATTCTGGGATGGGACTGCAAGTTGAACAAGCTGAAATACCTCTCTGGAGTGCATGGATCAAGTGTATCACCCTTGATTTATAGTCCACAGTGCCAGCATTTGCATTGCCCATGTACCCCAGGAGTCATATCCAGCCATATCTGCACAGAGTAGGCACAAAGCACCCCAGTCCGACAGATGTGTCTGGATAGGAGGTAAGAGAGCACTCGAGAAATCACGTCTCTAAAATTCTTTAAACAATGAGGCGGCATTTTTTTTTTTCCTGAGAAGGGTAATGTGTAAGGAAGAAGTACAGGTGTGCCAGAGACATTTAAGGAAGAGGATGTGAGGAAGAGGAGCTGGAACAAAATGAGGATGAGGGATGGAAGAACAGGATGGCTGTGGACTGCTGTGGCTGACCAGTTCAAAACTAGGAAGTCTGAAGTCCTCTGGCAATTCTCTTTGGGGGACTTTCCCTTCTCTTGGTCTATATGGCCAGGAAAACCTCCCCACATCTTCCCCTCAAAGGAACATTCATAGGGGGGCTGTAATGGATCAAAATTACACTTTTGCCACCACCACTGTGACCAAAGAAGGGGACTCTGCAGGCCTCAGAGGCATCATCTTTGGTTTGGGAGTACTGAACTGTGTGTGATGAGTCAAACCCTTTAGGTGCTAATTGTCTAATGCTAATTGTTCTTCCCAGACTTTGGACACAACAAAACTCCTGCAGATACCTTACTGGAAAACATTTCATGCCATACATAAAACAGATTTAAATTGCCTTCTCATAAAAATAAAACAGTTTATGTACAGTAGGGTTCAATTGTCTTGACTGAATGTCTCCTCATTAATTTGAATTTTGAGAAATCATGCTTAGACACATTCCATTCCTGGCTTTAAACAGCCTTTGCAACACTTTAGATAGAAATTGCAGTGAAACAGTCCTCAAGTGTTGTGTCATTGTCATTAAAAATAACAATGCCAACTTATGAATGCACTAAATGGGTACAATGAGAGATATGTACTATTTACAAAGCATTTTTGTAGCTGTCTGATAGTTCAAGATCCTAAAAAACACTTGAGAATCTCTGGGAAGTAAAATTTAATTCAGTTTCTTGGCACGTGCAATTAGTTGGTTCCCTTAGCTACTCTTCAGATGAATCTGTTATATACAAATTAAGCTAAAGACAACACATTGGTGTTGAGTTGCTGGTTAAAAAGGAGATGGAGAGCCCTGCACATGTATGGTTTAAGCAGGACAAAAAATTCCAGTAATTGTACTTACTTACTTTGTTTGTGTTAGTGAGAGCTTTGTGATTGTGCTTAATATTCAGCAGTATGAGGACTTCACTCTGTACTGTTATTTGCATTCCGGGATATCAGCTTTTTTTCTTTTTTAATGATCTATTACAAATGGATTTTAAATGCAAGATATATTGAACAGATTCAGGGCAGATTCAGGGATGCCAATTCACCCCATCCAAAACAGTTTGAAGCTTATTGTGGAGAGCCTGTTTCAAAGATGATGTTAAAAGAATGGGAAATTGGGCTTTTAAAATTCAATCTACTATTGAAATCATCCAGATACAGAAAGTTCAACCCAATGAAGTTCTTGGATTGCCCTCAGCCTACCTGCCTGAGCACCAGCTGCCACCACAGGAGAGTTCCTGCCATTATGATGTTCCAGGCAGCCTAGGGCATCACAAAAGCCCCAGGGGATTGGGATGACACATGCCTTTTTCCCTTTTGAGACATATCTGTAGCTTTACATATTTTAATTTATAGCTGTATAGCTTCTAACTTTTTGTCACTTTAGCATAGCAGGTGCACTTTCTCACATGCTATGCTGTCTTCTGGAATTCTGTTTAGTCTTGTTTTTTATCCAGCAAGAACACTTTATTTTCCATCATAAATCATAGACATAATAAAATGTTGGGTTAAAGGGGGGGGCGCTCCAATGGAACATTACCTAAATTACTCCAGAAATGACCTAACCAACTGCTCTTCTAACTGGACAATATTTTCCAGATCTGCTAATTAATTAATAACGTAAAAACTGGACAAATCTGAGACTGTCCTCAGAAGTGTAGGTGACTCTCTCCACTTTAATGCAGGTCCTGTGTTCTCAATTTCAAAATGTGCATGGCTTGGCTGCTCTGCTGGAGGACAAGTGTGAGCTGCATTTCTCTCCTGACTCACACCCCTGAAATCTGGAGGTCCTTGCCCACACTGCTGGCAGTGCCTGTGCTCTCAGCTGGCTTCAGTTATGCAGAAAAACTTGTCTGTAACTGAGAATGAGGCTCAGATTTCTGCTGATAATATGATAAAAGATGTACAGTTTATATGTGGGCCTTTGTGCCACTTCGGTTATCACAATTTATAAACTATATGTAATATATATTAATAAATATGTGTGCAAGGGTAGATAAAACAGCAGGAAAATATTAGGGCTTCAACTGACACTACTTATTTAGGTACACTTAGCAATTTTATCAATATAAATATATTCATTTTAAAACACTGAGTAAATTTATTGAATTATATGGTAGGAAAATAAAGATATTTTAAATAACACAAAAATGACAAATAATTGTGGTCTAAAACAAGACAGGGTTCAAGTGAGTCTGAATGGCAGAATTCTTACATCAGATCATGACTTTTCCTAAAGTCACCTCTCAGAAAATAATTGTACTTTAAGCACTATTCAACCCACTTATGTTTCACAGTTGTAAAATGCCTCTTATTTTTTGTGGGTTTTTTGTTGTTGTTTGGTTGGTTGGTTGGTTTTTTATTGCACAACATTTTGTCCCTTCCAGCTTATGTTTCTCCTTGACAGGCTGAACTTAACTCAAAAAAACCAGATGCTTTTGTTTTTCTGTGGGAATCTTAGCAGTAATATGTGCTTGTTTTTTAAGCTCTGCCCCGACCATTACTGGTTAAAAAAATCGGGAAAATGTTGATGAGACCAAAACTCCTTTTCAAAACTACTGTTTGCAGTCAAGAGGTAATTAACTCCCTCTATGGATTCAGAGCTCCTGGATAGAGGGTGGGAAATTAAGTTATTAGCAAGGCTGTTAATGCAAATTTCTAATTTACCAACATTGCTTGCTAAGAAGGACTGCATACTATTAGGGATCTGAAAAATATTTTGCCTATAAATTTGAAATATCTTCATTTAGTTTTGGCTTTAATGGCTCCTTAATTCTTAGCCTTGTTATGAATATGCAAATAGGAAAGCAAGCTTATATAAGCAGTGACCACGATTTATACTACCAGGAACACTTTCCAGTAGTACCAATGGGATTTTTTATAATTTAGATTTTTAGAAAAAAATAAGGTAAGTGGAGAAAGGAAAGGAAGCCACCAGGAATAGGATATATTTTAGTGTTTTGAATATGTAGGGTGGAATATTCTGAAGTGAGGATGAACAGAATAAAAGATTTTTAAGAAACCACCCTGGAAGTTTCTCTGTCAGCTTAGGGTTCTCCAGATGAATCTCTTTGCTGACTGATAGATAGAGGTCTGTTCAGAAACAACTGGAATTTAGAGTTAGGGTTAGGGTTAGGGTTAGGGTTAGGGTTAGGGTTTGGGTTTGGGTTGAGGTTAGGGTTGCCATTAGGGTTTGGGTTAGGTTTAGGTTTAGGGTCAGGGTCAGGGTGAGGGTTAGGGTTAGGGTTAGGGTAAGGGTTAGCATTACGGTTTATGGTTATATTTCCGTGCGGGTTAATGTTTGGGAGAACGTTATTTTTAGGATTAGTGTTCCGGTTAGGGATAGGGTTAGGGTTAAGTTTATGGTTAGGGTTAGGGTTTTGTTTATGATTTGGGTTTGGTGTATGGTTATTGTTTGTGTTATGGGTAGGGTTAGGGTTCTGGTTCATGTTAGGGTTAGGTATGGTTAGAGTTACAACAATTGTTCCTATTTTTTGAGTAGTCCTGGACCTCTTTTCTGGTCCTGTTCCTCTAGAACACCATTTTTTTGAATCTCTGAATTCTTTGGGAAGGTAATGTCTTGCAGACACATACAGGGCATAAGTAAATTTAATTGCTGAAATTAGTGTCACTCATTGTGGTGGGACTGTTTTCTTTCTAATTAGTCTTGATGGCTTTACACAGCAATGTTAAATTGGTGTAACAAATATCATATTACAGAGATTGAAAGAAGCATTTCTTCTGCTTTTCTAAACCATTTTTAATGTGAAACCAAAAATTGGATAAAACCAGGAAATTTTAAGAATTACACAGTTGTAGTCTGTCTAAACACTAGACTGTCACAGCCCTTAGCACTTTGAGGAATTAAATACTTCCTGGATTTTGGGTAACTCTGAATGAGCTCATTTGAGAAAGCTGGAGGTGAAATCATTGTTCCTTTTTGGTATCAAGACCCTCATTGCTGTGCTGGGATCCTGTGGGAGGCTCACTGCATGTTAGAGTGTCTCCATTTAATGAAAGTCTGCAGGGTGTTTGTCATATTGAGTTGTAATCTCAGGCCCAAGATCCTGACCCAGAGCACATTAATGTCAGTGGAAAGGCTCCCATCAGCTATAATGGGTTTAGGCTGGGCCATTAATGATTTGAAAATAATGAAAAAATCTTCCTGAATTTGTTGCAGAATCTCCAAGTAATGAGACAGACAGATTTTTGCTCTTTAAAACACAAAGGTAGCTTTTCATTGAAAATAAATCCTTCATTCTGCTAAAAATGTCTCAACACTATCCAATTTCCTTTATTCTGAATAACTACTGATATAAGAAAAATATGGAGGAGCAATATGTCTACAAGGAATAGAAAGAAGTTATAAATTTTAATGCGTCAAAACAGAATGCAAGACATCTACATCACTTAAAGCAGCTTTTTCACTGAAGTACCACATTAAAAAAAAAAGTGGCCAAGTAAATAATCCTAATAAATAGATGGACTGATCCTCTCACATGCATGTTTCTTCTCACTCTTATCATGTTCTTTTGAGCCTTTCCCTTATCTGATGCATCCCAGACTTTATCCTCTATTCTGCCTTCCCAAAGGATTGCTTTTCCTTGCCATAATACGTGAAAAACAATTTTATCCATGTGGCCTGAGTCTCTTGAGAGGGAAGGGAGATCCCCTGGAGCACAGACAAACCCTTGGGAAGAGAAGCCACCAGGAGAGAAGCAGGTGACAGGGGGCACCTCGGCGGGGAGATGTTTTCCCAGGGATCCTTCGGGGTGGAAATGTAGGATTTGCTGTGGCTAAGGAGCCCCAGAAGGCAGGGCTGAAGGGAAGCACCTGGAATGCAGAACCCAGGAGGAGGATGCTTGATCACAATATGGGGTTTGTTTAATCTCCTGCAGTTTGAAATTTCTCCCTTTTTAAAATTCTTTTGTTAATGGTCTCAGAGCTATAGCTGGTTTTAGTTATGATAACTTCTCCTAACAATTTTTTCTGAAGCCATACACAACAAGTGAATAATTTATTACACACTTTTGCCAAGAATGACCCACAAAAGATTTTACATTTGTACATTTCTCCCTCCTTTCCCTAAGCCTTTTTTAAGTGTAGAAAATAGAGGTGGAGAAGGAAGAAAATTTTAAAAAGCAAAGCATAGAAAGCCAGACAGGGAAAAATAATTTTTGTCACTTGTGTAGGAAAATGAAAAATGGTTACAAGGTTCCATTGAATGACACTGAATGCTTCAGTTAAAATGCAGTTGCCATTTATCAAAAGCTCTGGCTTAGGAATGTTTTTATGATGTATGAACTGCAAAGATATTCATTTGAATAATATGCAAATTTCTAAGCAATGACGACAGAAGAGTGAGTAAAAATTTAGAATTTGAAATCCATCATTTTCCTGAGTGTCATTTACTCAGCTGGTAGCTCACCTTTGATTCCGGCCAGTGACCATTAGTGCCTTGCTTTTGCAGATTCTTTGGTGATAAGAGACCTGAGCTGCTGCCCCGAGGAAGCAAACATGATCCCTAGGGTGGGGTGACATTGCAGTTATTGATTGCTTCCAGTTACTGCCAGGCTGGACTGATCAGAAACAGAGTGTGGAAAATTGCTTGCCGTGCTGAGCTGGCCAGAGAGGGAATGGGTAGAAATCACTGCTCCTCTGGGAAGAAAACAGTGATTTATTTGGTGAAGTATTGGCTTTTTTTGCTGACACCAAGCACCTCAGGGACTGCAGGCAGGGGGAGAAAGCATTAATCATCAGGACAATGAGGTGCAGGTGTTTGCAGCTCTTGTGTACACCAAGCCAGAAGCTCTGGCCAGGTACTGATTGGAAAAAACAGTCAATTGTAGTTCTTGGCCTCCTGTCTTTTGCTTTAACTGATCTTCATGACAAAAGAAAAAAAAATTAAAATTTTTAAAAAAGAAATTCAAGTTTGGCCACTGTTTCAGGAAGTTCTGTGCCATGATGTCATTTCAGCTCACTGATACAGTTAATATAAATGAGATGCTGAGATACCAATCCATCAGGAAAAAGCCCCTAAGTGGTTCTGCCTTGCTGATGGCCATTTCACATTTTTTTGATCTCTCCAACTTGCTTCAGCTCCTCAGAGCATAAGCAGAAGGTTTATTTGTCTTTCCTCTGGAGCCCCTTAACTGTGTAAGATGGATCAACAGCACCAAATGTGATCATAGAATCATTAAGCTAGGAAGTGAGAAATCAGCTCCAAGATCATTAACCTTTGAACAAACAACACCAGCTCACCACATAATATAGAGAGAAGAGGCTCTCTGAAGGGTGTCAGTCCCAGATAATGCAAAGGTTTAAATGTAAACATGACCCATTGCCATTGGGGGATCTATCTCCAGCCCCTTAAGGAAATCGCTGTGAAGTACTGATCAAGAATTGACAAAAACGTGAGAAGCTTAGAGAGTGAAGCATATGGTTAATGTAAACACGCTTGTTACTTAACCCTGCTCATGACAAACAACATTCAGTAGATAACAAGGGTTATCTGCTGCATGTAAGCAAAGCCTACTATTCCTAGAGTGTTATCTCTGAACATTCTGCAGCGGGGGGGGGAACATATAAATGTTTCCATTTTACAGATGGGAATGGGCACCTGGTGAGATGTATTTGTGCACCAAGCTGTTCAGCAGACAGCCTCAGCACAAGGAATTAGAGTTCATGCTTCTTCAGGCAAATTCAGCTTTTGATCCACAAGGTGTTTTATTCTCCATTAAAGTACATTTCTCTGTAAAACAGACATTATAGAAGAACATCTGTATTAGGTCAGAATACTGAACTAAAGGAAAACACTATTGGGGTGATATTACTTCTTCTGTCACTTAATATGCTGGCACTGCAAAAAGCTTGTGAGGCACCACCATTTCTTGGTGCATATAAATGCTAATGGGTTTCATTAAACACAAGATCCAAGAGGCAGAGCCACAGCCCACTGAAATGTGTAGAAAAGGAAACCCTTGATTTTTATGAGCTTCTGAGAGGGGCTGGTCAGGCACAATCTCCTTTCTTCTCTGACTGATGCACAGGGAGAGCTGAGCTGAGGGGAGCCACTGACATCATGAAGTCGTATCAGGCAAAGCATGATAAGGAACCAGAGCAGCAATGCAGAAAGGTTTCCTTTACAACTGTGAACCTCATTTCACTTGTGGAACTCAGAATTTGCCCATAAACAAAAATTATTCGAAATGAAAGAAACAGCAAAGAGCAAGTGTGGCTTATGAGAAACCATCCCTGAAGTTCCTATGTCTGGTCTGACGAACTTTGCTTTAGGGCTTGGAAAATGCCCAGCTGCCACTGCTGCTTTGGTTAAGCTGGGTAACCTGTGTCCTGCTCCATCAGGTTATTTTGCTGCAAGGCAGATAATTCCATACGAGGGCATTCTGCAAAAGGCTCCTTACCTCAGCATGGAGCAAAACTCTGTCCTCAGCAAATCACTATTCATAGCTCCTGCCCTCCTCAGGAAGAGTCAAGGGCAGAGGAAAAGCAGCTGCTGGATCAAGTTACCCTGGCACAGTCTATCAGGGCTGGAGAGGCAGAGCAGCGCTCATCACTTGGGTTTGACAGACCCATTGCTGTTTCACAGGAAATAGAGATCCTCCCCCGCCCCACCCCCTTTCGAGAGTTAACAGGTGGTTATGCATCTAAAGTACCCCAAGTCTGGTTACTGCTGAATGTCTTCAAAACAAGTCAAGCAGACATCCTGGCTGTAGCAATGTGGTGACACTGTAAAAGGCTGTAGGTACTTATGAACAAAAGAAAAAATGGAGGCGGTTGCTGCACAGCAGACAGGTGACAATTAAATAATTTTAAACACTAGCTTGATGTGCTAGGGGAAGGCTAGAAGGCATTTACCATGCCATTCCTACCATGCTAAATACTAATTAAAGACTTTTATCTCGTATGGTTTTCTCATGCTGCAGCACTTCAGTTTTCAGTTAACACCCTCACACCAAGCTGCGGAAAATTATCTTGCACTGCAGCATCTGGTCCCAAACTCGCTCTGTGTTTGTGGTATTAAAGCCATGCCTTTGCACCCTGCTTTGTTAGGCAGCTAAAGGACTCTGGGTTCTCTCCTCTCCTCACCAGTTTTCAAATGAGAGGTGTTTGGTTGAGATGTGTGTTTGCATTATTTTAGTGAAAACCCCCAGGGTGACAGTCCTTGCTTGGCTCCTTACAGGGAACACCATCCTTTGCTACATGGAGGAGAATGAAAGCATGCGCTCATTCTGAGAGAGAGAAACTTCAGGAAAAGTAGAACAGTGATGTCCTTTTGCTTGTGGTTCCAATTTATTGTGTATGATATTCTGCACTTCCCTCACACTCACGTGTGAACATTTTGCTGAGGGTACTTTTCAATTAGAGCTCTAAAAACAGGGCTGTATGCTCCTCCTTAAATCATTTTTAAGCCTGGAATATCATTTCCCCAAAGTAACTAATAATGTTAGGTGTCCATCTGTTAGTGCCTTGGAAGAACATATTTTTCCAAGGCTAGAAAGTCAGACTACATTGGGTTGGCAGAGTTCCTAATCAGCTGTTTTTTCTCAGAGCAAGCAAACAAACCAGAGGAGGCTGCACATGTGGCTCCCGACGAGGAAATCCCCCAGGAGTGCTGTCAGAACATCTATTTATCCTCAGATAAGGAGTCCCGCACCAACAAAATGCTGAGCTGTGCCTTTCAGGTGTGATTAAAAAGGCCTTTTGTGTCCCCAGGGTGCACTCCAGGCCACTTTTGCTTTCAGAGTGTCTCTTTCATAATTTATTATTTCTTCTAATCATAAAGGTCTTCTAATCAGAGGGATCTCTTTCTGAAAGAAAGCCTACCTTGATATATTGTGCTGTTAATTTCTGTAAATCTTACTATTTATGACCTCCTAAAAGAAAACTGTTGTGTGTTAGGGAGATGTTTAATTGGGAATGAATTCACTACTCCTATGCTAACCAAGAAGTGCCCTAGACAATGGCAATGGCAAGAGTCAAAGCTTTTATGTCAGATTGCATCTGGATTTTGTGAGTGAAAGGTGGGATGGCTTTTACAACAAATGTGGTGTTATGGTCAACATTCCATAGATTTTAATTTTTTAGCCTTTCTTAAACAAGGATGGCAAAAAAAAAAAGATAACTAATTTTCACAGTATGCATTCTATTAAAGCTATATAAAGTAACTCACAGAGACCCTGTTCCTTCAAGAGAATTTCACAAGTAGATGTTCTCGTAATAAATTATGTCCCTTTATGAAGTTATTTTCTGTCTCTCTAGTCATTAGAAAAACAGCTCTAAACAGGTGTAACAAATTAGAGCTGTTTGTGCGAGCATGAATGCTCCAATGAGAGAATTTTAATTTTGCAAAAGAGAGATAAAAATCCTTAAATATTTAAAACCAAAATACCTTGGTGACTAGTGAGCAGCTGGTGAACTGAAAGCAAAACTTCTGGGACCTCTGTCACTTTAAAAAAAAATCTATTTTGGCCTTTCTTTCATCAGTTCAAGAAGCTGATAATTTGTTTGTTTCTCAAAGGCTTACATTTTGGTTCAAGATGTAATTCCAGAATTTTTCATCATCTTTCGTTTTAAGAGACCTCTTATGATTGGCTGATTTTCTTTACTCAGGATTTTATATAATATTATTCATGTTGTTAAAAAATGTGAAAGGCTGCTCCAAAAAAATCATTCTTCCCAAGATTTAGGGATGTTTAAAATATTCTCTACTTTCATGTTCACTTTTAGGCTCATGTAACTGCCCAATTATACTAATTTCATTTACATTATAGCATTGTTCCTATGTTATGAAAACCTATTATTATATTTAATGATCTCATTTTAAAACGACTACATTTATCTTTGCAGTTCTGTGTTACTACCATGAATACGCTGCACCTGCAGCCTGTGATTAGTTCTTTTATATTCCTCATCATATTAAGAAGGCAATATAGAAATTTGTATCACAAGAAACCTGCTGCCTCTAACATACATATGTTTTTATGTTTATACGTGTTTTTTATTTAATGCATTTATACGCTTTGTGACAAAATTCCCTTGTTTTTTGGGAATCCCACTAAGTTACACAAAGTACTCTGAGTCTTTTCAGTCTGGTTTCAAAGTCCACGTTGGCACTAAGGTTTCATAAAGCACTCGGTGTGTGAGGACCTTGATGATCAGATGACATGGCACCTATGGGAGAGCTGCAGCTCTCCCTGTAGTCTACTCAGGTAGTTTTTCCAACAGGAATTTTGGGAATTCTGGGGGCACCCATGAGTAGCATAGGTCATGCAGGTGCAGTTTGTGTTCACCTGGTCATGGGGTGTGGTGGAGCTCTGAAAATCCCAGGCACGTAATTCCACAGCAAAAATAGTCAAAGGACATCAAGTGAAATATATTCCTTATTTATTTTTTGTTCCTACTGGCTATGTATTTTCTTTGGCAAGGGCCTGTCTTATTGCTTATTAAACAGCCTGTGTTCCCTTCTTTTTATTGAAATCTTCTTCCCCTCTCAATTGCCCTAAGCACTAAGTTTTTAAAGGACTCAGCCTGGCATCATCATGGTGTTATTTTTAACCTGTTTTTTCCGTGTGGCTTAGGATTTTGCAAGACAATGTGCTTGAGGGAGATCATCTAAGCTGGACACTTCCATTTTTCTCTCATGCAATAACACCTTAGGGATGATTTTGCTCCATCTGACTTGGCTTCTCAAATTCATGATTTTTAAGACAGCTACTCTGCTCGTATGGGTAGAATCCACATTACTGGTGGCCAGCTCATCTTGTGGCTGGGGGAAAGGCTCCCCTTGATTCAGAGATCAGCAAGCTCTCCAGCTGGCCTGCAGGGCGACTTTTCCTCCTGTAAAGTGGCATTGCTTTGTCTCATCTGCAGAAACAGCTGTGTGCTGGTGACAGCAGTTACTAAAAGTCTGAAGTACCCTGTTTATTTGATACTGAAGCATAAAGATAACAAGACATGTTATCTTTATCAACCCAGCCATGCAGCAAATGCAATGAAAGGATTTGTAGCAAGTCAGAGCATTTAACTACTGAAATGCCACCGGGATTTTTTCCTTTGAATTGAAGTTGGTACAGACACTTGAAACATTAAAGATGCCAATAGCAATGAAATTTTGACAGGACTTGTATCTGAATTATCAGTAAGTCAAATGGTCATTTGCTTAGTGAGGCAAGTCTGATGAGGGTGGCAAGTAAAAACTAAGTAAGGCACTAATTAGGAAGGGCTGAGAATGTCCTTAGCATTGGATATTGTTGCATGTTAACACGATCACCGCATCATGACACCATTTTTTATTCCTTAAACAGTGGTAGGAGGCCCTGAGTGGCAGCAGAGTCCCCTGAGCTCAGTCCTGCCTGGAAAGGGTCTCATGGAAGAGCCCCCACTTAAGGGTTTGGAATTCAGCAGCTGGAGGGACTCTCCTGGTATTGTATTCAATTTCCTGGGAAGTGAGGCATGCAGGAAGGAGGTGCCAAATTTCATCTAAGAGTTGGTTCCAGGGCAGTCAAATGCCAAAATGGGTGTTGTTGTTCAAGGTTTGGGCCAAAGTGAGTGACTGCAGATCTCTACAGCAGAGGCTAGGACTGAGTGACACCTGCATCAATCTGGTGCACTAATGTGGCAATCATTTAGCCATTACTGTACGTTTGCTGCCAAGAGTGAAGTTATTTTCCCCCTGTGTTTTTCCCTTCTCAGATGTTTGAATCACATTATAACCTCTTCCCATTGTTTTCCCATTTACAGTAAACAAATGTAAATCTGACAGATTCATCTCATAAATCTGAGTTGAACATTTCTCCTGTCAAGCATTAATGCAAGTTCCCTTTCAGACACAATTCTTCAGGCTTTAAGCAGAAAGAGAGATGGTGGATGTTTCTCCTTTTAGTACACTATCATTATTCTGACACCTTAATTTAGTTTCTTATCATATGTCTTTCTCTGTAGTGCCAGCTCCTACATGCACAACTCATTTTTCTCCAGTAGACATCACTGTGGGGATCATCATTTCCTTCATCTTGTACCCAGGAGAAGTTTCTTCACCCTGCTCTTCTCAGGCCTAGGCTCTGTTCCCACAATCTATTCACCAGCTCCAGGTGGGAAAAGCACAGCACTTGGCCCCAGCACCCAAAACCTTTTTGATTGTGTCCCTCAACTGCCCTTCTCACAATGAATGGATAAGTAAATCAGCAGCCAGAAATATTTGCTTTACATCCTTAAAGCCCTGCAGACAAGATTCTGGGCTCAGAGAGGCTCCCAGGCACAGGGAGGTCCTCCACAGAGGCCCAGTGGCTGCCAGGGACCCCACTGCCCATCCCAGCCTGCTGGAAGATGCTGTCCATCCTCCAGCTGAGTTTACTTGGCCTGCTTCTCAGCCAGCCCCTGAGCTGAGGCTGGTTTCAGCTTCTGTTATGATAAACTGAATACACTGTGGTAAGTTTGGGGCTTGGTGGCTCGTCTCCCCACAGCTCTGTCAAAGCTTCCCTCACATGAAGTCAACGTGTAATAACAAAGGGAACCTTATCTGCATTTATTTCTATTTATTTCTATTTAACATGAAGCACAGTCTTACAATCATCACTCCTTAACCAACCACATAGATATGGATTTTGTCAGATTAAAAGTATGCAGATCTGTAAATATGTCATCCAAAGGTACTCTTGACTGACTTCATAGCTACAAATCAAACTTTAAAACACCAAGGTGGTATGAGGGGAAAGCACTGCCAAATGTTATTTCTAACAAGACGGACCATGTTTATTTTGTACACCTGCTGTTTCATTGCTGCTTGGGCCACCAGAAGTGTTATCCCAGAACTATTTAGCAAACAGGAAATGCAGACACTTCTTGCTGTGCCCCTCTGAAACAGAGCTTCCCGACCCAGCAGCACTCAGCTCCCTATCACCTTCCCACCTCCATTATCAGTTTCTCCTAATTTATAGGTTCTCTCAGCAGAACCTTGATCACTTGACTAGATTATTTAACTGGTTTTTGTATGCCATCATGGAATTCTTCCACTTTGTGATGCAGCCCCAATTCCCAAAAGGCACATTTCCAGGGGAGGGCTGTTAGTGCCAGGCTCCCCTCACTATTTGGGTCAAAGGTGCTCAGCCCTTATAATTATGTTTCTACAAAGTATAAATGTTCCCAGCTCTTACATAAGTGAGCATTCCCTTGTTGTGTTTGTGGTCTTTAATTCCTTCTCCTCATGCACAGCAGCTTTAGGGATGTGCAGCAAATGAAAAGGTGGAGACACAGCATATCAAAAGGCAGAGATATTTTAAAAATAAATAGAGGGCTCCATTAGGAGAATCAAAGTGATAAATTCAAGATATACACTGCAATTTTACCTTTGTGACTAAAGATCCTTCCAGTCATTTTTGCAAGCGTTTGGGGCAGGATGTTTTGCAGCTGTTTAAAAACATGTCAGATACATGTTCAGATCTTCTTTAGGGCAGAAAAAGGGGAACTCCTGTCACATCCTGCACGCATTTCCTACCACTTGCAGCTGCTGCACAGCAGAGGGAAGGTAGGTACAGAAAGATGAGCCATAATTATGTCCTACACTGCTGGACAGTGGCAGCACTAAGCAACCTACTGGAGGTGTTTCAGTCTCAAAAGACTCTTAGACTGAAACTATTACCTCCACTAGGATGAGTAGTCACAGAAATAACACCCTGGAGAAGCGTGTAGAGATGATACTGCACAAGAGACTGTAAAAGGTTCCCTTTAACACTGAGACTAAACTTGCATAAAAAGGATGGCTTCTCAGAAAAAGCTGCTTAATAGTAACTCTTGCTTCTGCCACACATCCATTTACAAGTTTTTAAAGAAAGCTTGTAGTTTGTCACTCCCAGGCATGCTATTTATGTCAGCAGTGGGCAGATACAGCCAGTCCTCTGAGCAGCTTGTTAAAAGCTTTTAAAAATACATGAAGAGCCAGGCAGAATAAAGGTCAAGTAAATAGCAGGAGTGTATAAAATACATTGCATTTAACATTTAAACTAGTGGTTTTCCTAGTTTCTTTATTTCATGCTGTTTCTTCATAATACTTTAGGAACAAATTTGCCTGGTGTTCTTCTAGGCAGCACATTGCAGATGAGCCAAGAGTGCCTAAGAAGGATGGGCACAGTGGAAACCCTGGTGATCTGTCAGCTCACACTCCTCTCTTACCCAGCATTTGTCATCTCCTGGTAACACAGAACTACATCACAGCACTGCCACACACAAGGGCTGACACTTTCAGTGACACCAAAAAAAAACAGAAAGAAAGGAAAACAAGAGCTTTGCAACCAGAAAGAGAATTTCCAGAGGCCAAGGGTGAAAGACAGTTTAATTTCTCTTAATTTCTGTCTTTATTGTATTGTTTATACTTTACAATTCCCATTAAAACATTGAATGGCAAATAAGGACATCTTGAGCAAATAGGCCTTTGAATTCAATTACTGGGGTTTATTATTGTTTCCTCTTGTCACCATGTAACATCACTGAGTCATGGTGACGATCTTGCCAGTTATTCCATGAAAATCCTAATACTTTCAAGGTAAAAAACATTTCCATTCAAATTCTATGGGGAAAAAAGCCAAATGTAACCTGAAAATTTTGTCTGTCTTAATATCACCTCATGATGCGGATGTCACAAATTTTGTTTATTTCTTGCATGTATCAAGTTTGTGCTCATGGTACCCAGCATAGACAGAAATCCAACACTACACCAGGAAAACAGGTTTAAAACAGGAGGAAGTTATCAATTGTGGCTCCATGGTTTAACCTCTTTCATGGCAGTGTGCATGTGGGGGTAGGCATTATGTTTAAATGGATGCTTCAATATGCTGGTTGGAAGAGAAGGAAAATTGTGTAAAAATGACATAACCAAATTTCTGAAAGGTCTGTCATAAAATATACCTTGTCTTTAACCCATCATCATCATTTTCAGGTAGGTTATTTTGCTTTTCCAGATCGACATTTCCATATAGGAACTCTGACATCTAAGTTTAATTACCTCAGCCAAAGGCCTATACCACTAGATAATCAGGTACAGCTGTATTTAATCTAACTTGATGTTTGGGTTTTGAAGTTATAAATATTATTGTCATAAAAAGGGAAAATGTCCAAAATCCACCATACAGGCCTCAAATGTTCAATATCCCTGAGTTTCCCGAAATTATCTTTCTTGCAAGTAGCAAAACCAGAAAATATAATTTGAGTCCTGACTGACCCCTTCAAAAATGACCAAAAATTACCCAGTTTTAGGCCAAGCTCTTGAAATGTAGTTAATTATACTTCTGGCAGACCTTGAAAATGTATTTGAATAATATTATGTATAAATATACATAATTCCAAATATACATACATTCCAAGATTACAGAACTTCAGCAGATAATTATGGTACTGAAGAACAAAGTGGTCAGGTTAAACCCTTTCATAAGAGAGTATGGAAGCAGGGCCCCAAATCCTGTTTCATTATTTGTTTGGACATTCAAGTGACTGAGTCTCACTGAAAATTAGGTGGGACCCAGATTCCTTACAGTGTCCAAATATGCAGCAGCTGCTTCTGGGAAGAATGAAGGAGGAAAATTATTGCTAATATTTTTTAAGAAGTTAAAAACAAAAATAACCCCCCAAAAAACCAAACAAAAAAAAAGCCATCAAACCCCCCCAATAAAAGAAATTACTCCAAGCTCTCTTCACTAGAAAAACTGCAGTAAAACCAAGAAAAGCAAATTGCTTGAAATATTTATGGGTTATATCTCATGATCCTGTCACGTGTAACACGCTGGGTTTGCCCTTGCTGCTTCCAGATGTGCTGACATCAGTTGCTCACTGCAACAGAATTTCATATAGGGGCCAAATTTTTCTCTTTCCGAAGACAAACTGCCTTTAATTTTCTTTTCCCAGTCTGAAAGGTCACGGGGATCACAATTACGGATATATCAACTTAGCTCAAACAAGTCTCCCTGAATTTCTGTCAAGTCTGTAATTAGAACTGAAACTTTTGCTACATGTTTAACCTTGGTTTTTCTTTTCTACCCCTTTTTTTCCATTCTGTTTCTTCATGGTGGCAGAGCCTGTGGGTGTGTGAGGTGAAAGCAAGATGCAGCCTCATGACACACACACAGCTTGGACAGGGACTTGTTCAGGTTACCACTAAATTTCCTTGCTGCCTGCCCACCCCTCTTGGTGGAAGTTGCATCAAGATAAAGTCACCAGAAAGGAACCAGTTTCTTCTGTAGAGAGCTTGGTATCCTCATATCTGGTACTGGCTTCTGACAAAATATTGAAATCTGTCCAGAAACTGCTTTGCTAAAGGTGCAAGTGTTTACCACTGGAAGAGTGGTAACCTTTGGCCGTGAGACTGGAGATAAAGCACGATTACATCTTAAACCTCAACACTAAGATTTACCAGGGCTCATCAGTCATTTTACTTTCTTTGTGACGGTGGTCACAAGGGTTCTTGGGTGAAGGAAGAGATGAGATCCTTGACTCCATTATCAGAAGGCTTGATTTGTTATTTTAGGATATATACATATGCTATAACTATACTAAAACGAAAAAGCAGGAAAGTTCCAGAAGCTTGCTAAGCTAAGAAAGAAAAGTAAAGAATGATAACAAACCCCGCTGTCTCGGACTGTGTCCAAGTGAGCTCAGTTCTGCATTGGCCATTATTTCTAAACATCCCAGATGGGCCAATCCAGATGGACCTGTTGCATTCCACAGCAGCAGATAACCTATTGTTTATATCTTGTCGCTGAACTTCTCAGCTTCAGCAGGAAAAATCCTGAGAGAGGAAATGTCACAGACATTTCTTTTCCTATTTTTTTTCTTTTGGTTTTTTCCTGCGTGGAATTGGAGGTTGGGAAAAAGGGGATTGCTAGTTTTATGGCAATAAATCCCATCCTTGTCTAACACAGCCGGATTAAATGCTCTTTGAGCTTTATGATCCGGAATTACTGTCTCTTAGCTAGAGAATATATGTCTTGATAAGTATTCCACAAATTTCATAAGCCTCTATCTAGCTGGGCCTCCAACCAGACTGGGAATTATAACCTCATCTGAAAAAAGGGATTATGACTACATCCTCCCCTGCCATCACAGAGGAGTTGCTCCTGGAGGACCCCCAAGACAGGGCTCACAGATGCTTAATTTCATGAAAACACTAAGTCACAGTGACACAAGTGCCAAAAGGAAGAATTACACACGGTTTTTAGCTGCCTGCGGGAGGCATTTGAAAGCAGTTCCCTCCCAATTACCAAAAAGGGATTCACATAGCAATGTCAGGTTGCAAAGTCTTCCTTCACTGTCACAGGGCTCTCACTGCCACAGCTACCCCTGCAGACAATGACCAGCTCATGTACCAGCTTGTGGATGCTCATTAACTCATTCCCAGGTAATGCATGCCTGAATTATTTTTCAAAAAGTAGAAATAAAGCTCTTTCTGTGACTGTGTTGTCTAAGATGGTTGCCCATAAATTTCTGGAGAGCCATGAAAACACTCTGCAGGGACAAAATAATTGCTGATGATTCAGTCAGGAAAACGGCAGTAAAGGTTAATTTCCTAGAAAAGAATATTTCTCTAATTGAGATACAGTTTGAGGAAACTAAGGTCAAAATCCTACCGTTTCAGAATTGAATTAGATAAAGTTCTAAAAAGGCCAATATAAACCAAAACCTATTAAATTTTTTAGAAATAAAAGAATTCAAAGACAAGTATCCCTTTTCTACAGCAGGTATAACAAAAGACACTGGTGTATGGGGGTGGTAAAGGACTTCTTTAGTAAGAACCTTGGGACCTTCATGAATAAACATAAAGCCTTTTAAATGGAGCTCTGTGCAAAATCCATCTGAAGGTTAAGACCCATTTAACAATTAAGTAGCAAGGAAAAAAAATTCCAATTCTTCTTTTCTGAATCTGAACAGACTGTCACATTCAGCAGCAAGCAATAATTTAGCCTGCAGCTGGCTTCCCTTTTGTCCTCTTTTTTCTCTTCCTCTCTTTTTCTCTTTTCCTATAATTATTTTCTCCTTTTTTCATTAACCCCTCTAATTTCTCTTTTTCCTTCACCCTGCCCCTTTATCCAAAGCCCATTGCCTATATAGTAGGTCAGGAACAAACATCCCAAGTGTCTAATTTACTAATAAAACCCTCTGACTGTTTGCAAACCCTCTGAATTTTGTCCTTCCTTTCGACCAGTAAGCATTTTCAAATCTTAAGTAAATCTGACAATACCTGTGACAAGGCCAGAGTGACCTGCAAAAATCTATGTATAGCTCTTACATTTCTGAGAAACCACTAGAAAAGTGTCAAGAACTGACAAGCCACCAGCTTCTGACATTCCCCAGATGAGACAATTAACAAAGGAAAGACTAGGAAGGCCTGACAGCAAAAAGAAACTTTGGAAATGCTAGAGAGAGAAGATGAACAGGAGTGTTCCAGAGCTGAGAGGAGAACAAAGAGCTTTGCAGTGAGGTGGCCCAACAAGGTCGCTTGGGCTGAGAGGGTCTAAGTGCTTGAGAAGCCATTCTGGTTCTACAGAAAACCTGGGGATTGTTCTTGGCTCCTTGAACCCATTCCAGAGAAAGTTTCAGGAGAGAGAGAAGATTATGCAGAGAACACTGCCCAGGTTTTGTATTTTGTGCACCTCAGAGAAAGCAGCCCTGAGGGAGAACTGCTTCATGTTCCAGGTCATCTACCTCTCTTTACCTTTTTGTCTCTGAGCCGTCATGTTCCAAGGGTTGTGCAACATCCCTGTGATCTCTTTCCTCCATGGAAATACTTAATTTAGAGTCCACTGTCCATGGAACATGATGACTGCAGCCAAAATAGATCTTATGGAGTTACAGCCTCTTCAAAGAGAATTCCCCAAGCAGAGGTACTGACCAGAACTGTAACTATGTGCATCTCCTATTCAGATTAATCCATAATTGTTAAAATACAAGAAACACCACACTGATATTGACACCTTTAACCTACTCATGACTCAAAATCAACAATCTGCTGGCAAGGATAAATTCCTAACACCAGTGGCACTGGAAGCACAAACTGATGCTTTTCGCTGTCCTTCCCTACACATACACTTGAATTTTGAACACTACTTTTTCCTGCCCAGCACACAAAATTCTGCAGAATAAATGGAAAAATATTGAAGAATGGTTAGATAGAGGGCAGCAGACAAAGCAAGGGTGAAGTGTGATGACTGGGAAAGTAAAAAATATTAGAATAAAGAATTGTAAACTTCAGTAATATGGACGAAGTGAGAGATTTTGGTTAATTAAGGCCTAATATTTGCTGCTTAAGAAAAGTGAAATTGGCCAGTGATAATTTATGTTCTTTGTAAGCAAGGAATGCCATAGAAAGAGATGCTTTGATGTGGCTCAAATGAGAAAAAAGGGGCAGACTTCAAGTCAATTATATCAGCAGCTTCATTAAGGCACTAGAGAAATTGTGGACATCATTAATTAAGTTTATTTATACCTCCCTTCTTCCTTCTCTCTCTTATTCCCCCTCCTGCCACCTTCATCCCCCAAACACCCCTACATCACGCCAACATTCTGTGTAGAACTAAAAAATAACTCTTCATCCCTGGCCAAAAAAAGAAAAGTAATTTTCCTGTTCATCTTCACTATCACAGTTTTGCTGTGATAGTGTGTTATCACTTTGCAGTAAGGTGCTGGGCTTCCATCAGTTCAGCCAGTGGAGATTTCCAATCTTCCCAGTAAAAAGCAAAAAATGGGAGCAGCAAGTAGAGGCAAGTATAATTTGTGCAAGTGATTGGCATCCTATTATTTTTTGGTCTTCCCATGTTCAGATACAAGGTTTTAATTTGAGCCTGTCTCTGTTTCTGGGTCTCAAGGGGCTTTCCATCCATGTGCTGCCTCCACCCTTGTCTCTTTTCTGAGGGACATCTGGTGTGGAACAGGGTGCAACACTCTCCAGATGTTCATGGAGCTAGAGCCCCTCAGCACCCTCTTTTGGGCTGAGTTCTGACACTACCTGAGGGGACCCAGAAGGTGAATCTCTGATTGTAAAGATGGGACCTGCATTCAGGAACACCCTCCCTCCACGAAAGATTTCTGGAAAATGCTTGGAGATCACACATCTTGTAATAGTGCTGAAATAGCAGCATCATTTTCTGAGGCTGGCCAAGAGTGATGCTAAGCTCAGGGAGACACCTTACTTCAGATTAAGTTTTAGTGCTTTTAAACCCAGTGCTCATCACTCTACCACAAGAGCCGTCCTTCACTAGATAGCACCGCCATGTGCTTTGTCTAGTCAACACCTGGTATTCCATTGGAATGACCAAATGGCTCAAAATCACACTTCTAATTAAAAAAAATTTGCTGAGTAGCTCTTCTTCTTTTGGATCATGCACGTGGTTGCTGGAGCCACCTGTTCCATTTGCATTTTGCCTCACAGCTGAACCCACTTGAGCTAAGCAGCACCACATTAAACTAATTAACACGAGCCTTGAACCCCAGCTCAGGGAAAAGGGAACACCTAATCCTCAGGAGAAGCAAATTTGCTTTTATTCAGGCACAATTTCCAAGGAAGTGCCTGGAGTTAAGTGTCCAGAACTGCCTGAGGGCTGGTTTCCAAAGAAACAGGGAAGTTTTCTCAGCAGTCCCTGTGTTGCTTAAGCAGCTGGCACATCACACTGCTCCTCCACAGACTGACCTCTGACTGCCTGCACTTGTCATTGACAGCAACCAAAGTCCCCAGGACCAATCCAAACTTTAGGGCTGAAATATGGAGGTTAAAAAATGATCCTGCTGCTGCCTGCCATTGAAGTGCCTGAGTTTTCATTTCACCAATACTTGGTGGTATAGAAACCTCGTACAAACACAGCATCTTTCTATTCTTTTGTGCCACAGAGATTATGTAATTTCTGGAGGTTGAGGCTGTACTGTTTAGATATTGAATGGATATTTTGAAGAGTTTTAACAATCAGCCTTCCCTGGTCAGTGCTGGCAAGGAGTTACCAACTACAGTGAGCAAAGATGAGCTAGCAGTACATTGAAATAAAACTCACAATACTTCTGTTTCAATTAATTTCTGGCAATTTCTCTCTGCAACCAGAATATTTTAAAGTTGATGGAGCACGCTTTTTTAATTTTTTCACAGAGCCAACTGTTTATTTAGGCTAAATAGACTTTGAGATTATTTAGGTTCTAGTCTTTGATAATATCTCACTACAGATTTTATGTCCTGATCTTATAAGAAACCTCAGGATGCCCTAGTAGAAAAAGCCATAAAAAATCTTTATAGTCCATGAACTGTTTCTAGTGTTTTCTATCCACAGAAATTGAGGAAGCTGATCTGTTTGTCCAGAAAAGGATTAAAATTTCATTGCAATTTCACTTGCTCAGTAAGCTTGGGGTGAAACTGAACACAGCTGTTCCACTTATATTTTTGGGGTCAATTCATGTGGACATATCAGTCCTCATAACAGGAGAGAATCTCATAGATAAACTAGAATTAGTGCAATATGCTTTCATGGATTTTTTCAGTCAGGTAAATTTGTTTATTTTTTATTCCATGTGGAATGAGTGGGTATGTTAAAAAACCTACCATGTTTTCCAAAGCAAATTATTATCTCAGGCTAATATGAGACATTCATATTATTTGAATGAAATGTTCAATATTGATGGTAGGTGATTGTTTGTCTTTGCATAGTGTCCTTAACACAAACAAATCTGCTAAGAAATCTTGTAAGAAAATTTTTCAGCAGAAAGTATTCAGTCAAAGCCAAGGCTTTTAGGAAGGAGCAGACATAAACAAAAACATCTGGACAAAAATATCTTCATATCAAAATTTTAATAATACCTTGTTTTAACATTTTTCTAATTAATTATTTTTATTTTGTTCCCAAATTTCAGCATCTCTGACTTGTATATGGATTAAAAATGGCAAAATGTACAAATGGCTGTTAAATAACTTAGATTTGAAAGTAAACCTTCAGATACCAGCAACAAAATCAGAGCATAAGCAGACAACTTTTGGGATTGGTGAGAAACAAGGATTAGAGGTGGGAATTGGGCAGAAATCTGTCCTCATGTTATCTGTGCTCAACTAGTCATTGTGACTGCAGAATCCCAACAGAGGAGGCTGTTCATTTTTACACATTAAACGCAGCTCTTTTTTTTGTGAAAATGTACTACCTGGTAAAAAGGATATCAACTTTTTGCTCAAAAGGCTGTATTTTTTACCATTTTTTATCAATTTAAGGAATGTCTTTTTTCTTTTAGGTCTTTCTATTGTTCATTTGTCATTGTTTTCCTGTGAAACACCTCACAAAGTCCATTTTTTGAGTAAAGGCTGTGTATCTTTTCATCCCTGCTAGCTTAAGAAAGAAGAAAAAAGGCAGGAACAAAGACGGGGGGAAAAAAGGCAATGTCTTCCCACATATTCCACCAGGAACCTCATCTGGAAACTCCCAGGAGATCCACATTTAGCCTCACCAGGAACAGGATAGAAATAGCAATAACGGTGTCTTTGATGTGCTGGAACTTTTGTGGCACCAACATAAAAGGTCCACAGCACAATTTCCTATTTTTGCATTGTGTTTTCCTCCCCAGGAATTCTGTGCCTCTGAAATCTGGGTTGGAGAATGGCACTCTCGAGTGCAGAACATGCTGAATAATAGGAGGAGGAGGTGCCTGCCAACCCTTCCTCTCCTCCTCTCCTGCTGTGACACACAGCACACCGCACAGGGAACCCAGCTCTGAATGCTAAAAGACTCCACAATATTATTAGGGCTTCAGGTTTTAAGTCCAGTTTGCACAATTAACTCCTTAGCAGCCTCAGGGGATGACTCAGGTATAAAACAGAGATAGTCTGTGACATTTTAGGGTGCTCCAGAATCCTGTAAAAGGCTGCCTGACCCTGGAAGGAACTGTAGAAGTCACAAGTATTTTTGAATCTGCAGTAGGAGGCCAGGCCCAGTGCACCAAAAATGGAAATATCAATGTATGGCTGGGCACCAAAATTCCTCTTCTCTATTTGAAAAGGCAGACTAATAAACCCATTGAAATAAGTTAATTTTCCTAGGTAGTCAGGCTGTTTTCTGCTACCTGTTGCTGGCCATGCATTGGCAACTAACTTTTCATCCAGACTTCCCACCAGCACTTTTGGGAATTGCTGCACATGTGTGGTAGGGGGACAAAGGATGAAGCTGCAGGTTTTTGGATGTCACACAATGGTGATGATGATAATATAATAACTACAGATATTAATTATAGCATCATTTTTATACAGTAGCTAATGCCACAGTACAAGTAAATGTCAATGTTTTCCATAACCATCAGATAATACCCCCAAAAATCAAAAATACACATCTGCCCCTCCAGCTCTGTGGAGAGATGTGCAAGCACAGGCTCAGCACTAATCCCAGTGTCCTCATCCCTGCAATACCTGCCATTCCTTACTCCACACATTCCCTAGAATAATGAGGCCCATCATCTTTTGATGAGACTGTGGGAGTTGATATTCCCAAAATACAAGATTACTCTATCACATCATCACTACTAGTTAATACTGCTCTGAGAAGGCTATTTCTGTGAAAGCTGCTGGGAATACAATAGCAACATAGGGAAGTCAATACAAGGCAGCATGGCTTCATTTCTGCAGAGGATAAAAAAGACAGTTAGAAACATTAAATAATTATAAACCTGCTTCTATGAGACTTTATAAACCCTGCAGAGCTGGACTAGGAGCAGGAGCTAAAACAAAAAATGTCTTATCGCACCACACGTGCCACAAAACCACCCGCTGGCAAAGGGAATCCATTTAGGCATAGATTGGCACCTGTGGACAAATTAGGCATCCCAGCAGTAGTAGAAAATACACTTGAGTATCTTCTAGCAGCACAGGAATGAGAGCAACACTGTTTCTTTCTGAGAAAAGAGGTGGCTAGCAGCAGAGATGGAGAAAATACAAAGAATCAAAAAGTACTCCTCCTTTCTTGAATTATCATAGTTATTTTTCTAGCACCAGGAAAATATAACCGATAAAAAGCTTTAGAGATCAATTGAAGAGGTAAAAATGTGCTTCAAGTTCTCCTGGCAAGATTTTATTCAGCTTTTCACATACCATTGCTGACCTAGGCTGATCTGCAGAAAAACAGAGATAGAAAAAGATGTAAACATAGAATCCTCCACCTTCCACTGGGAGAAGGAAGAGGATTCAGAGTTCACTATGCTAATGCATTATGGAAAACAACTAAGTATGTTTAATTAAATCCTCATGAATTTCCAAGTTCTTAGATTTTGATATAATCTTCTGGTAAGAAATTTAGGTAGGGTTTGTTTCTACTGCTTATAGCTAGAGAGATATTGAACACCCAAAACAGACCCTCCAACTGCTCTAAATCTCTTGCAAATCCATTTCACTTTAATGAAAGATTGGTATTTATTTGGTAGGTTTTGTGGCTTTGCAGAGACCCACGTGGTACATCTGTTTGTGGAGGAGGCAGAAATGTTTACATGGCAGTGGAGTTGTAAGATTAATTTTAGGCTGAGCAACCCTGAGGGAAGGACCTGTTGAGCCCAGAGTGGGGAAAGAGGAACAAAGAATTTTGGACTGAGTTTTGTTATCCCATAAATTTTAGTTGTTACTCCACCTGAGCTCAATCAAAACAGATGCTTACAAAGCATGGACCGTGGGAAGATTTTTTGGGAGGGACTGGAGAGCAGCAAGGGCAGTAGAAGGTCTTGCTGCAGTTTCCAACACTGCTGTCAGCACTGATCCCAGCCACAAACACAGGCGGCAGTTATCATCATAGCTGGGCTGTCCAAATCTCCCAGGGCACTTTAAGAATTCCAGGACCCCTTGTTTGGAAGGGTGGAGAAGGGAGATCCATCCTTATCAACAGGGTAATTACTTAGTACTTGGTGTACAAGGTCAAGCCTGGCCTCTTCAGTGGCTCAGATAGGCTCATTCAGTTAGAAAACAATAGTTGGAGCGTGATGCCTTAAGTTTTAGCTTTCATATTTTCCAGATTCTGTACTGCATTAGTGTGTAACTCTGAACTTCATATAAAGTGTTAGCAAGTCCTCATCGCAGTTTAGTCTGACAAAACAATCCTTTTCCAGCCTGAGAACCAAGGATACTGTTGCAGCTTCAGGCCCCAGAAATGCAAACAACAGCGAATTGAGGAGAGCAATCTGGGAGGATGGGACTTCATAACCTGAAGCTGAAATTGGACAATTAATACCAATATGTAAATGGAGCAAAATTTATAAAAGTGTGAAAACTCGGGACCTGGAGTCCATCTTGGGTGGAGCCATGGCCAGGCTCTTGGACTGCCCAAGGTGTATCCTTTGAAGGCCTTTTAATAAATACCTACTTTATTCCTTTAACACTGTCTAGCCTCTGTTCTAGATAGTCTCTCAAGGCATCAAGGGGAGATGGATCTGGGACACTTTTCACTGAATTCTCTGTTCCCTGTAGCCCACCACAGACACCTCTTACCCACTCTGTCCCCGAGTTTGTGGCCTAACCATGGGTAGTTATACATGGAAGCATAAAATGAAGGAACCATCCAGAGTCTCCCATGTTCAGACAACTTGCAGCTATGAATTCTGGAAAATCAGGAAAAAAAATTGGACCTCTCTGTAAGACTCACATCTGTGATGTCAAGCAGGCCCCTCCAATTTCTTCCACAGGACAAAAGGATCAGGGTAGGAATCACCGGCAGCCTTTGAGCCTAATAACTTTACAGAGCAGAACCACAGATTATGGTGGTCAGGGAAAATGGTGTATTCTTGCCTGTTCTCCCAAACTCTGCATAACACAGAGTCAAATGATTCGTTGAGGTTTTGTAGGGGTTCAGTTTCAATAAAATGCTGTTTAAAAAACAGCAAAACACAATCTACTGTGAGTTCCAATGCATTTCAGAAACCTACTGAAAACAGATCTAATAGAACACACTGTGTCTAACGCATGGAAGCAAAACTACAAACACAACTAAATCCTATCAGAATTTAATATCAGCTTTGATAAAATCTTAGTCTCATCTGTTTATATATTTATGCAAATCCAGAAAAGCCTTATTAAAAAATTTTAAACAATTGATAAAACTGTAAAATTTGTGTTGATTTTTAACTTTTTTTTTATGAGAAGGGAGGTGCCTTGAATTCCTTCAGTACTTAGATGTGTAGAAGGCATGGAGCTTTGAGCATCTTGGTTTTTCTCAAGTCTTTGATTGAAACTGACAGAGAAACTTTTATCTGACAAAGAAATCACCTTAATCTCACAGTAGAACCTTAGATTACTCTAATGCAATTTTGAGTCACTTGATAGATCAGGCAATTTGAAAATTTTAACTTATTGTCATAAGCCCCTATAGCCCTGGAATATTCTTTCATATTTTGGCTGGCATTTGCTTATTTATAAAGAAAGAAATCTACTTTTCTGCTTTCCAATTTAAAGAAATCAACTTTCCAATTTAAAGGTTGAATTATAAAACCCTTTTCTTGAACACACACAAAACCTCTCCCAAAAACCCTTAGTACTCTTCAGTCATTCTCTAAAAGAAGTGTAAAGACTTATTGTTCCTACTTTATCTATAAACTCAGCACCTGACTTGGCCAAGACATTAGACAGAAACATTTGAAGGAGTCTGAAATTTCAAAGTGTTCATCTCCCTAAAGCCAGTTTTCTTCCCGTGTCTGTAGAAACAAGCTAGTGCAAGGTGTTTCACTTTAAGATACATTTATATTTTATTGCTTGTAATTTTATTACTCATGGTTTTCCTCTGAAGTAGAGGAAATATTGCTTTCCAGGTAATTTCATTTCTAATGTTGACTATAAAAGGGCCATGACAAAGATTGTGCTGGGAAAATGTTCTGCTAAAAGCCAATGTCATTTAGAAAAGATCAAGTGCTTCAGGTGAAACTTAAAAGAAATGGGACTTAAGAGTCAGGCTAGTTCATGTAGAACATTATTTTTAAAAAAATCTGTACAGCAACTCTATTGAAATGTGGCAGAGAAGCTGTAAAGGTCACCAATTTTATCATGTTGAACTATTTAGGAGACAACTCTTCTAAACAAAACACACACATTATTTTAAGGCTACTTTTTCCCCTCAGAAAGGTTGATTCTCATCCATGCTGCAGGAAAGCAAAGATCAAGGAACCAAAGCATACAGGATGATTTCTAAACCTATCAGTGTGGGGGGAACTGAGGACCAAGTTCATCTCTCAAGTAAATTAGTGCTTGTGATGCCAGGGAAGTATATCTCAAAGGTGCATAAACAGGCTCTTCTGCTGTAGCCAGCTAATGAGACATCCCTCAGTGACCACTGGAAATTGCAGCTGGAGGGAAGAGGGAGAATCCAGTTCTTCTTCACAGCAAATTCTCTCATTGAATGCCTGTTTCTGAAGTTACTGTTAAATGCAGTGCTGTTTGATGGCACTCAATTATGCTCCTGCTAAGAGACAGGAGCTCCCTCATTTGTTTTGTGGGCAAGGGGGGGAGGATAACAGTGATGTATGGGTAGGACTGAAATAAAGGAGATAAAAAGACAATGAACTGTGAACAAGCTAGATGAGGAAATACAGGAGGGAGGAACTGCTCTTTCCAAGTAATTAATTGCTGTAATTGCTGTCTCCCTGCACAAATCCTCCCAGGTCAGCTTTATTACAAAACTAGTGCAATTTAATGCCTTTGAGAACACCATTTTCTTCAGGGAAGAAGGTTTATTTATAGGTGAAGGAATATCAACTAATTATAAATTATTTTAACCAACATGTATCAGTGCACTTAGGAGAAAACTCAACTCCCCAGAATGTAAAATTGTGGGATGTATTCACTGCTGTGCTCCAGTTGCTTTGCCTTTCTCTGACCCTACTCAGAGGCTGTAAAACTGCCTTAGCTTGGGCTGGTGTAAGTTTACAGCTCTCATGCATCACCAAGGCTGCACAGAACAAGAGAACGCTGCTAAATTCAGTATATTGGCTTAAAAGCATAATAAAAGGAATGTGAAAATGATAACACTGTGATGCAAAGCTTTAAGGAGGGAGAGACAAGGACAATAATCAGGCTTTGCTTCAAGGTCTGCTTGTTAAGCCAGGGAAGTATCAGAGGGGAGTTTTATTCCCTTTACCATTCCAGTGGTTTAAAAGCACCAGGGATGTATGGGAACCAAATGCTGCAGCCACAGTAATGTGGATGAGATGTTTTGTCCTCCTACTTGTGTCCCATTTTGTCAGAAATACCAGTTTGAGGACCAACTGGCCTTATACCTTACTGGCACTTATTTCAGAATCATATAAACAGGACAACTTCACAGGTCTGTGTCCACTCTTCAAGAATTCTTCTAGAAACAAGTACCTCTATAATAGGTTACTGGTAAATAGGTGCTTATCTCTGAGTCCTCTCTTAGTCAGAGCCAGAACTCATTAAACCTTCATTTAAAACTTGTGCTCTAAGCTCATACCAAGGGTATCAGAGATTAATTCCCCTTCTCCTTTATTTTTACAGCTTGCTAATAAATTTCAAAGGTAGGAAAGCAGAATCTTGAAAATATTGTAAAAAGCATCAGCAAAAACACCATCAAAACAAATCTGCAGCTACAGAAAACATTGGGATCTTTCTAATAAAAAATTATTAAGGAAAACCCTCCCCGCATTTTTACCACAGATCACACACAAAGAAAGAGAAGAATTTAGACTTAGTTACACTTCTTAAAGGGAAGGTCTTAACTATCAAATTGAACTTTTCTTGCTTTTCTTGCACAATCCTATTAAATTGTAAGTGTTCACTGCCAGTCAATATTATGATCCGTACCTATGGTAGAAGAAAATCTGGCTGCTGTGAGAGTGTCCTGCCAGCAGCTAAATGTTAAATTCTGTCAAATGTCCTGTGAACAGCAGCATGTTCCTGATAAAAGTGACGCAGGGAGAAAGGAGGCTGGTGAATGATTGAAAAAGATTGCCCCTAAACTGTGTCTTCAAGGGCTGCATCCAAATACTTTTTGAACACTTCAGTAACAGTGCCTCAACCACTCCCCTTTTCCAGGGCTTGGCTGCCCTTTTAGTGAAGAAATTTTCTCTAATATCCAACTTGAACCTCCCCTGGCACAGCTTGAGGCCAGCTGTCCCCTCCTGTCAGGGAGTTGTGCAGAGCCAGAAGGGCCCCCCTGAGCCTCCTTTTCTCCAGGCTGAGCCCCCCCAGCTCCCTCAGCCCTTCCTGGTGCTCCAAACCCTTCCCCAGCTCCGTTCCTTTCTCTGGACACGCTCCAGCCCCTCAATGTCCATTTCTTGTCCTGAGGTTCCCAGAAGTGCCCCAGGATCTGAGGTGTGGCCCCAGCAGTGCCAGCCCAGGGGACAGTCACTGCCCTGGCCCTGCTGCCACACCATGGCTGGCACAGCCCAGGTGCCATTGGCCTCCTGCCCCCCTGGGCACACCTGGCTCCTGTCCAGATGTTGCCAACCAGTAAACAACTGGTTCATATATTTTTATCTCTGCTAATTCAATCTGGCTGAATTAGGTAGGACTATGTTAACTGTTAGAAATAAGTACTGATGAACTGCAGCTCTTCAAAAAACTTCTCTGCCATTTGTTTAAGGCATGGGAATTAAAATGTATTTCATTCCTCACTCAAACCTCACCATTTAATAAAAGAAGGCAAGAAAAATAGGGCAGTCAACAGCTGCTTGAGGGTTTTCACCTTGAGATATTGTGTTGAACAATGCTTAGTTCCCCCCAGTGCCTCAGCTTCAGAAAAGACGTAACAAAGAGCCTTTGCTGATTCCTTTGCTTACCCTAAAATATCCTGGCCTCCTGCAGGTTTGGAGAGGAGATGAGTATTTTACAAACATGTGTTTTATGTCAGACAATATTTGAGCTAACACAGGCTGTTAGTATCAGTCAGATGAAAAGATTCACCTTTGCAGCCAACAAGGAATAAAGCTTGTTCTTTTTAATTGGCAAAGTGTGGAATAAAATAGTAACCTGATTTTAGGAACATCAAATCTTTTGACAATGCTGTTTTTATGTGGAAAAGGACTGAGATGGGCTTTAATGCATGAGGCTGTCAGTCTTTTGTTCTGTCAAGAACTGCCTTACCATTCTCAATAACCCCCTACCTGCTTGTCTTTCTGAGATGCACAAAGGAAAAAGGGTTTCTGAGAAACTAATCCATATCTAAATTTCAAAAGGCCTTTCACTGAGGATTTTCTGTGGTCCAAGGTAGAACCAGTGTTTCAACCAAGAGGAGGAGAGGACTAGCTCTCCTAGCCTGAGAATATAACATCTAAAGGCAGTTGTGTTTTCATCTTTTTGTTGTTTGGTTTTGGTCTTTTTATGGGGTGAGGCAGGGGAAGTTATAAGCCAGCTTACTCAATAATTATTGTAGCTAAAAATATATATCTACTTTTATTGCTGGCAGAAAGGAAGCTTTAAGGTACCTTTTTTTGACTCTGGAGTTTTTGGTACCATTCATCCACGTGGGCTCAATGTGGGAGACTTCTGCAGTCCCTGACTGGCCACACATGAAATCACACTTCCTAAACTGGAAAAATCAAGATGATACACTCCTTTTTGATATCAGAATCCCAGCCTCAGGAACAACATTAAATCAGAGCTGTCAGAGTCCACTATAATGTCCAAATTATTTTCAACAGCTGCCTCAATGTCACATTTTAAGGCATATTTATAAAATTAATTTCCAAATCTTCAGCTTCTAGAGCTGTGCTCACAGATTGATTTCAAAATTTTTGTTGCTTCAATTGTTGATGCTTTTTCAAGAGCATGTCTGAAAGAATCACTTTATCACTACAGAATGTTTTCTTATATATTTTCTAATGGTACTCCAAATGTTTAAAAGGTAATTCTATTTCTTGTTGGAAAGCTCTTTGAAATTCCAAATCCTATCAAGTATTTACTTTTTAACTGCTGCTCAATACATAATTTCTATTTCACTACTCTTCCACACTTTTTCACAGCTTCAAGCCTTCATCTGTCTGGCCAATCCTGCAGAAATGTTGTAGCTCAAAGGATACATGGTCCAGACCTGGAATGCACATGAAATTTCAGCCCTCAAGTTTCCAAAATTTATGAAATGCTTCCAGATTTTATCCAGAGCCTGCTAATGAAGCCAGAAGAAACTTGTATTTGGTATCCTCGGTGCTTGAGACAGACCATATGTACTGTGGTCCTGTTCCCTCCCAGGATGACTTCACAGAGCAGGGCAGAATTATAACTCTACTTGTTAATCCTCTGCTCTCTGTTTGTAGGCAGCTCGAGTCCAGGCACAGCAGGATCCACCAAGCAACAAGACTGGAACCAATTGTCAAGCTGCCAACATAGGAAGTGACTTGGACCTTTGGAGAAGTTCTTGTCACTGGCTTAATAGTCAGAAATCTGTCTCATCCTCAGGACACACTTCTTCAGATTTTCTTCCTTTTCCCACTATGGGCACACTCACCACAGAAGAGAGCAGTGGCACAGCAATTCCTCAGACTGCCAGGGACAAAATCCCCACAGGTTTATCTCCAGTAGCAGTAAATCCTGTGGTAACAATAGCTTCAGTATTCTCTCATTAATAATCTACGGGCAAATGAAGCTTTGCAAATTCATCAGCCCCAAGTCTGCTTCAGCTTTTGGACATCACATAAATGGGCGTGTTTCTTTATTAAAATCAGGAACATCAGCTCTGGTTCCTTGTTCTCACCAACTGCCCTGTCCAGTCACACCAGAGGCCCCTTCTCATCACCAGCAGGGATGAGAAGCATTTGCTGATACTTTCCAAGGCAAAATTCTCAAAGAATAATTACTGTGGAGCATTCCCCAAGGTGGAGTTTCACTCTGACCTTCCCCTAGCTCATAGCTGAGCCAATTTCTGACATCATGGTTGGTGCTTCATGGATAGATGATTGAATTGTAGAGGTACTTTTGTCATGAAAAACTGTTCAAACTCTGTTTCTGCTAATTGTTTCAGTACTCATTTTGCTCTGCTTTTAGGACTCAATAATTATTTCAGATGGGGCAGACTTTATCTGGTTTATATTTGTTAGACAATGATAGAGTCATGTTCCAATACTAGAAGTTTTATTATTAAAGGTTTCATCCAAAGGCCTCTGCTCTTTTCTTTTGAACACATCTAGGCAAAAACGTTCACATTCATGATGAAACTACTATGCAACTGTGCTCTTTTCCTAGAAAATGGTGCTTCCCTAATATCAATACCTGGAAAATGAGTGCTATTTAGCTATTTAATCATCAACCTTAGATTTCAATCCACAGAGGGAGAACATGACCATTTACTAATTTGTTTTCAGGTACTTGCTTATCCAATATAGCCAATATTTTTAACACTTAAACCTCGAATCAGTTTCCTTTGGGCTTATAGTTGTGCTCAGGCAAAGCCTGACTGACTTTTTACTTGCTTCTCTTGGAATTGTATGCACTGTGTTTCCTTAGCACTGAGAGAAGCAGTTTTGGTTGGGTTTTGTGTTGTTGTCAGTTTTGGTTTGGTTTTTTCCTTGTTTGTGTTTTTTTTTTTCTTTTGTTGTTTTGGGTGGTTTTTTTTTTTGTTGGACCTTTTTTGAAACTAGAGTATCCTAAGTTTGTATTTAACTTGGACATGTAGAAATTGAGCAGTGTTATTTACATAAAAATATAAAAAGAAATAGAGATTTCAGATTCCATGGCCCAGAATCAGCCAATTAACATAAATGGGATGGTCAAACATTGTCAGCATCCACTGGTGGGTCTGTCTCTAACTCTCAATAAAGAAGTTATACTTGAAGTCAAAGTTTTTTGAAAACCATAGATTTACATGGGATAGAAAGCAAAACATGTCAAAACTAAATTGTGGGTGAGTAAGGTTCACAAAAAAATCCTATTCAAGATGCAATAATTAGAGCAACCAATGCATTTTGATTAACTGATTACCAGCCTTCACCATTTGTAGAAATAACCTTCTTCTATAAAATCAGAAATGCATTCAGATTAAATTGGGAGCAGATGGAAAGTTGTTTGTGTTACTGACATTTCAGTTCCTGAATACCCTTCAAAACCGTGTGCTAGAGCTACACTGCAGTGTAATTAGAATAAAGCAACAAAATCAGTCTCTCTTCACTCCACAAATACAAAAATTATCATCCAAAAGGTCAGCCTGGCATACCACAAATATTGACAACAAGGAGCACATTGCTTTCTAGATGTCATTTTGCAGTGTTCTCAACACATGTAATCGTGACTGAATACAATTTTATTCAGAAAATAATACTTAGGAAGAAGAGACCTACAAAGATTTTATATGAGACAACAGACTGGAATCAGACTGTAAACTCGTGAATACCAAAGTAGTTTCATCAGGCTTTCAGCTATGCTTTACAACACAATTTGGACCACAAACAAATCCTGAAGGAAAAGACAGCTATCATGCATTTATGTTTGTGTAAGTTGTTCTTGATAGATCATTCAGCCTTCAACAGGCTGAATTTGGATTGTTTGATGTTGACCTCGTCTGTTTTCACTGAAATGGCAGCTAACATCCTCTTGTTTTAGGAAATTAGCATGAGCATAACATGTATTGGTTTTAAATGTTCTGTTTCTGGCACACAGAGGAAGAAAATTGACACATCTTATAGAACTGCTTATGTTATTTCAAAGGCAAAGTTTTCAGCAGAAGCACCTGCTCCCCCGTTTCACAAACTTCTCAAAAATCAAGCTGAGTTTCAAGCGGCACTGAGCACAAGGATTTGGATCTAGAGGTCATCTGTTTTAACTGGTCCTTACTTGAAGTGGCTTCAGGCTTTTCCTTTAGATGCAGAGTTCTGACTCTGGAAGGGATGTGTGTTGCTTCAGAGGCAGCTGCAGTGTGGATAATTCTCCCACAAAATTCTCAAAAGGGAGCATCCTGAACTCTATGCCACATTCGTGTCACAGCACTGTTAAAATGGTGATTGCGTACGGGATTCTGCATTGAAATGAATGGAAGTATTTAGTATTAATTGTCAAAAGATTTATAAAAAGGCTAAAATTCAAGGATTAAGTGACAGAATTGTTTGTTATAGAGACATTCTGGGTGAAAATTCTGTTTACTGGCATACAGTCTCATTTATGTCCATGCAGTGTTACTTGGACTCAATGAGGTAAGTGGGGAAGGCAGAGATAATGTTAAATTCTGAAAAAAACCTGGCCCCAAAGAATTGAGATGAAGTGTGGAGTTCAAAATGCTGCAGTGCAAAACAGGTTAACTAGAATTTTCGATTTAAGAATGTAAGAAAAAAATAGTTCAAATCTATATTTAGAATATAATTTAGAAAGTTTTATAAAATACACTCCATTATAAAAATCTTCTGACCTGTAGTTTTTAAAATCTCTTGATGAATACAAGAGGATTGTTACTCTTTTCTGGATTTTGAGAGTTCTTTCAGAGCCCTTTCATAACATGTTGCTTTAAGATGATTTCTACAATAAAGTCTCAAAAGGTAAATATTTAATCAAAGGATTGCTCTTCTTGTCAACCCTCTGATAATATCTATTAAATATATTACTTTGTTTGGGCAGCAAAACAGTGATTTTCCCTAAGCTCCCTTGCATCTATAACCTTGTTTTAAAGGAATACAAACTCCTGCAGAGTTTGCTGTATAAGAAACAGGTACATTAATCAAACTGACAAACTATTTTCAGCCTTATTGTTCTGCACAGCATATCAAATTGATATGAAAGATTTGCATTTATTAACATCCATATTACATTCATTACTCCAACACCTTGGCATTAGCACAGGACTGCAATTTATTTGCCCAATTATGTTTTGGGTTTTTTAAACTTTTACAGGTTTCAGTTACTGAGAGGCAAGAAACCCTGACTTGTGGTCACTCTAAACTTGTTTTGGAGGGGTAAAGAGGGGATGGCCAAGAGAGCCAGGACACACATGGCAGGGCCAGACACACCCTCAAAGTGGCATGGCATAAATTTTGTATTTTCTCCAGCATTTCCAGAGAGTTCTGCAGAATTAAAGCTTGCCTTGGCTCAATGTCAGGAGATGCTGCTGTGCTCATCTGGTCACTGGGTGTTCACAACAACACCAAGCCTAACTCAACATGTGTTTTACAGACAGAAAATTTCTGCATGCTTTCAGAGGCTGAAAAAAACTTCAGGAGACCTAAAGGACCTCTTTGGTTTCCACATCCCAGCTTAGCAGAGAAGGCTGTCCCAGCTGGGACAACAAATACCAAACACACCACTGTGTTCTTTTCCTAGAAGATAAGGAGAAAAGATTGACTATTAGAGGGAATCTGAAGTTTTACTATTAGTTGCAGTTTCCAAGGAAAGCCTATCAAGTGGGGCCATTTGGAAAAAGGGAGATTGCCTCCATTCTTGCAATAGTTCCCTTCACCTCTGCAGGATACAGAAGTGAGCTGGGCAGTGTTTCTGCACTGCCTGGACCCACCAGCACCTCTTCAGAGCCTATCACCAGGCATCCTGCAGGGGTGAGGAGACAGGTTCCTCTCACCTTCCCCAAACCTCGGGCAGGGAGAATAAGAGATGGCAACAGAAAACTCAGTTAGGCATCTTCCAGCTGAAACTGTAAAGTTTCTGCTCCAAAACCCAGTGCCTTGTCCTTGTGAGCTTTGCATGGAACAGCTCACACTGCTGTGAGCTCCTGGAACACCAGAGAGGCAGGGGATGTGATCACTGTGGAAACGCCATCAACTGGACAGCAAAGGCCCTAAGGCACAGCTGAATTCGGGCACAAGGTGAGGAGCGTTTCTGAACCAAGGCACTCCACATGTGGTGCACAGCCAGGTGCACAAGCCAAGGACTGAAGCAGAACCTCAAGCAATAAGAATGACATCAAAGTCCCGACAGACTTATAAGAGCTTTCCCACTGGTTTACAGACCTACCAGTCCTGTGGGATTGGAGCTGAGCATTAAATAGTTTCACAGCTTTAAATATGAAGACTGTTTTTGTTCATTCTACAAAAGCTTGCTAATAGGCGCCACGGTAAAGTCAGTAACAAATGCCAGGGAATCCCTTCCACATGCTCCAGGAACACCCATTAAGTTCAATAAGCAATCATTTCAGACCAAACAGTACTTCTGCTTCTGGTTTTAGATTGGGCAATTTGAAATTTTCCTCACTAGGTGTCAGAATAATTTGTTTTATATAAAAACCTAAAGAGGCAGGAGTGGAGATAGACTCATTCACTACCTGAATAGTGTTGGATTTTTATTTTTTAAATTTCTACACCAGTCTCCTTTCTGCAAAGCCATTTACAATTGACTAAAAATTTGCATACTCAGAAAAGCTATTAGTGAAAGCAATGTAATTTTTTCTTCTCCAGTGCCCTAGCTGAGTGCCTAATTCAGTCTTTGAATAAATTGAACATTGGGTTGATTTATAAATGTAGAGAACATTTTTCCTTTTTTAATCAACTACCATTAAACTGAATTGCCTGCCAAAGAATTTAAATTAAAATGACAACAGTCCTATTTAAATTTTATCCACACATAATTGTGTTGAATTAAATAAATATTGCATTTTATGGGATGTGTTATTAGAGTTAAAGTGTCTAAAACAGAGACAAGCAGTAAAGACTGATTATAATTCAGTGATTTGTGCTATGAATACGAAAGTCTTTTTATAGAAAAAAGACTCCTGGATGTACCTATAAATTGTTTTCCTTGTCTTTCTTCCTGAAGAACAAAAAGAAAGAATTCTTACTCATGCCAGCAAGGTGAGATACCAAACTGCTGCCTTCCTCAGGTCTTTTCTTGCCTACTATTTTGGAAATGATGCAGGTATAGTTGGAGACCTACAGACCACTTTCCCTTAATAGCAGATTGAACTTTGAATATGTGTTTGAATATGGATGGCTGTACTACCCTTAAACTGAAAATAAAGGGAACCCATTATGCCCCCACCCCTGCATCATAACAGCTTTTTATTGGAAAGAGAACGTTCACACTGGAGCCATATAGCTATTTCTTTTGGAATTGACTTGTGAACTTAAGGCTAAAATACTTTCCATGCAGTTGAATCCTAGAACAACTAATGATTATATTTGGGATTTTTGCCAGTTTTAGTTGTAGTTTTCATAGGTGCATAAGGAATTCATATTCCCTGGGTGATATTCTTTTGGTATCCACTATTAACTATCTGAAATGGTTACATTTGATTCACATTTTTCAGCCTTTCTGTAAAACCTTAAGAGCCAGAGACCTAAATAAACCTAGATATTAGGGCTGAGATAATAGAAAACAAAAAGTAGCTTTAATTTCATTATAAGTACACAGCATCTGTTTGAGACTTGCTGATTGAAGGTTACAGAAGTGACTGGACAGAGCAGTTATTGGGTGGTTCTCTGAAATGTTACAAAGGCTCCTTAAGGCTGGGACTTCTCCATGGCATGTGTACAGCACTTGACAAAACACTGTACAAAAATAGCACTGCTTTAAACTGAGCAAGGGAAACACACTGATGTTCCAAACAACAAAAAACCAACAACAACATGGTGCACTACTTAAAACTCACATTGCAGACTGAACATTGGGATGGAAAACTACTAACCAGCTAGAGAACAAGTCGCATATCACTCATTTCATTCAAGTTGCATCAATATATCAGTTTTCCACTCTTCCAAGCAATAATTTTTGCTTGGAAGCAAATATTATTTTGCTTGGAAGAAAATATTATTTCCAATAATTAACATAATATTTCTCAGAAAATGCTCTAGGAGTGTTTTGGGATTTTTTTTCTTGGTTTTTTTTGTTTGTTTGTTTATTTGTTTTCTTCTTCTGTGCTTTGTGCTGCTCTGAAGACGATGAAGCCTACAGTTCAGGGGTTAAAAGGTAAACAAGGACTACCCCCAGCTTGGCTGCACAAGCCTGTATGAAACCACTCTCTAGAACAGCTCATCCATCTGAGAGTTATTTGGAATGAAATAAAGGTTTGGAGTGATCAGGCCAAAGGACTCACACAAGAAAAACAGGCATGGTAAAAATTAAAACACAAAAAGTGCCAGTCCTCCTTCCTCCACAGTTAACTTGTGACACAGGTGAGATGCTGATGGGAGAGGAAAATGCTTCTTTTATTCTCTTCTCTGGGATGAGACACCAAAGTGCTCTGTCTTTCAGCAGGGCAGGGCAGGTCTCTGCTGGATAATGCCTCCCATCCCCCCGCCAAAACACAGCTAAGGGCTCATAAACCAACATGTTCTCACTGCAAAAATGTGCTAAGTCACATTGCCTGAAGCCTCACATCATAGAACATCTTCTACAGTTTTTGTAGAAGAACACTCTGCTGTGTTTCAGGGGTCATTTGACTTATGAATAATTAAATATTTCCTTCTGTTTCGTCACCTGCCCCTGCCATACTATTTTATGGGTTTTTCAGTTTTCTGCTGGGTGTCAATAAATTGTCTCATGATTATTTGTAATGTCTGCCATACAAGTATACAACATAGAAGCAACATGACACTTTAAGTGACACCTGATGTCACTATGCATTTAATAAAGCCAAGTAGCCTGGTAGAGCCTGCTCAGTTCCCTCATGACATCTCTTCCTTCTGTTCTCTACAGCATCATGAGCAGAACAATTTGACACAGGGGTGTCTATCAGAAAGGTGTTTGATTTTATCATTAGAAAATTCAGACTGCAGTAGCCTTAACTATTAAAGAGAAATTTTTAGGCCTTTGAATGTAACAAGGTTGTTTGAGGGATAAAAAGATTATGAAATAAAGTCTTGCAGAGGTTTAAATGATTCTGGAATCAAAGTCTGCTTCTCACAGAAACCCACTTAAAGCAGAAATCCAATCAACAAAACCACTAGTGAAGACATAAGGATGAGGAACTGTGAAGTGAACACACATAGCCATGTTTCTTTAATACGCACGCTGCACTTACACTGTAACCCCTCAGTTACTCCCACAGCACAGTCCAGGGAAGAGCCATGACCTCTGCAAGCAGTGAGTACTGGGCAGCCAGTGAGTTCCTGAAGGCAGCTCACCTTTGATAAATCCCAGAGCCCAGGCTCCACTCCTCTTGCCTGCTGCTGCTGCTTATTTTCAGCCTCTCAAATCCAACCTGCAGTTATCTGAAACTCACTTTGCAGCAGTGCAAAAAGATTTATTTTATTTCTTCCTGGGCCACGCTGGAGAACCATTTTCACACAATGTAGTGTTTCTGTGAGCACTTTTAAGAGCAGAGGAAAGCATGGAAAGTTGTTTAAATACATCCTAAAAATGCTGGAATATGCACCTGTCCAGCAGCAGCTCCCTTGTTATTCACGGCCTCCCACTCTCTTCAGGACCAGCATCTGTATTTCCATCTCTGCAGAGGAGAGCTCTAACTTTAGGCACTTGCCTATGGTTGAATCACCTGAATTTTGGTCCCTTATGAACTGAATATAATTATTGATATCAACTCCAGACTGTGTAGTCTTTGTAGACTTTCAAGATCTGACTGGATTAAGCTCCAAAGAGTTCTGGCAGTGTTTTGAGCGGTTTGGACTGGAGTACTCGTGAGTTCTCTTTCACTCTGAATCATTCTAGGTTGCAAGGATCAGCAAAAGATTTAACTTTCAAGACAGGATTGATAGTTTAGTATGCTGGGATAGCATGGGTTCTGTAAGCCTGGGTGTAAGGCAGCTGAGCAAAGCCCAGGCTGTAGGCTATGAAGCAGAGCTGTGGATGAACACCGGCATTGCCTCAGCATTTATGTGACTATCACCCTGGACATCTCACTCTGATGTTTTGGAACATATAGTTAAAAGCTTAACACATTCCAGGATGAATTTTTAAAAAAATAATAATTTTCCAGCAATTTGCTAAAACTCACTTCTACATCATTAAAATTTCATCTCTCCCATGTCCTCTGCTGAGGATACTGAAGGATTGCTTCCCTTTATCAGTGACTTATATAACATAAAATTTCCCATTTATTCCCCACACAAAATTGTAAACAGTACCAGGGAGAAGGGGTTACTAATTTCCTTGAACCCTGGAGCTCTTCATGTTTGAGGGCCGTACTCTACTCCTCATTCCTGTAGTAAGGGAAGTCTCTACTTGAACAAGAATTTTAAGATATTTACTTGGCACTTATTTCTGATCTCTGCAAGAAAAGAATCCTGTATTTCCCAGAGCTGGATGTTTATGTTCATAATATTTTAGAAGAGTTTATTTGAGGGAAAGAGCAATATCATGAGGAAAGCTTTTCATATAATACCGCCTTTTCCAATTAAATATTGTGAATATCCTTTGATCAAATGTCTTTTTTTCAGTAACATACCCATGTAGGATGGTAAAAGCAGTAGTGACTTTTAAACATCTAGTACTTCCTGAAACAGATGAAAAGACAGTGGAAGATAAGAAAAAATCATTCTCCTGGAAGTGAAATAATTTTACAGATGAAACATGACTGTAGTGAGTTTATCCTACTTCTACTTTATATTAGGCACAAGAAACAGAAGTCTTCAGAATGAACTACTCATCATTATTAACAACCTAAATGGGAGTTTAAAGGGCTTATCTTCAATGAATTATTCAACAGTTTAATGGATTAACTGCTGAACTTTCCGTGCTTTCTCACCACAATATTGGAGCTCCCAATCAGGTAAAAGAATATTACTAGCAAAGAGCTAGCTATTAGAGCTCAATAGTTTTTGGTGAAACCATGAAATATTAGCTTTCTAAAAGCATGATGTTCTGTCAGATAAATAAGGGACAGAGAAGTAAAACTCACAGAAATTGAAATTTGAGTTGTGTAATTCTACACAAATACACTAAAAGCAACAGGGCAAGAGAGCTGTTGCTACTGTGGAATTGAGAAAAAAAGAGAGAAAAATCTTAAATGCATAATCCTGAGAAGTTTCTTCCCCTCTAAAAGATGTTGCTTCACAATTTGATCTCAAAAGCATGTATTAAGCATCCATCAGATACAATCAAAGGGGAAGAAACTGGTGATTTTTTTTTTTCAGGAAACAATTAGACTAATAATTATAGAGGTATTGGAATAAACTTAATAAAATTAATTTTATGAGTGAAAAATTAAAAAGTAGTAGCAGTTTGCTCCAGTGAAGGCAATATTAGACATGGGTTTTCACTGGTGTCTTCCTACCTTCTTTTTCTGTCAAAGTTCATTACTGACAAATATCAGTTAGGTGACAGCTCTTGGAATTTTACAGGCTGTATTCCACTTCGGGTATAGGTATTTCTGACATAATACCACATGGAAAAAACAGAAGTTTGAAGGTGCTTGCATTCCTTGGCCTTGCAGGTGGTGGACTTCCCTTGTCTAATGTGCTCCTCCATGAACACCTCTTCACTATCACCAGAAGAAAGAAGTTGTTTTTCATTCTTCTTGACGCCCTCAGTGTCTGGGCTGAAGCTAGGGAATATTTTTTCCAGCACATAAATACTTGGAGTAAATACTTTAGGAATTGCTCCTAAATCTACAATCCTCATAAAATCTAGACCTCTGCAAGTGTGGAGTGAAAATCCAAGCCCATTTGGACAGTGAAAATCCAGCAGGCATCTTCTCTATGCACAGGAATATTTTCCTTTTCTGTGGACTCCAAGACATGCTGCACTAGTCAAAAAGAGAAAAAGGAAAGTTAGAAAATATAAATTTTCTTAATTTACTGAAGCAGCCTGGCTTCACCACTCTAATCAAGATGCTGGGCATCATTTAAAGGCTTTAATTGAATTTCTTTCTTCCAGTTAATAGAGAAGGAATTTAGAGTACTGATATATAGCAATTGCACATTGAATTAATGAACTAGTAACAGGGAATGAGACATTTCCTTTAGTATGACAAACTGGCAAATTTGTAGATTACGAAACCTTTAAATCCCCTTTTAGGCAGGCTATAGATGACACAGAATATTATATAATATATGTGGACACAAATATTACTGTTTACAGTGTAAGCCTCTCATACAGTACAGCTGTTGAACAAACCGCAACAGACATTTAACTCCTGTTTACCATCAAAGCATTTTATTGGCAGCAATTTACAATCCTGAGTCTTCTCCCCTTTTAAATGCAACACACCCCATTCCTTAAACCTCAGTTACTAGCAAGGCAAGTAATCCAGTGACTTTGGCAAGAGAAATTGTCATAGACAGGAAGGGAGTGGTTTAGGTGGAGAAAAATATGCCAAATATTGTGTCCAAAATTTTTCACAGGCAGGTATTTCATATGGGAAGGAATCGGCTGCTTCAAAGAGATGGTGCGAAATGAAGTTTGTGCTAAATATAAAGAAACACTTGTTCTTATTATGATTGTGTGTCCAACACAGCTGGAAAACTTCCTAGGGGTGAGGCACTGTGCCACCGACACTGCAATGCAGGCTTCAGACTGCATGTCAAAAGGTAAATGTTCTAGTGCTTATGATTTTACTATTTGGAAAAGTATACATTTCATTAAAAAATGAGTTTGCTAAATTTCATTGGAGCTATCTCAATCAGAGCCTATAAAAAATCAGGTAGGCTGGTAGATAATACTTAGCAAACTGGTGAAAAACTTTGCCTTAGGGGCAAGGAGATGGGATTTTTAAAATTATATCAATTTACTTAAACTCTATAATTTAATGGCTTTGAATTAAATAATCCAACTGCTTTGATTAACCATATGGACTAAAATGACTCTCATTATAAGGGTGATGGCTGTATAATAGTCAAGAATCCACAGAAAGGGCTGAAAGATGATTCACTTAAACAAAATTCAGTGAAAAAGTCACTTTTTACAAACTAAGACCGTTATTCTAGACTTTGTCAGTATTTGAACAGCTTTGATACATGTTCTGTAACATGGGAAAATGCAACACACCTAGAAACACTGTGTTTAACACTTATTTAATGTCTGAAGAATAGTCCTGCTTAAATTAGCCACTCTATACTGTTTAAATCATTTATCTACAGAATGCTGTACATAAATGCTAGGACCAAAAGGGGCTACTACCACATGGGTACAGGAAAAAGGACGCAGCATATTTAGGTAATAAGATCATGTAAGCATTATTCAACACACTAATCAAATCAGGTGACTCTACATGGCTTATAGCAGATGCACATCTCCTGCTAATATCCATAAAAGCCTCATTTGTTTGATGAGAGAGTAATTCTAATAGATGGAGCTGAAAGATAAACAGCAAAAAGCTGAGTGCCATGTTTGTACTGCATTTCTTCAGACACAGCCTGCTTATTTTAACTTACCTGTTATGCAACAGAAAAGGATTCACTCTCTGTATTAATGGATTAGATGCTGACTTAAATAGATAATGTGTCATTTGAGACCTGATTTATTGTTTTCTATTCAGTGTGTGCACATACAGAGAGCAAAGGAAAGGGTTTGAGTATATGAAAAAGGTCACAGATGAGAGCAGCATACACTAAAGTTGAGATCAAAGCTCTTAGCAGTTTTTAGGAATTTTATTTTCCTCAAAGTCTGAATGCTTGAGTAGACCAGGCCTGTAAGAGGAATCTACATGCTGGAATTATGGTGGATATATGATTTAATCTGATTAACAAGAAATCTCAGGAGGAGAGAGTATCAGAAAGGCTCTAAGCTAGCAACACTATACTAAAATGAGAAAAACATCCATTTGAAATACAAATCCCTTTAGAATTATTTTTCAGATCACCTTTAAAAAATCTGTAAAATAGGGGGGTTGGAGGGGGAATCTAAATATCCACTAACATTTTTAAGGAATTGTAGAATACTTAGCGCTAGAAAGATGACAGTTCTTTTTTGAAAAAAGTCTTTCTACATTAACAATAAAATCACATTTAGCAGCAGCTGGCTAATAATCCACACTAGTGTTTGGTTATCTGAATATGCTTTAAATGTCACATTCTAACACTTAAGATGCATCTATGGAGGTTTTTTTTCCCTTTTTCTTGGCCAAACAACTGAGGAGATTTGAAGCCGCTCCTGATGTTCAGACCTAGTAACTAAACAGAGAAATTGGAAGGGACAAACCTTCTCTTTAGAAGTACTCCAGCAAATTCTTGCAACTGAGGCTTCCATTCCAGCACTTAAGGCCAAAAAAGGCAGCACCACCATTTGGCTGTTATTTTTCATGTAAGTGACAGCAATGTTGGAAAAATCAAGAAAGAATTTGAGAGTTAATTCAATTTCAGTGGAAAAAGATTTCAATTGAAAAATTGAATTAACTCTCAATTTCAATTGAAAAGGAAGAATTTTTCATCACTTCATCTGGGAAAGGAGAAACTTTAGACAATTAGAGACTTTAAAGCGGGAAGGGAATCAATACTAGGAAGAGCGCCTTTATGTCAGAAAGGTCACAAGCTTCAGATACTTTGCTTGCAGACCTCATGCTTTCACACAAGCACTGAAAGTTAGAGACAAGCACAGTGAAATGGTTCTTTCAAAAAGGGGGAGTTTCTCCAAGCAGTTCCACTCAGTTACTTTGATTTTGCATTTGTTTTGGATAGAAACCAGGTACACAGACAGCTGGTAAAGAGAGTTTCAGAAAACATTAGTGATTCACTGGAATTTTTAAACTTGTCTCTAACTGGGTTGAAGACAACCTTTTGCTTGGTCAGAAAAGTCACCTTGTCTAGATTAAACACAAGCAGGGGTGAGGTCAATAAAAACCATGCGTACCAGAGTTTCTCTGGATTTAATAGATTCTTCACTGGCAACACCCATCTTCCGCACCAATGACAACAACAAGATGTCAATAAAGCTGAGATGAATCACCATGAGAGCTAATACAACCATGGGCTAAGAGCTGTGGACAAACTTTTTCTGACATCACACTTGAAGTTTGTGTGTGAGCTCTGCAAACATGGATGAAATGGTAAAGTTTTGAATTTGTATCTCAGAATAATTTATTTCACTGTTGCTCAGAGCAAGAGTAACCTTGAAGTTTTATATGGCATATCAGCTAAAAAAATAAGTAATCTTCAGAGCCCTCAAAAAACTGCACTGGAAACAAAGAAAAGTAATTCCCAAACAGAAAAAAATGTTTCGAGCCCCATTGTGGAATAAGTTTAAGTGAAGCCAATGGTATTATTCTAGCAATTTATCCAACCTCCATATCATCTCAGGTATCTAGATCATGACAAATAATGTACCATGGACTAGGATTGCTGCACTTAGGCATTTTTGTTGCTGCAATAATGTTATCTGCAGCTCCACAATTAAAACCTAGGCTTTAGAGGCTTCTATGAATGTTAGTGTATCTTCAAAGCACTTTACAGATCAATCCTTTTCAGCATCGCTCCAAAAGTGGAAAGAATTACCTTTATCTAATTGAGAAGCAAGCTGCAGCACAAAGACACGGTGAGTCATCTACCGGTTAAGTGCCTGGATACCAGGGGGATGATACAAGAACAGAGAACAGAGTGTCCAGAGCACATCACATCATCTGCAGCTGGTTTCCAGAACATTAATCTCATCTCCTTTCTATATTTAGTCTTCTGCATATTTGTTCTGTAAACCATTTTCTGTACCTGCGCTACCCAGCTATTCAGCCACTTCCCAAAAAATGCATTTTCTATCTGCCTCTCTTCTTTTTACATTATCCTTATTTCCTCTGCTTTCCTTGCTGCACGCTGCCACTACCTGAAAGCTGCAACCATTTCCAGCTCCCTGCATCCCCTTCAGCTTCTTTTCTCATGGAATCCAGGAAGCCAGGCTCCCAGGAGCTCTTTGGAAATCATGGTGCAAGTGGGCTGAACACTGAAAACAGGCTCTGCAATTCCTTTAATCCCAAAGGATTTCCACTGAGCCTACAAGGGCACAGTCTGAAGCCTCTTTTTTTCATCAGATTATATCAAATTCTTCAAGTCTTTCCCATATATTAGCAATATTCAAAATACTTCCTTTTGGGTAGCCAGGAAGTCAACATTTTCTAAACTGTCCTGCTAAAGTTACTGTTCATTTCAAATAACATTTTTCCGCAGCCATTGAAATTTACACCAATTAGATGCAACCCCCAAATTTTGTAGTCATGTACCTCAAAGGTGGCCTCTGTTTAATGGCACAGGGTGACACTGAATATCATCAAAATCAATGTGACCTTCGCATGCAAACAACCATCAATATTTACTTCTGTTCTCAAGGATGCATTTCAGAGTCTAAATTTAGGCACTCAGGAAGGACAAGAGACAAAGGCAGAATTTTTATTGGAAAACACAGATAATATCCAATATTTCTCACTGCTTTACCAAGACTAATCTGTTTCAGCAGATTTGGCTGCCATCTATTCTACTCAGATCTAGCCAAGATTGCTATTGCTGCATTTGGGTTCAGGACAAGTTTGGAAGATAAACAGGCAGTTTCCCAAGCCTTTTTCAGCCTATGGTCTTATCCACAATTCTGATTGATAATCAGATCTAAAGCTTCATATACTTCCTACATGAAATACATATTAAATTGCTTTCCACTATCCAGTTCTCTACCTGTTTAAATCCTATTAAAGCACCTTGACACCCAGAGAATATGGGGATAAATATAAACTATATACACTGAACGTTATTTTCTCCTCCTCAGATGCCTTAGTTTCTGGTCAACAAAGTACTGTGGTATCAGAAAGATCACAAGTCTGTTTAAAATTACTGTGTCCTTGTATCTTTTTTGAAGGGCTCTTCCTGCTGGATATTAAGTTCTGTAAAACTCTGCAAGACATTTTTCTTTCTGAAGATTAGGTGACCCTAAGGTTTAATGGGCTGAAATGTTACTGTAACTCGTGGATTTATCTAGCAGCTATTATCTAGACCTTTGATAATAGTTTAAAACCCTTTCAAGCATACATTTTTAGTCCTGGTCAACTTCAGAAAAACAGGCATAGGAAATGTTTATTAACATTCTACAGGTACTGTTCTTGTACACTTTTCCTAAGCCTCTGGTCCAACTCTGCCTACAGTGACCTTTGCTGTGTCCTTGCTCTTAGGACAGTTCCTTGGATTTCAGTCAGATTATAATTCTGACAGAGGAACGGATCAAAAAATAGGCTGGTTCCCTGTGCTGTAGGATACCTCAGTAAAAGCTGGCACAACAACATAAATTTAGATCAGGTGATGCTGGCTAAGATCTCTGAAAACAACCCACCCAGCCAGAAATACATTCTGGTAGCAGCATCATTCACTTGCTCCTAAACTTAAAATGATGGCAGCAAAAAATTCCATTTATTAGGAACAATTATAAACACATTCAAAAACATGGATTGTACCACCATGGAAATGTCAAATGTCCTCTGATTTTAAAATATTTCCCTACACATTTACATGTCATTGTGCTGCTATGAAGAAACCCCATCCTGCAGGGACTGCAATGGTTGTTGTGATGTTATTTGGGCAGCTACTCCAATGGTGCCATGATTCTTAAATCAGGCTTCTGAAGCTACAAACAACACGTAGCAATAACTTTTACAGCCTCTCTCAGCACAGAAGCAGGCAGTTATAGGAAAATTAACAAAGATAAGTGGAAGTGAACTGGTTTTGGTCAGTGGTGGCTTCAATATTTAAGTGTTTGATTGCACTACCTGCAGAAGGCAGGTCTGGGATCCTCAGCAATTGATAAGAAAAAATCATCATCAAACACAAGAAAGGATTCAATCCCCAAAACTCCTGATTCAAAAATATTTCCTCCCTGGCTAAAGTTGTGCAAGACCATTTCCTTTCAGGATAAACTAGCAAATTGTCTTATCAGCATGAAAAAAGAAGATAGATTAATGCTGACACAGAAATGGAAATGTATCTTCCAAACCATAAGTATTTTCTCATGGAGCTGAATTACATGTCACCAACGAACCACTTCTTGCAGGATTAAACCAGCTATTTCCTAACCCATGTTTCTTGACTCCCTAATAAGGGCACACAAACTTCTGGCCAGGCCTGTTTACCAATGTCTCCAAGCATGAGCAGGAGGAAGCACCAGTCTTAAAGCTGGGATGATTCAGTTTGCTCATCTGATATGGCAGGAAGGCTGGGAGTAGGGATTTTTTTTTTCACTGCTGTTACTGCGCTATTTCAACATACTTTTAATTGTTCAAGCATTTCACCTACTGAGGGCAAGAATTAGACACACAGAAAGCAAAGGCTTTCCACAGAGAAGGACAGCTTGAAATGTTGAACAGCAGCTTCAACCCAGCATTTGCTGAGTTTGATTTTACTCACTGTGTTCAACACTGTCATTCTTGCAGCCCTCTAAGAGGTTCAGGACTGTTGTATTTAGACATGGATTCTTACACAGGACAAGCCAGAGGTTTTCAGTTCCTCAGCTCCACTGCTGCACTCCTCTTCTCCTAGTGTCTGCCTCAGACAAAATTACCTTTTACCACAACCATCAGCCTTGGCTCACAAACTGCCATGATACCCTAATGGGGAATAAGGAGGTCCAGAGGAGACAATACGGAATGCAGATTTCATATATAACCTGTCCTTCACAGCCTCACAGAGGCCACATCACTAATGCATCCCACATTTTTAATTGTCTGAAACTCAAAGCCTAAAGAAACTTTTACAATGACCTTGCCTTTACACTCTGAAGACATAATGAGTCCATGCTATGAGCTATTTTACTAATTCAGCTGTCATAATAATGATTTTTCTTTTTTCATCTTCACAGCCAGGTGGTTCAATCCTGAGTTAGAAGAACCTGCTTGCAATTGATCTGGCCATCATCAATTCAGAGAGTAGTTCAGCCGAGAAGAAGGATTTAACATTTGCACCCCAGGTATAGAAATGATCCTGGGTGCTCCAAGTAGTTAAAAAAAAATTTGCACTTTTGCAAGGTAATTTGGATCAAAAATAATGCTTTTGCCTTAAATATAATTTGTGCAGGCAAAGGATCAATTTAGACAGTAAATCATGTTCAGATACATCCCTATACTGTAGGGTGAAGAAGACCTCAAAGCACGAAGTAAATAATTTCCATCAACACAGACAAAAAGATGTTTAACAGAATATTTGTGCCAGCTTATAGTTCATGCAGAATATGACTATCATCTGCAAAGACAACTCCCTTCAACAACAGGGGAGGTGCTGGTCTGATTTGGATGAGGCACACCACGGTGACATGGCAAATGTGCCCATGCCCCATCACCCACAGGCTGGCCCTTCTCCCCTCAGTTCAGTGGCAGAAGGGCGTCACCTTCCTGCCTGCCACTCTGCCAGACGTCTGTGCAGACAAGGCATAAACTGCATTTGTCTGTGCACTACTTTTGGCAGCTGAGCACTGCTCCTCTGGGAGCTAAAGCTATGCAAGAGCTCACATTTGGTATTATGAATATTCTCCTTTTACAAACTTTAACCTTTCAACATCTTCTGTTTTGTCAGGCTGGAAATTTGTTACTTGGCATGTTGATTTCCGTGGTTTTCTGAAGAGTACAGCTCAAACTAGCAAGAGTTTCTTAAATATACATAGAATAATGTATTGTGTGGATTGGAAATACATTACAGTAGAAATCCCATGGAAGTGGCCATTTACAAAGATTTTTTTTCTGAAAAGACAGAAGAATTTGAGATGGTGCAGATGGCATGCTGACAGAAAAATCTAGATTAACTTTCCAGTTAGATTAAAAAAAAGTAAATCTGCGTACCAGCAACTTTTCTGCATATGCCTTAGAAGTTTTCTTTTTCAGCATGTATTAAATCTTCCATTAAAAGCCACTAAAATAAGAACTCAACCAATTTTATTTTAATGCAAATTCCAAAATTCTGTCAGAAGGCTTCTCTTTGGCAACAACCAAGAGAGCAATTAAATAATTGCTGACAAACCAAAAGAAAATTATTTGCCAGGTATTTAAGAATGAGCAATATTAGCACCTTTACTAAGAACAAAATTAGAGCTAAGCAATTTATACCTACAAGAAGGTCTATAAATAGCATTACCTTTCAGCAAGTCAGTTGTCACCACTGATGGGGCTGAAAAAAAAATAATAATGGGTTTCAAAGTGGCTGCCTACTGATCAATTTATTCCAAGCTCCACATGCATTCAGGAGAACTGCAGCTCTGAATGAGCATGCAAGAGAAGGTTCCCTTGAATGCCATTTCTACAACACAGTCCAAAAAAAGTTCTTCTCCACCCTCACCCCACCAAAAGTGAGGTGTTGTATGTCCTCTGGAGTTACCTAAAGCTCCATTCCAACTCAAAAGCAGATTTAGTCCCCAATCCAGGTTAAACAGATAGAAACCACTTGGTTATCTGCCACGAGATTATCAGTTCATATGATTTTAATTTTTCTGACTAAGAGGACTCTGTTTCCCTTCTTAGGTCGTCTGAAAGGGTTTATATTTAACACACGACCCCTTTCTACAAAGGAATTACGGGAGAGCTTTACAAAGATTTTCAAATTCAGAATTGCAGCCCGTCACTTTTTCTTCACACAGCTCCCAGTTGTGAATTTGTGGGGGTGGATGCGTGGGGGAGTTGCAGTCTTCTTTCTTCTTGCTGATGGGAAACGATAGGCAGCAGAAATCAGGTTTACAATGCTGAGACAGAGAGAAAAGGCAGCTCTAATACGCACGTCACCATGGAGCACAGCAACAGAGGGTGACAGCTCCAAGGGAGAGCTTGTACATCCCAGTGACATCACTCAGCAACCCCTGCTGTCTAAAATTCCACGCAATTTTCAAAACACCAGTGTTGACAAGTACAGGATATGTTTATTTTTTAAACCAAGCAATGGGTCACAGCCCATCAGCTCATGGGAATTTTGACAATCGATCCAACCAGGAGCTCTGAAAGCAGAAGAGCTTCTCCCAAGCACACAATAAGAAGGAGCATTTTAAGCATAAACCCTTAAGTATGCTTCAAGAAAGGCTGTATATATTGAAGATAAATACATAAGAGGTACTTAAAAAGATACCTGTTTTTCAGAAATATATCTAAGTTGGTGAATTTGCACTGAGAAACTTAGCTAAAACCTAGCTAGACCTAGAAACTTAGCTAAAAAACTGTTAATTTTCTCTATATTAGTTATTCAGACTGCTGGTGCCCAGGACCAAAAAAATCCATTTTCAACACCTATCTCTGACTCTGAAGTGCCAGGACCAGCTGAAGCCAACTGACAGAAACATAATTTTCCAAGGCCAATCTGTTCATAAAGAACCCAGATTTTTCTATCACTGATTATGTACCCCCAAACAATATTTCTCAAGTGCAAACCTGTATTAGTTCACACGGGGCTAATTCTGAAAATATTGTCAACATTCATAACAGTACTGATTGACTAAATCATCTATAGACACAAGGTATTTTCCTAGAATCCCTATTTTTTCTAATGAGAAAGAACATGGCTGGATTTAGTCAACTATCAGCAAACTGAGAAAGCTTAGTCCATTACTAAAAGCTGGCTCTAATTTTCTCATCAATGTCCTTGTATGAATAGAATTTACACCAAGCTTGAGAGAGTCAGGGATCCTTAGAAAAAAGTGCTATAGCCTCTGCTCTGTACAGAAGTGTCCCCTAACAAAAGTCCAGATGAAAGAAATCTTAGCATTGCTAAAAAAAATGGCTGATTGCTCATTATTCTTCTTCAGTGAGAAGGTAAAGGAAACACATTACTTTAAAGCTCCACTCATGTCCAGAATTGGGTCAATCATCCAGAAAAATCACTTCTTTCTTAAACCAAGTCTCCACCAAAACTATTCTCTGGTTGAATCCTTATGAAGAAACCACTGAATACACCCTTCTGTGTCTAAAAGGATCTATTCATTTGGTACTAACTTAAGAATACCTGTCAAGAATAACACTGGACTTTATCTCCCCTGGAAACAAACTGCAAACTTGCAGGAAATACACCTTAAATGGCAGCTGATAATGATGGTCTGATAGTGGTGCTGTGCTGGGACTTGGGCAATCAAGGTTAATTTTCTGATTTTTCAGAGGATCAGCTGGACTCGGTCCACATTTCTTCCATAGGAAAGCTTAAAAATCCATCCTTCACCTGCCCTTTTGCCTCGTGCAAGAGACCTTCCAGGACTCTGTTTAAGGTTTTAGGTTTTGCTATTTACTTTTATTGTACTAGCAAAAAAAAAAAAAAAGGTGGGAGACCTGGTCTTTCTGGCCTAAAGCAATAGGAGATGAAACTTCTGTTCATTTAAATGTGATATTTCTTAAGTTTGTTTTTTGGCTTTGTGTGCTCAGAGATATGTGTGCAGACTGGAGTACTTCTATTGCCTTGGAAACATTTTTGCACTGATTTGAAGCATGCACCAAACGAAAATTCATATTCATAGTTAGTTTGACCTAACTTCAGCAGTTTCTTTTATGACATGGAATAGGAATGGAAAAGCCACCATAAGTCTGTCACGAGGCAGTGTTGTTAGTGCAGCTTTCATTAGAATTTGAAACTGTAAAATTGAAAGCCTTACTTTCAGCATGTAAAAACCCAGCATTTATTTAAGAGACGCTTTTTAAATAAATACAGTGCCAAACATCATTTCCAGCTATTTAATCACAAGGGGCTTCTTCAGAATATAAAGCAGGAAGTGATTAAGTTAGAGTCAGTATCTACAAGCTTCCCCTTAAAAAAGCAGTGTGTATATATATATATATATATAATTTATATATATACCTGAGGGCTGATCAAATGTGGTATCTGAATTAATGAAACTGTTCATGGATGAAGAGCACAGTATGCACTTGCTATCCACATTGAACTAATCTATGGCACAAAGAAGATTTAAAGAAAATTTGAAGACTACAAACAGTAGCCTGCAGCAAAAGAAAATCTTAGAGTGAACTTTTAATACCTCACTTATTTTCCAATTTTTTTCATAACAATCTTGCAATTTAAGTGACGACTCCAAGCCATCATTTCACTTCTGCTCTTTTCCACCAAAATTTTTCCCTACCTCTTGAATCATCCCTACATGCAATATTCTGCTTATACTGGATAAAACAATAGAGGAAGATGCTTGTTTTAAAACTAGATACTTGCAGAATTTTCTTTTCCAGACTCTGTTACATTCTCCATTATTGTGTGTATTGCACACCTCATGATGGGGAGGTGTAGATCATATTGGCTTCTGTGGCAGAGCCAAGTGAAAAGATGGTGCTCATCAGCTTTTCCTTCAAACCCACCCCTCTTCTTCTGAACAGGCCAGGCTTCTTCCAAATGTCTCTCAGTCTTCTCTTTCTTTTTATTGCTTTGGGTTTTATATAGGTCAAGTGCTCAATACACTCTTTTTCCTGACATTAAACAGCATATGGTCCTGGATACCTTGAGCATGCTCCCGAGAGAATCCCTGTTTTTGGAGGAGAGGGTTTGCTGCCAAACTGGCAGGCAGCTTCTTAGTTCCCCAAGCCCAGTGGCACTTCCTCAGTATTTGTGATCTTTTTTCTGACACAGAACTCGGGGATGCTCCCCGAGCCTGAATCCCCAGCTTTCCTGTTGTATCCAACAGCCGGAGGACAGATGCGCAGAGAGGCTGGCAAGGCACAGCTGGGTTTGACACCCCTCAGATTACTCACTCATGGGATTGCACACTGCCACAGGTGAGCAAGCTGTGTGCCAGCAGCAGTGGCATGAAGTCAGAGGTTTGGGATCCCTAATTGTTTGATTTTTGAAGTTGCAATACCAATTTTTAACTCCTCATGTAATTTCTACAAGAGCTCTGTATAAGTCACTACAATATCCACATCACACTCTTCCCTGACAACACTGATTTTATCATTTCTCCTGATTTAAACAAAACCAAGACCCTGTCATTGTCACTTGCCAAGTTTGTTAAGCATCCTCATCTAAAAGGCTGGGAATCACTCTAGGTAATTTAGGTCCCATATCCTACTTCATAAAGGAAGTTCTTCAGCTTGAAATTTAACATCTATCTCTCCAAATCAAAAGAGGTTCTAAAGAAGTTAATTACATGCACAGAATAAGGAAACACAAAAGCTACAACTATATATTCAGCTACAGCTCAGGTTATGATTATTTTTCCGCATGGTCTCTTGGAAAACACCATCTCACTCTCCATTTCTAAGTAGGTTGCAGTGAGAGCCTCTCTGATGTCTCCTCCTTCTTCTGTGGAGACAGACTCCCTCCCTCCACTACCAAGCCAAGGTTCATGGGACAAAGTTTGTTCCCCCAGAAGTGCATATGTAATGTTCTTGATGTGCCACAAGAGGTTAGTTCTGTCTGAAAAAGAGGTGAAATCTCTCCAAGACACAATTTTTTTTTTTAGCCATGTAGGGTTTGGCTGACTTTTCCTTACCCTTTATACATAACATACATGTCAGATCTCCACCTGACTTTCAGCAAGGCATTAATGCCAAAAACTTAAATGTATTCTTAATTTGCACTTCTGCTTCTGCATGTCCAAGTTTCTGGCCTGAAGACCAGAAACTTGGACATGCAGATGGGGGAAGGTTGAGGCTCTGAAACACTCTCACACATCAAAGATCAAACTTCCAAACAGAACTTCCTCACCACATATTTTTAACCATAAAGCCTTCCAAAAGCCTCAGTCTCGTGCAATCCTACCAGTGCCCCCACCTTTCTGCTTTATAGATCAATTTCTCCTTGTCTTGTTATATACATCCTATTTAGTTAATACTCCCTTTCTGTTAGGCCCTTGTGGCAGTAGATCTTGCATATTTTCTATAAAACAGAGATAAAATTCTTACATGTTGTTATAAATTTAGTGGAGTCGAACACTTCTTCTGCTTTCTTTCATTTAAGGGATTGGTGGGAGAGGGTGTTTCGGTTTTTCAATACAAATATCTTCGGGGTATAAAGCAGTACAGACCTCACGGCTGCTGACAATAAGACAGGCAATTGGCAAAATAGTCACTCACCTGCACATTATGTTCAGAGGGCTGAAAAGGGGCTTTGATTATAAGGGGAACTAATTAGTGAAATTAGCATAAAGCAGACCTTGAGCTGGACTATTCAGTACTGTGGCAGGACAGGTATTCTTTGTTCTCACAGCTTTTCTGGTGGGGAGAATGGTGGCAATCAGGAGATAATTGCAGTGAGCCGGGGCAGTATTCATAGACAACAGGGATCCTTTCAGCCAGGGCTGTCAAGACGCAAAGATAGGCAGGGGCTGAGCTTTCCCCACCTGCAAGGCCTTTTGCCTTTTTTAGAGCAAGTTTTAGAACTTTTCCTTGGTGCATGGGGAAAGTGGGCTGAGGAGTCCAAACCATTTGCTTTCTTTTCCCCAGTTCTGCTGAGCATTGAGGCTTTTAGCTGCTGCACAAAGATAAAGGCTTGCCCATCCTCTTTCCCAGCTTCAACCTGTGAAGCAAATTTTAGGGGAAGAAAATAAATCATAATTTTCTATGCTTCTCTTTGTCTGAGGTAGGAGTAGGAAATGCTCTCCTTTCAGGGCAATTCTGAGCTTGTAGCAGCAAAGAAAGCAGCCCCTCGATAAGCAGAGGCAAAACTAAGTACAGGCCAGTGAAAAGAATACGGATAGGCTGTAGTATGAGATTTGTTTACCCTTGCAATATCTACCTCCAAATGCTCCTTCTGGAACCCTAGAGATAGGAATGAAATTGGCTGGCCTGAAGCACAGCAGTGACAGGAAGCAGAATCAAATCATTTCCACAGGTGGGACCTCGTTAGGAGAGCAAGGTACTTAAATATTTCCTTTTTTTTCCAATTTTCTGTATAAAAGGCCATGCATGCAGGGGAATTGCTTGTAGCCAAACCATCTGAGTCAGAGCAAGCTACTAGAACTGCAATTTCTCTGTGGAAGGGGAAGGGCAACTATTTTAAGCCTTGGTGGCCCTTGTGTTTGTTTTACATTGGACCCAAAGGGTCACTTTTTAATAAGCCTCTAGCAGGATATAAGAAGATAACAAGTGCTTAGATGCCATGTAGCTTGTGTTGATGCATGGGAGACAAAATCAGTTTCAGGGAACAGCTCTGAACGCAACAGAGGAAACTGATGTTCATAACCCCTTGCTCTCTTACCACAGAATAAACACACACAGAACTCAAAAAGAAAGTTTTTCTTACAATAGTTTGCGTCTGCCCAAGTCTGAGAGAGAGCTGACAGATAAGGACCCACAGATGTTGCTATGCAGGGCCAGGAGCTGGACTTAGTGATCCCTGATCCCTTCCAGCTCTGGTTATTCTGTGACCTCTTTCCTGTAGCTGCAGTTTCAAATGTACCTTCAAGGCAGTATTCTTATTTAATCTGAAGGTAGGACAGGCACATACCTCAGGCTGCTCATGATGAGTGCACACACCGAGACTGCATTTATTTGTATGAATACAACCATGGACACTATTCCTTCTCAATAGTCTGTTTCCATTTTTTGCTTTAGAGGATTCCCAGGGAATACATGAAAGCTGAGCACACTGTTCAGCCATCGTAGCAAAGAGACATATGGAGAGAAGGAGTGTTACTTCAGAAGCTGCTTTTTTAACCAGGCAAATATACCAGCTGCTTTTAAACTCTTCACAGGTTTTCAGTGCTGCAAATAATCTTGAGATACAGCTCTTAAAGGGAATGTGAGCAGGTGGTCAAAGTTCAGGAAAAACTCCACTTGATGCTTTAGCATGTATCATCTACTTATTTCCATTGATGTGAATATTACAGCATACCCAGTATCATAAATAATTGAAAGTGCTACACATTTATAGTTCTTCAGTGGTTGGGCTCCCTTAGGGTTTACCAATTAGGTTTGAATCACTCAAAAGAGAACAAATTTATACGATTTGGAAGAGTTCTGACACGTAGAGAGCTTTCAGAAACAGAACAGAATTCTGCAGAAAGAGAAATTTCCACATAACAGATGACATTATCACCTAATGTGCTTCTGCAAGACACTTGGCTGAGGGATAGGGATATAAATAAAATGGGAACTGGGCACAGATAAATACAAAATCTGCTAGTATAGATAAACTGAGGCTGTGGACCAGTGAGAAAAACACCCCAACTCCAGAGCCCAGAGTTCATCTTCACAGGTACATGAACCATTTGTGGTACATCAGAACTAGAGCCACACAAACTCCCTCTTCAGCTTTCTGGGAAACTCAGAAGCATCTAGAACCTCAGCAAGGGGACAAAACAAATCAGAAAACTTTGAAATAATTCAGGTAGCAAACCATAAAAACTTCCCAAACGCATTGATGTAGCTGTGTCCAAATATGAGACACATCTTTTGAGAAAATTAGATCTAAAGATGATTGTCACAATCACACAGTTTCTATTTAGACAGAACAAAGATAGTTTGCATGGAAAATCTTTAAACTCTAATTAGAAGAGAGCAGCTTCAGAAAAAAAAATCAGATTACCAGATTGCAACTCATTAAAAACCATCCTTGTCACTTCCCAGAATAAAGCTTCCTTGGACCACACCACATTTAAAGGAATCTTAATGAATTTTGTACTGCAGTAATTTATGAACAAGCTACAACATTACAATTTACATATTTTTATAAATAACAATTGAGTTTCTGGGCTTTTTTCAGCTCTAATATGTGTCATTAAACTATTTGGTAAAGAGTACTTTGAAAGTTTATGACATGCTGTACACTACCAGCTGGAACAAATGGACCCAGACACTGAGAGCACTTTCTATGTAGCCAGGAGTAAAATCAGAATTCCTGCCTTTCACATTTTGGTTTAATTTATGCTCCTTGGCAGGAGACACATTGGTATGAAGTCAACAAAATTTGATTTCACAAAAATATAAGCCACTGAAAGACAGGCTTACTAAACCAGCAAAAGGTCAAAGGATTCTGAAAAAGTAAAAAAAAAAAAAAATACTTGCACGTGGTTGGGAGAAAAAATTTAGAAATGGCTGCATGGGACAGGATCTGGTACCCATTTGAGGCACTTAGGAGGTGTTTTGCATTTTAAGAAGTCAGGTACTGGTGGGCCATGCATGGGCTGGGGTGTGCATCATACTTGTAACCATCTGTCACAGAAAAATGCATGTACTTAGTCCAAAATGTAGAAAGTCTGAAAGGAGACTCTTAATTTCTTGACTGAAAAGCAACATTTTTCCTCAAAAGTAGATCAGTGGTTTTGGTTGAAACATTCTGGGTCCTCATCCTTTCCTTCCCCTGCACATAAACTTAGTCCAGGCTGGTAATTTTGGCACAAACAGTCAAAATGTTTGAAGCTTTTAAGCAATTGGAAACAATATGTTAATGGAAAGAATCACCTTAAACTCAGCCCCAGCTGTATCAAAAGCATTTCATATGTGCTCTGACATCAGAATGAACTCCCTACACGCAGTGACTGCTTCTGTTTGAGCCTCTTTTCATAAATATATGAAATATGGACCTAGATATGTTCTCTCTCAGCACACCACAGAGAGGCAGTTTCAGATTATAAAGAAGAGGAATAGAAACTGAGTGAGCTCCTGTTTCTGCTGACTCCAAATTTTGTACCCTTCTGATAACTTGGGCAGCTTTATTCTCACTGAAATTAGACGTGCACTAGGTTAATGAAAAGCACTTCCTGGCTCTGCTGTAAGCACTTTCATTTCCATATTCTCATAGGGAAGAATGAAATACTTGTGGGATTTTTTTTTTTTATTTAAACAGATACAATGTTTTTTTCCTAAAATCCCACAGTTTTGTGTATACAACCTGGATCACTGTGCAGTTGTGTCTCTTTAAGCACATCTATGACCACAGTGTCTGAAAACCTTAAGCATTTTAAAAGTAAGCACAGATTATTGTCTTGTTTAACCAGCTGCTGCATGAAGTCAGGGGTACCTATTTGTTTCCTCATATGGTCCTTGCTTTTTCTGATACATACTTTTATTTCATGTTCAGCTGCATGGCTATTCTTTAAGGCATTGAGTCAAGAGATGAAAAATCTCTTTTTTTTTTGAAAAGAGAAAAAATAGTATTGAAAGAGAAGCCTATCAGGAATGGTGTTTCCATGCTCCCTGAAACCTAGGATCTTACTCTATTAAAGGTGCAAGCAGCAAGATCCAGAGAAGAGCTTATTAATTCATTATGTTTTCACAGAAGGTGACAAACCGAATGAAAGGGAACACTTCATTTCACAGCCAAACTCTGAGACACCATGTTCACCATGGGTTATGAATTGACTGCTAATGAAGTATAAAACAGTATTTGTGTCACCACACTATTTAAGAACATATCTGTGAGCAGAGATTCTGCTGCAGATTACTTCCAGTATGACTTCTTTAACTTGGAATGCCATTTGACCAAAATTAATTTTTCAGCTGAGGCAAATAGTTTCCCAAAGATGGGTGATTACCCTTACAAATAACACCAACAACAATAAAACATGACTCCAGTACAGACCTTCCTGACTGATTGATTATAAACTACTAAAAAAAATATAAAGTTATTTGCCATTTGCTTGGCTTTCTCCTAAGTGTAATTAAAAATGATCGGGAAAATGGTACTTTTTATCTGTTGTTCTCATCAGTTCATTTCCTCGCTGTGTGGTGCACAGCCATCATTTGGAGTGTGGAACTATATTTAATGGGGCAAAGTATAAACATTCCACCAAAGCTTTTGCCACAGATTAAGGGTTTCATGGCATCTTTGCAGCCAGTGACTACACGGATTTTTTGGAAAAAGCTTTTCTTGCAGTGTTAGGAATGTTGAAGACACAACATTCACCACTGCTGGCAGTTTGATTTTTTTCCTTTTTTGAAACCTTTTTGTCATTTTTGTTATATTGTTTATGCCTTGGGAGCATCATGAGTTAAAAAACAGAAGGGTGGCTCGGGCTCACGCTCTGCTGATATTTTAAAAGGCAAGTTGAAAGAACCAAGATCACTCAGGAAATAAAAATGACAAGAAGAACTTCCTGAACTACAGGACAGCTCTTTTTTCATAACATTCCCAGAAAAAGGTTATAACGTCATAAAGCAGGCAGCCATTCCTCCTTGGAAGTCATCTCTGTGACTATTCATTACCAGAAGATAGGTCAGAGACAACTACCAAAGTTCCCAGAGTCTTGGAGAACATGACTGACAGACCTCTAATAAAATAACAAGTGAGGGAGGAAAAAAATCCAAGCCTGTTCTTCCTAGCAGGGTGAGGTGGGCATATGCCAAATCTAGCTCTGGGAGAAAATCCAATATTTAGATTTTTATGAGCTTACCAAATTGGTCAAGATGGAATAAGAAGAGCTGGAAATGATCTAGAATTGAAATAACTAAAGTTCTTGAGGGATTTCATCATCATCTGAAGCCATTTTTTGAGAAATACTAATTAAATTGCCATGCCTTGTCCCGGGGAGGGATGTAATTTTCCTTTTCTTCAAATGTATTTCCAAAGTTTAAACTGACTATTTTTGTCCTTTGCTTGGAAACCTATTACTCCACAGTCAACAACAGAAAATAGGTGATTTGGTTGCTACTCACATTTAAGTGCATCCTAGACTTGTTACTGAGTTACAGAAGGATTTCGATAAATTATTCTTGGCAGCTGCAGAGAAAGACAAACTTGTTGAATTTATTTCTGACTTTCTTATTCTTCTTAGTTTCATCTGATCTAACACAGTTGAAATACCTAGCAGGAGTAATACCTTGGTTTCACAAAGCTACAGCTTTAAAATATATATGTATATATGAAGCAAAAATTAAACTATTTCACCAAGGTCACAGTGGGGATCACTGGCAGGCTAAGGAAAAGGATTTCTGAGTCTCAGAGCATCACACATTTTGGAGAAGAGATGGTAATCACCAGTTCACCTTGTGCTTAAAGAGGAACTTCCAGCAGTTTCTCATGTAGATTTGTTAAATCTCCCAGACTTTATATTATGAGATATTTTCATTTACTTTTTACTTTGTCCCCTATATTAATATATGTGTAGTCTCAAAGGAAATAGTGATGGTGAAAGGTAAAGTTCATTAAGGTCATAAAATTCGCCAGAGTCCCTAGGCATAAGCACAGTGTAATATTTTAGAAACAAAGCAAAATGTACAATTCTCTTCAGATTTGTTTTTCATTACCTGGACTAATACCTCAACTTCTCTGCCACCCCCAGGGAAAATCTCACAGATTCCAGACTTATTTGAAGGTCTTTGTCTGGGACAATTTGAGGATTTAAGCAAAGTAAAGGTGAGTCTGAGTTTTTAAAAAGTGTCTAATATAGTTTAGGAGGTACTACAAGTAATATAATAAGGTGTATTGGATGTGCATGGCCTGGTTTTGGAAGTCCAGTTCTTTTTCCTTCTGCTTAATTTTCTCTTTAACTTGACTGCTACCGAGGGCAGAGACAGTTCCTTTTCCTGCAGAGCACCTAACCCAACAGGACCTTCACATTCTGTCCAAGGCTTCAGGCTAGAATGTTCCAGTGGAACAACCTTCATGTTTCATTGGTTCCATCCATAGAAGTTTGAATGATTTATTGTGTCATAGTCCTGAAGTTCTATTCACAACACAGATTCCACTGCAAGTTCTTCTTACAAAACGCTGGTTTTTTTTCAAGTTTGTTTATTCTTGCAAAACCTTGCCAGTGCCAATAAACAACAGGCTGCTGTACATAAATACAACTGATCTTATGGGGCCTCCTGCAGTACACCAATGAATATTGAATTTCACACTTCTGATCCTTTGGAGTGGATAAGAATGACAGACACATATTTACAGAAGAGGCCCTTGTAGACAATTAGCTTCCTCTGGGCAGTGTTTCCAGATAACTTAACTGCTTGAAAAGGTCCCAGTTAAGGCTGAGTATTGAAAGCAGGGACAGGCACTTGCAGTTCTTCACCCTGTCAGCAATTGCTTTTTCTATTATGGATTCAAGGACAAATACAACTAAAGGGCAAGGTGACACTTGAATGTGTGTTTATACTTCACAGGCATATCTACATTTGTAAAGTTGGATTAATCTCAGCTTCTCTCTTTGCAGCAGTCTAAGCTATTCTTTAGGAGAATACCTAGTTTGCCTCTGTTTTAGTGCAGTATTTCACACCAGTTTCAATAATACCATAGAAAATCAGAGCTGTATGATAGTATTACCAGGTCTTACTTTCTCCTAGCAGTAGTGTACACCCACAAAATATTGTTCATTTCAGGGGATTTAATCTTCAGTGGAACTTGGGAAAGAAAAATGAAGTTCTGCATGTAGGAGTAGGAAGGAGGAATCCCAGCCTCATGCTAATGTGGGAGGCACCTTACCCAGAGTAAGTTTTTACTTTCTCTGTAGATTGAGCAAGTCTCAGTTACCCTAAAGTAATCCAAATTTACTTTTAGAAGCAGCACCACAAGGAATAAAGGAAGTGGTTTAAACTCAACTTCTTGGTCCTCCTGCCTGTCCAGTCCTCCTCTCAACATCTTCATTTGCTCCTTAAAAATGCTGATGGAGGTGACTAAAAAAAATAAGGTGCACAAGACAAGAAAAAAAAATTTGAAGCAATAAGTGAGCAAAAATAAGAAGCTGAAAGCAAGGAGAGAACTGTATAGTGTCATTCTGAAGAGCTGCTAGGGACAATAGAATAAAAGATTCTCAGCAGCTGAGGAGAGAGGCATGAAAGAGTAACAAAATACTCATTTTTAGTCACATTTGCTAGATGCTTATGAAAGCGATCTTGTAACAAACAAAAAAGGTGCTTTGAAGTGGAATTCTGCATAAAAGAAATGGCAAAGATTGGAATACTTAGATATTGCTTCCCTTTTTGACTTTGCTAATTGGTATATTGCACAGAGCTGAAGCTAATTTGGGTTCCAGCACTCATCTAAAAACATTGGTTCTTAAATTAGTTTGTAACTCTATGGGGGAATTAAAAATTCTGCAAGACCCATGTGTCTTGTTTTCTCTGACTTTGGAAAACAGTACAAAACCAACAGTGGAACCAGGAGGCACGTGGGACCAAGACGAAGATTCAAGACTTTAAGGATAATACAGTATCCTGGAACTGGGGGAAGTGGTGCATCCCTGAGGACAGTCAGTCGTGGGGTGACATAGTTTTGGGATCAGTTTATCCTTGATTTGTACCAACACAGTCAAGATTTTTCTTATGCTATGAGTCTGAAAATCTGATGTCAGAACAGGTGAATGTCACAAAAACAGAGAAAGATTTTATTCTTGACTGAAGTTTATCTGTGCTTCTTTCAGCTATACTTAGATGAAGTCATGCCAGTTTTCTATCAAACATTAATTTCAATGGGTAAGTGGAGATCTAAACAAAACAAAAATGCCTGGATGGTTTTTTGGAGTTTGTCACAGGGAGAAACTTGTGAACACATTGAACATTTTGTAACCCAGACATCACAGTATGAGAGAGTCCCATAAACACAGCCGTTTCATTGGGAAAATCATTAGGAGCAGCTGGAAGTACCAGAGATTGAAGAAGCCAGGGGGAAAGTGTGCTCTGGCAAACGAGAAAATGATCTTTAATATTTTCTATAAGCACATCGTCTCATTAAGATTTTTTTAAAATAGATACACACAGACACTTCCCATCCATGTGAAGCCTCCACAGAAATCTTTTTGTGTAATTATGCCTTTTTGTGTAATTATGCCTGAACATTTTTCCTAACATGTATTCAATGATGTTTAATACCTTACACAACACAGTAGAGAAATATTAGACAATAAATTACTTCAGTGGCAGCCATTAAACTGTCATTCAACTCAATTGGAATGTCCCTCAGCTACAAATATGCCCAAGGGGAAGGATCCTTTTGTAGGTGTGGTAGCTATTGTACATTTTAATTTAATTTTTTGAATGAGTTAAAACCCTTTTATGAAGTTGTGAGAATTTGGGTAAAATTTGAATACTATGGAGACAAACTTTGCTATGAGATGTTTGGATTATTTTAAAAGCCTTCAGTTTGGGAGTTTGTCACATGGCCTGGTTGATTTAACAACATATACAATGGGATACTAGCAATTGTTTATCATATCTTCCCTTCTGAAGATAAGAGTCTGAAATTCTACAAAGTTTTGGAGTCTTTGCTTTTGTAACGTTAATTTCCCTAAGCAGCAAAGGTTTATAACTGTACAATAAACATAGAGTAAAATATGGAGATAAAGTCAAACATCACAAGAGAAGAGACTGGGAGATGGGGAAGTGTCTGGAAGATGGTTAAAGTGGTCTTCATGGAGATCATACATTAACCCAGCTCAGATTTTCTGGCTTTTTATGGATCTCTCTGAGCAAGGAAGCAGTTTCATATTCTTTCAGAGACAAGATTTTCCTGATAATTAATTCTTTTACCTTGCTGACATAGCTCTTTTCTCCTTCAGGTAGGATCATTATTATCATTCTTTAGTACTTAACAACTTGCTTAGCCTGAGATGTGACACGCTGTTCTGTGCAGCTTGGAATTTGAATAGGTAGACTACATAAATCATGTACAAAGTGCAATAAAATACCTGCTCTGGGGGAGGCCAGAATCCAGAGGTAAAGTGACCTTAGCCAGACTCAACACCAGAATTAAATTTACAGCACTTCAAGCACTGTATGGAGAGGAGAGGAGAGGAGAGGAGAGGAGAGGAGAGGAGAGGAGAGGAGAGGAGAGGAGAGGAGAGGAGAGGAGAGGAGAGGAGAGGAGAGGAGAGGAGAGGAGAGGAGAGGAGGAGAGGAGAGGAGAGGAGAGGAGAGGAGAGGAGAGGAGAGGAGAGGAGAGGAGAGGAGAGGAGAGGAGAGGAGAGGAGAGGAGAGGAGAGGGAGAGGAGAGGAGAGTCAGCCAATTGTCTTACAAAACCTTCCTTTGACAAGAGACCCCATTCACACTGAGAACAGCCAATTTAAATTCAGAAATAGAGCTGTCAGACCTCATTGGACTAAGTGATGACCAGAAGCAGATTCTAGCATCAAGTGGACATAGGATTCTGCTGAGACACCTGAGAGTGACATTCCACCTGCCTGTTTTGTGCAGCTCCATGGTATTCCACGATTGCATTTTCCTCATGTGGAACAGATCTGCCCACAGGTCTGGGAGCTTCCACCTCAGTGCTCTCAGGTGCTCAGCCTGTTCTCTCCTCTGTCTTTGCTTCCTCCCTTAGGTCCTGATGGTTTTGGTTCCATCTTGTACATGTTTGGTAGGTTTTATGGAACAAACTGCACCTTATCACGTGTCCTATCTCAAAGCAAGCACATTAATTTCCAATTAGGCATTGTTCAAATAAAACCCACCCCAGCAGCTTTGCTCCAAAGTAATAAGAAGAAGGAAAAGCAGCTGACAAAATGAAAACCACGGAATGTTCCCTGAAATGAGTAGATAGGGAACAGATGTCATTGCTGAAAATGAGAGTTTAACCTGACATAAATAACGAAAGGAAAGCAGTGGGGAGCCCAATCAAGGCTGAATCAATGCTCTGATCTTGCACAGTTGGACAAATCTTTCTTGCTATTTATGGCTTCATTTCTCCTTTACTCTCTGGGATTGCAGCTGGCAATTATGGGAGAAATTATCAGCCTTCTTTTGTCCCCATTAATCATTGTCCAGCTTGTGAAACCTGTTGGAAGTTGATGTTGGATGAGGAGATGTAGTTAATCAGCTCAACAGAATGTCAACAGCTGCACAACTTGGGTTTTGCATTGTTTTGACATGTATATTCCCTATTTGCTCCTAAAAAGGGCAAAAGGCATTTACACCCATTTTAGAGGACAAGACTAGTATCATCCAGAAGCTTCATTCTGGCTGCTTAATAGATCACCTCCTTGTGATTTCACTACCATGTAAAAATAACAAAACTGAATGCAGGCAAAGATTTTATTTCTATTTGTATGTTAGTACTTGTGATGTAAAAATTCCATATGCATATTCACATCAAAACCCAAATAGAGCTAAAAAATAAATTTTATGAGACCATCTAGTCCACCTTCCCAATAATGGGAGTGCAGATAAGGCCTTTCTTGACTTTATAAATAGAAAAGCAAAGCAAAGCATAAATGACAAATTTTACCAAGAGCAAAAAAGCCTTTTAGCATATGAGACTAGAGAACAAAGTGTTTCCTCAACCCTGTTAGGAGGCAATGAATTCAAATATCATCCTCAAGGCACCTTTTTCCTCTCCTAGAAGGTATCTGAATGATGTTTTCCAGTTCAGCCTCATTGATCCTCAAGGAAAAATTCCTGGTACTCATTCATGATTTCCAAGCATGCCAATGCTTTCCCTAAACACACAGACATAGGCTCTGCACATACTTTTCAAGGAGTACACAGACAGGGTGTCACTGCATCAAGTCCTGGAGGAAAAAACACCTTTACAGAGTGGGACATTTATCACTAATCAGTAATAACTCAAAATTTTCCCCTGAATGTATCTACATCCTTAGCAGAAATATATCTTTTAAGGAGTAAGCACTTGTGTGCTGCTTCCAGGGAACAGCAGTGAGCAGCAAAAGGTAAAAATTAGAATGTAACAAACTGAATATGCTTTCAGGTACCAGAACTGTTTTAGTTTCAGTTCTGAAAGTACACAGATAAGTAACGCCTTCAAAGATATGTGGGAGCCTGGAAGGGAGAGAGCAAGTGATTGTGTTCATGTGTGTGCGTGTGTGTGTGTGTGTATGCTCACGTGGAATGGGATAGAAAACAGGAAAGCTCTCAGATGTCTCTGGCAGAAAGAAAAACTGAATTTGTCATGGAGGACTGAATAAGGCTCCTGTTCTATGTCTATCCCCAGAAGTTGTACACCTGTAACTGCTCAGAGCAAAAAGCATTTTCTCTTACAAACTGCTGACCTACAGCTCCTCCATGGGCAAGTATCCTCTCCCTTAATTTGGTTTTTCTGAAAATACAACCATCATCAGCTCCCTCACTGAGCCATACCACCGATGCAAGAGACATTCTTCAATATTTTAAACAGGTATTTCTGTGCAGCCAAAAATCCTGAGCCATTTTTAACATACTCCTTCTTCTTCCCCATCAGGGGTCTCAATAAAGTCTTAGCAAGGGGGTGTCCCCATGTGCACACTGCAGCTGTGAAATCTTGTGTAGAGTATTCTTCTGAGTGCAGGATCCTTCTATGCGCAGAATCGCAGGCATGTAGGAATAAATTGAGCAAGGTATTCCTCATGGTATTCCCCCAAGTTTTCCAAGTTTTCTCTTTTTCCCAGATTTCATTAGAAGTAACCTCCCATTAGATACCTTTGTGCTACAGGTCTCAGGAATTCCCCATCCACTTACTTTCTGACTCCCCTTACACTAGACTGCTTATGTAACACATTTCTCTTCACAAAAAAAGAGAACTAAATGCCTTGAAAGAACCTTTTTAAAAACTGTTTACAACCCTTCTACAAATCAACATTTAAAACCAAGACTAAACCAAATTAGACTGAGTGAAAAATCAAAGCAGGATCTTTAAATTCTTCTGATTTGAATGATCAAAATAACAGTGGGACGCTGCTGGAATGTGGAAAAAAGGAAGATCTGATTGCAGTCTGAGGTGAGTGAGATGGGTCAAAAGGCACATTGGGGAAATTGAGAGAAAGAACAGGAAAAAAAAATGAAAAAAACTAGTAAGTTGGGCTGAAAGGGAGGTGGGAATGAATGGAAAGCTAAAAAATGGCTGGCAAGGTATCAAGAAGAAAACCTCAGAGTTCAGAGACATATTTAAACATTTTTGGGGGTTGCTGCAACCTAAACATCCAAGCCCACTGAGTTAAGTATTCTCATAGAATTCATCTTCCCTGTGTCATTGCAAGGGACGCTTGGGGGAAACATGACTTTCAAAGTAATAGCTCCTGTAAGCCTTTTAATCTTTGCTTTATTAAAGGCAAAAAGGGGAAGCAGAAGGGCTGCCAGATCAGGAGCTCTGTTGTAGGTGGTATTTAAGCATCATGAGTCTCATGGATAAGTGATGAGAATATTCTTGAACTGGTGGCTGAATGTGGTACAGGCTCTATTTCACACTGCTGTGACCATTCTGCCAGGGAGCTGCTAGTTTACTTCTCAATAATGAGATTTCTTTAGTGCTTAGAAATTCAGATTGAATGGGGAAAACCACAGGAACCTGATGCGAGGTGTTGTTACGAAAGGAATTATCTCACATTTTATAAAAGGAAGATCAACGATTTTTGCTTTTACAGCTTTTGCATTGAAAGAATGGTGCTGTTTCTTTGCAGCAGGGTATCACTTCATATCCCCTAAATCAATATTTTACCATCAGGAAGATGCTGTAAAAACAACTTGAAAAAAAAAAATCCCCAAATGATCCTTGGTTGTTTTACTTTTCCAGCAAATAAGTGAAGGAAATTTGCTTTACCCAAGAAATAAACTATGGTCAAAAGGGAGCATTGACTCAATTTCTTCCTCTACAGCTTCAGCCTTGACATGAACAAATAAAACCACCTGAAAGCACTAAATGATGCCCATAGATCCCCACTGGACACATGCAGCCATCAGAAAATGCCAACAGATATCCCTGGTACTTTTGTTGACAGACTGGGGTGGGAATGATTTCTTCTCCTGACTTTGGGATAGAAGCACACAGACAAAGTCACAAATGGAGCTGTGTATTGCGTCTTCACACTCATTATCTGATCTCCTGGTGCCTCTGTTATGCAGTGGTCTCAAAGAGATGCTGTAATAAAGAAGTTAGTGAAAATAACATCCATTACTGCATGATTTTGAGGTAATTTGCTGTAGGGAATTTACAATTAACCTACTGTGTTTTCATCTGTAGAAAATTGTCGCAGATGTTCTCTTTGTGAAAAAACCTTTCTTTGGGTTTTTCCTTCTGAGAAGCTGTGGCCTCAGAAACAAATATAAACAATAGGTTATCTGCTGCTGTGCAATGCAACAGGTTCATCTGGATTGGCCCAGCTTGGATGTTTAGAGTTAATGGCCAATCCAGAACTGAGGTCTCTCGGAGACAGTCTGAGAGAGTGGCCTTGTTATTCATTCTTTCTATTCTATTCTTAGCTTAGCAAGCTTCTGAAAAGGTCTCCTGCTTTTTCTTTTTAGTATAGTTTTAATAGATGTATATATCATAAAATTATAAATCAAGCCTTCTAATAATGGAGTCAACCATCTCATCTCTTCCTTCACCCAAGACCCCTTGTGACAACTGTCACAGAAAATGAGTTACACTTTCTTAATTCTCACAGGCTTTGTTGAGATTTGGTTCTGTAGGGATAGGGAAGTATTCAGGTATCCTTATGAGAAGACTCATGGATATTCCAAAACAGGCTGCATTTGACACACTCCTGATGGTTGCTGTGCAGAAAAAGCATCCATCCCTGGAATGGTTCAGTCAGGTTGGATGGGGCTCTGAGAAACCTGGGATAGTGGAAGGTGGCCCTGCCCATGGCAGTGGGTGGGATTGGATGACCTTTAAGATCCCTCCCAACCCAAATCAGTCTGTGATTCTAGGATTCCAGGAATTTATTTAAAACTGTCTTTGACGTTTTGTACAAGAGGCCTCAGGAATTTATGGGAGTGACAACAACTGCCCTGATCTTCATGCAGCCCTGGTCCCTCCCAGTGCACTCTGGGGAGAACGAGGGCGTCCCCACCCATGGGGAATCTGGGCAGCCCAGCAGCAAGGCCAACCTGCTGTCCCTGTGTCACAAGACAATATTTCCTACAAACAGTATCAACACAAGATTGGTTAAGGGGGGGTCTGCATCTGCCCAAACCATGTTGGAAACATGCTCAGGACAAGGTGCAGGAGCCAATTACAGAACAAGCCCAGGGAACAGCATTCCCCAAAACACCATTGCATCAGTGATGCAGGCAGCCAGGTCACAGGTGGTAAACACTAAAATATGTGCAATGTGCTTTAATTTAAATATCTGTTGGACTCTCCTGAATAATTTATGAAGGGCACTGAAAAGTTTTAATTATCTCTGAAAAGCAACATTCATTTTCTGACTTTCTAACAGCTCCTGTTACAATGTATTCCTGAAGCTCCTGGAGGCTTGAATTATCTGCTGGGTTTGTAAAACCATAAGCTCAGACAGTTAACAACTGGTACAGAAAGTCCTTAGAGATGCACCTGAAGGTGATGCTTAACATGGAATTTGGCTTGTTAGGCCTAATCGGGAGTAGAGTTAAACCAGATCTCAATTGTTATGGAATTCATCTATCCTGTGTGACACTTTGTGTGGTGACTGTGTGCGGGTTTGGAACCTGACCTCATCACTGACACACAGAGCTGACTCAGGAAGGAGAAACTAATGCCCCAAATCAGAACATGAACCTGAGAGGCCTGGGAAAAATCCACATGATACTCTTCAAAATTTTTGTTGGTGACATGGACAGAGGGATCAAGGCATCCTCACCAAGTTCACTGAAGCACCAAGCTATGGGGTGCAAACACAGGCTGGAGGGAAGGAATGGATCCAGAGGGACCTGGACAGAGAAATCCTGAGAGAACTTGGGGTGATGATTGATGAAAACTACCCTGTGAGCTGCAAGGACCAGTGAATTATCATTCCTTTCCTTCTTAGGATTCCATAGCTTTTTTAGAAATGCTACTGCTACAGTGCTGTGGCCAAAGCAAAGGAAAAAAGATTAATTTCTTTCTGAGCATATGGATGCCCTTTATTACCAGAATGCTAGGATTCACAAATGCTAATTGGCCTTTACACAACACCAGTGACATAAGAAAAAAATGGTTGGTTTGATTACTAAATTAAAAAAAAAAAGTGCTCAGGATCCTTTCTTATGATTCACTCTCAATAGCACAGGTAAATAACTGACCATGACAGGTTTTGGATGCATCAAAACCCTTTGGGTAATAGTCTCCTTCTCATGGATTTGACACATTACACAGGGGAAGAATCCCCAAATGCTGAGAGAGCCTTTATCATCCCTACAAACGTGCAGAAAAGAAGCATCCTGGGAAAAACTCCCTTATCTATCACCGGGGGGCACACCTGACACAGCAGCCAGTGCTGAAATGCCAAGTGAAGGAAAGTCAGTCTTTTTAAAACTGGATGAGGCGAAGGTGATAAAGCAGCAGACTGGCTCAGATGTACAGTCAGAAGTTTTCAGTGGGATAAATTACTGTCTCCGAGCAGCTGGAGCCACCACCAAGTTGTGATTCCATCACTGCCACCTGACACTGGCACTGCAGGACACTTAGGAACCTCTAGGAACTCTTCCACTGGCCTTTGCTCACACTGCTTTTCTCTTTTCACTTTCAGAAATCCCAATATTTTGCATAGCAGCATCAAACCTAGATCCAGACATGATTCTCTTGCAATATGAAGACACTCTAAACAGAGGATGATATCACAGTGCTGGTGACATCGGTGTATTTACATTTCATTTCAGACAGGGCTTTATGTCACTGTCTGGGACCTTGGCAAACTCCACAAGTGAACAGTTAATTAATGGACTACACCTCCCTGAGCAACAGAGAAATTAAATGCAGATGCTAAAAGAAGTTTTGTTAATCTGAAGGAACAAAAACATTTTCATTAAATGGCCTCCTCATTGGAAAAAAAGGTAAATATAATGATGTGTATGGGAATTCTGTATTAATTTTCCAGTTATTCAAATGGCTTTGCTTAAATGCCAAATATATTGAGTTCAAATATTCAGGTAGTTTCCAGCTATTATTCCATTGTCATGATGTTTTCAGTTCTAAAAATTAAAATTCACAATGTTTTGTCTGGACTCACAAATAATCTAATTAGAGAAACACAAACATTCCCAGTGACTTCTATAACTTAGCAACCATCACCATGGCTGAAGTGTAACAATTCACAATGAATTACTCACAGGACATTCACATGGAAAAATGCTTACTAGAAATATATAAATGATTTCAGACATCCAGTCTTAGCATTTCATCCTCGGCTCTTAACAGAAGCAGGCACAGTTAGACTAATTGTTCATTATAAATTATCCACTCATCTCTACACTTGCTAATCTAATGTGAAGTGATGTTTATGTGTGAAAGAAGGAAGAAACTGCTCTTGGTAGACTGATTAGCTTTCTGACATTTTATAGTTGTGATATTTGACAGCTTCACATCAGCAGTTGCCTGAACTATAAACTGAGAGGAATCCCCCCTCACAGCCCCTGATGCCTGGAGGCAACACAGCTGTGTGACATGCCAGCTGAAGCTCCACATCTCAAATACATCACAGGTACAGAAAACATGCATTTGTTTGTTAATTAAAGGATAAATTGTCTTGAAAAGATGTTCTCCCTCCTTCCTGCCAGTGATTAATGGCTACTTTTCTTTTTTTCCAACAAGTTGCTACTATTTTTTGTAATCTGATTTGAATTAAGCACTGCCTCCCAGGAGATGAAGAGCGAAGCTGCCTTCTCGAGGCAGACTGTTCCTAGAGATCAAATAACAAGCCTTGCAGGCCTTCAAAACAGAGGAGAAAACAACAGATCAATGGGCAAATACTGTGTGTAAATAGAGTGGGCTATTTGTTTTATCTGTGCGTATAAATGAATATGCATATGGAAATGAAAACAGTGGTCAGATCCCTCTGCAAAAAGAATTTCACAGAGTCTTTCCAAGAACAAACTGGGCTCTGTGAGTTGTGATTCCAGCCACAGGTTTTCCTCACTTTTCCTCAGGATTTTGAAGGTGGTTATTAGGGACTGAGGCTTTGAATTCCAAAGTTTTCTTGGAACACACAGAACCCCATGAGCTGGCTTCATGAAAGAGCCAAGACTACCTCAAACATATCTCATACCTGTGGCTGAACTAGGGAGTGGTGGGCAGCTGGTAAGAAAATCCACATCCAAGTTCAAAGTAACCTGGGCAGCTGACAAAAGAAAATGTGAAATGTCCTAAAAATTTTTATTTATCAGTTTAATGGCTATTTTGCCACCTAGAAAATCACCCCATTGCTCAGGAGATTAACAACAGACAGAAAACATGGTCTGTTAAATAGAAAATATTCTTCAAAAAAATTTGCTCAATTTATTATCTCCCACAAACAGAGAGTGAAGCGAGCCTGGAGGGTGCTGATAAAAAGGATTGTGCCAGTGAAATGAATGGAAAGGTGCTCTGTCCAGCCTCTAAAACTTGTCACTGGGGCTAACCAATTCATTGTGCAGATAAGCTATTTCTATGGAGGCCACTGAAAGGGGCAATGCCTGAATAATCTTATTTTTCAGCAAGAGTAGGGAAGAGAATTGAGGCATATTTGAGGAAGATGAGGACTGAATAAAAACTGTGTGGCCAAATGTCAAGATAATGTTTGTATCACCACTAGTCCCCTTTTTAGCATAGACATCATTAAAAAATTAATGACTTTACAAGTCATCTCAGATTGTTGAGTTTTATTACACGAGTCACCAGATTGTCAGCAGGGTAAGTCTGAGAACCACCTACCACTAGAAAAGGGTCTGACCAAAAATATCAGCAAGAACACCAGGAGTAAGTAATACTTACAACATGTGTAAGATCTCTTTTAAAACCAGTCCCCCAGCAGATCCTTAAAGACATTTTCACTGTGCTGAAGCTACCCAAGTTGTCTACAAAATAAGGGATTGTACACATCCAGGTGTATTAAAGGTCTCATTGCCACATATTTCATTATTTTCTTGGTCATTCTTGGCACTGCCTGTTCTCAATCTGCAAGAACCATGACCACCTTCCCTCAACCCCTGCTATTTACAGATAACCAAACTGCAGCCTTGCTCAATCCCCTTGAAGTCAGTGACAAAACACTGAATTTTTGTCTTGCTTGTCTTCAACAGTCTGGTGAACATAATCTGTTTTTTCCCATTTGCTGTTAGCTCCACTTTCTGGTTAATATGGATGAACTCCTTTATCCATTCTTATCATTCCTGCTTTGTACAGAGAAATAAGTATACTCTAGGAACCTGAACTGACTCAGTTATGTTATTTCTTCTGCATTTTCTTTTTGCTTCTAAACTCTCCAACCATTTACAAGGCAAAATATTTGAATCTTCATTATATTTTCCTGTGAAAAGCAAAAAATGTCTAAATTTAGCAGTTCTAGTATCCTAATAACTGTTATACGTAATAACAAAGAATTCATTTTAGATGCTGAAAAGCAAATATAGAGCGATATATTATACAAATATTTGTATACACAAATATACAGCCATATTTTAGTGGTCCTATCGTGAATTTATATGGGAACCTCCTAGTCTATTCTCTGTGCAGAAAATGAACAATTAATTCTTACTTCACAAGTAGGGATACAGGACCCAGAGAAGATACAAAGATGTTTGTATGATGGGGTTTGGCTTGCTTAGTCTTCCTAAATGCTGAGCACAGAGAGACACATTTTCTTCCACAGGGCAGAGAAACACTCAAGTTCTGGATCTTGTTCTGCACTACTACTGGAGAAACTTCTATCTTTCCTTGTTGATTGTATAAGAAAATTTCTGGTACATAAATTGAGGCATGGAGAATATAAAAATGCCAAAGCCCACAAATTTTAGATCTGGCAAGTAAAAGATGAAACCAAGATTCCTTTCTGAGTTACCTGTACATTCTGGCTTGGCTTTCTGACTCCTCTTTTAGGCAACCACTCAGTGTTTTATGTGATCCTGGTTCATGTTCTGCAACAGCACAAATAATAATAGTGGGCCTATCAATGCAGAAAATTAGAGTTTTGAGAGAGGCAAGAAAGACAGATGAATCTAAGGATGCTGCAGCCATCCCAGTCAGATTAGCCCTAAGTCCAAATAGATTTTCAAATTGAGAGATTTCTGGAAAACCAGGTGAGTGTCCTTTCTAGAACAAGAATTTATTTCTTGCTGCTCTGGTGTTTCTGTCCTGACAGAATAATGCAGATTCAGGGTATCATTCCCATGTATCCTGGAGCCTCCCAGCCCTTTGGGAAGGCTCTAGATGGTGGACAGATGGTGGATGATGACAGTGTTGAAAAAAAACATTTTCCAAGCTCTGCACACAAAGTACAAATAGAGAAATGTTCTGCCTCAGAGGTTTGCAATGTTGTGGTCATATAAGAATAGCCATCCACTTTCAGGCAATTAAACCAATTATTCTATTATTTAGTGTGCATTTCAGTGTGATTATGTCTCTGCTGGTAAGAAAGTAAGTGACAAAAAATGTCTCTGCAGGGCATTTTACATGAAAGTCTGTTCACAGACAGAACCTGTAGACAGCCTTCTAATCTCATGAGCAACTTCAGTCTTTCAATTATTTTACTGCTAAACAGGAAATTAATTTGCAGAGCCTCAGTAATTTTATCTTCAAGAAGTGTGGCTGGATTGGTTTTTTCTCAATGTACAATAACACATTAATTCTACTGTGCATCATGGAGCACTGAGGTTTGGATTTTATTTTTTTTTACTGGCATGAATCTGCTAAGGAAGTTTCATGTGAATGTGTGTTGAATGCCTTACAGTGGATGAATTAGAAACCCTGCAGCATCCAAGTCTGTGGGCTAAATCATTGCTTGGGAAAATGAAAATTGGGGTAAAAAGCTGAAGAAATGCTGAGATTGTCTAACATAGGTCTAAATAAGCTACTGTAACTCACCCACTTCAGGCTAAATTAGGGTATTCTACATAAAAGAGAACAGAAGGACCTCATATTTAAAGGGCTTTTCATGAAGAATCTCACTTGTGGTTCCTCAGTGGGTCGTTCACAGGCAGGCACAAAAGGTTTATGTGGCTATGTGACTCACTCTGCACCTTGCACGGTTTTTGACAGCAGCAAAATGCTTCCTCCCAAGGATAAAGCAAATCTTCTAAAGACTGTTGTAGAAACTTCTTCCCCAGGATCAAAATGCTGTTCTCACCCTCCCCACACAATTCTTTTCCCAGAGGAGTCACACAAGCTATTGTCTTTCCAGATTTAGGGAAGGGAATATCAAAATCATTTGGCTTTCTGGCAAAGCAAGGTGTCACTTTACGTTGTGCTGCGTGTGACTGGCAGGGTCAGACTGAAATGCTGCTGCTTGGATGCCAAAATGCAAAGCAGAACCATCCAAACCAAGAGGGGTTTTGCAAGTTTTTCAGAACTGAGCCAAATCTTGAAGCCAAGTGAAGAACCTCTGCAGGTTAAAGGTAAGACACTTACAGGTTTAAGGTGAGAGACTGTCATACCTGGCAAGATGCAGAGGAGGAAAGAAAATCAAAAATCTGGTAGCTGCACTGTGCCTTTTGAAAAGTACCTACTTCTCCTTTTTTTGGAGGGCTCTTCCCTCCAGCTGACCTCAAGCAGGACAGCAAAAATCCCTGTCTCTGAACCACAGAGGTTTTCTATTCCGTGCTTCATTCTTTCCCATTCGTATGATGACACTTCCAAGAAATACCAAACCAAACCAAGCAGCTCTTTCACACCCATCTCAGATGCTAAACAGTGTCCAGAGAGCTTAATTCCTTCCCACTTCCTCTCTTTCCAGACTAGAGCCAGGCATGACCAATCCTCTGACAATTTCTGAATGTGTTCCCCTACCCCAATATCAGACAACTTTTTAAGTGTTGACTCACGTTGCTGATTTTACTCTACATATTTTTGTTCCTGCTTCTCTGGCCCAACTGCTGGTCACTGCTTGCAAAGAAAAACAGTTGAAACCTGAGAGGAAATGGCCTTTGAATATACCATACCTGGCCTGAAATCACCTGTGCCCTGTTCTTTCTGTCTGTTTGCATAAGAGAAGGCCGACAGTAAACATCTGAACTGAGTCTCTTCTTTGTCTTTGTTGCCAATTAAATGAAGCAAAGCCTACATTTCTGGTAGTTGGGCAAGGACTGTATTAATGGGTCCGGAAAAATGAAGTGCTTTGTGGGAAGTCCATGAGCTTTTAGGCCCTGGCTGTGCCTAAAATGGACACATCATTAGAGGAACATTAGATATTTAGCTGACTTTCAGATGAAAGAGGGTGGAGATCCAAACTTCATTATCTACTCAGCACACAGTGCTACTGCGTCATTATTTTTACATTTGAGAGCACTGCATGGAATGGAAAAGGCTAAATTTCAGCAGCTAGTGGACATGATTGAGAGACATTTCTTTGGTGGGCTTTTCTGCCTCATACTTTGCTCTGCTTTTTCACCATGTTCCAGGGGAATGGTTTTTTTTGGCATTTGTAAGCATAATTTCAAAATTCTCTTTCTTATAATTCAGTATCTGAATACATGATTCAATTTCTTCATTATAATAAATCTCCATCAAAATGACAAGCCTGCAGGAATATGTGGTACTTCTCTGTTTTTAAACAAAATGGATGATTTGAAGCTCACCTGTCCTAATTATTTTCTTACTATTTTTCATCTAAATTATCAAGAGGAGAGGGCTCTGAATAAAATCAATTTCAAGATCTTAAGATACCTCACACATAAAAACAATTCAATCCATCTGCAAACCATGGCTCCATTTCCCCAGTATACCATCTTCCTGATATTAGAAAGTCAATCCCTTAATATTTTTACCTGATTGTGCTCTCTTAGTCTGTGACGACAGACTGAGCACTAGGGGTTAAACAGTGCTGTGTTTGAAACTCATATTCCTGCTCCTTCCTCCTCCTCCTCACTGACGGAAGGTCAGGGCTTGGCTCATGTAGGTTTGAAATCTCTCTGCCACTGATGGGTGGGAGTCCAGCCTGGGCAGAGCTGCTGCAGAGAGCTGAGGGATCTACTAAAGGCAGCCAGTTTTAGAGTTAGAGGGTAGACATCAACCCAAATGCCAGCAGTAGGAGATGTTCACCTTAGAGCAAAGAGAATATGAGCTCCTCTGTAAGTCTAACATAATTCTACGTGTAACTCTGAGGCTCAAGAAGACAGGGGGAAAAAAAACCCCTTTGTTCTTTCTTCTCCAGGCTTTTGTTTTGTTTTGTTTTGTTTTGTGCTAAGGAAGCAATTATTTTCCTGGAAAATCATAGAATATGAAGTTGAAAGTGATCTCAAGGATCACAGAACAGTAGAATAATGGAATGGTTTGTGTTGGAAGAGACCTTAATACTCATTCTCTCCCACCCTCTGCCATGGGCAGGGACACCTTCCACTAGCCCAGCTTGCTCAGAGCCCCACCCAACCTGGCCTGGAACACTGCCAGGGATGGGGCAGCCACAGCTGCTCTGGGAAACCTGTGCCAGGGTCTCACCACGCTCACAGAGAACAATTTCTTTCCAATATCCCATCTAACCCTGTCCTTTTTCATTTTGAAGCTATTACTTCTCATCCTGTAACTCCAAGACCCTGTCAGGAAAGACGAGTGGAAAGATGTGGAAAGATGGAAACGACGAAAGAGGAGTGGAAAGTGGAAAAATGACGAAAGAGTATTGAGTCTCTGTCTATCTTTCCTGTGGGCTCCCTTCAGATACTGGAAGGCCACAATGAGGTCACCCAGACCATGGACCACTGTGAAGACAGGAACACACCACCTTTCTAGGAGGAAGCTGAGGAAACCATATTGAAAGTTTTGGAGAAATCCAGGTAGACAATGCCCACATCAGCTGAGCAGGATCCATTGTGATGGGTGGCAACTAGGTTTGTCAAGCATGATCTGCCCTTGTGCTGGCTTTTCCTTCAGTTAACTTGTGACAGCTTCTGGGAGAATTCCTTTCATAATTTCCCCACAGAATGAAGCAAGACTGATGGGCCTGTAATTTCCTAGATTCTCCTTTGAGAGGTCCTTTTACTTCACGGGACTGACATTAGCCAGTTCCAAACATCCAGGATGTCCCCTGGATGTCTCCTCGGTCTCTTCCTAAGGATTTTGGGGAGAGGCCACACGATGATGTCGCACTGCTCGCCTAACTCTCTGGGAGGATGTCAAGGCCTATTGATATTTTCTGCAAGGAATGACACTTGAAGTGAATTATGAACTATTTTTCCCCAAAAACTTAGGGCTCAATCCTCTGTAATACTTCATATGCCAACTCTTCTTTCACTGGTGTTGGACCTATGTTTACATCAACCTGGATTTTTGTTCCCCAGAACAGGGCCCCCCAGCTCAGATACTGGCTGTGGTTTTGTACAGCTCTGATTTTAGTACTTAATGTCTGTGAATTACTGCCCTAAGAGTAAGGAGAGGTAATAACCTAATACTGACATTTAGATCTAGTCATTCTGTCTCCCAGAATCAAGAAGGCTTTATCAAATACTAGGTTACAATGCTGGGGTTTTGTCAGAATTATAATTGCTAAAAATGCATTAAGTTTATTAAAAACCATATCCCGATGTCTGTTAGGAATGTGATGAGACAATCTGTTGCTCATGCTACACACACTACAGCAAAAGTGTTCATCATCTTGAGATCATCATCTTAAGGCAGGGATACAACCTTGTAGGTAAAGAGGAACAGGCACTATTTCAGTTTTTGCCATTGGTGGCTGAAAAATGAATTTAATATAAAGTTCCTCTCTCTGTGCTTGCTCCTTGGCTGTAGGAATAATTTTATTTCATTTCTACAAAAGATGCTGGCTGACATTGTTTAGAAAGGATTTTATGTGATCATATTCTTGCCCATAACTTTCTCATTAACTGCCTCAGGCTGGAGTGGCTTTTGTCATTCTTTACTTATAATTTGCTGTTTATACAGTGCTGTTACCATCTTAAATCCCAGGGTATTCATTTGGTTGTTTCCACCATCCAATCCCACTTAAAAGGGCAAGAAAAAGGACTTGGGTAAGTTTTATAGATGGGAAAATTGATGCAAACAGAGTCATCTGAGAATTCACAATACTTTCAGGGCAAACATATTGGCATAATTCATTTGAAGTTTTTAAATGAATGTTATTGCTAAAAAACTTGCAGCTTGCATGAATATTCATGGGAGAAAATAAACTTTCAAACACCAAACTAAACTAATTTCATTAGAATGTATTTCATAATGGCATTTTGAAGTAGTCTCACAGCTCTTACTGGAATTATTTAATTTTTTAAGCATTGCTAGTTCCTTCCCCATCTGCTAGTACAATGATGTATCACTGGTACTCTGAATTATACTGAATAAAGTTAAGTTACCATAACAACTCTTACAATACATATAAATAGGAGACCTGCATATGTTCTACAAGATTAAGTATAGATAAGAGAATCACAGAATCATCAAGGTTGCAAATGACCATCCAAATTATCGAGTCAACCTAGAAACCTTTTTCTCCAAGTGATTATTTGACCAAAATAAAAACACACAACAGCCTACAAAAGGGATAAGATCCTGCTTGTTTTAATTCTTATTTAACTGCATTTCTACAACATTTGCTGGAACATAATTACAAAAACTTACTTCTGCAAGTTAGTAGCCAAAAATATTAATTACTCAGAAAGATGAGATGGTGAATCATTTAATCCAAGACAAAACTAGAGCTGTTGGAGAACATCCAAAGACTTTACACCAAAGTTTTGTTCGTGGGGTCTGAACTGGTTGACTGAGGCAAACCAGCAAACCACTATTTTTCAGCACTTCTGAGAGCAGACACACTCTTCTCTGCCAGCAGATCCATGGGATGGCAGCTTCACAGAGATAAAAACTACATCTGGGAGTTCCTGCCTCCACCAGCACATGTGAATCCAGAGGACAATATTTGCTAAGAGGCTGAGATGCTTTTCAGTGGAGATGTGAATTAGGGTGGAGCTGATTCAACAGTTCTGGCAGAGTATTCACAGAGTAGCTGGGCTTGGAAGGGACATCTGGAGATCACCAGACCACGGCAGGGCCACCCAAACCTGGTGACGCAGGAACGCGTCCAGATGAGTTTGGAATGCCTCGAGAGAGAGACTCCATTTCCTCCCATGGCACCTGTTCCAGTGCTCTGACACCCTCTATGGAAAAAAGGTCTTCCTCACGTTGAGATTAAACTTTTTGGGGTTTAGTTCATGGCCATTGCTCTTCATCCTGTCACTGGCCACCCCTGAAAAGAGTCTGGTACCATCCTCATGCCGCATCCCATGTCATATTATTTAATCAGTCCACCCCTTTTGAGATATTTCTCTGCAGGAAAAGTTTTCCAAGTCAGATGGGTCACTCTATTCAGTCCTCATCAAGCTTAGAAATAAAAACCTTGGCTGATTCTCACAAAACTTATTTTAACTTAATTTCAAGATGTTTTGAGCTAGTACAGATGCATCCCTTAACCACGTGCATGAGACAGCTGGTATCAGTTTTGAACCCTTTCAGTAGTTACCTGTGATTCCCTCTCTATTCCTCTCTTTACATCCCACTTGTTGACTTGGCAGCTCCCATCAGCACTGTCTGTGTTCTTCTCTGCTACTGACTCCAGATTTGAAACTGTGCCACACTTTAGCGCTTCTTTATTCCTTACCCTCTGAAAAATATATTTCTGACTCTCCTGAGTCCTGTCTTCACTAAACCCTCATTGATGTGAATAGAGTCAAATAATTCTAGAAACACATATGAATGATAATATGGAAAATAAGGTGTGATGGTTTCCCTCTTCAGTAGTCCACTCAACACTTTTGCACTTAAGACCAAGTATCTGACTGAAATCTCTTTGACTTTTTTCAATGTGAGCTGTCATATTATTTAATCAGGCAGAAATGCAGTTCTGACAGTGGACTTGATAAAAACAGCATCCCATTTATGTGTCTCCATGTGTGCTGTTTAGAAAAGAAATATCTTATAACAGGTATCTTTTTGAAACCTGAATGTGGAAGTCAAGCTATTGTCTCTCCTCATTTATCTTCATCAGTTAATGATTGTGCAAGCCACCTTTGGAATCCCTTGTTGTCTTTTCTTGTGTGATATCTCTGTTACCATCAAATGTGCTCATCAGCTTCCTCTTTTTCTGTAACTGACTGACTTTGCCAATGTACCTGCCAAGACCAATCTGGTGTTTCTCCTCATGGCCTCACTGCCCTTCAGAGACAGATTCAGCATGGTATTTTTGCACTGGGGGGTTGTAAGAGAGAGAAGGCAGTGCTTGGCAACCCTGCTGCTCCAGCATGGAATAAATGCTGGCTTGGGTGAGTTGGGGAAATGCACCAGAAAATATCAGAAGAGAATTTTTCTGCAGCAGGAAGCAAAAATAGTTCAAATCTGAAAATCAAGTTCCTCTTTGCAGCCATCTAGATCCAAACAACAAGTGGAGAGTGCCTGCATATTATTCAAGTGACAGGGTAAATATTTATGATGTAACAGTGACATTTCCACTCATATCAGTTGGACAGTTTCATTCCAGCCTCTTCATACATTAGGTGAATACCCATTGCAGTCATTCCATGGTTTTTCTCCTGTTATAAGTTTAGCATATTTTTACCTCTCAAAAAAAATTTTATTCCAGTCAGCAAAAGAATTCTGCCTGAATTGCTCACTGCTTTCTGACATAGAATTGCCGTAAGATTTTCAAAGACCTGTGGTCTAACTTTGTTGAAACCACAAAACAAGTGTAGAAAACACTGCTGTTTAAGAAACAATTTTAAGAAGAATTCTAGTAAGATTTTTTCATTCTAAGAAGGCCTTTGAAAAACTGCAAAAAATCACTTTTTTTCCTGCAAGTTAGCACATTCATAATGCAAAAAGTTTGCCTGCTTCAGAGTTTAGTCTCCATGACTGAGAATTTAATTTTTTTAAGTAATCCCATTTATTTTTCAGTGATTTTCTGGGGGTACACAGTATAGGGAGTTCTTTAGCCAAAATGTTCCATGGAAAATACAATTAAGAAAATATAATGTGCTGCATCATTTGACCTAAACATTGCAAACATCCTCTGCTTTCCGTGACCACAATGAAAACTGAGAATATGCTGTGTCCCTCATTAGCTACTTGTGTCTTTGAGCTAAAAGAAATACACACTCTGAAGTGGACTTTAAGTTACATAAAATGTCAGATGAATTGCTATCCTAGGCAGCCTGCTCCAGGCTGAATAGGATGAGTGGACCAGGCAGTCTCTCAGGTCCCTTCCAAACACAACTCTGTGAGCTTGTGAAAAACAAATTCCTAATTACTCCCTGGGAAGGCCTCATGAAGTAGCTGGCACTCCCTGAATGAAGACTCTAGTCCTGATGGTTTAGTGAAAAGCACAAGGGAGGGTGTCTCCTGACAAGCTCCTCTCAAATCAATTTGTTCCCTGCTTTCCTTGGGTGGCTGTAAAGCCCAAGCTGCTGTTTGCTTTAGGCTGTCCCACTGTTTATTCACATTCAATGGTCTGTGCATTACTGACTGATTATAGTCTCAGAGCTCCACTTCCCACAGGCTCATGATGGCTGCAATAATTGCTTTGGGGAAGAAAATGTGAGTTCAGAGCAAGGAAATCCAGTTTCTTTTTCTTGCTGGCTAAATAAGGTGTTATATTTCAAAAAGCATGTACTGACTTGGAAGAAAAAAATAAGTACACCAAGGAGAATTTTCCAGCTGTCCTGGCTATTTAGGTATTATATCCTTCTCAGAAGCTGAGAACATTTAACCTCCCTACAATACCAGTATGCCCTAGTAATATGTGCCGCTCATCTGTTTTGCAATTGAAGAAAAATGTGTCTTGCCTGTTCTGCTCCAAACCCTGAAACCTATTGTCTCTCCTCTACAACAGCCTCTTGTAGATCTCAGATTCTATGATATCCTTTCTTCAGTCCTTCAGATCCTACCTGATCTCATTCCCACTTTCCCTGTAAACCACCCTTTCCAACTGCTGGTTGACCAAATTGCTTTGTGCTAGACTGTCCTCTGTGAAACTACATTTTCTTGAAGTATCATGTCTAAAAATGGGCAGTTTTCCATGTCAAACACGCCTAGTTGTGAACAAAAGTAAAGACGCTACCTTCTTTTCAGGCTCTAGTTTTGTTCCTGCAACACAGACCATATCTGTCCCCTTCTGAATAACTTAATCCCGTCAATGGAGCTCCTGCTTGGAATCTAGTGCAGCCCCCAGATCCTCTTTTGCACATCTGTTTCATACCAATGTTTCCCAGCCTAAATTTCTGAGGGTCATTGTTTCTGCCCAACTATAATACTTTGCACTTCTCCTTCCTATTTTTCTTATCACACTTGACCAAGTCTGGCTTTTTACCATTGATGGGTGTTCAGTGTCAGGCCTGGGAGCCTAAAGCCAGAAAAAAAGCAAGAATTATAAAGGAGATTGGTGACTATATAAGTTGTGGATGCTACTCTGTAATGAGTCAGGACTTAAAAAAACCAGAGCTATTTAATTCAGGTCGGAAAGCACTGAAAGCTTTTAAACATGCCATGCCATGAGAAAAAAACCCTACCTTCTGATAATAGCTTTCCAGGGACCATATTATCCTGGGGATTATTGATACTTGCAGCTGTGAGAAATAGTTGTTAATTCTAGCAAAGCCACTAGGAACCCAAAAGTCCTTGGATAGGGAGAAACAAACCTATCAAGTGCCCTATTTAGTGTTCTTCAATCAATCTTCCACTTTGGGGAAGGATTCTCACTTCAGTGGCATTTCCCACTTGAAAGTTATCAGTATATGTAGGGGTTTATTCTATTTCTACAACTATTTCCTCCACCAAGCCCACTTTGGTGGCTCTGTTCTTCTCCCTAGTTTGCCTCAGAGATGAATCAAGGGACTCCAGTAACTCTTCTTCATGCAGAACCTGACAAAGCAGGGCTCATCTGCTTGGCATGTAGGCATCATGGGACTAAAATGTTAAATAAAGGCCTGAGTCCTTCCTCAGACTCACTATGAAAAACTATTTAAAAATGTGGCTGCTGTAAACATCTTTTATATGTTTAACACAAGCAAAGTGAACTTGCTTGTCAATGAAAGTATTGCAAAGTAGCAGAAGAAATCAGAGAGGGATGAACAAGTTATTTTTAAAAGGAAAATAAATCATAGCCCATAAAAATGCTGTGAATAAACATTCCAAAAGCAAGGAGGAATCTGATGAAATATGTTCAGGATATAGGAGAAGCCTATCAAGGGGGAAGGAAGACTGAATCGGGATTGTATATCAACATCGTCTGAGCATCTATTTTACAGGAAAATTACAAGTTATCATTTCAAAATAAGGCAACTAATTTCAATGCAAACCTATAAATCATCATAAAAGAAGACATCTTGCTTTTAGATATGCAACAAATCAGGAGATGAACTCAATTTTTTATTTCTTAAACAAAGATTGTCTTCCTCTCTGTCATTCTGTATTTTTCATCCCAAGAAAAATCTGGCTGATATTGGTGTCTCACCTGGTAGCGATGTTAAGGGACAGCAGAGACATTTCTGGGAAATTTTAAACTTCCACAAAAATTTTTCCTGTCTTTACAGAGCAGAATTGCTGATTCTGAGGATAGCCTCCTGTTGGTAGAAATAGAATATACCAAGCCAGAGGACAGAGTTCCAGGAATAATCAGTGATTGGGACCAGAGGGACCAGGAAAAAAAATCCCCTGAAACACCAAGAAAAGAAAAGCATGAAACGTTCATTTATTTTAAGTAGAAAAAAGACTCTAAAGTATAATTTTGTAGACTTGAGGAAACAGGAAGATGTTTCCAACTTTTTGTCCCAGTGATGACATCTGTCCTTGGGCAGGCATGAGCAGCTCTGGTATTTTTTAGCTCTCTGATGACAGGTACGTGTAAGTAATTGTACAGGATTAGTGTTCCTGATTTCTTGAACACTGATGGGTGAAATCCTGGCCATAAGTTCAATGGGAAATTTATTCCAACTTCTCTAAACCACCTATTTACACTATGCCTTCCAACCATGTGGCTCTGCCAGCTGCTGGAGGAACTTCCCAGCCACATTTCCTACACACTTTCCCTGTCCTCGCATCCATTTATGTCCACTTAAGCTTTGAGAAGACTTTTTTCTCCAAATCTTTAGATCCCATAATGACTAACAGAAAAATTAGGACATGAGTGCAATTTCTTCTGTCCTAATAAACTAAAATAGGAAGAGGTGGTAAAGATTACACTATGTTCTAGTAAGGTTTTGTTTGATTTTTAAGATGTGGCAGGAAAAACAGTTTAAAATGTATTTAGAAGTTTTCTCTTTATTGACAATTAGGTTCCCACACACAGTATGTTTAAATAAAAGAAAAACATATCTAAAAAAACCCATAAAACAACATCATCTTTCAATCCCATCTGTATGAGCAAGTGATAGTGAAGCAAAGTGGAAATTTTCCAGGGTAGAAATCCATTTTGATTTAGGTGAAATGTACATTTTTTAGTTGAGTCTGTGGTTAGAAACCATAACTATTTAGCCTGACTGCAGAACCTAAGCTCAGTGAAGTTGCTTCAGTGAAGGACAGAGATAAGGGGGGGGAGACAGGGGGAGACAGATAAAGACAGACAGAAACTGCTGTGGGAGCAGGTCAGCTTGACCTAAGAGTTCTTTCTGATAAAGAAGAACTAGCAGCAAATGTCACGCGAAATTTGTAAAAATGAATATGTATGAGCCTACTGTGAAATTGTATGCATATGCATTTGAAAGGGAGATAAAAGAAGGACTGGAGTTCACAGAGGTACGCACGCCCTTTTAAGGAGAGCAATCTCTGCATGCGTCCAGCGCTGTAATAAACATACCGGCTTTACAACTAGAAGTTGTGGAGTTTTTCTCTTTCTCCGGGTAACAATAGGTGGCAGGTCTCACACCTAAGGAGAAATTTAAACTCTCTTATCTTAACAGCCAAATGTTTCCAGTGAGACAAATTAGCTGTATATCCCAGAAATGGACACGCACATATGTATTTTGTACTCAGTGGCTTGCAGAAATGTGTCTGCACCAAGACTTTTCAACACCAAGGAAAATGAAAAAACCTTTTGAGATAGGCCTTCCAAATTCCTACTGTTCCATTTGTGTAGCAAATTCTTCTGTTCTGAAGGTTACTGATGTCTCTAAGAAGCAAAAAGAAAGGAAGGGAGTGAGGAACATTAATTAGACTGCTGCTTCATTACAATTCTATTTGTTATGAAATCATATTTGAAGAATGAAGCTCATTACTGAACAGCATTTATTAATTGTACAGCACCGAGTTGAACCCTTTTCTAACTGGGACAGTCTGGAAAATGGAAGCTAGAATGGAGACAATGCATTTAAACTGTGTCAAAATAAAGTCAGTTACTCTGGGATCTTAAAGGAAAGCTAGAAAATCAAATTATATTCAGGCTCAGCTTGCTCTTTGTAAAAAACCAATACACAAATGCTTGATAAAACCTAACATTAAAAAGAGGCCTATGCTGTAATATTTAAAGAAGGCTTTCCTAATAACGCACTCCACCACCATGAGCCCACCAGGCAGGGACTGTGCCCGGGGAGACTCTCCTGCTTCCCAAACATCTTTGCTCTGGGGATTCCTAACAACCTTAGCGAAGAAAACATAAGAGTTCTTATAATTAAAAGCTGGAAAAAGGACATTACACAGAAGCGCTAGTCATATTATAGGTCTCTGCAAGTCTGATTTGTGGTGATACAAGTCAAAAGAGGAGAGATCAGAGCCAATTTCTGTATGCTGGAGTACCATGTTTTCTCAGGACTGGGTCTCTGGGGTAGACAGAAGATGATCTAAATTGTGAGTGCTGACAGGCAGCTGATAATGGTCTGTACGTGAGAGAGTTTCTAAAACTGAACTTTTGCACTCCCAGGCACAACTCTGCTACTGGCTGGCAGCAACCAGGAAGGTCTGGTTGTAAATTTTGATAACATCTGGACGAAACGAAGGTGACATGTCGCAGATATCTTTTTATGAAAATCCTTTTCTTGGGATTTTTTCTTCCTGAGAAGCTGAGAGGCTTCAGGAACAAAATGTAAACAATGGTTATCTGCTGCTGTGGAATGCAACAGGTCCATCTGTGATTGGTCTCATGCACTTGTTTCTAATTAATGGCCAACCACAGCGGAGCTGGCTCGGACAGAGAGTCTGAGGCAGCTGCCTTTGTTATCACTCTTTTCTATTCTATTCTTAGCTTAGCTAGCCTTCTGAGATGAAACTTTTCCTTCTATTCTTTTTAGTATAGTTTTAATGTAATGTATATCATAAAATAATAAATCAAGCCTTCTGAACATGGAGTCAACATTCTTGTCTCTTCCCTCACCTGAAAACCCCTGTGAACACCGTCACAGTGACACATCCTGAATTCTTTGATTCATTTTGCCAGTGAAAGTACCTGGAGCAAGCAAGGCTCCAATCAGCCTGAGGCACAAAATAGCAAGGAAGTCCCTGAGCCAGCAGTGTGTCCTGGGGGCAAGGAGACAAATGGGATCCTGGGGGACATCAGGAAAAGCATTGCCTGCACCTCAGGGAGTGATCCTGCCCCTCTGCCCAGCCCTGTGTGGCACATCTGCAGCGCTGTGTCCAGCTCTGGCTGCCTCAGGACAGCAGGGACATGGAGCTCCTGGAGCAGGGCCAGTGGAGGCTGTGGAGATGATTCAGGGCCTGGAGCATCTCTGGCAGGAAAAGGCTGAGGGAGCTGGGGCTGTCCAGCCTGGAGAGGAGCCCCAGCTGAGAGGGGCCTCAGCCCTGGGTGTCCCTGTGTGCAGGGAGGGTCAGAGCAGGGCCCAGGCTCTGCTCCAGGGGCCCAGCAATGGCACCAGAGGAATGGGCAGGGACTGAGCCCAGGAGGGTCCACCCGGACATGAGGCAGAACTTCTGTCCTGGGCAGTGACTCAGTCCTGAACAGATTGTCCAGAGAGGGTGTGGAGTCTCCTCACTGGGGATATTCCTGACCCCTCTGGACACAATCCTGGGCCCTGTGCTCTGGGATGGCCCTGCTGGAGCAGGGAGGTGGGACCAGTGACCCACTGTGGTCCCTTCCAGCCTGAGCCATCCTGTGATTCTGTGATATGCTTTCCAAGGCTGCAAAATCATGAAAATTACCCATAACCTTTCACACAGGGCCTTTGGAAATCAGAAAGTCTACCTTGCTGACTAAAAAGGGAGGGAAAAACGCAGAAATCTCTGCTTCCCTACAAAAGAGCAGGGAAACACATGGATAAACTCACCTCTCACCAAGAAGACACAAATTAATGCCTTCCTAACACTACCTCATGATGCTTAAAGGAACTAACTCACTAGAAATGAAATTAAACTGAATTAAATTATGAAATCTTGCTCCTGCCTCTGAATTATTTCGCCTTTTGTTGTTGGACACTTTCTTAAAGATAGATCTAATCTGTTCTTCCAGATTAGAATTTCCTCTGATAACTTATTCCTTGTTTAAAAATGCAGGTGCATATTATTTCCTGTCACTGGACTTTATGCTGCCACATTTTACCAAGTCTCATAGTTCAGTTTGCAAGCAGACACTGCCTCAGTGGTACAAGGTTGGTCTTCCTCCTCATTTTCATCTGGCTCAGGTAACCTGGCCATCCTTGCCTTAGAGCACCAAGACAGGCAAATTATAAGGAAAATGAAAGGCACATTCCTAATGTTATTTAACTGACAAAAGAGCTGGAGTTTTGGCATTTTTTGCTGCTCACTCTTCAAAAGCGGCATTTTGCCAGTTGAAATATTAAATACACCACTCACAAAGGTGTAAGATTAAAAGGGCAATTGTCAGTATGCAATAAGATGTCTAGCTGGTTTTTTAATCTTCGCAGATCTAATCAGCATCAATCCTTTGCAAAGAAAAAAAAATCTCTTCTACCAATAGGTCTATTTAGTTTAAATTGATACACAAATAATTAATTCTAAGGATCAGAGTTTGGGTCATAGAAACTTGGCAGTGACTTCTTTGGGAAGAACAAGTTTTCCTACAGATTAATTAAAAAAATTTCTTAAAGAATCCCTGACATCTGTGTTGGTTAAATGATAAAACAGATTGCAAGAATAAGAGTGTTTAAAAAACCTGTCCTGAGGACACCCTAGGGCAGGGCAATGACAGCACAATATACTTACTGTCACTGAAAACATCTGAGTAGGATGTTAATTCCTTGAAACATTGTGTACTTAATTAGTGCCATGGGTCTTCAGGAACTGGCTTTTGTCTGTAAGTCTGCAAGCTACTGCATGAACAAAGTGAACTGAACAGCTCATTACAGCTCTAATTAACAGATTCTATACATAAACTTGGATTATGATCCTAACAGATGACAAATAAGCACAGACCCACCATGTCATCTCCCAGGCTGGGTTATTTTCCTTGAAGTTTTCCAACTATCCTCTCAGCCCTGGAGCACTGACAGTCACAAGGCTGCAACAAAATTAAACTAGCAATTTCAATGGTCTTATTTCAGAATGCTGGTGAGGCCCTGGCCCAGAGAAGCTGTGTCTGCCCCATCCCTGGAAGTGTCCAAGGCCAAGCTGGATGGCGTTCTGAGCAACCTGGGATAGTGGAATCTGTCCCTGCCCATGGCAGAGGTGGCATGAGAAGGGCTTTAATGTCCCTTCCAACCTGAACCATTCCACAATTCAAAGTCAAGTTTGGGGTGTGCCCCTGAACATGCATGCTCTGTTCAGATGCAGTAAACAAAAACATATAAAAACATCTCTGAACCAAAATTTACAGCTGTCTTGAGAAAACTCAATGCTGTATATAAAATCATTTGCAGAGTACTGGAAGAAGAAAGCAAGCATATTGATATTTTTGAATTATAAGGCATGGAAGAAATAAACACTATAGAGAAAAAAATATTTAAAAGTTTTTAAAATGTGAATTGATGAAATTAGTGTTTCAGTTCTCCTGATTTAAAATTGATTTGAAATGGAGATGATGTGAATAGCTCTGAACCCATTTTGGTTCTACTACACAGACTTTAACTGAATTTTTTCTAATTGTTTTTCAGCATAACTTTTGCCAGTCCCATCCACAGCAGGAAAAACATGCACGTGGGTTTACATCTCATGGTGGATGTTCTGGGCAACATTTTCTGAGATTATAAAGCCTTTTTACCTTTCAAAGTCTCATAGCTGGAAAGACAGCAGTGAACTGGAGGAGAACTGAAGAAGAGAAGTTAACATGCAGTGGTTACATCCCAGAGAATTAACTGTGCTATTATGTACTATTAACAGTATTCTCCAAAGAAAGGTAACTTTATGAGTCATATCATATAGTTTGTTGAACTTTTGGTATTTGATTAAATACTCTGTGGTAATCCAAAGGAATTGAACATTTTCTTTGGAGACCACAGAATAATTTACCCTTGCATCTATGCTGTGTTTATATACTGAAACATTTTCCAGAAGTACACCTAATTTTGGGATTAGGATTATTTGAATGAACAATTTGGTTGATATAAAATCTGAAGTACCTTCAATTATGCTTAAATTGTTAAATGCCCTTTGATGCTGAGAGTTTATTCTTGGGAGTAGCTATGACTTCATAGAAAATGAATAAAGGGAGCAATACCTCAAAGAAATACTGTAGAGCTGGTAACTAATGCTTAGTGCGATTCTGCTAATTAGCTGGAAGCTGAGAGAGTGGAATTAAGCAATTAATTTCCTCCATAATAACTTTAGTACTTCCAGTGGACAGTGATGTACCATGCAATCTACTTATGTCAGGAAGGAAGAAGATTATGACCTTGCACCCTCAAATATTGGTATTTATATTGTAACTTAAGGCAGTTAATGAGATGGGGAGTTGGGTTTATACAACAGCTGTTAGAAGAAGATAGAAAAAGGTTCCTGCATTAATTTTTATCCTTTCAATTAAAGCCTGATCCAGTAGAAGACACTGAAAGATTTGCTTCTGTCTACAGTCTAGGGAAACTTTGAATAAGAAAAACTCTTCCTCAGTTACACCTCAGGTAAAGCATCTACAGCCACACCCTGTGGTGGTGAATGCCCCATGCAGCTGATGGCTGGACACCAGTGCGGTTCTCCAAGGCTCAGCACTGGGACCAGTCAGTCCTGTTTAATGTCTTTATCTTTGACTGGGACAACAGGATTGAGGATTGAGGCGCCCTCAGTTACTTTGCAGACAGCACCCAGTTGGGTGGGAGTGTGGATCTGCTGGAGGGCAGGAAGGCTCTGCAGAGGGATCTGGACAGGCTGGATCCATGGGCGCGGGCCAGTGGTCTGAGGGTCAGCAAGGCCAAGGGCCCGGTCCTGCCTTGGGTCACAGCAACCCCCTGCAGCTCCAGGCTGGGGCAGAGGGGCTGGAAACCTGGGAAAGGCCCTGGGGGTGCTGGGGACAGCGGCTGCACAGGAGCCAGGTGTGCCCAGGGGGGCAGGAGGCCAATGGCACCTGGGCTGTGCCAGCCATGGTGTGGCAGCAGGGCCAGGGCAGTGACTGTCCCCTGGGCTGGCACTGCTGGGGCCACACCTCAGATCCTGGGGCACTTCTGGGAACCTCAGGACAAGAAATGGACATTGAGGGGCTGGAGCGTGTCCAGAGAAAGGAACGGAGCTGGGGAAGGGTTTGGAGCACCAGGAAGGGCTGAGGGAGCTGGGGGGGCTCAGCCTGGAGAAAAGGAGGCTCAGGGGGGCCCTTCTGGCTCTGCACAACTCCCTGACAGGAGGGGACAGCTGGGGGGGATCAGGCTCTGCTCCCAGGGAACAAGGGACAGGATGAGAGGAAATTGCCTCAAGCTGTGCCAGGGGAGGTTCAGGTTGGACATCAGGAGGAATTTCTTCATGGAAAGGGTGCCCAGGCATTGGAAGGGGCTGCCCAGGGAGGGGGTGGGATCTCCATCTCAAGGAACAAGTGGACATGACACTCTGTGTTCTGGCTGGGTGACAAGGTGGGCATTGATCAGTCTCAGGGTGGACTTGGTGATCTTGGAGGTCTTTTCCAACCCAGTGGTTCTGTGATTCTATGCCCTTGAGAAAAATGAGACTCAGTAAAATTCAGCACACTTCATTGAAGTGCTAAAAGCGTTGCTGAGTAATATCTCCTGATGACCCAGAACATGCCAAATTAACTTTATGTTTACAGTGGTTCATGTTTGTGACAGCATTAAGGAGAAAGTAAGATTTTTGTAATTACTAAGGTTGACAGCAAAAGGCCTGATAGCTGCATAGTTCTGTCACATTCTTTCATTTGAGTCTTTTCCTTAGAGCAATTGGAATTGCCCCAAATCAAGTTGCCTGTAAAAATTTCCTCTGTAAAACACTCAATTTTCTTCTGCTAAACTCCTTTAGAACAAAAGGATTTATGTGCATTCACTATTTACTGTGACATCCACTAAAGCCATACAAACTCCAAGAATGTGAAGCATAGCACTTATAATTTGCCATGCACAGGTATTTTGATGGATAGGGGAAAAAATGGGAGAGGCAGTTTTGCTTTCAACTTGATGAGGCTTAGCCAGAAACAATTATTTTCATGATTCAGCATAGATGTGTAAAAAAGGTAGCAGCTAAACGACATCGACTTCATTCAGTTACTGAATCTTTCAATTTATGGCAAACAATTGAAATACTCGTGGCATTATTCACTGATCCTGTTCAAAGAGAACTTTAATGTTCAACTGTGTAGTGCATGTGCTAAGGGGATCCAGTGTTTTATGGCACCAATATGGGTAGTCTTTGCCTTCAATTCATCCATATAAATTATTTTATGGAAAGCTAAATTGTGCAGTGAGAACTTTTAAATCAAATACTCCTGCAATAACTCTGTGCTTAATGATATCACACTGAGTAGATGTCAAACTCTACATTGAGTAGATGTCAAACTCATCCAGTTTAGATGTTCCAAAGTTCTTCATGGCAAACTATTAACCCTCTTTCTCTTCTGTGTGATGATACCCTTGATTTGTCTCCGCATTTAAATGGAATAGTTTACAGTTCTACAGTTCAGCTGCAGAAAAGCTTTGCAGTTCAGGCAAATGCTCAACCTCTCTCTTACAGAGGAACAAACATATTCTCAAAATTACAGATTCTTTTCTTTCAGTAAAAATTAGTTTTATGAGAATTGAAAAGTGAACTGAGTTGTTTAAAGGCGAATACTAAAATGTTTCTTCTATCAAAATAAAAAAATCTTTTCTAGAATCATCTTCCTATGAAGTATGGAGAGATTTTGCACAGCTGAAGATCAGTGGTGTCTCAGGTAATACTTGTGTTGAAATACTTTCACCATTATGAGGGGTATTTTTTATGGTATTCTTAACTGAAATCCTGTCCTTCAGCCGGACTTAAAAACAATGCACTATGTTTTAAATACGACTCAATAACTTCCTCTTAAAAATAAACAAAGTCAGGGAACTTCTTGCTCCCACTAGTGCCATGAGAAGGCTTCAGTAAAAAAATATTCAGTTGAGTCTGAGTTAAATTCCATTGAAATTGAAGTAGATACAACTTTACAGTGAATTAATTAATGCTAAAATCATCTGACTTAACAGCAGTGTGATTTATTAGTCAGTATTCAAATTTGTACTTAATGAACAGGAAAATCATAAAATTATGATAAGGGTGAACTTCTCTTCTTAATCTATCACTTCCTTACCTTTCAATTAATCTATTTTGGTTTTCAAAATTGTCCTTACAGCACTATAGCACTAACCCAGTTCCTAGATCTGTGAAGGAAATGCAGAATGCCCATACCAGCCCTTCAATTACCTCCAGGGATGACTGTTTAATTCTAATAAGGACAGACTTATCAATTTGATTTTCACACAGTTTTTACAATAGCACAACACTGAGCACTGGGGAAGAAGTCATGGAGCAGGCAGGTCACTAGGCTTTCAAGGTGTGCTAAATTATTTGGACACAATTGCCACATCTGTGAAATTAATTTGGGAGACAGTCTCACTCATGAATACTTAGAATTCTTTCTATTTCTCAGTTCAAGGTTCTGGTGTGTTTGTTTCTTGTGCTGTGTGTTTTCTATAAATAATGTTATTTTTTAGTGAAATTGTACTCTTCTTGGGTGAGGTGAACATAGTTTTGTATTATGAGATGATTCATGGGGAAGATCTGGGCAAACTGGGGCTCCCAGCAATGCTGTGGTCTAAAGATAAAACAGCAATCAGGTGTCTCAGTGGACTCAAAATCTAGGTAAGAAGGATAGGTGGATGAAAATTAAGGATAGAAAGAAAAAATACTTTTGTGAGTGGCTACCCCTTAACATCTGTCTGTAATACCTGGTTTCTTCTCTGGCATTGGAATAATACTTGGGTATTCAATCAGAGGCTGGAGTGGAAGGATTTTCTTTAACATAACACAACACAACTGCCTTCATGAAACTTTAGGGGGTGCAGCATCTTTCTAGTCTCCTCTCTGTCATCATGCTGGAAAATGGCCAAGGAAATTCCTGAGGTGTCAGGCAAAGGGCATAGAGCTGTGCAAACTTCATTTTCTTGGGAAATCCACTTGGTGAAAAGGTAAAGGACTTACTTTGTCTCTCCCAGCAAACCAACAACAGCTCCAGGAGGTTTTGCCAGTGTCTTCTCTTGGCCAGTTCCATGTCCTTTCCTGCAGAGCTCTGTGGTAGAAGGCCAAAGTCATATTCTGACCCTTACTTTTCAAGTTCTATTGTTGTTTTCTTTCTCTAGATTAGAGCAACATAATCATATTTTACAAGGTCTGGTATCCCCATTATTCCTCTTCAGGCTGTTTTCTGAATCTGATGTCTCTTGCAACTGCGAAGCTTCTTTTTTACTCCTACTTGTCATCCTTTATTAACTGAAATGATTCTTCTTTCTCTCACATTCTTGTTCCACCTCTCATCATCCACTTTTCTCTCATTCACTTTATTTAACATCGCTTTGAAGGAATGAAGGTGATGCAGCAGTGCTAGTGGGAATGGTCAAAAGAGCACGGGAAACAATCATTATATAAGCAATAGAATATGGAATACGTGGTTTCTGTGTTTCTAACTTGACCTGTCAATATTCTAATAGGCTGGAATCAACTGAGGGAAATCCCTGATTTTTCTTGGGATTTTAGGCTCTCCTAAATAACAGCTGCTACCAGGATGGGATGGAGCAGAACTGAACCCACCAAAAGCCCCAAATAATGTGAGAAACAGAACGTGAAATTTGCTTCTTCACATTTTTTTTCTATTGTCAATTTTCACGTCTGTAAAAATGTTGTCAAATCAAGATCTTTGAAACCATTTAATGACAGTGTTTTGCTCTCTAGAAGTAATTGAGAGTCACAGGTGTCAGGTGTGAGACTGCAGAAGCTCCGACTAATGACTCAGAGTCATCAGTGCTTTAGCGGGCAGATTTGAGTGCAATCACAAATCCAGTCCTTGAAATCACCCCCACAAAAACAAGTTTTTCAGGAATGTTCCATCTCAGTATTTAACAAGTGCAGGTTTTTTACAGAAAGTGGAGGGGCTAAATGGATCATAAGGAAAGTAAACTCTTATACAAAAAGTAAGAAGGAAAGTTCATCAGTTTCAAGTAGGTAGTTTTTATCCCCAGAGTACTCTGACCTTTCAAAGCCTTTGCCAGCTCTGTAAGGCTGTCCTCACACTTAACAGACAAAAAAGACCCTGAGAATATTTGTTGCAGTGCGCTTGGTTCTTCATTTTCAACTGTACTTTGTTTAATTTCTCATTTATGGTTCTGTGAAGTTGGTATGTTCCGTTCCCCCCATTCAGTTGTTATAATGGTTCTGCCTAGGACGCCCTTTCCCGCCATAGTCCCTGTCAGTCTTCTGTCCCCTCCCTGGTTGCTGTGGCAACTCCCGCCACCAGTGTATCCCTTTCATGTCTATCATTTATCCCTGCCTTTGTTGCTATAGTTTCTCCTAGACCCCTCCCCAGTTCCCTTGGTTACAGCTCTGTCTGTCACTCTCTGCCCCTGCCCCTTTTCTAGCACCTTCTGCCCTGGGCAGAGGGTGATTGGACCAAAGGTTGTATCCTCTCCCCAACTGGCACCCCATTTGTTATTATGTTATGTCTATCTTAGTTCCCTGTATTGTTATTTGCCCGGGGGTGGGTGACTCCACCTTCTTGGGGTCCTTTAAAACCCTTTGTCACCCCGCCCCTAGTGGCAGTTGCCTGCAGCCTTCCTGTCTCCCTCAATAAATCCTTCTCCTGCTGTGGACAACTGTTGGACTTCTTACTTTCTTGGCGCATCGTTGGAGCTTACTTCTAGTCTCTGGCCAAGGGTGAAGCCTCCTCACCAGGACGTGGGGAGGTCGTCCTAGGCAGCAGCTTACCGCAGCCAGTCTCTACACTGGAGCCGCTGCTTCGCTGCCACAGCTGCTGTCAAGCCACACTGCTGGCTGGTGCTGAGCTAGCCTGGGCTTGAAGTTTTGCACCCCAGCAAATATTATATCCCCAGCCTGCAAACATTTGCATCAGTTATTAGTTCTGATTCTCTGTGGCATGGAGTCTGATTACATCTGAATACCTTCTCAAAATAAGAGGAGTTACTGATACCATATCAAAACCACCACTCTGTTCTGATTACATCTGGATATTTTTTTTCAGGTTGCCCTTCCCCCCCCCCTCTTCTTTTGTGCATCACTTACACAGCACACTTGAGCATCTTTTCTTTCATTGCTTACGACAGTCTGCTCATTGGGGAGCTGTAAATTATGTGAATAACAAAAGCAGAAAAATGTGCTCATGAGGACAATTTATCAAAACCACATATCACAGAATATCCTGAGCTAGAAGGGGCCCACAAGGATGATCCAGTCCATCTCCTCTCCTTGAACACTCCAACAATCCCACCCTGTGCCTGAGAGCGCTGTCCAAATGCTCCTGGAGCTCTGAGAGTCTCCAAGCTGTGACCATTCCCTGGGGAGCCTGTACTGTGCCCCACCACCCTCTGGGGGAAGAAATTTTTCCTGATATCCAACCTAACCCTCTCCTGACCCAGCTCCAGTTATTCCCTCAGGTCCTGTGCCTGGTCACATAGAGTAGAGATCAGGGCCTGCCCTTCTGCTTCTGGCTTATTGCACTGTAAAAAGGAAACTTTCCTTAATTAATATTTGTTCCAAATTTTCAGAAGAGGAAGAACCATGAAGTTACTGTGTTATAAAAGATCTGTGACCACTCAACAAATCTTGACTGCCTTTTGATAATTCTGTGGCACCCTGGAGCTTTGCTCAGACAAAGCTAAGAAAGAGGAACAAATCCAGCTATCTCTGTATAAGGAAAAGTGCAGGAAGACATTAGCAACGTGCTAATGGCTGCTGCTGATCTGACATTATTCTTGTCTGCATCCTGTCCGTGAAGAGGTAATGGAGCTCAGGGGTGTTACCAGTGCTTTTAAGAAGCACGGAATTCAGGTTCAGAGCAGATAGTGGCAGATAAACACCTAAAATATACCATAGTTTCCAGTGAATCCTGGACCATCCTACTCTGCTCACCTCCCTACAAGTATGGATCCTGGCTTTGCTGCAGCTGCTCTGTTGTGCACATCTTCTCCACATACAGATACTTGGAGGTGTGCCTCCCTAAAACACTACCATATCAGCTCAAGGCAGGCACATCAGCTCAACTCTGCCCACATCAAAGATGGAGTAAAAGATCACTTTGCGGTTCAAAGTGTCAGGAGCTTTGTCAGGAGTAGGCTGAGCCTACAAAGTGGCTGTTGGCAAAGTCCACATACCTCTGAAGGCAATGCAGGCACTGCAATCCCTCCTGCTTAGGAACACAAGCCTTTTAAGGAGGTCTGAAGATTGACTGTTCCATAAATATGGATCAGGGAGGAAGTGCCTGTTTATGCTGCTCTAATTATTCAGTCTGCTGCAGCAGCTGCTGATTTGATGTCTGATGAGTTAATACAAATAGTGGGGACGTTGCTGAGGAAAGAGGAATTAGTGCTCAGCAAAACGGATGGCTGGAGCTGAAGAAGACATTGTAGAGAGAAACCTGGACTACATCAACAGTAAGACCTCTTACAAAATGTCTTTCTGTTTCTTTGTGAAACACCTAAAAGATGCAGCTTTGGACATTTTACCTCAAGTTTCTTTGTGTTCTTGTATTCAGATGGAGAAAAATATAACTTTTCCTTTTTCTTTTTTTCTTTTCATTAGCCACCAGCTGAAAGAACAAATTCCATTTCCCTGTGCTCAAACATCTGGGATGCCCTTTTGTACCCCGTGTACTCTGCTCCATACACATCCCCTCCGCACCCCCAGTGCTGTGCTGCTGCCTGATATGAAAAGAATGAGGGACTGGGGACTAAACTCAAAGCCTGACATTGTGCTGAGGGAATCGATTAGCAGATAACACCTTCAGGAACTGATGCACAGGGAATTTGTCTTGTGCTAGCTTCAAAGGGTCTGAGTGACACTAATGACTTCTGTGGCTGTACCTGCCCAAAGCTTTCAGACATGGTTACTGCAGAGTTACACACTTAGCAGTGGTGGGGCCTGCAGAAATTGTCAAAGTTCTTGGGGTTACTTGTTTTTCTAAGAACCTGTGTTTTTCGAATCTAAATCTAATGCAAATTTGCCTCACTGGAAGAAAAATCAAACCCCAGCTATGACTCAACAGTAAACTGAATAAATTCAAAATAAATGGCATCCTTATCACTCAGTTGCAGTGACTCTGGAAGAATGCAGAAACAAACTAGGAGTAGCACATACTTCCCACATACAAAGTGAACAAAGAACAAGAACAAAGTATTCTCTTTTTGGGTGATAGTGGAAGCAAAAATATTTAAAGAAAATAACATACTTTGTTTACAGTGATGGGAGGTTAACAAGATTTTTAGGCATATTAGGGTACTAAAGGAACCATTTAGGAGACCAACTTCCTATGGCACAAATACACATCTACAAATAAATATGTAATAATATATATATATAGGTATGAATAAGTACTGTTGGTACTCAACCTAAAACCTTTTTGATCTCTGCCAAAAGAAAAGGAAGTGTGGAAGGTTCGCACTTAAGCATATCTTTAAGCAGATAAATGGAAATATTTCCATTTTGGAGCATAAAGTCATTCTAGGAAAGTGATTGCCATAAGGATATGTCTGAGACATATTTTGTGGTGGAATTTTTCTTTATAAACAAACAAATGAAGTAAATAATTATACGCTAAAGGAGCTCTTGTAAACTACCAGAAAACTGTCTAATAGAGCAATAAGTTATGAGTGCTCCAGAGCTCAATTTGATTAATTTTCTTCATTTTAGAGCCAGATAGATACTTGGTTTTTCTGTTTGTTTCAGAAGGATTTCAAAATCAGCTATCAAAGAGGCTTGAATTAAGGCTGATTCTGAAATTAGACCCTGAGGCAAACAGTCTCCCAGGTAAAACCAGCTCACAATCACAGGCTTACCTTCTTTCCTCATTTAACTGAACTGACAACAACTGGCATTAATGTTAAGCACAATCTGCATGGCCTGGCTCACAGAGAATGAGAACACTGAAAAACACAAGATGACCCTAAATATTTCCTCAAAGGAGATGAGACCATGTAGTCAGCACTAGTGGCTGCAACTCCCCATGGTCTCAGCCACCCACATGATCAGGGCTGACAGAGTTTTGAAGGGATAAGCTGAAAATTAAGTGGACACCTCCTTTCTTCCACCTGCCTGTTCAAATCTGGAATCTTATCCTTTTACAAGAAGATTCCCAGTGCTTGGCTTCTATTTCTGACTACACACTGGATGATGCTTGGTGGTGGTGGTAGGGGGGTTGTTTCCCAGACTGGAAAAGTGCCTTACTGCTGTGCAGCTGCTGCCTTTTTTCACCCCCATTTTCTTAGCTGCTGCTTCTTTCCTTAAGCTAAACCATTTTTCTCCCATTTCTCAGGGTCATTTTCCTCTGAAGACCAGGGAATTATGGGGCAACAGTTTTCAAGAACTTTGCTGTTCTCCCATGACTAAATTGAGTATCATAAAGAAAATCAGCATGTGTCAAGCTCTGGGCCACACATTTATGTTTCTACAAGGAACTGGTAACCAGTGTAACAGGTCAGGACTGGGGCCTCACACTGGGAGCATGTGACACAGTGGGATTGTAGTCACAGGTGCAACAGCCTCTTTGACTACACTTCCCTGGGACCTTGGGTAAATTACCTTATGCCCCAAGGCTTCAAAATGCTTGGGCCTTAATTACTGCCATGCTTTTATTGAATACTGTCCCTGAGTTAGGGTCTCTGTGGAGATGTGCAAACAACTTAATTACTTGATCCCTAAGCAACAGCCAAACAAAGACCCAGGAGTTAAGGATGAAATGCAGAAGGCATCTTTTATCTCTGCTCAGAATCCTAACTTACTAATGGGGCCCTGGAGAGTTTTTTCTATTTTTTCCCTATTATTTAATGAACACAGAGTGAGAGAAAGAGGAAGGGGGTCTCTTCTATGCCTTGCGGAGGTTTTTGTTAAAATAAGTAGAAGAAATACAGATATTAGGCTGATTTTTTGAGGTTTTTACTGGGATCCAAAATATGAATTAGGCATTTGTAGGGCAAGTAGGTGCCTAACTACCACTTCATCTTTTTATTGGTCATAAAATGGCAACAGCACTCTCAGGTTTGAGCATTCCTCAGATCTCAGCCAGGATCTTTCACTGTACCCCTCTTATTCTTTAGGTTGAGTTCTTTCTAGCATGGGAAAGAAACAGCTGCCAGAAGCAAGGCAGAATATGTGCTGGAGGCTAGAAATGTGGTCAAGAAAGATATTGTAGATTGGTGCCTTTGAGACAAAGCAGAGACATCCACCTCTGCAGTTTTGCAGCATGTAAGTTTAAAGCTGGCTCTGAACAGGGACTTTTGGTGCCTGGCTGCAGAAGGAATTACCAAGGCTGCGTTAAGAGATGAAATTCCCTGTGTAAGGGCCCAAGAGAATGAAGCAAGCGCATGCCCAGGATTTAAGGTAGGCAGGACATTCTGTGACAGGCTCTGCAGAAAACTAACAGGGAACACCTTCAAGAGGGACATGCATAAAACCCTTTTTCTTTTCAGATATGAACACAGATGAGTATCCACAGATAAGCACCTGGCTCAGGGCAGGATGCACGACCTATCATTTTCTCCAGTGCCTCTCACTTTTCCTTTGAGTGCTGATAAAGGGTTTGACCTTTCTTTGAAGGCACGGAGTCTGGATGCAGCTCCATCACACTATGGGTGAAGCACTCACTCACAAGCAGGACCTGTAGTCCTGCTCCTTTCCAGTTTAAAAGACTTAAAGTCATTATTCCACCTTCCATACCTTCACTGCCACACTGAAAAATGATAGCAGGATTGCAAGGAAACACTAGACTAGAAGGACTTTTAGGGTCTCCTGTGACAGCCCATGGGTAAAACACCTGTCATGTGAGCAGAGGGGATCAGATCCTACAGCACCTTACAGCCCCCTATGGCCAAACTCTGACCCCCCACTTATGCTGGAGCTGATAGTACCACAGCAACCAACCCTCCAAGCATGGCTTAGGCAATAACATTAGAAAAGAGGTACAAACTCACTCATTTGAATTTAAAGTATTTTGCTTAAAATTCACAGCAAGAAATATCAAAACAAGCTTTTGAGGCACAGATTTTGAGCCTATTTTCTTTAGCCAAACAGTGCTTGAGTGCTTTCCCTCCAGAGTGTTCTGATGACCCTTTGTGTGGCTGATCAGAGGCTTATGTCTGCAGTTCTAATTTCACTTCTTGTCTGCAGCTTTTTTAGGAGTTTATGGAAATAGGTATCTGCCTGATCCTTTCATTTTTTTATTATTTTGTTCTGAAAGAAAGACTTTATTCTGAAAAGCACCACAGTTTATTTCTCTAACAGAGGAAGGCAATTCCCTAAGTAGACTAAGGTATTGCAAGGACTGTGCTTGAACAGCTTTATGAAAAAGTTAGAAGCTGAGGTATGGTCCAGAGGTTTAGCTGTAAACCCATTTTTTCTTGGACATCTAGCAGTCTTGCCAAGATCTCTAGAAATATTTCTGTGCTTTGAATGAAATCCTTTGTGAAGGTAATCATGCTTGGTGTTGTGAGGAAAAGGGTAAAACTGGAAGAATGAGGACTATGGTAGGTTTGTTGAGTGACCTTGCAGCTGGGAATGCCAAGACCTGGAGGAAAAGAGTGTGGGAAACCCCATTCATTGTGCTGATTGCTGTTCAGGCTCTGGCTGCTTTGGGAAACAGAATCTCTATGCAGACCTAACACAGGTGTTTGGAGAGGCTCAGAAGCCCTCCCACAGATATGCCTGAGCTCCCTGTTTCAGAAGAGAGCAGATCAAAACTCAGAGATCATAAAAAGAACAGGGAGGTCACCACATGGTAGAAAACAACTCATCCTTGGTAAATGGGTGCCAACAGCTGGGATGGACTGAGCCCAACAGTGCCAGCATTTCCACTTGTGTGTCTCCACTCAGGTGCAGCTGTGGGATTCTCTGGTGACAAAGGTAATGAAATAAAGTCACTCTTTGCATTTGAACTGCAGTTTTGTGGTTGTTCTGGCTGCCTGCCTGCACTGACTCACATGCTTGGGTAGTACTTGCAACTCACAGATAACCAGAAGTTCCAGTTATTCCCTTAGATCCCCGCTGGAGTCTTTCAAAATCTCACTTCCTTGATTCTTCTGCTTGGAAAGTGAAGGACCCACCAAACCCCTGATGCAAGGAGGGAAGGCTCACGAGGAGAGGAGCAGCTGGCAGTGTGGGCTCTGTAAAGGTAGAGTACAACGGCAAATGCTCAAGATAGATTTTCCTCCCCAGGTACAGCCGCCTGACTGTATGAAATACTGTCATGGCTCTCACGCAGCCGCAGATGGCAGTGACTGCAGCAATCATTCCAAATTAGTGACCACTTTCCTGAAGGCTTTGACAATAAAGACTTGATTTACAAACAGAAATAGTAATTTCTAGCTGGTAGAGTTCCTATTGAAAGTTTTCAGTGTCTCCCTCTACTTGCTTGTGCTCAAATCAGATGCAGAGCACCTGCTCTGGGTCCAACCTCCCGACTCCTGTGTGAGTGAAGAGCTGGCTTTGATCTCTCACCAATAAACAAATATAAGAAAGGTTTTTTCAGTGGATGGGAGCAGTCGTGTTTCCAGGTAACCATGTCCATTCCTCATGAATCACTATGGAAACCCAATTCCCTCCTCCTGTTTCCTCTAAATGAAAAGCATGTTTCCCTGCTAGCAGAAAGGGGAACTCTTTGATTTCCTATTCCAGTCCTTGACTCCTCAATAATGGAGGGTCACTTTTAATTCTATGTGAGGCACTGAAATTTCAGCAATGTTGAAACAGACACCCCAGGCAGTCTCACAGCTGCTTCAAAATAACCTGCTCAAAAAGAAATGAAAGCCTTTTTTTGTTTCCTCAGAGAATGGTGCTGTTATGTGCAAAAACAAAGATAAAGAACACAACTCAGCTCCCCTGTCTTCCATCAGCCTCTCCTGGCTGATAAGGGCTTTCCACCTACATATTATTTGCCTTCATGCTTACCTGATGCACAGGAGTTTTAGAGGACTCAGTCATGAACTTGAACAGGTCTAAGGTCAGGATGAAGCTTTCTGAGAACATGGTTCCCATCTTAAAGAGTGTTTTCCAAGCTGCCTTCTGTCTGCATTTGTTCATGTTTTCTCCTTACAAATTTGTGAGATCGTACTGCCTGACATGGAGAAGTGGCACTATGAAAACAGACATATTGAACCTTGGTTTTGGTCAAAACCCCACCAGGCAGTACTGATCCCACCTATACTCCCATCTTCACTTGGAAAGTTCCCATTTACTTTCCAAGTAAATGGAAAGTAAAAAAACAAAATAAGGCAGTAGCGTGTCCCAGACCCCTGAACATGATCAAGTGCTTAACTTTTGTTCCAATGCTTCTGACCTCAGAAAACTGATTTTTTTGGTTTGTTGGTTTCCAAAGGTTTCAGGAATTCTGTCACTTGATGTTACTGAAGCCCTGCAATATTCAGTAGTTTTGATAGCAAAGATCTGTGTTTTTCTTTCTTGGTAATCTCGCCATGTGCACAGAGTTTTTAAAATATAAGTTGGTGTGCCCTACCAGTACCTCAGATGGGTTTATCAGCATGCTCCCCTTCCCAGGTTGCAAAGTGAGATCTTACCATCTCCCACATTTCCACTTGTTTATTTATATGTCTTTATCCTGGGAACTTTGCAGGTCTACACCCATGAGTGGTGTTATCCATTTGCCCTCAAATTACCATTATTGCTTCCTGTAGAGCAATAAAGATGTCTGAAGGGATCTGCGGTTTCAGACAACCAAGTAAAACAAAACAGCCCTTTCCTGTTATTAGCCTCCATGGCAATCAGAGAATTAGTTTCCACTCTAATAGACTACTTCCCAAAAAATTCCTTTATTATTTTTAACTTGCTGCCACTGAAGGCGAGGTAGAAAGAACCATGGGCAGGCAGTATTTTGCACCTGTCTTTCATGGTGCATTAACATGTTTTTTCATATTGAAATTCCTAATTTCAAGACAAGAAGAGTCTTCCGGTGGAAAAGACTCTTCTTTTCCTGCGCTGAGAGCCAAGAGTTTCAATAATTTTGCATAAAATTATGAAAATTTAATAGCTTGTTCTGGCTGGATTTTTTTTTTAATTTTTGAGTGATTTTAACAAAAAAAAAAAAAAGGATTATTTAACGTCTGGATATTTTTAAGACAACTTTTTATGCCCCTCCAAGGATGCTGCAATTAAAATTGTCAGGGACCAGTCATACATTATATGTGCAGTATTGGTCCAATTCTATTCACAGATACACTCAAGGAGAAGCAGAAGGAAAATATACCAGAGAGATGTTCCTAAAAGAGTCTTGTTGGAGGCTCTCTCTCGGCAAGAGAAGCCAACCTTGCAGGTCTTGGGAGAGTTATCTGTGGGACAGATTTGTTACAGATTTCAAAGGGCCAGATTTCACTGGAGATGAAAACCTTGGAGAGGAGCTTCAGTTTGGCCACTGTATCAAGGAAGTGGAGTGATGTCAAGCAAAAGCTAAAAGCCTCTTTCCTGATGCAGAGGATGATTCCCTCTAGCAGAGACACTATGTAAACCAGCACACAGCCTCACTCCAGATCCATCACTTGCCTTTGATGGATGCCCATTCCAGATTAAAAAGAGAAAACTCTACTCTTTGAAATTACTTCATCATGAAACTGCATCCCTTGTCTCTTCTCAGCATAATGGTCTAGTCCTCAGAATTGTATAAGCTTGCAACTAACAGTATAGAAAAAAAATATGCTTTTGTCTTGCATGGCTGCACAGAGTACATAAAAAATGTCTAAAAAGATATTCTAGAATTATACTGTCAGATGCTGATTGATTTGCATCATTGGAAGAGCTTTTGCTGCAGCAACCCAAATATTTAATGTATTATAATAATTAACTATGTGAAAAAATACTCACTGTATCCTTCCAACTTCCATTAACTGTCCTTTTCGACGTGCAGGTAAATTCTATTTTGTGATAAACCCACCAGCCAGCTGGATAAGAAATAAAAGAGAGGTTTCTAAGTCTTTTATGAAGCCCCCTTTCACTTTCAGATCAGATTTAGTTCCTGGTTTTATGCTGCAGTAGCAACACATGCAGAAGCAGCAGCTCTGAAGAGTTCTTGGGGTTTTTGCCATCTCATAAGCAGAAGCAGGTGTATGGGTCATATGGGCTGGATAAATCTGGGCTGGGGCTTTGGAAAGTGAAGTCCATTGGGATCCTGGAGTGCATTAAGAAGAGCAGTGCCAGCAGCTCAGGGAGTGATCCTGCCCCTCTGCCCAGCCCTGTGTGGCACATCTGCAGTGCTGTGTCCAGCTCTGGCCGCCTCAGGACAGCAGGGACATGGAGCTCCTGGAGCAGGGCCAGTGGAGGCTGTGGAGATGATTTAGGGCCTGGAGCATCTCTGGCAGGGAAAGGCTGAGGGAGCTGGGGCTGTCCAGCCTGGAGAGGAGCCCCAGCTGAGAGGGGCCTCAGCCCTGGGTGTCCCTGTGTGCAGGGAGGGTCAGAGCAGGGCCCAGGCTCTGCTCCAGGGGCCCAGCAATGGCACCAGAGGAACGGGCAGGGACTGAGCCCAGGAGGTTCCACCTGGGCAGGAGGCAGAACTTCTGTCCTGTGCAGTGACTGAGGACTGAGCAGATTGTCCAGAGAGGGTGTGGAGTCTCCTCACTGGGGATATTCCAGACCCCTCTGGACACAATCCTGTGCCCTGTGCTGTGGGATGGCCCTGCTGGAGCAGGGAGGTAGGACCAGCGATCCACTGTGGTCCCTTCTAATCTGAGCCATCCTGTAGGCTTGGAGAGTTCTTGTTCCATGTTCAGCCTTGAAGAGATATCAGAAATCTGTAGACGGCTACATTTTTTGTGTGTGGATAGAAAAGGACATTTGCATGCACACGTGTGTTCTGGTATCTTACAGGCACAATTTCACATCATTTTGGGTGGAAAAAGTACTGTGGTTGGGTTCTTGAAGCAGTCTCTTATGAGAGGCGACTGTCAGGATGTCTCTGCTGGCAGTGCACACCTGCCTTGTGTCCAGCCGAGCTCCATGACCAGCACAACTCACCCTAGTAGAATTCCTGTTGAATATCCAGGAGGAAAGCACTGCATTAACACAGGGGGAGGGCTCCAGGAGTACAAAGGTGCTGCCTCCTGGTGTGTTGAGCTTGGCACTCTCACAGTGACCCAATCACTCTGCCCAGGGCTGCATGGACCAGGCAACCATTCCCTCTGCTGCTCTTCACAAAGCATATGTCACAACACAAATGAGCATTTTTAAATGGCTTTCTTCATAGATGCTCCCCTTCATGTCTTTTTAAACATTTTCTCAACATTGTAGTTGTAATGTTCCAGTGTTTTTGACAAGGACAAAATAGGAAGAGCAGAAGCAAAATAATTTCTGTTTCTTTCAAGAAACATAAACCAAAAAGCATCCTATTAAAGATCCCTTGCACTCTCATAAATGATATTGATTACAAATATAAGCATTTGGAATAGAAAATAAGTTTGTAGAACCAAAATATATTTTAACAAAGCCACACAAATGACTTGAAGATATTTTTTAAATCTATTTTTTGATCAGTTCTTTTTGAAATAACTGACTGTTTTGGCCAGCTTTGGAAGATATTGCTAGTGATCTGTGCAACAGAAAAAGAATAATAGAAATGATTGCATCAACAGTATGACTTAGCTTGTTAATGTTGAAAAGCAGAACTGACAATATTAGATGGAAGTGCTATAGAAAGAAAAAATATAGCATAAATCCTGGAAAAAACTCATTCTATAATAGGGCTAAATTTAACCTGACTGATATGAAGTACAAAGCTTTTCCAAAAACCAATGCACAAACAAAATCAAAACAAATCAACAAAATATTAAAGAACCAATGAAAATCAGTGTACTGCATAAACGTCAAAGGGCTCACTTGGACTCTTGGCTGTTGTTGCCTTCACAGAAACTTAGTGGCACTGCATGCAGTGTTCAGAAGTGCCTAACTCACCTGGATGCTCCTGAAAGTGTTATCCATAAGCCACCTCCCCATTTTTTTTAAGTTTAGTATTCATCAGAAAATAGGCCAGTGACTAAGCTCATCTTAATCAGCCAGTACCAGATTCTTCAAAAGAGATTAACACCAGAGCAGGCCCTGGCATTAACAGATGTCCCCATTTAGTTCTCTTGAGAAAGGCCAGTTTGTAGCCAGCACACAAATTTCCAGCAGGGAAAGGGACAGATCTTAAGTCTCATGCCACATAACCCCAAAAATGTACTGAAAATTTCTGCCATTACAGACAGAAGCTAAATTGTGGATCCTGGAGGTGAATACATGATACAAAAGAGGATGGTTCTCCAACCAGCCTCTTGGTGTATGTAATTTCCCACTGTTCCAGCAGGTAGAGCCACGGCTTCAAATATTTTCCAGGAAAGCAGCTGATCTGATCATTTGGGTTGAGTACTCTCTCCCCAGCTGCACTGCAATGTTTTAGATTAGAGCTCTGGAAAGAAATCCAAACAAGCCCAACCATTCCTTTTACCCTTTCATAATTGGTAGAAAGCTAAAACTGGGATCCCATCAGCTGGGCAAGCCTTAATCTCACTGTGACAACTGTAAGACTGCCCACAAATAAATATTTAGTTCTATGTGCTGAGAAACTGCCTGCCTGCGTGTCCCAATATAGGGGGTGCCCTGTAAGGCAGCAGGAGATGATACAACTTTCTGGCATAAACACAGTGATGGAACATGCACTCCTTTGACCTCCTGATGCATCACCAAAGCCAAAACCACTGGTTTTCCCCACCAGGCATGGACAGAGAGGAATCCTCAAGATGGATTGTAATACTATGGATTAATGTGGATTTTTGTTTGGCTTTTTGTTTTGTTTTGGTTTTGTTGGTTTTTTTGTTTGTTTTTTTTAGCTTAAAGACTTCAAGCATACAGTGACTTTGGAAAACTTTCAGATTTTTTTAGTCATAGTTTATTTAAGCAGTATTTAAACATTTTTATCCCCTAGAACGTGTGTATATTTCCTGTGCAAGTTAGAACTGGCTGGTTTGGACTAAGTACATAGCACTGTTGCTATTTGTGGATTATTAGGGATAGTTTATAACCTCAAAATATGAATTTGGGCTCTTGACAAGGGCTCTTGACTGAGCCCTTTCTGAAGCTGGACCAGGTGTGCAGTGAATTTAGACAGACTGGCTGGAGGAACTTAGATTTCTGGTGATTCTTCAGCTTCGATGAACAGCTTTCTGTACAAAAAAAAGAGAAACACCCCTCCTTCAGGTGAGAGAGCACACCCTGAACAGGAAAACTGCATCTCCAGGTCTCTGCAGCCCAGCCCTGAGATGTGGCTCCAGACAAGTGCAAGGGGGGGTTCTGTATCCAGGGCGTCCTTGCATGAAGGTACACACTGCCAGAGCCACATCTTTGTAAGCTGAATCAATAAAATAGCTTGGGATAATAAATTAACCTCTAAACAGAATGAGACAATTATTTGCATTTTACTACCCTTTCCAGATGTAATTGATAGCCTTATCATAACTCATTTATTCTTTTTGAAAAATATCAGTCCCACCCAAGGCATAATAGTTCTGCAGCAGAACTGTAATTATTGAGCTGTTTGAAATAACTTACAAGTCACAGGGAGAGGCCATGCAGGCAAATATGAATATTGGTTATTATAAAGAGAAAGAATGCCATTCAGAGTGTCTCCATTCTAGGGTAATGAGAAATTGAATTGATGTTTTCTGGCATCAATGAACAGTGGTGTTTTCAATGCAGGCAATGTTAATTATGTTGTTTTCCATGGAATTACTGCGACAAGTGCAATTTGTTGGGGCTGAGTTCTCAAACAGTGAAAATTAGTATAGTTCCAACAAAATCAATGAATCTATGTTTGCAGAGGATCATAGAAGTAGCATTTTGCTTTCTATTTCTCTGCAGCCTGCTGATATGATATAATCTTTTGCAACTGATACCAGTTGATGATAGTTTTCAGCATGTGTATGTTGTTCACATGCAGCAGAGCTGTACATGCTGGCTTCAGCCAGACCAGAGAGCCTGACTTCCTTAATCCAATATTAGGATTGCCATGGAAACCTCTTAGCAACATGGAAGATGAAAAGGGAATGAGAAAAAGAAAGATGGAGTCAACTCAAATGATACTTCTAGGGCCAAAAAACCCAAAGCACAGAAACTTACTAGCTTTGGGAAAACACCCCTGCTGATCTGAAAAGGGTTTTTTGAGATTCCTGAGTGGATTTTCTCCTCACGTCTTTCACATCCTTCTGGTTTTTGTGTGAGTAACCAAAATGGCTCAGCTGTTGTGATGCCTGTCCTGAGCATGATGTTACAGACAGTTGCCCCAGCCCTTGCAGAGATTTGATTTTGCTTGCTGAGCAAGCAAGTTCTGGTGCTTTGGAAACAGCTCATTCCTGGTCTGTGGTTGGCCACACAACCTGTGGTTCAGCTACCCAACCTATCTTTTGGTTTTAACAACAACCAGTTTTACCAGAAGCTCAGCTTCAAATCTCGAGCCTTTTTATCTTAACGATGGGAATTCCACTCTCAAAGTCTGCATCATCCTATCCAACATCCTGAATAGTGAGCAGTACACATTTATTCGGTTATTGACAAATTCCCCCTCTGTGGTTTGCCGGATTTTGGCGGCACAGGTGAGATTTAAAGGATGATAAATGACACTGGATAGCTGGACTCACACGTGTTGAAGGTAGCTACAACACAGGTGCAGATAAACCACACCTCTGCATTGGTTAGACATGAATTAGCTCTTGTCTTAGGACCATGGAGCCAAAAAGATGAGCTGGTTGAACAAAGAGTTTTGGCTAGAACTCCAGAAGAAGAGAGTTTATCACCTTTGGAAGAAGGGACAGGCAATTCAGGCGGACTAAAAGTGTGTTGTGATATTTCTCATGAAGAAAATTAGAAAGCCCAAAGCCCTGCCTTAATCTGGCTGCTGCTGTAAAAGATAACAAAAAATGTTTTTATAGAGCAGCAACAAAGTGAGAACTGAGAGAAATCTCCACCCTTTACTGAATGTAGGAGGAAACAGAGTGGCAAAAATGAGGGAAAGGCTGAGGTACTTAATGCCTTCTCTGCTTCAGTCTTTAAGTAAGACCAGTTATACTCAGGATATCCAGCTGGGTAATGTGGAAGACAGAAAGGAGGAGGAGAATAAGGCTCCATAATCCAAGGGGAAATAGTCAGTGACTGCTATACCACTGAGACACACTCAAGTCTACAGGGCCAGAAGGGATCCACCCAAGGGGACTGAGGGAGCTGGAGGAATGGCTCACTGAGCCACCTTCCACCATTTGGAGGTCCTGGACAACTCGAGTTCAGCTAATGTGACACCCAGTCACAAGAAGAGCCACAAGGAGGATCTGAGGAACTGTCAGCCTGGCCTCCATGCCAGAGAAGGTCATGGAACACACCATCTTGGATATGATCATGAGGCCTGTGCATAACAGCCAAGGGATCAGGCCCATCAGGCATGGGTTTAGGTCTTTCTTGACCCACCCAGCTCCTTCTGTGACAGGGTGACCCCCTCAGCAGATGAAGAAAAGGTGGTTGTGTTTCCCTGGATTTTAGAAAGCCTTTGACACTGTCTCCCACACATTCTCCTGGGGACACTGGCTGCTCACGGCCTGGGTGGGCCCTGCTTCACTGGGTACAAAACCGGGCTGGTGGGGAATGGAGCCACATCCAGGTGGGGCCAGCACCAGTGGGGTCCCCAGGGCTCAGCTCTGGGGCCAGTCCTGTTTAATGTCTTCACTGATGATCTGGACAAGGGGATTAAGGCCACACCCAGTCAGTTTTCAGAGGACAATTGAAGGTTACCAACAGACAACATGGATCCTCTGCCCACAGCTGTGTCAGGAAGAGTTCTGGAATCTGGCCATCACTGTCACCCAAGGGCAGGACCCAGTGCCTGGCTTTGCAGAACCTCAGACCGTTGGACTTCGTTCATGGATCCAGCACATCCCTCTGGAGAGCCTTCCTGCCCTCCAGCAGATCTACACCCAGATGGGTGTTTGTGAACTAAGGGTGACTCAATCACCTTGTGCAGGTTATTGGTAAATACATTAGACAGGACTGGCCTTGCCCACCTCTGGGAAGGGACTGACACATTTAGGAAGTCACCATTTCCAAGATCTTCACTGATAAGGACACCAGCAGCCAAAAAGAGCTCCCATCCATCATTAGCAACATGGGTGTTAATGTCCCATTCCACCTCGCCATAAGAAACACCTCCTTTGTCTATCTATTTCACCAATTTTTAAGTTAAGGGAGGAAGGACACTCTTGGTCTTTTTTTTGACACCTCCATGGGCACTGGGAAGCACAGCTCATTTCTGGGATCATTGGAGTGTATATTCCACCTGCTCACTTTGCAGCTAGTGAAACAGCGCCTCAGTCTCCAGCTGTGAAAGGGAACGCAAATGCCAGTCGTAAATACTCAAGCCTTTCACAAATACCCTGCATGAAACTTAACGGCCTCTGCTGTGCCAGAAAGTCTCACTGTGAATTCTGACTATTTCTCTGAAATTGACTTCTGGTAGGGACACTACTGAGTTACCTCTCATCAGTTAAGGCAGGTGCAACAGCCTTTCCACCCAGCTCAGCACATGTGCAAAGAAACTTCAATGTGCCCTTTCTCCAGCTGGATTTCAGAGGCCTAGTGTTCAGTGTTGTCTGAGAAACCAGTAGGTGATTATGAGCCTTACTGTTAAAAATCCTTCTAACTCCATTTCACCAGCATACACACATCACCCTCCCCACACCTTCACTGAGTGCACTTACAGGACAGGCAGAGCTGCTTCTTCTGCATGATCTTTGAAAAGCTTGTTTAGCAGCCACTAAAAGTAGGCTATGTAAATGACTCAGAAATTAGGATTTTTACAAGACTGACAGCTGACATCATGAATTACTGTATAAATAAGTTCCACTTCAACAGGAATTCACAAAGGAGACTCATACAGTGATTAGTGTTGCCTTCAGCAAGGCCAATATAAATGCAACATAAATACCTGAGACAAGCCAAACTAATCATTGCTCATAGATGTCAGATGTCTAAATGCAATGCTGGAAATCACAACAAAGTGCTTTCTTTACTGCAAAAAAGGAAAACTCATTTTATAGGTCTTGCTTAGACTTAGAGACTTTGGGAATCATTTCCAAGGGAGGTCAAATAAAACAGTGCACATCCTAAAAGCAGAAGGAGTAATGTCTCTAAAGATCAAATACAAATGTCAAAGTAGGTAAAAAGATAGTATTGCAATTGTAAGATGAAAAACAGGACATCCCACTAGATATCCAGAAGCTCCAAAAACATCACTGTGAATACTGAAGGTTAGATATTTTCAATTACCAACAGGCTTCTAATCTTCAGTTTTATCAATAAACATTTATTAATGCATAAATAAAAGCAGTTTTGTGCAGGTTCATAAAAAAAAGCAGTGGGAAAATGAATAAACTTTTACCTAGTTATGATATTCCAAATATTTACTGTCATGTTAAACCTTTGGATGTCTGCATGGAGTCATCGTAAAACCTGAGGTCCACTGTCCACTCATACAGACAGGTAAAAAATGTTGTCCTTAAAAGTCACTGCAAATTCCATTTTTATATATTTATAAATTATTTCACCACTTTTATTCAGTCCTAATACAATCTTATCTCTCAAAGGATAAGAGGTTTTGATTGTCTGACTCTACAAATACAATGCTCAGAACTTCATTTGCTGGTCTAGAAAGCAGCAAGATAATAAACTTCTAACATGATATTTGTGCAAAGCCCAGCTGTTCTGCTGCAATAGTTTACAAAGCAACCTATTTTGCGCTGATTTATTTCTCTTGCTCTCACATGACTTCTTCATTCGCAAGGCAGTCTCAATTTTTAAGTATGTGAGTGCTGCTTCTAATAAGGATAATAAACAGAAATTGATTCCAGAAAGGTTCTTAAAATGGAAAACTACAGATATAGAGTAGACCATAATAAGCTATTTTTTTGAGTGAAAGAGGAGCTAAATGGTGGCTGAACTATTCTGGCCTCCCAAAACCACTTTTGAAAGTCCAGTGGAAAAACAAACCCTCTAGAAATGTTTTTGAACAGCTATATTTGAATATTATCTTGCTGAATTCATGCCTGTGGCAGTAAAATTAGACTGAATGAGATGGCAGTGATTGGTTTTATTGGCAGTGAGGCGCTACATGTAACGTGTACCATTTTCAACTTATTTCATTTTGCACATAAACAAAACTATTTCAATTTTCAGGAAACAAGTTCCGTAAGGGCAAGCAGAAGTAAAGACTAAGAGGGCAGTTTACAGGGTGGAAAGTTCACAGCTTGAAGACAATACAACCAATTGTTATAACAATTAATTTCTCCTCTCTTGATTTGGCATACATAAAAAAGAGCTGCTCTTAATCCACCTGACCTTGTATACAACCCCACTAAGTCCCAAAGAGCTTTTCTAGCTGGCAGTTCAGTGCCTCCAGGTGTGGTGTTCGTAACAGTGAGAAGGAGGGATAATCTGGCAATGGAAACTTCTTAGAAAGTTAGAGCAGTTGAAAATGGCAAAATCTGGCTATTTCCTCTGCCTGCATCTGATCCTACACTCAATAATCCAGTGGGAAAATAAATTGGACTAATTAAATTAAATAGAGCAAATTAGCCTTAATTGCACTGCAGAATATGGTTGTATGGAGACTGCTTTCTGAAATTTAAACATCCACAAAAGTCTAAAGGAAAAACTCAGTTAAAGTTGTCCATGAAATTATTTATATGTGAAATTAAAATGGCAGTTCTGCATCTGCTAACCCATGACAGCAACTGCATTATGAGTCAGCACAAATCAGCAATGATTCTGGTTATGTCTGCCAACAGAAACTCAGCACTCTCTGGGAGGAAAAGAATAGTTCTGGATGTATCTCTTCACACAATGTTTTAAGAACCTATGTAGAGAAATAAGCACTTCAGGGGTGAAATGTCAGAAAACAAACACAGGATGAAACAACAACAGAATGGAGAATTTCATTCAGCCAAGGCTGGAACTCAAGCTCTGCATTGTATGAGGATGCAGGGAAAAGCAACTGAGCACCAAAACTGACGAAAACTTTCCTGGAGCTGGCAAATTGTATGAAATTTGAGTGATGTGCCCCAGAGGGTCAATATGTAAAAGTAGAGCTGAAAGCAAGGGCTGAGGAATTCCTAAATGCACTTATACTCTCTCTTTTGCATATCCCTGAAACTGAATTTGATGAACAGGAAAGCATTTGAAGCACAGCTTGCTTTGCATTGTTATTAGTGAGCAAAAATGAAGCCATTTCCAAGAAAATCACAGTGTGGAAAAGAGGGTTAAAGCAAAAGCAAAAGGAATGGAATTTGAAGCATTCCTGATTTCCAAATGCTTCTATTGTCACTGTATTTTATCAGCATGTTCCCCATCTGGTTAACAGAATATTCCATGGAAATGGACTCTTGATCTAAAAACATGACATTGTTTCTCTTCTTTTACATTTGCTTTCCATTTCGAACTGCTGAAAACATTTGAATGTAACAAGAAAAATGTACCTAAATCACACTTGCACACCAGGGACATTGTCTGATGAGGGAATCTGGGTAGGGAAGATATCACTGGCAATTCTTCTCCCAGCACGCTCAACATTGTCAGGTGTAAAGCAGAGCCCTGACAGAATCTGAAGTGCTTCTCCACTGGAGGGACAATAACTGTTGAAAGTTATAAACACTAAAAGGCAGGGTAACCTGTGGGCTCAGTGTTCACTTTGATCTCTGTGAATTCCTGAACACAGGAACCAGCAATTCTGGTCCCTGATGCTCCATTTGTAGCTAGAGAGTTTGGCACAAGGATTTTAAAATGGTCCCCCATCATGGATTCTATTTAAAAAGCAAGGCAGTACAGCAAACAAGATGCCTCATTAGTTCTGCAGAGATGCTCAGCAGGGGAGACCTTTTCCTGCTCTGGAATAGCAGGAATTTGAGCATAACAGGAAAAAAAAGGGGCTTTCTCTTTAAACAAAATGCAGGTACTTCCTTTCCATCCCCACCATTTGTCATTTCAGATCTCTTTGCTCCTCTCAGGAGCATGTCCTTTCACTTCCCTAATCTTCTTAGCTATCTTTTGAAAATGTGATAGAAAGAATGAAAAATTTTGTTTAATCTTTAGCTTTAAAACGGCCAGACATCCAGGGAGAGGTGACATAGCTCTGCTCTTACACCACAGTAAATTCAGCACAAAGTTCCTAGGTAAAAAGAAGGGATATATATATATATATATATATAAAAACATATATAATATACATATATATATATATATATATATATGTATATTCAAAACAGAAAAGCCTTGTCTGCTACAGGCTCACACCACAAAATTCTACAGCTCACATACCTGTATCTACAAGGTGACAATACAGAGTAGCCGAGTTATGTAACCTGGTATAGAAGAAGTTAGTAAAAGCAAATAGTTGTCTTATTTTTACAGGGAGTAAGAATTATTTTTAATCTGTATCAAATAAGTATTTATTTTAGATTTACAGCAGAGTCTATCTTTTAAATTTGCCTCTTGGTAAATCCACCAGGGAAGAGCCTGAGTGACTGGTGACAAGCCAAATCTTATGTGCACCACTCCTATTACAGGGTAGCACAAAGGGACAAGACCCCATTCCCCTGCTGTGTTAAGCAGTATTCACAAAAAAAAAAAAAAAAGACAGATGCTTAGCAATGTATTTTATCCACACACTCATTATCATTCTGGGAAACTTTTTTAGATTTTGTACTTTCTTGAAAACATTTGCCCCAAACAGAAAAAGAAAAGAGAAGAGAAAAAGCCTATTTTTGGGTGTCTTTAAAAAAATCCTCATGAATTTAGAATATTTCCACTGAAGCAGATTAGAAGAAAGGCATCATTGCCATTTACTAATCCCTTTCAATTTAATATTGCAGAGAATAAATGTTTCCTTCTTTAACACTTAAATCATACTGCTGTGTGATCCTTGTCCCCAGCACAGAACCAGCAGGATGTTTCTCCCTGCAGCACATTTACTGAGTAATTATTATGCATTTAAGTCTCACTCACTCACTCACTCACTCACTCACTCACTCACTCACTCACTCACTCACTCACTCACTCACTCACTCTCTCACTCTCTCACCTCCTGAGTTCCTGCTGCTTAGAAATGCTCTGGAGGAGCTCCTGGAGCATTTGGTTTTCCAGAACACATGTATCAAACAGGGAAAGAGAACTATCAACATCAGAATGAATATTTTTCAGTAAAGGAAACAAATGGATGCTCCTTCCTTGACCCCCAGTTTGGCATTTTCTGGTCAAAGCAAAAGCCGAGGGTTAGCATTGATTATTTCAGCTGAATGCAACCAAAATCACTGAGGAAAATGCTGGCACTTAGGTGAAAGGACTGAGAATAGGAGTGAGCAGAAAAGGGGAACCAAAACTAAAGACTATGTCTGCAGCCTCTCTATTATCTCTTGGTCTGTTCCTCTTACAGCTTCATCATAAATACAATCCTGCTGGACTTCAGCTAATACTTGCAGATGTTTTCAGCTCCAGAGGAAAATAGATTTATTTAGTAAATAAGAAACTTTAGAGCATACCTATATGTACCTGATTAAAGTAAACATTTATGCATATATCTACTCTTCCCATGGCGGCGTGACACAAACCAGTCCAGCCTTGCATGTGAGAGTTTTGCTTTGTAGCTAAGTGAAAATAGTCAAAATTGGTGACTTAGCATTTGCTAAGCTCCATATTATGCTCTCTGCACCTGAGCTATCTCATTTAAATTTACCCCAGATGTGTCTATGCAGACAGAGATTGCTGTGCAGTTATCATATGGTCTCAGTAATACTGTGACATTTTGAGTAGTCTAATTTGCTTCCATGTGACTTCCTGCAAAATGAATTGTTGCTATTAGGAAGAGTAAGACAGGTCAAACGTGGAGTAACTGGATGCACCTACAGTCATTAAATTAACAACATGTGGAAAAAAAGGGTTGGTAGCAATCAGCTGTTGTCTTTTTTACTCTTCTGAACATGAGAAAACATTTTGAAAAGGTAGCCTGCTGATCTGCTTGAATGCCTCACACACTTAGGAAACAAACAGATATGCAAAGTCTCACCATCCATCTCCCCTTTTTTGGAACATCTTTCCCAAGGATAAATTTCAGCACTTGACTGAACTAAGATTGAAAATTAAATTCTTACTTGATGAGAACTGAAGGGTGTTTTTATTCTGCTGGTTTATACTCTCAAGTGGATCAAAAATTTTTTAATTGTGCCCAGACAAATTAACTTTGAGATCAATGTTTATAAGTGGGATTTTCAAAAAAGGACAGTAAGCTAAGTCTTGGCATCTTGATCTTGCTAAAAAATATTCTCTCAGTTCTTCTGAGCAGCTTATCCTTTACACTGTGGAAGTGTTTTAGCAGGATGATTGTCTGTCCTATTGTTGCTGTTAGAACTCTAAACAGAAAACTGAGATTACTTGGCACCTTCCAGTCCATCTATAGAATCAGAATGTGGAACAACATAACATCCATTAATTTTTTGTTATTCCATCCATTTTCCTGTACAACGTTCTGAGCTATGTTAAACAGATTAAGAGGGAGATCTTATCAAAGGAGTCTTATCAAAATGAACTTATCAGTGTTCATTAAACAGCCAGCATGAATGAGGGCCTCATTGTTTTCTAATACTTCACTCACTAGGGTACTTCTGGAGATTGTTTTTGTTTCAGAGTCATTAACACATGGACAAGTGTCACCAAAATTACTTTTTCTGCCTTCTGGTCTGCATCTCTGTCATGAACACAGTATGATTTCTTGCTCCCAACTTGTGCTGACTCCAAAATGACATCTGGGTCTCTGCTTTACTAGTAGAATCCTTAGAAAAACCTAGGAAGAATCATATTTAGGGCTTGAACTAAGTCCTAGCCATATGGGTTACATGATTTTTATAGCAGATTCAGTCTTTGGGAATCCCTTGATGATGGCAAAATCTGAGTATTGTTTAAAAATGCAAAAGTAAAACACAGGCGTTTACAGAAATAATACACACATAAAAAAGTGAAATTCAGAATCTATCAAAGTCAATGAGAAAACCCATTTTAATTGTGCTTGTGAAGCCTATAATGGGAAACTTTAGCTGACTGAAAAATTATTTAATTGCTGAGATATTTGAAGATCCTCACTAACTTCATAATTCTGCTAATCATTTATAAGTCTAAAGATATATACACTTTGCTAACTGCACCTCCAAGAAAATAAGACTGAGATTTGAAAGCCAACTGGGCCCCCCTCTGCCCGCATCTTGTCTCACCAGCAATGCATTTGTAGCAATGCAAGTTCTGTTAATTCAAAACTCTCATTCATGCTTTAAGATCGTGAAGTGATGCCTTAGGTTTTGGCTTTTATATTTTTCAGATTCTGTACTGCTTTAGTGTATAGTTCTGAGCTTCATATTAGGGCACAGCAAGCTCTCTTCACAGAGTAGGTAGACAAAACAATCTCTTCTCTAGCTGGGGACCAAGGACAAATGATCCAAATTTCAGGCCAAAGAGCATAAACAACAGTGGACTGAAGAGAGATAAACAAGAAGGATGGGCTCTTGTGCTGCCCAAGGGGTATCCACTGGGGCCTTGTAATAAATACCTGCTTTATTCTTTAATTCCACCTAGCCTCTGTTCTAGGTCAGCCTTCACGAGGCATCAATAGAATTGATGTCCTGTTGATGTCTACTGTCCCATCTTGCTATAGCTTAATTGACAACTCTGTCGATAGACAAGCTATAAAAGAGCATCTGTCGATTTGCAAAGGAAAAAGAAAGATTGAAGAAGTAGGAGAAGTACACTTGCATGATTGCAGTAAGTTATGTTTAGAACTGGATGGGGAAAAATCCAATTTTAAGACTAAGATTTCACTTATGCAGAATCAAATCAAGCCAAATGCTGGAGGGGTGCTTTGTGATCTAATTCAAGTTCTTTTCCTTTCTCTGTGGAAGAAGTGAGATGCATTGGCCCACTCCTCAGTACATGTTTACATCTTCCTTTCCTAAAATTGCTTTCCCAACTCAGCTTTCCAGTGACCAGTCTGAAAGGCAGCAGTCTAATGGCCATAAACTTCCTCCCTTCACACAGAGTTTAGGCAGGTGGGCACTGCAGCTTTTTCTTGCTTTGGAGCAGGAATGCAGCTTTTCATAGCTTATCTCAAAGGTCACTCCACCTTTTTCTGCTCCCTGTTAGAAAAAGGAGCTTTGAACTCAGGTAACACTGGGAAAACATATCTGTAGGGGGAAGTATTTACCTTCACCTGTTCTGACCATCTCACCTCAATAAAATAGAGGGGCTCTTGAGTGATTTTGACCCCCCATTTTCTGTAAGTCAGCTTATCAAAGGCACATCGAGGAACCAATTTCCACATGCAACTCTATAAGGATTCTCTGTCACAGAAAGAAAGGTGACAAGAGGAATGATCACGAAGCCATGAGAAGGCAGACACAGTGAATGCCTCATGCAAATGCTTTCCTTCAGAGGCTGCCTCTCATCATCTTTACCTCTTTGTCTGAAATTGAGTACCTCTGCTATAGTCTGACCCCAAAATTTCAAGGGAAAAAGGAATGTAAAGCTCTCCTATTAAAAAAAAAAGTATACAACTGCCTGAACTTCATTGAAGTGGAGAACTCAAAGCAGGATTCCTTGCCCACGTTTCCAATCCCTATCATCTGTACAAAAGTTTTATGTGTGACTGGATCTGTTACATCTCCTTTTTAGAAGCACTGTACAGGAAAGAAGAGTTGCTGATACAAGTGCTCCCTCAGTTCTACTTGTGTTTTGTCAGAATAGAAAGTAAGCAGGATGCAGAGGGTGTTTTTAATTATGTGAGTAGCACAGCTAACAAATAGGACTTCTCCTGAAGATGGGATGGGTTTTGTGCCATGAGATGAAAAAAGAACCAAAGTCAGGATTTTTTTTACTGAAAAAGATCGATACAACCATCCTAAGGCAAACTGTCACTGGTGAAATCAGAAGGAGCAGCTGTCAGAGAATAGGAATAGTCATCAATTGCTTGACAGAACATGACAGCTTGGTTCATAAATAGCTTCTTCTGTGAAAACAGATCCTAACCACAGAGGCAAAAACATATTGTACAGAGAATCAACTTTCTGCTGCGCTAGCCTCATTCTAATTAATACACCAGTCCTGAGGCAAAAGAAGCCCTCTTCTACAGCTTACACTGCAGACTCCTGGTGTTTTGTATATTTTAAAATGAAAAAAAGACCCATTTTCTGGATGGCACTCATCTACCAAATCAGTATAGTCAAAATTACTACATGAGGCCACTCTGGCTCTGCCCCGGACTGAGCAGGAACTTCAGTGGAGGCTATTTTTCCTCTCCACTTACTGATGTTTTTTTGAAGATTGGTATAACATGCAAGGATATTTCAGAGAAGTGCAAGACACCACTGGGAAAAAAGTCTATAAAAAGGAAGTATGAATAAAAAATTGCACTGTATTAAAATGAATATGCACATGCAACACGAATAGGTACATTTTTAATGACACTTTTTATAACTGTCAGTGGAGGGGAAGTTATGGATTTCTAATTCTGAGAGAGTGATAATAGGAAATTATGTCTTCAAGCAAAGTAATGCTTAAAGAGAAGGCATATGCCCCAGACAGTGTTAGTGCAGAGCACTCAGTACTCACAGTGGAGGAAAACACTGCAAGTTCATAAGAACTGTGTTAAGAAAATTGGCAATTATTTAAGGAGAAATGATTCATTTTTATGCATGCCAGGCTGTGTTGTCACAACTGAGGCTCTTCATAGAGCTGTGGCCTCTAAAATGACACAGTCACATTCCAGTCCATTTAATCCTAATTCTTCTTTGTTTTTACTGGAGGTGAAATGCACAAAAATAATATCTAAAACTCCTTCAGTGTTACGTAACAGTCCCAAGTTATTTTGACATTTTATGCAAAAGACAAAACAATTCAAAAGAGTTATTCCAGCAATTTGTTGCTCCAATAACTTACTGCGTTTCTGCTGACAACTTTGTCTTTGATGATGTCAAATTTAGTGGCAAGCTTTAAGATTGCAGTGTTTCTAAGACAACAAAAGCCTATCCTGCTTTTCATTACCTGCCTGAATCCATATGCATGTCTTTATTCCTCCATATCACGAACAAATCTAATTTAAGGCATGTCTTGATGCACTTTAGATCTTTATTCTTAATCACAGAATCACAGAACCATTTAGGTTAGAAAGGAACCCCTAGATCATCAAGTCCAACTTGTGACTGATCCCCACCTTGTCACTGAGTGCCACATCCAGTCCCTCCATGGACAGCTCCAGGGATGGGGACTCCACCATCTCCCTCAGCAGCCCCTTCCAATGCTTAAAAACCATTTTCATGAAGAAATTACTCCTGATGTCCAACCTGAACCTCCCCTGGCACAGCTCAAGGCTGTTTCCTTGTCTGCTGTCACTTGGGAGAAGAGCCCAAACTTCCCCTGGCTGTAACCTCCTCATTGCTTCACTGTAGAGTACCTTGAGTCCCCTCTCAGTGCTTGGCCCGAGGACTTCTGAGACAGCTCCAAAGAGTTCTTGGAGTGGTGAAGAGGGGTTAGCCCCATGGCTGTAGGAAAAGTGTGTGAGCAGCTCAGGGAGACGGCAGGGAAGGGACAGGACACTGCCCTGAGAGAGGGATGACTGTGACCATGTTCACAGGGGTCTTAGGTTGAGGGAAGGGACGAGGATCTGACTCCATGTTTCAGAAGGCTTGATTTATTATTTTATGATATATATTACATTAAAACTATACTAAAAGAATAGAAGAAAGGATTTCATCAGAAGGCTAGCTAAGAATAGAATAAGAAGGAATGATAACAAAGGCTTAGTCTCGGACTCTCTGTCCGAGACAGCTGGGCTGTGATTGGCCATTAATTAGAAACAACCAACATGGGCCAATCAAAGATCCATCTGTTGCATTCCACAGCAGCAGATAATCAATGTTTACATTTTGTTCCTGAGGCCTCTCAGCTTCTCAGGAGGAAAAATCCTAAGGAAAGGGTTTTTCATAAAAGATGTCTGTGACAGATGACCCTGGCCTCAATGCCCTGTGGGAACCAACTGGTCCCAATAGGGGGAACCCAGTCCTGTTTTCCTCAGCACTACGAGGAGGATCCTGGAGAGCATGAAGGCAGCTGGGGCTCCCCCAGGGATGTGAGGAGGGGATGCGCCCTGTGCGAGGAGATGCTGGAGGCAGCCCAGTACAGGAAAGCTGTGAGGCTTTTGTGTAAAGTTATTTAATGATACTTTTCTTCTTACCCATGAATTCCCAGCATGTGGTTTGGACAGGGTGGCTCTGGGCTCCCACCCCAGGAGCCCCAAAGAGCAGCTGAACCACTGCTTTCCTGGATTCTGCAGGGCAAACTTCTCCTGGAAACCGAACGAACTTCACCTCAGGTGAAGTTTTTACGGTTTAAAAAAGTTTTCCTCTGGTTATCAGCACTATCTGGCTATTTTATAGAAATTGTGGCCTGTTCTGATGCAGGGCACCAGTGGAGATGCCAGAATAGACCTGCTCAGGTGCCATCTGTAGGCTCAGCTCTTTGGTAAATATTTATACTAAAGATAAACTGACAAGCTTATATGAAAGACCTCTAATTTATCTAATTTTACAATCTTTCAAAAATTTTGGCTAGAGGCTCTTTCTTTCCATTTTTTCTCTTGATCACTGCGAGTGCAGTGCAAAAAGACACATCTGCTTTCCCCATACCTCTTTAGATTGTTGTGTAAGTCTATTTTAGACAGAATCTGTGCTAGTGCTGCTTGACATGGCAAGAGGACTCTGGCTGAATGTTAAGGGCCTGGTGCATGCTCAGCTGCAAGGCATAGACAAACTGTCAGGATTTTGTTTTAAATCAGGATTTAAAAGAAACCCAGGGCCAGGACTGCAGGACTGTTTCACTGTTTAACTTCTCATTCTCTTTGTAACTTGGATTTCTGTCTGCAACTCAGCTCCTGGAAGAGCTTTGGGGTCATTTCTCTTCAGTCTCTTCCTTGAGAGGCTCCTACTCTTTGGTAGAGTAGGAGAGAAGATTGTCAGTGATAGTGATCTTGACTGGGGTGAGAAAAATTTTGGTTTACTTGAAAGGTGTTGTCAAATAAAAGAGCAACTGCCAGAGAAAAGAATGATTTTCAAATTTAGAAATACTCAAAACAGTCTAATTAAAATCTGAATTTTGGATATTTGCTTTGTTTGGCTTTCTTTTGTTTTGTTTTGTTTTTTGGATTTTTTATGGGGGAAAAACCTGGAAGCTTGAGACTAGCAATTATAAAGATGAATAATTGCATAATAAATACCAATCTGGGCCTTGGTAATTAGACCCTGCAGCACTTTGATTTTTTGAATGAGAATTTGGTGCTGAATGGATTGCAAGAAAGGCAAGCAAAGTATAACAAATGTAAAGAAGTAGTTTGCAGTCATATTTGTACCAGACTGGTGCAGGTGTGATATGCCCCAGTACAGAATTCACTCTGTGTTTTGCTGCTGGGGGAACTTGATAATTTGTACTCAGCTATAACCTAAAGGCCCTCATACAACAGGTAGGGCTGGGATGTGACAGATAAGCAAAGTATGGCCTAAATACAACAGAAGGGAACTTCAAAACTAGGCCTAAAAAGTTTAATTTCTCATGTCACTCTGTGTATCATGCAGTAAAATTCAGGACTTGCCATTTAATATGGCCAGTAATGCTATTTTCTACTACATATTGCACTAGATTCATATACACAACAGGATTCTTGTTAGATGGTTTTTTTAAGCACAATTTTAATTTTCTAGACTACAAGCTGATTCACACTCTAATGCTTAAAGAACCACATCCCCATCTGAATTTCTTTAATTATTAATCCTAGAATTTCAGGACTAAGTATAGGAATTCACTGAAGTATCAAATGATTATTCTCTATTATACTCCTTGTAATGCAGATATGTGAGGGAATATTCTCTCAGAGATCTGTTGAAGATTATTAGAAATAAACATCCTCCAGCTGGTTGTTCACATAATAGCACCTGAGTTGATTAAATGAACCTCAGCAAATGACCGCCTGGAGGATAAGAGAAATGCACAAACCTGAGTTAAATTCTGCACAGAAGATTTTCTGTGCAGGATGGATAGCTCCATTTTCACAGCTATTATTGAAATCAATTACTCTCAAGCAAAAAAAAAAAAGTGTAATGAGGAATTTAATTTACTGGTGTGTGATACGCATTTAAAGAAAAGATTTAAAGACAGAAAAAAACAATGAAGAAGAGAAAAAAAAAACCTAAGCTGTTTTCTGTTCTGAAGTGACACCCAGAAATTCAATTCTATTCAGGGGTTTAAAACTGCATCAGCCTTCAATTGTCCAACCTATGCTTTCCCTCATTTAATACAGTGCAATTTTACAGCAATTGTACAGCATATCTAAGTATAAAAGAACTTAATTGACCTAATTTTATATTTGATTTTTCTTATTTCAGCTTATTTTTGCTTTCTTCTTTCAAATTAGGATGAAGGTTCTTGTTCTGTGTATAGAAGGCAGCCCCAGATATTTCAGTATTCATCTCTTTCCTTTGACCTCTCTTATCCTGTTTGCAAGCAAATCAGGCATCACTGATAAACTGAGTGCAGCAACTGCAGCAGTAGTGAATCTTTATTTTGTTGTACTTTTCCCACTGTAGGCATGTGCAGAGACTTGATTTGCACTAGAAATCTGTTTGGCTGGACTGTCTGGTGCTTGCATTCTCCCTTGAAGGTCAGAGATCTTACCCCCTGCAAACTGCTGTGGGACAAATACCACTGCACATGTTAAATCCCAGTTCAATTAAGAGGAAATGCCTGAATGAGGTTAGATGTATGGCTTGGTTGAAAATTAAATGCTTAAAATTCAAGAGCGCAGAGGTTTCATTCAGTCTCTTCTCTAATCAGAGGTCTGTGGAGACGCTGAATATTGGCTTATGTTGAACGTATTTGGTTTGAATTTTGCAAGCCTTGTTTTGATGAAGGCCTTGTTGACTCATGGAAATGCCGAGTGCTGACATGGAAATGTACTCATTTAAATGGCTACATTTAGTGTTTCTAGACTCAAGAAAAAGTTAGTTTATGCCAGTTCTGATTCACCATCTGATTTTTATCACTTGTATTTCAATTCTAATTTTAAAGGAGAACAATACAATTATAAGTTCAACTTTCTCTTTTTTTTTTTTTTTTTTGTCCTGTTTCTTGCAGCAGGTAACAGCTTCAGAAAGAGGAGTTGAGGAGTTCCTCTGTTTCTGACCTACTCCTTTACCTGTGTTTGGTGCCTCTTCCTCTTGACTCTATGCTCCTACCACTTTGCTTCTTCAGACCACATTCTCTTGAGCTGATTCAGATTCTTCCCCTCAGACAGGGAGTCTCCAAATTTCCAGGCTTTAATCTCCTCTGTACCTTCTGGTTACTCCAATGTCCTTGAAGGGCCATAAATTTAAGATCCCAGATGTCCAATCTTCAATTCCGTCTGGCTCTGTTCACTGAAGTTTGTCAGGGTTAGTTTTAGCAAATTTGATGTTTCAGTGATTTAATGATCAAATAACAATAAAATTTTATGAAGAAACTTAACTAGTGCTGGATAAAAGTGGGCACTGCTTACAATTAATTAAAAGAACTAATTAAAATTAGTTCTGAAAATTAAATCATTTCCAGCCATAGTGAAGGTGGAGGGAAAGGGAGAGGGGTGGAGATATGGGACAGACCTCTCACTTCACTTTCTGGATCTGAAAATATGCTTAGTAATGTCTGATAACAGAGATAGCAGTGCAATAACTTGCTGTGTTCTCTGCCATCTGTGTTGGTTCTTCAGTTTTGGTTACTTAATTAAATTCATTAGTTGGGAACCAACAAGGCAGACCTAATACCTCCTTTTTTTTCCTTTTAAACCTTAGAGCCTGAATTGACTTTGATGGATAATGCAACTGAAAGTTTAAGAACAGAAAATTAAATCCTGGGGATAGTAAAAATATTTATTAAAGCAATGGAGCTATTTAAACCAGTGAAATTTAATAAGATAATTGGAATACATCTATTTGCATTTATAGCTGGCTCTGTTCTTCCAGCTTTAGCATTGCTAACTATGTTTTGCATGATACTTTTTATTATGATCTATTATGATCTTCTGGTAGCACAAGCATTTAAATCTAGACACTTTACCCTTTTCTCTTACATCCCATTCTTTCATCCTGGCTTTTCTTGTAGGCCTTTTGGCCACAATAATATAAGTATCCAGCACTTTCCTGGTATATTTTTCAGGCTTATAAGCTGAACCATTAAGTTTGCTCATTTTAGACTAAAGTACTGAATGACTGTCAAATTAAGCTGATTTATTTGTACTCACTTAATGTTGCATTAACTAGGAGTATAAGATAACTAATTGGTATGTGGGCAAGATTATGGGGTTTTAGATGTAGGATTATGACGTTTTATGGAGTAATCAGATGCTTTGGGATGTTACAAAGCTGTAAAAATATATTCAAAGATTCTTTGCTGTCTTCTGATCAAAGGAGCAGTAAGAAAAAATTAGGAATGACAGACTAGGAGGTGATTACTTGACATAGGGGGTTCCCTGTAGCTAAACACATATCTGAAAGAGGTCTCTCTACTTTTCAAGCTTTCTTCTATTGTTTCCAGGAGAAGAATAGGACTTGGCAGCATTCCTCTGGAAATCAATCATTTCAGGCTGGATCCGAAGCCACAGGAAATAGATAAAAATTTCTTTGACTGCAAAAGGAGATAATTCCCTGAGCATGGTGTGTCATCTTGGTGATAAAACATGTTTCTTTGCTGAGCTTTATTTAAATATTGCTGTAGTACTTGGGCTAGAAGCTCCAGAACTGTAATCATGAGCAAACAGACCTGTACTGCAGTGAGGCTCTCCTGCCTTGCTGTCAGTGCAGTCACACTTCCTGAAGCATAATTAATTTGGGTATTTGTTTCATAGGTTGTTGCTTCTCCATCTCCCTCGCTGCTTCTTTGTTTTTCCTTTGTTACACTTCTTTCATAATCAGTGGTTTTTCTTTCTGGTCTTTTATTATGTTTCCACAGATTTGCTTGGAGGCTCGTTGGAATTCTAAGAAACTCTGCCTTTGTGTGGGGAAGTGCTTTGTTAAAACACCTTTATTAAATAAAATCACTGCAAACTTTTGCCACAGCATAATCCCCTGCCTTTCCTTGAGGGTCCTGTAATGTGCAATAACCCTTGTGCATTTCAGAAAGCAGTGCCGGTATATTTTAAGTGAGATGAAATGCAGTCATTTCCACTTTGAAGCTGCACAGCTACAGCTCAACAGCTAAAATTAGCCCAGACACAAAGTTTAAAGAGTTATTCCATTTCTGCTAATTTTAAATATATGTATTCTCTCCACCAGAATCTGAAACACCCCGATAAATTGTGATTTCCACTGCTTTGAACCATTTTACTTCAGTTCAACCAGTTCTGCTGACAGCCCCATAAAGCTGTACTGGAAGTTGTTGCTGGTGGCTCTTGGGGTATTTCAGCACAGAATGCAGTATTTCTGAGAGTGTGCACCCCATATATACCAAGTAGTATGTTGGTAAGAATTCATACTGAATTGGCATAGCAAGGATAAGAACGTGCTTATCAGAATATTACATGACTAATCCAATTCATGATGAGGCCTTCCTTAGTTTAAAAGTAGAAGTGTTCAGATAACCCATATAATTTCAGTTAAATTCAGAAACAGAAAATGGATAGCATATTTAGCATAAGGGAAAATTCTTTATTTATTTTAACTTGTATCTGATAGTGAAAACCATATTTTTCCCATGATTGGAACTACAAAGACCTTAAATACATGTTTTCTTCTCTGATATTTCCAATCTAAGATAGATTTGCAGAAGAAGCTGATGCTTCTCAGCTGATAAAGTTATCAGTTCTCATGTAATAATATATTTAATTCCAAGAAAGTCAGACATTACATCTCATCTCTGTCCCAAGACAGATAAAGCTGTTTGTGTCCAATGAGAATTCTTGGTGTATGAAGGTATTGACATCTGTTATCTTGTGAAAATTAGGTTTAGACAGAGCAGATCTTTCCTGCGAAAGTGAGATGTCCAAATTCCCAATATAGCCTAACCTTTATCATGACCTGAAAGTTACTATTTTCAGCTGAGTCTGAGGTGGAAATTACAGTCACAGAAATGGACTGATGCCTCCACAGCACAGAAATTATTTGCATGCTTCAGTGTGGATTACCAACCCTGGGAGGGCCAGGGAGAAGCTATATACAGGAATATATACAAGCTGTATATAAGAATTTGGCAAAACTGCCATTTAAGACAACTTACCCAAGCCATATTAAGATCTTGTTGCTATCCAGACAACAAGCAACTGTTTACTGAGGAGATTTCCCATGTCAGCATTGCTGTTTGCAAAAGATCCCAGTAAATGAGGGTTTTAAGCAAGCACTCTGTGTCTGTACAACCCTAGGGAAAAATTCTATCATGATATGAGGTTATATGAAAATTTGAGGGCTTCTCTCAAGAGAAATGATCAGAGGGCTGGAGCATCTCTGCTATGGAGACAGGCTGAGAGTTGGGGTTGGTCAGCATGGAGAAGACTGAGAGTCCAAGGAGACCTTATGGTGGCTTTCCCATATTTAAAGAGGGCATGTAAGAAAGATGGGAATAGACTTTTTAGCAGAGTCTGTAAGGCAAGGCCTCTGATAAGGCAAGGGGTAATGGTTTTAAACTAACAAATGATAGATGCAGACTGGATTTAAGGAAGAAATATTTTATGATGAGGGTGGTGAGGCACAGGAACAGGTTGCCCTGCCAAGGTGGTGGATGCCTCATCCATGGAAACATTCACGGTCAGATCAGACAGGGCTTTGAGCAAGCTGATCTAGTGGAAGATGTCTCTGCTCACTGCAGGGAGGTTGGACTAGATGACCTTGAAAGGTCCCTTCCACCCGAAACTATTTGGTGATTCTGTGCTGAATTCCTAAGCATTCATCACTGACACTTGTCTGTAGTTCATCTTCTCTTAAATTTTGAGATGGGTGAGGTTCAAGCCTTGGCATAGCACAAGGTTTTATATTAAAAAGAGATAAGCTGTGGTAGCTCACACTCCTGCTAACAAATAATCTTTTCAGTGCCATGCCACCAGCTTGTAAAGGGTAGCGAAGAAAAGGCGCTCAGGAACACACCACTGACTTACATGGAACCAGAGTTACAGAAGGTCTGAAGGCTGGAAGAGACCTCTACAGGTCCTCTGGTCCAAGTCCCCTGTTCAAGCAGGGATACTGGATCCCATTGCCTTGGGCTATGTCCAAGGATGGAGACTCCTCAGCCTCTCTGGGCAGCCTGCTCCAGGGCTCAGTCACCCACACAAAACAAAAGTGTTTCCTGATGGTCAGATAGACCTTGCCCTGATTTACTTTGTGCCCCTTTCTTCTGTCACCAGTGAAAAAGGCCTGACTCCACCTTTTTGCATCCTCCCTTCAGGTATTTATGTCCACTGATGAGATTCCCCCTGACTCTTCTCCAGGCTAAACAGCCCCAGTTCTCTCAGCCCTCCCTCACACGAAAGATGCCCCAGTCCATTCATTATGGGTGGTGTGATCCTCTTCAGTAATTCCATATTCCTCCTCCACTGGGGAGCCCAGAAATGAAAATAATACTTAGGTGTGACCTGGGTTCTGCCCAGAGAACTGCTGGATCTTCTAGGGACAAGGCTCAGGATTATCAGGGAACTCCTGGGCAGGAATGCCCCAAAGGGCAGCCAAGAGAGGTCCCAGTCTTTGTATTGAACTTAGGGGAACTCTTCTTTCAGGATAAAAGCAACTTTTAACTACTTAACTAATTTTGGAAGGAGGACATTATCTATCAGTGTGTTTTCCTGGAATCCTTCTTGGCAGATAGGAACTTTTTGTCTAATACATTTATTCCTGTTTTCTGGGAGAGGATGGTGGCAGTACAAAACTGTTCCAGTGAAGGACCTTAAACAGGATCAAGGCAAGAACAGTAGCACTGTCAGGAGCAGACTCGTGGGTAGGAAGAGACAGATGATCCAGGAGCAGGTTTACAGGCACAGAAATTTATTGCCCACTGTGCTTCATCCAAGGTTTAAAAGCAGCTCATCTGCTTCTCTACTAGCAGACATTAAACATATGATGTTTACTCATCAGTTTTCTGTGTTAATACTCAAGTTTTCTTGCTGCAGCCACTGAGTAGTTTCACCACAAGTTCTGCTGCTTCTCCAGCACTTCTGGGTGTCAGGTGAAGCTCATGACTTTGTTTTTCACATGACTGCTGACAGAGTCACAGAGGGTATTCTGAAGGATTGTTCCCTAAATATGACCAGAAGGGCTGATATGTCTTTTTAATGATGTTTTCCAAAAAATGGTCCTCTTCATACTGCTGCACCTAATTATATATTTTTTCATATGGTTTTGTTTTTTCCTCAGAGAACCAAATTTTTTGCCTGTTCTCAGTTTGAAGGCCTTGACTGTAGTATATTAGTGTATATTTCTGAAACATTTTATATGCTGCGTTAAAAAAGTGGTTTAAAAGTGGCTGCTATTACACCTTAAAAGAAAACATCTCAGTAATGTCTATGTTCATTCCTGTGCTGGCTGTGAGCAGACAGTCAAACCTTAGGGATGTGAATTACTCACAATATTAGACCAAACAAAGGCTTGAACTACCAAAGTCCAAATGTAAAAATTTCAGTAAAAAAGTGAAAAAAAGGTATATAAACTCTACCCAGTTGTCTTCTCAGGCAGCAGTCTCATGGGCATTGCAGGCAAGTTTTAAATCTAATAAGGCAGCTGCCTAAAAACCATGTAGGAGAGGATCATTTTGTTGAAAAACCACAGCAGTTAAGGAACCTTAAGTGTTGTGACTCAGCAATCATTAGATTCAACAATAAATCTTGTTGATCACCACAGCCAAAGTAAGATCACAAAGTATTTTCCTATTTGGTCTTCCAAAAGTCAGCAGCTCAGGGACTTCCAGAAGTGCTTTAATTTCTGTTTAATAGTTACTGACTTAAGGCCACACCACAAGTGTGTCCTTTTTTGGTAGGTGCTGTATAGAGCATTCTCCTGGAAAATCTTTCTTGAGGCTTAAAACTCTCAGTTGCACTTTTTGAGCAAGGAAACCTTCAGAGTCACAGATGCTCAATGGCTTGGAGAGCCAGGGCACTTTTATTTGAATTCCAGCCTTGTGTTGAGCATCCTTGCCTGAAATTTTGGATGTAAACCTTAATGTCAGTGGGTAAAGACAAATAAATCTGCCAGGTTTAATGATCTGCAGCAATACAACCCCACTGAGGGAAATACTCTGACCTCCTCCTCCTAATCTCCAGTACCTGGTAAAGTAAAAAGGTGGAATTTCTTTCGTAAAGTGCCCGAAGCTTAAAATCATGGGAAGCCTGTCACCCATGATTAAATAGCAATGTAAATCTGCTTCAGCAGTAATAGGAAAGTGTGTGTAGGTAACAAGGTTGCATTACACCTCATTTTTCTCATACTGGCCATAAACACAGAGCTTGCTTTCTGATGCATCACTCTTGTCATGCCAGCTGCTTCTGAAAAAAATCCGTTGTGGTTCATGTTTATTTCATTAAGCTATTGTTAAATGGTCCATTCTGTTATGCCCCCCACATTTTTCCCAAGTTGGTTTTTCCTTAAATTGTACCCGCCCTTAAAGCTGTCCCTCAAGCTATGCCCCTCCCTTTGTTCTAGTCCCTTCCCTGCCTGTCAAGGCGACCCTGCCCCTTTTTCCTGAACGTCCCCGGGCATTTACCCCCTGGGCCAATCCCTGATTGAAACACCCACTTGGAAATCCCCTAATCCAGGATGCCCCATTGGCCCACGTGACCTTTCCCCTCTCCTCCCCATATCCTGATCGGTCCCACAATGTTGATGTAATCCCCTTGCTCCACCCTTGAAATCCCTCTATTGGTTGATTTTTTTTATCCACCCCCTGGTTTGCAGCTCTATATAGACCCTTGCACTGAGGCAGTGGGAGCTGTCTGTGCTGCTTTATCTTTTTATTGGGAATAGATTTTCCTTGTGGAACCTCAGGACAAAGAGGTTCCTCCTTCACCTGGTCCTTGCTGTAACAGCATGCGCTGTAGAGCGGGCAGGTCTTCAGGTTCAGCTGTGGGAAAACCCTAGTCCCCAGCTGTTCCCCAGTCCTGTTGTGGCTCCCTGAGTGTACAGAGCTAGCTCAGATTATGGTGGGCTTTGGCAAAAACCTAAATTTTTTTTTTTTTTTTAATGAGCAGTAACAGGAATCGTGTTGGTTATATGGAGTTACTCCTTTTTTCCAGTGCTTTTACTTGAAACGTTTATTTTTTAAGTATTTTTTATTTTTCTGTTTTTATTGGAAATCCATTTTCATTCCTTCCCACCAGTGCACATACTGTAATATAAAAAAATGCAGTGATGGGAACTTTTTTGGTTTGAAATAAAGTTTTTAAGAAACTAATGCAAAGGAAGGGCAAAAAGGGAATGTGTAACCTTTTTAGGATAGTGTTATCACCCTTGAATTATTGCTAAGCAGTGCAATCTGAGACAGCACAAAGGTAGAAGTGACTGAGTAAAAGTCAGTGCGTTTTCTGTGCTTGTTTTTTTGTTAGTAGAACACCTAGCCTTGGAGTTGTGATTTCACATCAAGAGGGTCTGACTAAGTTTCTGAAAGGCTTTTCAGTATTCTGAATCGTTTCCCCTGTAATGCACCAAGTCCCCAGCCAATCCTGGGCACAAATCTGATGAAGATTCAAGAATCGGTTGATGAGCGTTCAGAGGAATAAGCTATTCACCAATCCTGTAACCACTTAACAGGATTCACCCTAAATGCACTAGTGTTTGCTTTACCACATGTGTAAGGGAGCAGGAAAACCAACAGTCAAATGGGTACCTAAGGAAGGATGTTTTACACTTCATGGTTTTTATATGTAAATTACTTTATAAAGGCCAGGCTGAGTTTATTTATTTTGCATGTGAGCCTTTAGAACCCACCTGACCCCACAAGATCTCCCAAAATATGGGGTCTGTTGAAGAGCAAAGAGAAGCCACTCTTGTGTGTAACTTCCTCTGAACATATTGTCCAGTTTTTATCTGCTCGCATTAGATTTTAGATCAAATAACAAACAAACTCTGAGGTTTCCATACATCTTGATTCCAATTCAGATTGGCAACTGTTCTTAAAAGCGGAATCCCCAAGGAAAACCTAGCACCACAGACATCTAAAGTGGGAACTGCCTGGAGAACGGACAATAGATAATGGCAGGTTGGGTCATTACAGAAGCAGATGTGACTTTGACGTTGTTCTGACTCACTTGGTGTCTCGATGCCAGCTGTCTTTGGAAGCCCAGAGGCCAAAACTTGCTTCATTACTATAGAGGGAATTTCAGGTAGTTATTTAGCAGGTGCTGTGTTGGCCTGGTAACCACTGAACTACTAAATTAAGAATCAGTAGGAAATTGAGTTATTCAGATGTATAATGATTACAAGTATCACTTTTTTCACCTGTCAGTTGCAATCTGTTCCGCTGGCAAAACCGAAGTTCGCTGGCAGAAGAGTGCAACCCTTGCTGTATTGTTAGATGACATTGCAGGAATATTTTGGAAAGGGCACCAAATAGAGGAGTCTGCCCCTTGTTTGTTGTTCATGCCACCCCAGAATGTGTATTAGTAGCAGTATACTGATTCCAGTTCTCAAGAACAGGTTGATGCTGTGCTGTTTCAGCTCCCTGTTAACACTTTGAGGCTCTGGTTACTTGCTGCATAACAATTTTGATGATGGGAACTGATGAGTGCTCAGCTTGTCAAGACTGTTTAGATCAACACTCCGTATTTACTGAGATATTTATGTAGCTGTTCTTCATCAATGAAACACAAAGGGCGAATTCTGCCCCACTTTGATTTCTGGATGCTGCATGGAGAAAATGAGAGCTGTATGTAAAGTATGCAGAGTAGCATGGTGTTATCAGCAGTGTTCTATGCAATTTCTCTTTCCATTGAGGTTTACTCCATTTGTGATAATTTTTGTTGCATTATATCAAAGTTCAGGCACGCGCAGGCATCATAAAAGGGACCAGTAAAGCAGTGGGTGTTGTGTGTCACATGTTAGCTCACGGGCTTCTGCTGCTGGGCTGTTCCCTGGTGTGCACCCAGTAGCAGTGGGTGCAGGTGGCACAAGTACAAGCCAAATGGCATTCACTTGCGGTGACAGGAGGCTCGACAAGGTTCAGCATTTGTGCTGGCAGCAGATAACACCATGTTGTGTGAGAGTGTTAGTCTGCTGGAGGGTAGGAAGGGATCTGGACAGGCTGGATCCATGGGCCCAGGCCAGTGCTCTGAGGGGCAGCAAGGCCAAGGGCCCAGTCCTGGCTTGGGTCACAGCAACCCCCTGCAGCTCCAGGCTGGGGCAGAGGGGCTGGAAAGCTGGGAAAGGCCCTGGGGGTGCTGGGGACAGCAGGACCAGGGCAGTGACTGTCCCCCTGTGCTGGACACAGGTGTGGCTCTAGTCCTGTGTCCAGTTCTGAGAACCTCAGGACAAGAAAGACATGGAGGGGCTGGAGCATGTCCAGAGAGGGAAGGGGCTGGAGCACCAGGAGAAGGCTGAGGGAGCTGGGGGGGCTTTTGTCTTTTCCTGGAGAAAAGGAGGCCCAGCAGGGAGCTTCTGGCTTTGCACAACTCCCTGATAGGAGGGGACAGCCGGGGGGACCTGATTCCAGGCTCTGCTCCCAGGGAGCAAGGGACAGGACAAGAGGTAAACGGCCTCAAGCTGTGCCAGGGGAGGTTTAGCTTGAATATTAGGGACAATTTCTTCAGCAAAAAGGTTGTTAAGCCATGGAGCAGGCTGACCAGGGCAGTGCTTGAGTCATCATCCCTGGAGGGATTTGAAAGATGTGTAGATGTTCTGCCTCAGGACGGGGTTTAGTGGTGGACTTGACAGTGAAGGGAGAACAGTTGGACTTGATGATCTTTAAAAGCCTTTTCCAACATAAATGATTCTATGATTCTAACAGAAAGCACATCTCTGTTTTTACAAAGACTGGCTCTTTTTCCATTGGGCCATTTTTGGGATTTAGTGCTTCTAGTGACATGTGTTTTCTTCTTTCAGGAAGGGAAAATTGGATTAAAATCAAACTTAGGTTAAAGTAAACAGTCTGAACAACAAACTGAATTGCTCTAACACACAGTGTGAATGTTCTGCTGTAGTTCTGACAATAACTTGTTGGAAAATGAAGGAAGGAATTTGAATTGGTTCACATAGCAGATACCTAACTCTGAAAAGGGTCTCAGGTACTCTTGTGCAATTAGACAATTAAACTCTTAGACAATTAAAATTCTAGTAATGAGCTTAATGCAGATGGCTCTGTGCATATAAACAGAGGAATTTTTTGTGTATACACAGATGAATGTATACATGTGAGGCAGGGACTTGTGCTTTCTTCTTCAAAATTTGCAGATGGGGGAAAACAATTCTGCAACTTTAGTCAAAATTACCCTGTGGAAATTATTTTCCAGAGTAAACAGTATCTACATGAGCTTCTGCACAATAGTCAATAACCTTTTGCCAAAGGACAGGGAAAGCAGTGAGACAATGGAAGGTTTCTGTGGCTCTACCTAGGTTCAGTCCACAGCCTGCACTACCTCTTTGCCCATTAAAATCTTTCTTTTCACTTCCTGAAGTCTGATAGTGTTGGGTGTTCTCACGAGTTTGTGCAAGTTGCAGGCAGTTTGTCAGTGAGAAAATGCTGCTGTTTCTACCCACTCAGAACCCAAGCAAAGCACAATACCTCTTTTACAAAAGTGTGGTTTTTGGGGTTTTTTTTTGGGGGGGGGGGTGTTGTTGGGGTGGGGGGGGTGGCATTGGGGTTGGGGGGGAGGGGGGGGTTTTTGTTTTTTGGGGTATTTTTTTTGGTGTTGTTGTGGGTGTTTTTGGTATTGGGGGAGTGGGTGGGGGGGCGTGGGGGGGTGGGGGGGGGTTGTTTTTTTTGTGGTGTTTGGTGGTGGGTTTTTGTTGTTGGGGGGGGTTGTTTTGGGGGTGTGTTGCCCTCCTGTTTTTTCTTTCGGGTTGCTTGTGTTTTGGTTTTTTTTTGTTTTTTTTGTTTTGGTTGTGTTCTTTTTTGGTGTGGTCTTTCTTGTGTTTGTGTGAAGGCAGGGGTGTGTTGAGAGGGAGGGAGGCGCCCCTCCCAAGAGGAAGGATGAACCTTTCCCCCCCCCTCCGAATTGCTACAATTTTAAATTAAGGGGCTCTCAGGCAAAGATATGGGAGCAGGCAATAACAGTTCTTTAATAGGGAAGAAATAAAAAGAATAAAATAAACATACAGTCCACTGGAACAACACTGACAGAGTCAGAACCCAACCTGACACCCTGTTGGTCAGGGTGCTAGTGGCAGTCCGATTGAAAATGTGGCTGCAGTCCTCTGAAGTATCAGGTGTGGTTCTGTTGGAGCAAGGGGGTTCTGTAGAGAAGGATGTAGTCTTCCTCTGAAGATCCAGGAGGAAAAGGTAGCTGCTGTTCCTCTGGGGAATCTCGTGGAGAAAAATAAACTGAAACTGCAATTTCAGAATCTTTGAGTATATGGGGTAGCAGTGCTTGGCTCCTCCCTCTGGGCGGAGCGTCTCACAATGGGATGTTATAGTTCTTATCAGTCATGCACCGATATTCAATAGTCTGTTATCAGCGGAGGTCCCCTCCCGAGGAAGGTGTGAATGTGGTCATTCAAAGAGAGAGATAAGGCAAACTGCTCACTTGACAAGGTAATCAGCCATACAGATGGTAATGGAAAACATCTTGCATGCAATCTTCAACATTATCCACCCCTTTTCCTATTTCCATCTGTATCACAAAAAAAACAAACAAACAAAACCCAAACCTTACACACAGTCCTCACTTAAGACTAGGTTTCCCTGTGGTACACAACGGCTTTCTCCATCTTTCTGCATTACCCACCAAGTGCAACCAGGTCCTTGAGCAAAAACAATTCCACGGATGGGTTTATCTTTGCCTGAGGTGGGAGTAATCCAAACAGTCTTTCCTAAAATACCTTTCATGTGTACAACAGGGACTTTATCTCCATCCACTGTGTGCAGTGGTTCAGACTGGGCAGGACCAGCTCGATTTATGGACCCTCTGGTGTTGACCATCCAGGTGGCTTTTGCTAGGTTCATTTCCCAATTTCTAAAAGTCCCCCCCCCCAGTGCTTTCAGGGTAGTTTTAAGTAGTCCATTGCACCGTTCAACTTTCCGGCAGCTGGTGCATGATAGGGGATATGATATATCCATTCAATGCCATGTTCCCTGGCCCAGGTGTTGATAAGGCCATTCTTGAAATGAGTCCCATTATCTGACTCAATTCTCTCAGGGGTGCCATGTCTCCACAGGATTTGCTTTTCCAGGCCCAGGATGGTGTTCCTGGCAGTGGCATGAGGCACAGGGTGGGTCTCCAACCATCCAGTGGTGGCTTCCACCATGGTCAGCACGTAGCGCTTGCCTTGGCGTGTCTGGGGCAGTGTGATGTAGTCAATCTGCCAGGCCTCCCCATACTTGTACTTGGACCACCGCCCACCATACCAGAGGGGCTTCACTCGCTTGGCCTGTTTGATGGCAGCGCATGTCTCACAGTCATGGATAACCTGAGAAATGCTGTCCATGGTTAGATCCACCCCTCGGTCTCGTGCCCACTTATAGGTGGCATCTCTACCCTGATGACCTGAGGCATCATGGGCCCATCGAGCTAAGAACAACTCCCCTATGTTGCCAATCTAAGTCTATCTTTGACACCTCTATTTTTGCTGCCAGATCTACCTGCTCATTGTTTTGGGTGTTCCTCATTAGCCCGACTCTTGGGGACATGGGCATCAACATGACGGACTTTCACAGGTAGCTTCTCTAACCGGCGGCAATGTCTTTCCATTCATCAGCAGCCCAGATCGGTTTTCCCCTACGCTGCCAGTTGGCCTTTTTCCACCTCTCTAGCCATCCCCACAGAGCATTGGCTACCATCCATGAATCAGTGTAAAGGTAGAGCTTTGGCCACTTCTCTCTCTCAGCAATGTCCAGGGCCAGCTGAACAGCTTTGAGTTCAGCAAGTTGGCTTGACCCACCTTCTCCATCGGTAGCTTGTGCAACTTGTCGTGTGGGGCTCCATACAGCTGCTTTCCACTTCGGTTCATCCCTACGATGCGACAGGAACCATCAGTGAAAAGAGCGTGGCGCATTTCCTCTGGGGGCAGCTGGTTATATGGAGGAGCTTCTTCAGCCCGTGTCACTGGTTCTTGTTCCTCTTCATCAGTCAGACCAAAGTTCTCACCTTCCGGCCAGTTTGTAATTATTTCCAGAATCCCAGGGCGATTCGGGTTTCCAATCTGGGCGCTGTGTGATAAGAGCAATCCACTTGCTCCATGTAGTGTCAGTGGCATGGTGGGTGGTGGGAACCTTTCCTTTAAACATCCACCCCAGTACCGGTAGTCGGGGTGCCAGGAGGAGTTGTGCTTCCGTGCCAATCACCTCTGAGGCAGCCTGGACTCCTTCATAGGCAGCCAAGATTTCCTTCTCTGTGGGAGTGTAGTTGGCTTCAGACCCTCTGTAACTCGGCTCCAAAATCCCAGGGGTGCGGCCTCGAGTCTCCCCAGGCGCCTTCTGCCAAAGGCTCCAGGACAAGCCATGGTTCCCGGCTGCAGAGTAGAGCACGTTCTTCACCTCTGGTCCTGTCCTGACTGGGCCAAGGGCAACCGCATGAGCGATTTCCTGCTTGATCTGGGCAAAGGCTTGTTGCTGCTCTGGGCCCCAGTGGAACTCGTTCTTCTTCTTGCGGGTGACCAGGTAGAGAGGGCTCACAATCTGACTGTATTCGGGAATGTGCATCCTCCAAAAGCCTATGGCACCCAGAAAAGCTTGCGTTTCCTTCTTGCTAGTTGGTGGAGACATCGGCGGTGATTTTGTTGATGACTTCAGTGGGAATCTGGCGCCTTCCGTCTTGCCACTTAACTCCCAGGAACTGGATCTCTCGGGCAGGTCCCTTGACTTTGCTCTTCTTGATAGCGAAAGCGGCTTCTAGCAGAATCCTGATGATCCTCTCTCCTTTCTCAAATACTTCCATTGCCGTGTTTCCCCACACAATGATGTCATCGATGTACTGCAAGTGCTCTGGAGCCTCACCCTTTTCCAGTGCAGTCTGGATCAGTCCATGGCAGATGGTGGGACTGTGCTTCCACCCCTGGGGCAGTCGGTTCCAGGTGTACTGCACGCCCCTCAGGTGAAAGCAAACTGAGGCCTGCATTCTGCTGCCAAAGGAATGGAGAAAATGCGTTAGCAATGTCTATAGTGGCATACCACTTTGCTGCCTTGGACTCCAGCTCGTACTGGAGCTCCAGCATGTCCGCACAGCAGCGCTCAGCGGTGGAGTCACTTCATTCAAGCCCCGGTAGTCCACAGTCAATCTCCATTCTTTGTCAGACTTGCGCACAGGCCAGATGGGACTGTTGAAGGGTGAGTGAGTCTTGCTGACCACCCCTTGGCTCTCCAGCTCACGGATCATTTTGTGGATGGGGATCACAGCATCTCGATTAGTCCGATACTGCGGGCGATTGCACTGTTGAGGTGGCAATTGGCACTCGTTGCTCTTCCACTTTCAGGAGACCTACTGCGGATGGACTTTCTGATAGTCCAGGCAAAGTGTTCAACTGCTTGATGTTTTCTGCCTCCACAGCAGCTATGCCAAAAGCCCATCTGAGTCCCTTTGGGTCTTTGTAATAGCCGTTCGGAGGAAATCTATGCCCAGAATACACGGGGCCTCTGGGCCAGTCACAATAGGATGTTTTTTCCACTCTTTTCCCAGTCAGGCTCACCTCGGCTTCTAACAGGGTCAATTGCTGTGATCCCCCGTCACCCCGGCAATGGAAATGGGTTCTGCCCCACATGTCCCGATGGTATTAGGGTACACTGCGCACCAGTATCAACTAAGGCATTGTACTTTCGTGGTTCTGATGAGCCAGGCCATCGGATCCACACCGTCCAGAAAATCCGGTTTTCCCGTACCTCTCCCTGGCTAGAGGCAGGGCCCCTCTAACCCTGGGTATACATGGTAGAGGTACCTTCCAGGGGATCTGACAGATCATACTCAGCAGCTCCGGTCATGGGAGGTTGAGGCTACCTTCACTTTACTGGAGTTCCCTCGATTAGTGTTTCCCTCCTTGAGTTGGCCTTTTCGTGCTGCCAGGACAGAAGTGGGTTTTCTATCCCACCTTCCCATGTCTTCCCCATGATCACGCAGGAAAAACCACAGGTCAGCTCGTGGGGGGTGTACCCTCTCTCTGTAGTTGGGGAACGTTGGACTCTGACTCTGGGGCCTGTGACTCGCACTGGTGCCATATGGGAACTGTTCCTCCTCACCTCCTCCCTCACTCTCCCTCATCTCCTCTCTGAGTTCTTGGACTACGGCAGAGACATGAGCCTGCATCGGGCCATTAATCATACTTTCATAATTCCTAAGCTTGTTGGCCACAGAACCCACTGTCTCTCGGTTGGTGTCAGCATTAATTGTTGCAATAAAGGTGGTGTATTGGGATGGCCCTAGATTTGCCAGGCTCCACAACATTTGCCCTGTGCACCTGACTTTGTCGGGGTCATTATCATGCTGTCCATCCCTCCCAAAAAGTACCTCCAACACTGCCACTTCTCTCAGCTGTTGGATCCCTTCCTCAAGAGTCTTCCAGCGCATTCTATGGTGGTGCTCCTGCATTCTTTCCCTGTGAACAAACCTCTCTCTGACACTTATTAAAAGCCGCTCCCAGAGGGAAAGGGACCCTGGCTCCCTTACAAAAATCTGATTGATACCTGAGTCCTGGGTCAAGGGTCCCAAATTCCTTGCCTCACCACCATCCAGCTGGACACCTGTACCCATAAGATCCCAGACCCGAAGTAGCCAGGTTGTATAAGCCTCACGTCCCGTCGTACAATGTCTTTGTGCAGATTACGGAGACTTTTAAATGCGTCAGGGACTTCGGTGATGATCGCAACCTCTGGTTCCCCTGTGGCTTGTGAGGGCCCTCCCTATCTGGGTGCTCTGCTTTCATCTTAGATCTCCTTGTTTCTACAGGGGCAACTGCTGCTGGCTGTGATTGCCTTTGCAATTCAGCTGGAGCCTGGACAGTTGTAACATCTGTGGGTTCTGCTGCTGCTGCACTGTTAGACTCTCCCTCTTCAGGGTGGGGGAAGGCCTCTCACCAGCTGGGGGAAGTGTATTCCTTCAGCATCTGGCCTATCTCCTTCACCAAACCCCCACCCAATCTGGGTAGTTCACATCTGGAGTGGGTTGTGGGGCAGGGTCAGGCTCTGGGGCAGCAGCATCCCTAGCTGGGGTGGACTGTGGGGCAGGGGCAGGCTCTGGGGCAGCAGCATCCCTAGACTCTGGAGGCGTATTAGGTTCTGGGGTAGGTGTCATGGTAGTTATCCAGGTTAATCTCCCCTTCTCTCTGAATGCTAAATAGAGCAGGCCTATCAGCAACACCAGCCACTGTATGATATCATTAATATTTAAAGTGGATCTGAACCCTTCAAAAACTGGTGGGGTGGACCCAAAGAAATGGCTAAAGGGTTGGGAGAAGATTTCGCCTGGGGTCATTTCCTTACAGCAGGTTCCATTATTAAAGTAACCCCAAAACACACACTTAATGTGTGATAGCTGTGAATCCATGTGCCTGCTTTCCAGAGGAAGTTAAAAATCCATGAATTCCTCACCTTATCACCCATCACAACCGGATAACAGACACAGTGCCTTGGTTATAGGACCCATGTTTAGATAAGGGCCTATATGTACAGTACGTGCCCCCACAAGTTCCACATGGGTTTATTTCTTCCACCACCAAGTTGTTATCAATGTTATTCCTTTTTGTTGTCCCTCACCCCGCGTTGGCCAAATTGTTTGGTGGAACAGGGTGCTGAAGAGTCCTGAAGAGATGTAAACTACCCCTCCAATTGTACATTTTTATTAAGTCAAAAGATTGAAATATTTTTATAATTAAAATATAATAAAAAATCAAACCGTTATAGTCTTAATGTGTGCACTGTTGTGTGGTTTGTTAAGGGGTTTGTAGAGAAGATGTTTTCTCTGAGAGGTAGCTGCTGTTTCTGGGGTGGAGAAAAATAAATAACGCAATTTCAGAATTTGAGTATATGGGTAGCGTGCTTGTCCTCTTGCGTCTCACATGGTGTTATATTTTATCACATCACCATATTATATTATCTCTCGAGAAGTGTGAATCTCGGTCATAAAGAGAGATAAGGTAAGTATCAGAAATTTAATAAATGGAAACATCAGATATATTTTGAAAGGTGAAGATGTCTTCTTTGTAATTTGCTTTTTCTTACAGGAAGACTCATATTTAGATGAGATCTACCAAGAAATAAAGGAGTCTACTGGTCAAAAAAATACTATTGGTAATCTGACTTATACATGTAGATATAAAATATGATGTTTAATCAACATGGATTTTAATTTTAACCCTTAACATGTGGCCTAAGAAAAAGGTGAAGAAAACCTCAGGTCATTCAGGGTCCTGGCTTACTCTGAATTTGTTTCGAATTAGTGCTTTTATTTCCACTGAAACTTGTCATACAACCTTGTTAAAAAAGGTCTTTGTTCCTTTTCAGCTTTGGAATCAGTGTTTGACTGGGATAGAGCAACAAACGTCCCAGTCAAAATGGAAGTGGGTTTTGGTTTTTCTGTTTAAAAGGAAGGAATGAGGACATTGAGATGGGTTTTATAAGTACAAAGAAAATGCAACTCACCTCAGCTGAGCAGAGTGGTAAGAGGAAGGCTTTAATGACAATCTTAATGACAAGAAATTGTTTCTGTTTGAGGCCATTCTACTTGCATACACTGAGTGCCAAGATGAGCCAAGAAGGTAAAATTTTGTTTATTTGCTATTTAACTAGAAAGGAACAATTTCTTCAGTGCTCTCCACTGTAGCAAAAACCTATTATATCAGAAATAGTAAGAGAGGTGCAGACTTGAGTCCATCTTGGTGTTGTTACTCACAGCACTTCCTACTCTAAATCTATTTGCTGCTATGCTGCAGTTAGATCCAGAAGTTATTTTGCAGCCCCATATTATACTGACACTGTGTTGCTGCGCTCACAGGGAGATGTTCTCCTGGCTGCTCACTGCCTGATACCGACGCAGTCTTGAGAGGGGCCACCCCCAGATCAGTCCGGAGACTCTCTCAGGTGGCCATGCCTACAAGGGGCTTGCAGCTCCTTGCAGGTCCTTGCAGCTGTCAGCTGTGGTGTGGGTAGCACAGCAGCAGCACAGTATGAAGAACCAAGGCAAAGGGATAGGGAGTGATCGCTTGTTTGAGTTCCAAGGAAGTTTATTTCCCCAGGGGAGTCAGGGACAAGTGACAATAATGGAGGACAAAAGAACTGCTTTTAAAGGAGGGAGGGAATAAGGGGAAGACACAACTTTTCACCAATAGGAAGGCATTAGAGCAGGAGTGCAGAGTAAGGGCTATTCAATAGAAGCCAGTGAGGGGAAGGAGCAAACCTTACAATCCAATCTTACTTCGAGGAAGGGATGAAGGACAGGGAACATTCCAGAGTAAAAAGGGTGTGCTGTCTTTGACAGACAAGCGTAAGACAAAGGAACAAGGGAGGTACAAGGAGACTGACAGGGGGATTGACATGCACTTGGCAGGAAAATCTTGGGGCAAGCAACTCATGACTGAACTGTCAGGGAAGCCAAATGGGTACACGGAACACACCATCACAAACTTAGAACAAGGAATATTTAAAACCTACTACAAAAGAACAAACTGTAAAAAAACAGGCTACCACATTATATATGAATAAAAATCAGTTTACTGTATATAAACTGACTCCTCAGGTGCCAAAAAGTAGCAAGAGAACAAAGCTTGATATTTTCAACAAAGATGATATTTTCCTGGTTTTGAATTTTCAATGATTACTTCATTATAAGACTGTTAAAATGTAGGTTGCTTTGTTTTGTTTTCCACACTTAAGGTGAGAGTTTTAAAACACCCAAAATTAGAAATAGAAATGGTAATGTAGGGCAGCCGCCCTACATTATCTGTATTTTGGGTCCATGTGACAGGTTATGTAATCTTAATTTCTTTATTAAAAAAAACCCAAAACTCTTTGTCAGGATCTTCCATTTTCATGGGACTTCCCACACTGGAAAGTAAAGTTGTGTAAAGTTTGAGGAACTCAAGCTTGGTGGAAGTCAAACTATAGGCAAGGAGAGTTGCAACTTCCTTATGCATAAAAAAAAATAAAATATACTGCCTATGAAATCTTCACCAACCAAACAACATTAATGGAAAATCTGCAGCAATGGAGATGCTGTCCAAAGTGAAGCCCAGCTTGCTCAGAAAAAAAAAAACGAGGCACGAAGTAAGTTCATGTTTTGACATTCCTGTGAAACAATTTTATGGACAAACTTTGTGTAGATTCTGGAGAGAAGGATGCATGTTATGTTTAGAAAGTTGCATTCTGCAAAAACTAGTTTTAAACATTAAAAGAAAGAATATGTGGAATATCCCAAACCACGTAAAAATAGAGAAACATTTCAGTTTTGGTAAACCACTCTCCTTTAAAAACTGTTGGAAGGGCAATAAATGAGTTGCAGTCATTCCCCTTGACACTCACTTTCAGCCTAATGAAGTTTGATACTTTTTTTCCCAAACTGTAGTAGACCAAAACTACAATTAATGTTCAACCAATGAGTGAATTGAATTCCACTTCTAATTACATCACCTTGGTAATGCAGAAGGATTCTGCACAAGACTGATTTTGCATTTTTTAATGGATTTTTCTATCGGAAAAATCACTCCTTATTAAAAAAATGTGTTGAGGAAAATTCTGTATGGCTGCCGTGGGCGTAATGAGCACTTAAGAGCAGCCAGGTTCACATTCAGCTCTGGCATAGCTTCAGTGTGTGACTTGGAAGAGTTGTTTGGCTTTTTTATCATTTGACTTCCTGAAAAGAAGAAATTCATGTGCTGGGGGCTCAGAAAGCAAATCAAGATATTTTTTCTTAAATGTGGCAGTGACTGACAGCCTATGCCATGCTACTGGGCTTGTTTTACAAAGAAGTAACAACATTTGCAGAGCAGGGTTTTTTTTCCTGGAAAATTAAAGCCTTTAAAGTTGTCCCTGTCTCTGCCATCTTTTGAAAATCTTGGTCCATACAGCTACTTCTCGTATTTGCAATCCACAATCTCTAAATGAACATTTTTGTCACTGCTTACTGGTTATGTAAAATTCACTGCTGGTACAAAGCTGTATGGTGCAAAAGTCACACAAATAATTTCACAGTTTTCTTTTGTTTGCTTGTAGAATATATTTGAAATAGAGTTTTAAAAAATTACAGTTGCTGTGCCGCAGCAGCGTGGATGGCGGGAATGCCATGACCTTCCCGAAGAAGCATCTTGACAAAGACATCCCAGGGGCACAGGCACAATCCCGGCCAGTTGAGTGATTTCAGCTCAGCAGCGATCTCAGCGACTGCTCTTGAGGTGATGCAGAGAAAAGGGACTAGAGCACTGTATAGCAATTCCAGAGTGGCGGCCTTTATAAAAACCAGCACCCTCTGTGAAGGGAGCCAGGGACAGCAACTCTCTCTCTCACGAGGGGAAAAGTGGGGCTTATATAGGGAAAGAGAGGGGTGGGGAGAAACTGGCAATGAATGGGATGCAAGTAACTTGGTGGGGTGACAGGGAGAGGACTGATGGATTACAGCGAATCAGCATATGACTGCAGAGGATTCTGGCTGGGAGAGTTTCTCACCTTGACTAAAAGGTGCCTTGTTCAGGGGTTGGCTCTCCAGGGGAGAGTGGCAACTGCTTTGCTGGCCAATTCCTTGGCCCCCACATTGCTGTAGTTTGCAGTAAAACTTGGTGAAAAAAAATCTTGAAATCCCAAACAAAACATCTCAAAGAATTGTGCCTGGGGTTTCTCATAGAAACAGGAATGTTGTGGGATGCTTTACTTAGAAAAAACCCCAGGTATCCAGAGTAAGAGGTGTGTTTAAAGGCAGGTGTTTCTTCCTCCAGTAATTATGCACTAATTATCAATTGGTTTCTTCTGTGATGCGAGTCCAGAAGATTTATTCTAAGTTAGCACAGTAACAATGAATCAGAAGTTGTCCATAACAAGTACTCAGAAAGATTGATCTTGAGGTGATTTTGGCTGTTAAGGAATTGAAAGGAGGAAATGGTGGCTGGTGTTGATGACCTTCACTTACACTCTAAAACACAAAGTAATTGCTGATGTCCATTGTCAGCAGAAACCTATGGATTTTAAGTCCATATAATTTTCCTGCCATTAGTGGAAACAGTTCCCTCAAACACATATTCTCTCTGTCCATAAGGAATAAGAGGGACTTAACCTCTAATAAATAATTGCAGCTGTTGTGCTCCAGTATTTACCTGAATTCACTAAAATGCAATAATCTTGGTCAGTCTTAAAGCTAAAAACCTTTACAAGTTTTCTTCACTTCAAAATAAAGTGGATTTGCTAGGCGTATAGCATTGAGTGTTCTAGGAATACAGAAAATTCTGGTACAGCCAAATTCCAGGTGTTCTTTTTGAGAAACCTATGAAATGAAATGAAATTAAATTAAAAAATTTACTTCAAGTTACACAACTTTAAAAGCTTGATATTATGCTGTGATTTTGTGTCAGCTGTGAGCACTAAGAGGACTCCTCCTCTCTGAGTCTGTGCCATCCTTGTGAGTTTTGAGTGAATTTTAACAGGAGGTGAAGAAGCAGGGTGGGATTGGAACAGCATCCCCTCTGAAGGTGGATGGCAACCCTCCAGCTGACTGCAGTAGGAATGGAAAGTTTACAGAGGTTTTGCATAAAGAACAGAGTGCAGGGATGCTGTAGAGGATTCCTTGGGATTCATGGGGATCTAAGAGCCATCACATTTTTTCTTGTCTGCCTCTATTTTTCTTTGTTCAGAGGTAAGATTACCTTTGTCTCTTTACATTAAATTGGGGTTTTGTTGAGCTTTCCCAGCTATACAGGATTGTATCTGTGATCATTTTAGGTGTGTGATACTGTAAATAGCCCAAGAGTTGGAAAGAATAAATGTTGCATTTCTGTACTGCTGCAGTTTCCTCAAGCAGTATCTGTGCAGGGAAAGAGACTCAATTACCAGTCAAGCACAGGCATTTAGGAGTTCTGTTTTCAAGGTCTGGATAAATAACTGGGGTTTTCAATGATTTGGCTGATAGGCAGTGAGTGTCTTTAGGCTTCACTCTGCTGCTATTGTACTTTACAAAGAAACTCAGTTACAAGGGGACTTCACCAACAGAGGATAGAGAATGAGTCTTGTTAATGTTACATGGGAAATACAATCCTGCCTGACATGTTTAATCTAAAGTTAATTTTCCAAATGAAAGAGGATCTATGATTTGATACTAACCAACTGAGATTTTAAATTAGATAAATAATTATAATTATGTGAAAATCTCCTTAAACATTTCCTGAACATATTCCAATACATATTATATAAATGCAGAAATTCTTCAGTCACTGAGACAAGTACTAATACAACACTTCACATACCAAAAAATATTACCCTAACCTACATGCTTTGAATGTGAACTTCATTTGTAACAATTGAGATTTCTGTTTACTGGAGCAGAGCTTGAGTTAGCATTTTGCCTGTTTTTAGAGCCAAGATTATTCACTGGAAGTATTTGGCCAAGTCTGCTAGTCTTTACTGCCACTTCGTGTAGTACTGCAAGCTGTTGTTGGGAAGAATGTATTGCAATAATTTTTCTTAAAGTACTGTTCAGCAGTTTCACAGAGCGTCTTTTATCTGACCATTCTATCATTTCTTATGGTAGAAAAATACTGAGTCCACAAACACAGCAGGAGAGGGTTTAAACGTAAGGAAATTTATCCAGGTGTAAGCAATGATGCCACAAAGAGCTGTAGAATGAGTCTGTGCCATGATGTCAGGGAAATGCTTCCTAACAGCTTTGTTCAGCTTCCCACCTTTGGGATAATAACCTGTGACCTTCAAAACATGGTGCTGACCACAGAGCAAGCTTCCCTGGGGTCATTCTGTGCTAGGGTGCCTTTCTAACTACAATAAAAATAATTTCTTCTGTGTGAGGCTTGCTGGTGCAGCCCTGCTCCACTCAAGGATCACGCTGCTTTCTGGAGCATAATGGGCTGCACCTGCTGAGGAGTGTGACAAAGAGCTTGAAATTATCACCTTCTCAGATCATCAGGGAAATGTTCACTCCTGGCTTTTCAGAGCTATGCTACTGGGAACCCTGCTTCTGAGAGGAAAAGAACTTAGAGGGATTTTTCTTCTTTTTTCAAATTGACATTTGTGAAGTAACACTTTTGTCTACAAACTTTTGTTGAGCTCAGCTTGAATGCTGAACCTTTCAGTGACATGAGGTTGCTTTCCATTGCGTAAAGATCTAAAACCTTGGTTTGGTGTGCCAACCTCAAGGCAAATTGATGCCATATAGGAATTGAGTCATAATGGTAAAAGCATTTAAGGTTTTGTCCAAATTTTAGCTGTGTCACATCTGTCTGAACCAGGGTTTTAGGAATAAGAATGAAAACGGGAGCAAGTAAAGCAGTGATTGCTGTATAGTACATTGCAAGTACAGTTCTGATTTCTGCCGTGCTTCATCAATCCTCTGAGAGAAGTGCCCTTTAAAATCCCACCTCTGTGAGATTCTTGCTTGATGCTGTACCTTCTTTTGGTTCATGTCAAGTGAAATGATACGGTGTTGGAATGTTGGGAGACACAAGACAGATTATGGACTTTGGACCTGGTTAACATAAAAGATTTGATAACAGGATGCCTTGGCAAAAGCAAATGGAACTTTGAAAATTAGACCTAGATTAAATCAAACGGCTTTACCAGAAAAAGAAGATCCCATTAAACTCTGCAAGCGAGAGATGTTGTTATATGCATAAGTCTGTGTATGTGATTTTAACCTAATCATTGTAGTTCACATTACTAGTCTCCATGAAATAGTATATAAGCGCTTGTATCCCACAATAGAATCAGATTCTGATCACCGAATCAGTCTTCCCCATCTCTCTCCATTGCTGACAGTACTGGGACCATTTTGTTTTATTTTGCCATGTACTACCTGTAAAATAGGGAGACTGAGTTAGGAATAGAACCAAGCCATCCTATTTTTAGTCTTATCACTGACAGTTCTTTTGCTAAAAACTTCATGTTGATAATTCAACTTAGACTAGAGAAATTAGTATTATCAGTGCAAGGTTTTCAAACTAAAGTCTGACACATTAATTACACTTGATAAATGGTCTGGTCTGAATGGAAAATCCTTAACAATGATATCCGGCAACCCAGGTACAAATAATGAGCACAGTCAGTTAAACTCTGGTTTTAAATGTGGGTTTCATGGTGTCTTCCTCAGCCTGGAGGCGTTTTTCTGAGCCTCAGTGCTGTCTAACAAGCTCAGATGTTCTTGAAGAAAACCCGTCTGATTCTGAAATTGGAGATACTCTCTTCCATTCTCTCCCTTATGAACTTATTCTCTTTTCTGCCTAATGGATAGTTTGTGATACTTTAATAGCTGCTTTTGTGCTTTCCTATCATCCCTAGATGATTGTGTAAGTCTGGTATTAGAAAGGCACAGGAACATACTGTGAGGGACAGTTTATAAATATATTAATAATGTTGAGAAAAGCAAAGAATATAATTGCACAGTGCCCATAGGAGACAGTCTATCAGTGATTATACACTCTTTTATTTTAAATAATATACAATTCTTCTGAGCAGACACTTCATTTTGAGGGTTTGGTGGGGGCTTTCTCCTGTTTTTCCCTTTTTATTTCTTCCTGAAGTCACGCTTACTGTCTTGGCCTTCTTGTTCAGAGAAATTAAAAAGCAAATTATTTTGCTTTCCTTTTATAGTTTGCTGTTCTTACAGTAGAAAAATAATGTTCTTAATACACTTATTGCTGTAAAATACAAAGTGCTTATAGGACACGTGTATCCTCTGCCAGTTAGGTGGGATAATGTGCAATTGACCTTCCCTGGATTTTTCAATCGGAACTGAACACTGGAAATACTAATGTTATTCTTTCATTTTTACTGCTTGTGGCTGCACTGTATATTTTTTCCTGGTTATGGCACAAATTTAACAATGCTTTTACTGCAAATTTTTTGTCCCAGTCCTCTGACATCATCAGGTCCCAGGGATTCCCAATGCTGGGTGTTTTCTGGATCACTGGAAAGCACATCTCTAAAAAAGTCTTCAATATTAAACAGTTTCTTAGTGAGAAGAGACTTGTGACCTGTCTTTAAAAAATCCTGAGTGTCCTCTGGCATGAATTTTCTGCTGATCTGCTAATTCAGTAAATGTGTTTAATGCATAAATACAAAGTCTGCCATTCTGTGGCAATAACCACAGGGGTAGTTCAATAACTTCGAAGGTGGGCAGTGGTATCTGAGACTTGGGAACTTGGAAAGTCTCTGAGGATGAAGTGAACAGAAGAGAATGGCCATGGGCACCTGCTCTGCCTGAAAAGCCCCTCCATAAATAGTACCAGCACTGCTGGGGGCAGCAGGGCAATCTGTAATCAGCGTGAAGAAAAAAATCCAGAAATCCATACTTAAAATACAGGATTTTTTATTCCATTTTATGGAAATTACCCACAATCTTGGGCAAGAGTAGCAACCAACAGAATCATCCTTGAGGGAACAAAAGTTTGTGCTGGGTAATGCATTACCAAAATTGCTCTTGGTAGCAGAGCTTGCAGGCCACGGGAGGAGAATGAACTAAGGGTGTTCTTCTGCCTGGACCTGAGGAATTTCCAGCCAGGAAATTGGGAATACTCACTGGTGGATATATGGAGGACCAGTTCTGCTCTGTGCCTTTGTTTTTGATGGAAGAAGATCAGCATTCATGCACTTGTTCTGCCTGTGTTTGTAGCATGAGTAACTTAGTGGTTACTCTTCTTTATGCTGCTTTTCAACACACTTAAGCTTTGCACAGGGACAGGGTACTGGGTGACAAGATCTGATCCAGTCTGAAACTTCCCATCTTTCCATTGGTATGGCACTATGCTACCACACCAGTCATTTATCGGCCACATAAGAACTTAATCTGAATGATATCTGGAAATGGACTGGGCAGAAAATCCAATTTAATTCAGTATATTCTCCAAAACTCCTCAATTTGTACTCTCTAGTGAGCCTTCTGGAACTTCTCATTCTGATTTTTATTGTATTTTCTAGCAATTTTAAGCAGTGATCTTAAACACAATTTTCCCTCTACTGAGAGTTCTCTCAAAACCTTTGGGATTTTTGACCCTCCCAGCTATTTTCCTCCAAACCTCTCACTTCCAGGTCTGCTCAGCTAACTGCAGAATCATAGCTTGGACCTGTGAAAGGATTTTGGTCTGTTTGAATCCACAGACAGGGGTGGTATTTTTTCCTCAGTAAACTCAGTTCCAGAGAGAAAATAATTTTTCTGGCAAACACCTTTTGATGCCTGCTTAAGATCAAGAGGTGAAATTAAGTGCAATTCATGGAGCAGGGTCCACCTGGAGGAGAGGGAAGGGTTCTTGCTTCTCATAAGAGGGAGATACAGCTGGGTGGTAGAGGGAAGTGAATTATTTAAAACTGCTCGGGGAGACCATGGGGCCTGCTGTGGCCCGCTCAACTTTTTAAATAATTTTAAACTTGGCAATCATTTTAAACTTGGCACAAAAAAGAAATTTAAAATGTATTCGCTAATATGGAAGGCTGAGAGCTGAGGTAAAACCACATGAGTTTTCAGGCATTTAAAAAACACAAACACAAATCGGCACAGCATATCATCCCTGTGTTTTCCTGCCAGGTGCACTTCCTCCTGTAAATGGTCCCCAGTTCTTTCCTGGGACAATGCTGATTTTTCTGCTTAATAATTTCCACAAATTGCTTTTCCCTCCTTCAGTCATGCCCTTTATTATTTTACACCTAGGTATACTCGCCTTGCATTGCTAACCTGTATGACCCAAGAATAGTAAATGTGAATAAGCATGTTTTTATTTGTAATGAGCATAGGATATTCTACAGAATGACAGCAATGTTTTATATTGACAATGAGTGGTTTGTGGGGTCAGGCAGGTTGGCCACACCTGATTTATGACTTGGAAATGGTATGACATCATGGTTTGCTAAGTCTAAATTGGAGGTTTTCACCTTGGATGTGGAAAAAATGAAGTTCTCAGTAATTCATTGGCACCATTTAGGTGCAAAGAGAATTTTCATTAAAAGTAACTGTTTATCTTGGTGGAGGAAAGAGTTCAATGGGAAACTTTCATCCTAATCACAGTATTTTACTAAATGTTTAAAGAAAGAAATACTTTTTGTCTTCAACTTAACATCTGTAAATTATATGCATGGCCAGAAAGTAGCTGATGCAAGAACAAGTAATGAGTGTCCATCCTTCCATGACACCAATTCTGACAGCTGGATGTGGGAGGAAGATGCATTGTCTGTTTTCCTTTCCTTGTTAGCTTCCTTTTATAAATCAGGAAGAAGGAGCAGCCTTCCTTCTTTTATGTATGTTATAAGATATTTCTGAAAGAGTGTGTTTTGGTCTCTTTTTATTGCCCTACTGTAAGGACGAAGTCACACTCAATACTTCCAAAGGGAAAACTAGGAGACAAGAACACAGGCCACATGTATGCTCATTTTTCTTTCATTTAGATGGCAAACAACTCATAAATCCTTAACTACCCCTGCAGCAACTACAACCTACTGTAGTTTGCAGTGAAAAGTAAGAGTCTCTCTGTCAGTGTACCCTGCTATCAAAAGAACTTCTCCCCTATTTTTTTTCCAAGCCACAAAAATGTCTGTACACTAGGAGTCAATTTTTCCGAGGCAGAAATTACAGTGAAGCATCCATCCTCCACCAAAAACCATCATGAATTGAAAATGTATGGCCTCTCCAGTCCTTTATCTGATTGAAAGGGAGATTTCCTAGAAAGGGGCTTTGATAATGCAGAAAACAAAGACTCTTCCCTCTAAATTGTGGTTATGCAATCTCAAAATGTAAAATTATTTAGATGAGATGGTTGAGTTCATGGACAGCACCGAGCTGGGTGGGAGTGTGGATCTGCTGGAGGGCAGGAAGGCTCTGCAGAGGGATCTGGACAGGCTGGATCCATGGGCCCAGGCCAGTGCTCTGAGGGTCAGCAAGGCCAAGGGTCTGGTCCTGTCTTGGATCACACCAACCCCCTGCAGCTCCAGGCTGGGGCAGAGGGGCTGGAAAGCTGGGAAAGGCCCCAAGGTGTTGTAGAATCCTCTGATACCATAGAGTTTTCCCCACCTAGGCTGATAGAGAAGACTTAACCCATGATGCACTGCAGCACTGCTGCCAATCTACATCAGATTATCTCCCCTGTTGGCCAGCTGACACTGTCCACCCCAATTATTCATCCCTCATCTGCCCTACAGGTTGCTGCCCTTTGCCCTGCCCTTTGCCCACCCCTGTGCTCTCAGGTCCTTGGTCACTGACCCCATACTCGAGTTGTGCAGACCACAGGGTTTTTGTCTTCTGTCTCTGGTTCCTTTTGCATGGGGGGGTGCAATAAAACCCTCACTGAAATACATAATGCAAAGATCCTTCCTGTCTTTCCTCCACTGAGCGATCTGTGGCATGTACGTGTGCACGGACTTGAAATGGCTGTTCTTGTGGCCTTCGTCTGAGCAGCTTCTGAAGGAGATGCCTCAAAGAAGGTTGCAGCATTTCTACCCCTCTGCAACATTGCAACACTGGGGTGCTGGGGACAGCGGCTGGACAGGAGCCAGGTGTGCCCAGGGGGGCAGGAGGCCAATGGCACCTGGGCTGTGCCAGCCATGGTGTGGCAGCAGGGCCAGGGCAGTGACTGTCCCCTGGGCTGGCACTGCTGGGGCCACACCTCAGATCCTGGGGCACTTCTGGGAACCTCAGGACAAGAAATGGACATTGAGGGGCTGGAGCGTGTCCACAGCAAGCATTTCTCACAGTGGCTTGTGAGAATTTTCATGGAGTTGTAAGGATGTGATAACTTGTTAGTATAAACAAGCTGCAGGTGGTGTTTTTCTACTTTGTCTTTCTGTTCTTCTCAAGGACGATGTATGAGAAAGGTGTTGTTATTAACTAGCCAATCAAATACAATGTATCATATCACTCTATATAAGCCCTGTGGTTCTTCTTGAATAAAGCCGCCTTTGCTCTTTCTACAATACTGCCTCTCACCTGTTCCTGTGTCGTTCTCAGCGCAAGAGTGATGAGGGGGATCAGGATCTGCTCCCAGGGAACAAGGAACAGGATGAGCAGAAACGGCCTCAAGCTGCACCAGGGGCGTTCAAGTTGGACATCAGGAGGAATTTCTTCATGGAAAGGGTGCTCAGGCATTGGAAGGGGCTGCCCAGGGAGGTGAATTTCCCATCCCTGGAGGTGTTCAAGGAATGACTGGATATGGAAGTCACTGCTGTGGTCTGGTTTACAATGTTGGAGATTGGTCACAGGTTGGCCTTGGCAATCTTGGAGGTCTTTTCCAACCTAAATACTCCTGTGATTCTATTTAAATATACACACTTCTGCATCACTCCGTGCTTAAAAAATATTCTCCTCCTTTCAACTTCCACCTTCCCATGACGTTTAAAGCAGAACTGTCTTGTCTGATCTAGAACCTGAACAGCTATAGCTGTAGAATCCATTGTGTTGCTTGGTTTTCAGTCCCTGCTCTCAGACCTGCACACCAGAAATGCTCTCAGGAGAGAGAAGCTGCCTTAACCAGCTCTAGTGTGTGTGCTAGAGCCTGCCTGTCTGTGTCGTCCCCTTGTGTTATGGCAATGACAGTGGGCCTGTCACAAAATGTCAAGTAATTTTATAACACTTTTCAGAACTGTACATCAAGTGAAAGAAGTGCAGAAGACAGGTCTTGATTCTGTCAAATGAACAAAGCCACCTGGAAGGGTTTTTTTGTACTTTAAAGTAGTTTAATTCACTTTTCCCCACCTTGTCAGAAAGTTTTGGTAGTTGACTCTCAGAGAGAAAAGCAATAGAATGGCAGGTGGAAAGGACAGCAGAGTTTGCCTAGCAGTGAACAGGATGCCATGAAGTCAATTAGATTATAAAGTCAATTAAATCTCCCCCTGTCGCCTAAGCTGACCAGCCCTGAGTGAGCAGAGGAAAGAGGCTTCTAAACCAGTACTTTCTCAAGAGATCAGAGAGTGACTGCAGGCACAATTTTAAGCCATTAATTTAATTGCTGGAGTGGAGAATCAATCTGAAATCCCTTCTGCTCAAGGGACAAGTGCTGATCTTACTGAGTCCTCCAAAATATTTCTTTGGTTTGCTGTAGAAGGAATGTTTCTCTATTGAAATCAAGTCATAGCCCAGTAGTTCACCTTACCAAGTAAAGATATTGCAAATAACAATTATTTTATCTTAAAAATTAGCTATTACCAATTAAATCTTGATATTATCACTTGGCACTCCACCCACAATCCCACTGCAAAGACAGAGGGATTGCATAGCAAAGCCATTTATTGTTTGGAGCTCTTTATTTGAGTGTGTTGTGGTGTGTAGAAGGATGGTTGTTCTCTAGGTGTAACTGCAGAGAATAACAACTGCTGCGGAGTCACTAACAGCTCATGTTCCTAGAAGAGACTAAAACAAAGATATAATTGCAAAAAAAAAAAGTGGAATTTGATAACTTATGCTAATTATGAAAATTGATTTTTTGTAACATAAGCATTTCTTCTTGGCAGAAAAATTAAGAAGGCATTGACTTCTGCTTCCAGTTTTACCTTCTCAATTTAATTCAATAACTGTATCAGATTTGGAAATTATTTCTTTTTATAGGACAAAATATTTTATTTCTGGGTTAATTTAAACAATTCTTCTTATTTGCAATGCTTTACTCAAACTGTTTCAATTTAACTGAAAGAGGATTTAATGAGAGAAGGAAGATTGTTTTTTGACTCATTTATTTGGCATGATCTGATTTTTTTTACAGTATTTTCCTCTTATTTCTTTCCCCATTACTCAGTGTCTCCCATTCATCATCTCTCCTCTGTGCTCCCTCTCTCCCATTCCTTGATTAAAGGGCTGTGAAGCTTTTCTTCCTCAAAAGCCTGGGGAAAAAATTGTCAGGTTGCTCTTGTCATTGCCTCTCTGTGTCACACAGAGTAGTCATTTTCTGTCCTCACAGATTGTTACACTTTTTGGGTTTCTCAGAATCCTCAGCCGTGAAAATGCAGTAGCTCACTGTCACCACCTTGTGGCACCAAACCTGTGTTGCCTAATCAAGCTGCTGTCTCTTTTTGCACATAGCAGCCACATTTCAGCTGCAGCATTTCTTGAAAAATCAATGTCTCACGAAAAATGAATATTCAAAGCATCTGCTGGCTTTTGAAAGATTCTGAGAATTATTTTCTTCAGCTTGGGCCCTCTTCATGCTTTACTTCCTCTTCCTTAAATTACGGCGTGGAAAAGAAGGAGGGGAAAGAAAAAGTGGTCAAAGCAGACTGAAATAAGCACACAAAATCTCTTTTCATTAAAGTCAGGCTTTTAATGATTTTTGTCCAACAAGATAAGAATCAAGGGGAAAAATATGGAAAGGGGCTTTTGAAAGATGATTTCTCTGAGTGGTGTGAGATCGGGGAGGGAATAAATCTAAAGTCACCTATACATTTCGAAATATCCTTTATTTTCGCTGTCATGGGCTGGTTGGCAGTTGCCAGCCCAGACAGTGACAGCTTGTTACTTCAAGCCTTAGGGTGTTCTCTCTGCCTCCTCAGCCACTCTGAGGTGCTGCCTGGAAGGTGTGGTGGCAGGGGCATCTCCTTGCCTACTGTGCCAACCAGGAGCTGAGAGGAAACAGAATTCCATTATTTATGGGAGGCATCCAGAAATGGGGTGGCAGAGGGGGGTGTGGGGACACAGTCAGCAGGGCAGTGTTATCACCCTGAGCCCCCTGCCAGCTGTGCACTGAGGGGGGAAGATTTCCCCCTTATTTTGCAAACAAGACCTGTTGTTGCCTGCTATGGAGAGAAAGAAAATTACAGTGACAAATGATAATGTTGTTGTCTTCCTGTTAAGGATGTGGAAGCTTTATTACTCCACAGTCAAACAAACAACTTCCTTTGCATCTAATGAATGGAGCTTCAGCTCCAAGTCAAATAACTGCAGATAAATCCTGCTTAATATATCAAAACTGAAAGCAATTAAACTCTCCAAACTCCATCAGTTCTTTCTTTGTGACCTTTACTGTACAGATTGCAAGAATAAAAAAAAATGGAAAAGAATGTCATAATATATTAGATCATGATGCTTTATGAACTCTGAATATTCATAATGAGAACATAATTTCTGGGATTGCTTTGGGACTGGAGCCTTTTTTCACACTAAATTTCTAAAGTAAGGTGCATTTTTTTTAATATTACTTATTTGCTTGGGACCGGGGAAACTGTCAGGGAATTCTTTCACTTGCTCTGAGGAAGACTCATTGAGGAGCAAATGTGTGGATATACCAACTTTTCTACCATTTCTAGCTCTAGCACCACTGTACCAATGCTGTCATTGACGCAAGCATTTTCCCCAGAGACTAGTTAGCAAAAATATTAAAGCTTCAACACTGGTTCAAAGAAAATTTGGATCTATTATTTTACTGCTTTCCTCATCCATGACTCTAATGGAAGGTTTTGCAGCCATGGGTTTTCAGTGTAAATGAACAATTATATTTCATGCCTCAGGCAACTTAATTTCTTATCACCACATTAAATACTAAAGGCTGTTTTTCTGCATCAGATCCACAACATCTGTCAGCACTTGCCTAAAAATTTTTGCCTGCTGTGGAAGTCAGAATGGTATCAGTCTGAGTTACCAGCAAGCTAAAATTTAGGATGTGGCTCTAACATTCCTGATTACACCTGCAATAAGGTAGGATATATGGGTTTTATGAGAAAAATCTATAAAGTTTCCCTAGTTCAAGAAAAAGAAGACATAATTAAGAGCAGATAAATAACAGTATTAGCAGTGATTAAGTATCATACCCTCACTCAGTGACACTTTGCTTCTTATCTCAAGAATTTGGTTCAAGTGATATTTTGGAATTGATTTTTGTCCTCCACTTCCTCCTGTGAGATGAGTTTTAGTCAGTTTTCAAGGAGCTGTCCAATATCTCACTGTACAATTAATTTAATCTAATGTGATTCCCTAATTCACCTACTCTACGAAAGGGGATACAGAAAAGTGTATGTGTCTCTGAAAATATTATTCTTATAACCTGTGGTAGCTATCTGATGATTATAGTGGAGGATTTGATAGTTGAGCATCTGAACAGGGGACAAGAGAGCTCTGATTTTGGTCACAAGAGAAACTGAGCTGTCTGGTTGACAATTCCAGCTTTTCACTCTCTTCCTGGTGAGCTGTGTTCTTTAACATTTCATGTACTAATTTAGGCTGGGTAACCAGAAAGTAAAAACACTTCCCAATTGTCTGATGGTTTTCCAAACAGTCCTCCAGTGTACATGGAGTAGAAATCCAAGGAATCAATGCTCTTTTCTTCCTGCCATTTCTGCCTGCTGTTCTTTGCCAATGTAGTGTCACTTTTGCATCAGTCCTTCCTCTGTGTTGTATATCTTGTCTTAAAAGCCTTGATGTCAAAGGCTGTCAAGTTTCCTTACAGCCTTGTGTTTGTATGCCCACCTGTCACTGGGATGAATGAGAAAGGCTGAAAAATAGGAGAGAAACGCAGAGAAATTCTGATACTTTGGATATTATTTTCTTCCCAATTGATTCCTGCAGCAGGATGTGCCAGGCATTTGTGTGACCATCAATCCCTCAGTAGAGATCATTAACAAAAGCTTCTCCAGGCTTTGCATATTGTTATGTAACTTAATGACTTCATGGGCACATGAGTTATTATTTCACAGATGCCAGCGTGATGATTTTTCTTCCCTCAGATTTCTATTCTATAAAATAAAACTTGAATCCAGTGACTTCCTGTTAATAAAAAAGTATTAGGCTGTTAGTTAAGATAAAGAATAGATTATACCTGAATCACTTCCACATGTTCCTCAGCTCCATTTTAGTAGAACTGAAATGTTTCTCACCCTTGCTTTTTGAGCTTTTAGGACTGTCCTCTGCCTCCAAAAGGAAAAGAGAAGCCCCTTGGGGGTCTGAGAAAATTCTACCTAACAGGCAAATACAAAGTTAAGGAAGGAAGTCTGCACTTTGGATTTCTGAATTGGCTTGTTATTCACTTCTGGACTGTGGCTAAGACTGAACAACCTGTGCTTTTGGGAAAAAACCAACAGGGCCACCTGTGTTTTCTGGCTAGGATCAAAGATCAGTATGTTTAAAAGCCTCAGAAGAGTTCCTTGGTCAAACAAACTGCAACAATTTTTAATCCTCTTTGATCAGGAGAGAGGGCAAAGACGAGTCTTTCATGGCATTTTTTGGACCCATCTTATTTCCTCTAAGTATTCCCCACAGTGGGGTGCTTGTTAAAAGTCAGACTCAAAGTTGAGAAAAAGATATTTCCAGAAGCAAGACTGGGGTTTGCTGTATGCAAATATTTCTACTATAAACCAGATTTTCAAGAGTAGTAGTACTGATTCAGCCAGAACCATTGCTAAAGGGAATTAGTATCCAATGACAACATCCAGTAAACCTGGCACTTGAAATACCAGGCACATGTAATAAAGTCACTTGAGAGCAATCTCCATGGATAAATAGCAATAAAATGAATGGTGCTGGCTAGTAAATAAATGTGAAGGCGTTATGTTCCTGGTGAACAGATAAAGGCTTAAACTGTTTACAAACGACTCGCTGTAGACTCCTATCCTGGTTCTCCATGGAAATAAATAGCTTCACGAAGGATATAAATATCCTCATGAAGTATGCAGCCCATGTTTGCAGGCTGATGGTGTTTGGATGAAGCATATGAAAGGGACAATTACTAGAAACTAGTAATAAACATTTCTGAAACTTGCCTATCACAGTCCTTCAGCTGCAGAAGCTTGGGGTACTTTTTATTTCCCTCCTAAAACTCAGTTATGCAACTTAATTGATTCTGGTACCATCATATGGAGCTGGATGCAAGAAAAACGCCTTTCAACATGCACGAGGCACTCTCTAGGACTCTGGATGCCAGAAAATTGAGTGTTCATGTCACTACACTAAGTGTTCATTGCCACTGCACTTCTCTGCAATTCCATTTTTACCTTCCAACACAGAGATGCCCCCAGTTGTGAAGAGAGGTCTGCTCAGGAGTAGTTTCAAAGGAGAGGCTCTGTCACACCACTCTATGTAATTTCCCATATAATTTTCCATTTAATTTTGATGGAGCTGTCTGGAGACAAGAGAGAAAAATATGTCTGAAGTAGCTCTACTTCCCTCTCAGGCTTTCCAGTGGGCCTCATTCCCAACCTAAAAGCCTTCTGAAATGACCCACTGAAACAGAAGAATATCTCTTCTATTTTGCAAACATACGGTGAGAAAAAACTTGGGATAACTGGGAAGACCTCAGAAAAACTGCTAAAAATCGTAGCAGTGGTTGTCTTGCTTTGTTTTGTTTGTTTTTCTTTTTTCAGTAGTGTGGTGGGAAGAGCCTCACTGTGCCCTACGAAACCCAGTGACCTAAGCCTTTCCAAATAAATACAGTGAAGGACTGGAAACAGGTTTATGCTGTCCAGTTATTTTGGGGAATTTAGTGTTGGATGGACCTTTTTGCGTACTGAGTCCAGTTTACTTGTTGTGATAGGCATGACACGTTATCTGCTACAAAAACACATCTTAGTCCAGCACAGTTTTTCTCAGGATCTATCAGGACAGTGTTTCAGAGGAATACTTTTCTTCTGTTACACATCTCCTTTCTCTTTTCTTATCTATATTTATTTATATTTTCACTTTGTGCGAATATTATCCAGTACCTTAAATCATTTTCTTCCTGCACAAATTGTGTTAAATAAGGCAAAACACTCTAAGCAGTGCCTGGTATTGCCCTTCCTTTATGTTTGTCCTATGATTACAACCCTAAAACTTGAGTAAGAGTAACAGACACTGTGTGGTTTTACCCATATGACATAGGGAATGGTTCCATGTAGATAAAAACACGAGCAGTTTGGAATATTTTGAGACTATCACAAATGCAATTAATATCAGATGGTAATTTTTTCTTGATTCAAGCCTTGTACATGAAACCATTAATGCCCCTACCTGATTGTCCAACATAGCGGATCATATATAACTTAACTTAGGTAAGTATTTCTAAGCATTTTGTGTAGTTACATCAGAAAATTTTATTACACCCTGTGGGATATAAAACACAGAGGGGATGGTTTATATCCATAAATGCCAGGACAAAAGCAGTTTTACTCAGGAGCTGAATTTGGATCCTTTATGCATTTATGGAGTTTATGTGGTTGATTACACCACTCTTGTCATCTACACTGAAAATCCTGATCCTGCTTTCCTGCCTAGATAGAGTCTGAGTTTGAAAATTCTGCTCAGATTTCAAGCAGGCAGGCAAATGAGCCCTTCTCATCCTTTGTACTCTGACTGTGTATGTCCTTACAGCACATCTAGAAGCAGCTGGGTCTGAAAACAAGGATTTCTTTGTAGATATTCCTTCAACTGCCCTTTTGCTGCCATTCTGTCATTTTCTGCAAACCACTCTTCTGCCCTCTGCTCCACAGGAGGTGGATAGTGTTTTTTATTACCTTCTTTGGTGTTGGATTGAACATTTACTCTTCAGATTGCCAGTGTTAACAGGTTGTGAACCATCATGTCTACTGGGCCAAGTGTGGGGCTGGTTGGATTCCCAGACACCCAAGAGGTGGGAACGGAGAAGTGGAAATTCCAGCACACCACCTGCATCTTATTGGTTATTGTTTCAACATCTGTGGCCAAAGGCAAGGGGAACAATGGATACCATGGATATTCCATAGTTCTCTGAGGTGTGCTGGGATGCTCAAGGATTTCTGCAGCTTTCCTTTCCTCCTTCCACCTTCCTTTCAGAACTCCTGGTTGGTTTGTGCCTTTCTCCTTTCGTTTCCCCCCGTAGTGTCCTTCATGTGTTGCCCACGCCAAAGCGGATTACAGAACTGAGGTCAGCAGCCTTTATGGATCTTACCCTGCCACCACTTTTCCAGTGAGAAGAAATGTCATATTTACCTTAGCCTTTCAAAAGAGTTTAATTAAAATGAAGCTTTCAGCTGTGATCTTACTCAGATATGTTCCATTGTTTGCTCGTGGGCTGGCACCTGCAGTTCCAGGACCAGTGAGTTCACACAGTGTCATGGTTTGGCATGAGAGACATTTGGAGAAGTGATGCAGAGCGTGCCAGGTGTGGCCTTGCAATATAGAAATTAAACAGGAGGAAATAATTTATTTTTCCTTCCTTCAAGGAAGAAAGATAATGAGCAGGATATCTTTGCAGGGATCTGGAAGGCAGGATGTTTCAATTTGGGCCTCAAGCATACCTGGGCCACCAGGAGAGGAAAAAGACTCCCAAAAGGAAGCCAGAAGGGGCAAAGATCCTATACTAAGTACTCTGAAATTGCATGCAGACCTTGGGAATTCTTTGACTGACTGTAATTTTGATTTTAATTTTATTTATTGCACTTTATGTGACACGGCACAATTCTTTGGCTGTTTAACAAGGATAGGCAGCCAACTCAGCTCACTACACACATTTTTATTCCCTAAACATAACTGTGTGTTTAGCAAAGTTTTACTTGGCAATTTCCGTTCTCCTTGTTGTGCCTGTGTTTAGCATTTATATAATGTTTCTTATAACGAAATAAATTACCAGTACTATGCCAAAAGGTTTTATTAAAATATCTGAAAACTGTAAGCAGTTTATGAGAAAACTGTAAGCAGTTCATGTAAATTAGGTGGCACTCCAAGAACATAAACTACAAATCACTGAGGTTTCTAATGAGCTTTTATATGGCAAGGGAATCAGCCTGCACCAATGCCATCCATAGAATTATTTAGGCACCATAATCCTTAGAAAGATCAGTGGCTCCTTCCCCAGAGGATGCTGAACTTATAATCTCCCACATAATACCATAACCAATTTAAACTATTCTTAAATATTTGCACAATGGGTCCCACATGAAAGCAGAATCTGTATGAGACTTGCAGTAGATAAAAATTACCCATCAAATCACCACAATCGCCCAGGATTTGACCTCAGGAGACACTTTGAATTTTCCTTCCCAGTGTTGAACCTGCACTTGCATTGCTGATGGAGAGGACATTAAGATGGATATTTTCTCATTCACACAAAGTACCAAGGACATCCATAGGAGTTCAGGATTCAGCTCAATTTGTCTGTGTAGTATTTTTCTCAGACTTCATATACATCTTACAGGATAAGGCAGCACATCTCCATAAATGTAATAATTACATTAAGTCTGAAAAGTAGCTCTAGCTTGTCTCCAGAATAAATACTGAAATTGCTATGAATGCAATTATATGATCTGTGGGGTCTGTAAGCAATGTTGGAAATAATTGGAAGTGCTCCTCTGAAACATATTTGTAACTATGTATTTGGAGAAAAATGCTTGCCCTGTGACCTCCCCAGAGCTCCAGCTTTATGAACCTTCCTAGTACTTCCCAAACTGGGATATTGATCCTATCTCTGGATACCCTAGGTCCAGCACAGTCAAGGAGGCCTGGTCCTTACCAGCTTTTCTGGAAACAAGCTGTGTGCATTTGTAAGCCTTTGGTTTCTCTGAGCACTCTGGAGACTCAGTTCTTTCAAGGCAGCTGTTGTTTTCATGCACATTCCTGCATTCATATTCCACACTGGGCAGGTGAATATCTTCAGTAACACACCACAGGCCTGGAGCCCCCCTAACCCATCCCCTGGTCTGTGGAAATTGGGCAGCCAGCTGTAGATGTATGAACTTACCCAGTGAAGGAGCAGAGGACAAGTTGTATTTCCAGTAAAATCTAGTTCCTTCTGAAGGAGCTGGACTCATCTCACAGCCAACATATTTGATCCTGCACATTCTCTTGTTTCAGAAGTAATGCGGGCTGGCCAGCAATAAGAAGCCTGAATGTTTCTGCTAAATCTGTCTTTAACATGTTTGGGTAAGTAAAGATACTACAGGCAAGGTCTGAAGCACTCGTTTTGAGCCTGGTAAATCCTCTACCTTCTAGATGCAGGGATTTGTCTGTTTTAGAAGCAGTTGCTATTCTTTGTGAAGGAAACAAAGAATATTCCTAATATATGATTATAGCAGATCTACTCTTGGAGTTTATCTTGTGTATCTTACTGTGCACCAATACAGCAGTCAGACCCTATTCTCTTCTTTCTTCCAGCTGTGTGAAATGCAGCAGAGGGATTTGAGCAGGACGAGTTACCAGCATCTGGATGGTCAATCCAGCATCTGCCTTGGGGGCTAGATGGTGTATTTGGTGTACTTCATTCATGTGAGCCAGTTCAAATACCCCTTTGTTTCTTTTAAATGTCCTATGCTTCACCTAGCCTCCACCTTGTTTAGGAGCATAAATAACCAGATTACATTGGTCAGTTGTTGAAGAAATTAAAGCAAACCCCATGAGTCAATAGAAAAAGGCTTTCAATCCTTTCCTGATTTTATTTCTTTCCCATAAGCAAAGTCGGCTTTCTTTTTCCAGAAGCAGTTTCTTTGTCTCCAGAAGGTCTTGTCTTCCAGAGCTTTTAATATTGCAAAGCCTAGATTTGGACTCCAACAAGCAGCATCCTGTAAGAATTCAATTTTATTCCTCTGGGTATCTTAAACATTTAAGTATTTGGAGTTGATGTTTTTGTTACTAAAACCTTTGACATATTTCTGACTCTCCCAGGTTGAAATATGGAGGCTGCATGGTTAAACAAGGTGAGCTCTGTATCCAGGTTGTTCACATCTGGGGCTTTCATCCTCCAGGGCTGTAGCACCCATCTTTATTCTGCTTCTAAATTTCACTCATTATTCTTGCAGCATTGCCCAGAAAGCAGCTGGTGACAGTTGTGTTTCTGGCAGCCAACCAGCCTCTCATATTATATAATTTTTCGTGTTGAAGAGATTCCACTCCATCACTTGTAGTTGTTTATCCCTAATTACTCTGCTTTAGATTGACTTAATCCTGTTCAGGAATACATCCTGCTGCTTTCTGAAGTATAAATGAGTAATTCTGTGTAGTGTGAGAATATTTTTAACGGTTATACTTGGGTTTTTTTGGGTATCCAGTACCAGGATTGTTTTCTACTGCTCAAGTCCTATGTGGTATGAGTTTTACTTAATGCAGCCATAAGCAGTTGGCTTTGGCCATTGCTATGGATGTTGCCATTTAAGTTAATATTCATACACAATTTCACAAGAATTCTGGGCTTGGTTTAATCTCACCAAATAGAAAATGTTTGGTATATTTTGCATCAATAAAATAATGTTGGCAAGCAATAGAGTTGTCTATTCTAGTTGTTGAGGTTCCCTGTAGGCATATTTATTAGATATTTTATGGCAAAAGGCATCATGTACGTATATTATCTCTTTGTGCCTGATATTTAAATTTATGTCAGCTTCTCAAACAATTTTTTCTGCAAAGAGGAAATGCAGATTTTCTATAAAATCAATCGCTTATCTCTTGAAGCTAGAAGAATTTGGGCATGATAGACACCCCTTTCCTTCTCTCACAGTTGCAAATCCTGGTGTCTCCATCCATTTCCTGCACACCCCTCTCCCTTTGAACTTCAATTCAGCATGCTGTTTTCATGTAAGGCTGTAAACTACCCAAAAAAGCAAACACACAGTGTGTGTCTAATAGTGTAAATATGTTGAACAAATGGAGTATGCTGGGATGAACATTCTTGAAGCAAATCTACTCTCAGCAGTAACTCCTTGCCTCTTGGCCTGTCACAGGCATTCCCAGGGCATTATCACTACAATGATTCAAGTCCAAAGTTCATCTGCAGGGTCAACAGCTCAGGAGGAAAATTTCTGGCAGTTTCTCACGGTGTTTCCCCTCTGTGTGGAGAGAATTTTGCTGTGATAAATGCTGATAAACCCTAGGTGTCAGCTATGCTGACAGAGGGAAAATGGGAAGGAGGGACTGTATGTTACATGCTAAAACTGCATTTGTTCACACAACTATTAGCTCCAGGTATAATTAAAATTATAAATCAGCTCAGGAGCTGTTTTGTGCTCAGCTCTCACTTCCTATTCAGTTTGAGCTTGACAAAGAAGAGTTGGTAGTCCCTGCTCAACCACCATTCCCTGCATCCAAAGCCCCTCTGGTCATGCTAAAATGGTGTGCCGTTCACTTTCCACTTGGCAGGGTTTCGCTTGCCTCCTTTCTTCCTTACACTCTTATCAATAGTGACATTGCTGCCAAACTTTGTGCACGTCTGGGTGAGAGTTTATGCGCATTATCAGCAAGTCTGTCTTGCACATTTGCTAATCATTGGCATACAACTGTACAATTTAGCTCAGTATATGCATACTGAGCACTGGGGAAAGGCTTGTAAGAGAGGGGCTAAGTGTCTATTGCTGTCCACTCACTGGGAACTCTTCCAGGTTCTCGTTTTAAATCAGGAAAAAATTGCCTTTCCCCTGAGGAAAGGATATCCCACTTGGCTCTGTGGTGAGCACAGCAGAAACACAGAAATGTTTGCAGCAATGGACACGAGAAGGCATCATCAGAATATGTGGTCCTTGCCCCAGTCCAGCTCTTCTCCCTTTAGCCCTTTAAGCCAGGCATGGTTGTGCGAAGTCACACATTTGGTCTGAGGTTCAATAGGGCCAAGTGCTGGGTCCTGCCCTTGGGTCACGCCCTGCAGCTCCAGGCTGTGGCAGAGGGGCTGGAAAGGGCTGTCAGGCACTGGAAGGGCTGCCCAGGGAGGCAGTGGAGTCTCCAGCCCTAGAGATGTCCAAGGAACGACTGACGTGGCACTCAGTGCTCAGGGCTGGATGACAAGGTGGGATTGATCAGTCTCAGGGTGGACTCAGCGATCTGAAAACTCTGCCTGAGTTTAGAAAAATCACCTGCAAGCAAAAGAAATGCAGGGTTTTACTGTCTAGTTGGCAGTTTTAAGTTTGTAAAGAAAAGAAACACTAAACTTTTCACATATATACAATAGGTTAAATATCATTTTGCTGCCACCCTCAATTACTCTAGGCCTTAGGTTTCAACCTTGACGTCTCCATAGCTGCCATCAGGAAACTGAACATTTCCAAAAACTGCTTTTGCTAATAATTTGCTGTCACTATTTGCATAAATAATTTGATACCTTAAGTGACTAAAGTGGTGAGCATGGAAACACACATTTTCCATGAAACATTTTGGGTTTTTACAGTTCAGGACAGTTTCTTCTTTCATATATATAATAATAAGGTACATAGTCATTATCCTAAATAAGCCTCAAATATGAAACATAATTTGCTGGAAGATAGGCCATTTTAAATAAATCTGCAAAAAATAAAATGCTTTGTGGAACTTGTTTGTGAAACAGTGAAAGGCTGCGTGGGTGTAAAGAGGTTTTGTTGGGATTTGTGTTTGCATTCTTATTAACATAGCTGTGGGGTTTTTTTCAAAATAAAATACTCTTGTATTGAATAGTCTTCTGAGATAAACATTGTCCTCCTAAAAAATTATCCTAACAGAAAAATTTTAGTGTAGAAAAGGAGTCTGTGTAATATGGAATTCCCTTTGGCAAAACCAGTCTGTTTTATATTGACTTTGATTCAGAGGCTAAACTACATTTAAATATTTTACAGCTATACTGCCTTCAAGTGCATTATAAATAATTCACTCAATAACTGAACAGAGGTCTCTGCGGAATACAAAGTCTCTATATCTTAATGAGTAGATTTAATAGAGTAAAGCAAACTTCCAAGCTTTCAGTTTTTGGAAAACAGATTACAGGAGATGTGACATGCTGCTCTGTATAAGAGAAACAGGACTAGAAAGAAAAGCACAGGGAGTGCTTAGACATTTTTTGCAATTATTTTTGAGGAGTCACGTTGCACAGTAGCATGGCCCATAACAATTTGCTGGCACTTATTTCTTTAGAAAAAGCTGTGATTTTTATTTTCCTGCATTTTTACATATGTTTTAAGTTTCTCATATTTGAAATCTTAATAAACTTTCTAATATAAAAATACGTACCCTGAGATAAAAATCCAGATTGGCAAATTCTAGAAATTAATCTAGCCACACTGACATGTGAAGCCCTAAATAAAACCCAAATCCCAAAATGAGACAATCCCTACAGCCTCAGCATCTCCCCTTCCCCCATTTAACATTAAAAGAAGATAAAATTACAAAATTACCCAAATGAAGGATCAAAACCACAGAAATAACTCCACAAAATACTCAGAGCTTCTGACTTTTTGTTACAACTGTAAGAGTCAGAAAGATACAGTGAGTGCCATATGATGTGCTCCTAAAAATCAGCAATTTCACATAAATACTCTTCAGTACATGGCAGGGATGTAGAAATGCTGTAACTCCAGTTATCCTTGGTTTCCAGTTTTGTTTCTATGTCAGTTATCTCTGTTCTAACTGTAGTGTAAATCTTTTCTTTTGTGTGAAGACTGAAGATCTGTACATAGCTGCATAAAGTAAGAATGCTAGATGATATTGCCAGTCTTTTCCCAATATTTACAAAGTTCTTGAAGCTGTTTCTATTAGAAAATTAAATTAAAAATAGAAATTAAATTTGTGTTAAAAACCAAATTTTTAAACAAAATCTTATGCTCTAATTGTGTATAACTATATTGTCAAACAGTAATTAAATATAAATATTATTGCCATTATTTAAAGGCTGTTCATTTTCTAATATCTGTGTGAGGAATATGGAAAGTTACTTTTATTCTGGCCTTTGTCGGTTCTAAGGTAATTTAAAACACACCTCAGTTCTGCCTCCCTTTATGATGCATCTCTGAGAGGAAGCAGCATAAAGCCAGTCTTGAGCAAATAAGAAAGCCAAAAGGTTGTGAAAAGTCACTAAATAAAACCAGTTCTCAACTGTCAAAGGCAAATGCCTTCAAAGTTTTGAGTAACTCAGACTGTACCTGACTGGAAAACATGACCTGGCCTTAAGGATACCACAGAAACCTTTTAAAAGTGTGTCCTCAGGAGAACAGTAAAATAGCAAATGCTTGCTGGTTTTTTCCCTTCCCTTCCTTCCCTTCCCTTCCCTTCCTTCCCTTCCCTTCCCTTCCCTTCCCTTCCCTTTCCTTCCTTTTCCTTCCCTTCCCTTCCCTTCCCTTCCCTTCCCTTCCTTCCCTTCCCTTCCCTTCCCTTCCCTTCCCTTCCCCCCCTCCCTCCCTCCCCTCCCTCCCTCCCTCCCTCCCTTCCCCCCCTTCCCTCCTTTCCCCCTTCTTCCTGGAACTTCCCTTTCCTTCCCAGAACTTCCCTTCCCAGAACTTCCTTCCCAGAACTTCCCTTCTTCTAGCCTCTTTTTTCTTTAAGTTTTTAGGTTTTCTGTTTTTTTCTGGTTTTTTCTGGTTTTGGTTTTTTGGGGGGTTTTTTTGGTTGTTTTTTTTTTAATGTATTTTAAAAAGCTATCTTTTGTTAGATTCTAAGGAAATCTTAATTCAGGCCAAGTGGAGCTTCAGATGTGGTCGATATGCTGAGTACACTGATATTTCCTGCCATGCAACACTGCTCCCATTGCATCAATCAGAATCCCTAGGAAATAAACGGGACAGAAGTATTAAAACACAATGGGAAGAGTATTGGCAAGCTTGTGGGAGCACAGACAAACACCCCCACAGAGCTGCTGGTGTCCTTTTATTATCAGATCTGTGCCAGAATGCAGCATCTCCTCCCCTGGGTTCATTTTCACAGTTGTTCCTGGCAATGTGGGGAATTTTAAAATGTCCATACCTCATTCATTGCATAAACATTCTTTTTATATTTTGGAAGCTTTTACTTGTGCCTAGGAACACGAAGCACTGTTGGTATTTTGTCAGTTCATTTTTAACTGATAATTTTGAAAAGTTAAAGTTGTGAAAAAATAAGGTTAAATTCCTTTTTGGCCTAAAAGAATGATTTGGCTATTCTTTAAATTAAGGACATTGTTTTTAAAGTAGCATAAACCAAAAGTTATTATTAGGTGAGAAATATGAAATTATATTATCCATACCTAGATCATTGCAACAAGCCAGATTTTCTGGTATTCCACTTTTACAAACAGCATAACTAATAGAAAGATTTCATGGCTTCTCCTCTTGCATGTCTCCATTTTAAGCATTTTTCATTTTAATAGCATTCCTTTTGTTTCTTTGGAACATATTTCACACAATTGTTTCCTATCACAAATCAGGCTGGAGGAAAACACCATTACCTTTTGCAATAAAGTTGGTTTCTGTTTTCATGAACACCTCATGGCACTGCCAAGAGCACTCTCTCTCCTCTCTGCCCTCCTCTCCTCCATGGTGAGGTTGCTAGAGGAGGTCTGGGTGGGTGATGAGGCTGCAGTGGAATCAACATGCTGAAAATGCACCCAATTAAGGGGCAATGGCATTGCAGCTTTCTCATCCCTGAGCTGAGAATCTGACTGATGGAGTAAAGTGCTGTGATTCCAGAAAATCGCCTTCAAATTAAGGGACAGATCTTTCAGACAGGAATCCAGGACAGACGTTTGGAATGCTGTTGGCAGCAAGTACTGAGATGGTCCTTGTGCTCTTGTAGAGTTACTTAGTTATTTTGCAGCCTGTGAATCTTCATGTGTACCTTTGTCCTCAGTTCCCAGGTAGCAGGCATATCTTGGTAGCATCTGGGGAAAACCTGGAAGTCAGGGTTTTCTCTCTGCTGTGCTGTTTCTTCTTTATATTGATGCCCTGGAGTGGCTACCTAGAACAGGGGTTAGACAGAGTTAAGAGAATAAAGTGGGTATTTATTAAAGGCCTTCAATTGGTACACCTGGGGCAGTTGAGAGGAATACCGGATTTGTCTTTAGAAACAAGCTGTGGGTCTGCTGGTAGATAAAACTAGCACTGCGAGATAAAAGAAACAATGGGAAAGATTCCACTGATTGATGAATGGAAAAATATATTTGCTTTTACAAATAAACTTTAGGTTTGCTGATAAATGAAATTAGACATTGAAAGATGAAAGAAACAATGGGAAAGAAAAACCCGAAAATTCCACATAAATTAAAAATTAAAAGGGAGGCTTATACATTAGAGGGAAATCTTCAGTATCAGGTGTATCGGGAACTGTGTACCTCTCAAGTACCTCAGCCAATGGGGAAAGAGAGAAGGGAAATGCGGCAAGAAATCAGGATAAAAAGGAGGCTGCATCTTCCAAATATTTGAGAGATTCCAGGGGATGCCCCATGGCCCCCCCTTTATTCAAATAAAGAAAAAGGACTCCTCTGTCTCCTTTTTGGACATTAACCTCTGATGTTTGTGGATTAATTTTCCTAATACAGTAAAAAGCCTTCCAGGGGCTAACCCCCAGATGGATGATGGCCACGAGTTTTTCAGACAGATATAAATTGTATTATCAGGGGTTAATTCTTTAATTACAGCTTCAGGTAATGAAGTCATGTACCCCCAGTTTGCTCTTCCCCCACCCCACTCACTTTTGTTCATACTTTTTGGGGCCTGAGGCAGAGGGTGTTCTTGGTTCTCAGACCTAAAAGGATTGTTTTGTCTGACCAAAATGGGAAGAGAGCTTACTAATAGTCTATATGGAGTTCAGAGTTACACACTAATGCAGTACAGAATCTGAAATATGTAAAAGCTAAAATCTTAAGGTGTCAATATGAGCTGCAAATATGCCCAGGCATCTTACCCTAGTAGGTGGGGACAGCATTTAGATTCCATATAAACACCAAAAGAAACTCCTGAATTCTTTTTACAGCAAGGGTTTCACACTTGGAAGGGACAGAAGCCTGTTCAGACATCTTTTGGTGAATCACACCCACACAAAGGGTTTCTGTGTTAATCCTGGACACAGGAAGGTAGGGAGGGTGGTCTTTTATCTTTGAAAATTGAGTGCCAATTGAAAACACTTTGCCAGCTTTGTTATCCATGATCCAGACCAAATCCTGCTTGTCTGCCTGGAGCAGCCTATTTGAAGCTGCTAGCCATATATATCAGTGTCCTGTAAGCAGGATTTGACTTTTGTGTAGGGTGAGAAGAGCTGGAAGAAAGCAGTGAAGACATTGGCCTGCAACTAAAATCCTTCAGATGATTGTCCCAGCTGAGCTCTTCCCAAAATAATTGCCAAGCTAATTTAAATGTGAGGCAATATCAGTACAATTGAAGATAGCTACACACAAATTTTTCTTTTTATTCCTGAATTTTAAGTCGAGGGTGTTTATTATGAGATGGTTCTTTAAAGAAACATTGTAAGACAAGGTTCCTGCACCTGAGATTTTACAGATAAATCTGAGCAGTAAAAAAAAAGAATAAAAATATCTTAAAAAACAAACATAACCAAAACCAAACACAAAAAAACCCCAAAACAAACAAACAAACAAACAAACAAACAAAAAAACCACAATACAAAACCAACCAGCCACAGACATTACTTCTCATCTGTATAATCTGAGATTTTTTTATTGGCAATATTTTTAGAATGAGAAGAAATAATTCTAAAATAATTTTTAGAGAGGAACAATTAGTCTGGCTACGTATGTGTGTGGGTAGAGATGAAAAATTAGTACCTGTACTGAAAAATACAGAAATAAACGTTCCTTTCAAATTATGAAATATAAAATAATTGTACATGTTCCAGCCCGAAACACCACATCTTCCTCTGGCAAAAGATAACACGATATTTGCCAAGTTCCCTTCCCAGACATGGTTTTCCTTAGGAAATCCATGTAAAAGGTCCATTTTCAAGGACTTGGTCTTAACTACATTTCCTAACCTCAGAATAAAAGGATTCTGCTTTTAATCAGGTCTTCTTTCCAAAAAATACAGAAAAGAAGCTGTGTGTATGTGGGGTTATCGTGTTGATTGTCATGGTAAAAATTTATCTTCCACTCAGGATCCAAAATGGAATTTTTAATAGAAATTTATTCATAATTCCTATGAACTATATCCATATTTTCCCTATGTACATGTTTTCTACTCTGCTTGCAATGTAAACATTTCAGCATTTTCATATTGCAGTATAGCTGGAACTTGAACCTAAATAATCTCCTTTCACTTTCACAGCTGAATCTAGTGCAAATAGTGAAACTGTACAAATATGAAAAGCGATTAAGGCTATTATCTTAGTAACATAAATAGTTCCATCAAACACAAAGGAGCTAATTTCCTGCTTGAAAGTCTTGGCTATTTAACACGCCTTCAGTGTTACAGCTTAAGATGGAATATTTTAAATACACGTTTTGAGTGTGTACAGTGTTTTTGACTGCACTTAATGGCACAGTGCTGCTATGTCCTCTGACCTCACCGGTGGAGAGCTCCGAGGGAGGAGATTAAAGTACAAAAGCTTTTTGGAACTGCAAGGAGCAACCACCTGAATTGCAATGCATGGGGAAAGCTGTAGTACCTATGCAAAGAATGGCTAAAAACCTCTGATACCCTACAAAGCTGCCAAAATGTCTGCCTTTTCACCCAAAGTATATTTAAAAAGTGCCTGTGAGTGCCAGTTTGGGACAACAGGATGCCTTTTTTTTTTTTTCTAACTACACACCTCCTGTCACAGTATTTAGCTTTCATTGAAAGAAGAGGGGTAAAAACCCAAATAAGTTGCTTGCTGAGGAAGTGTTAATTGTACACTGCAGTTGCACATGCTACTAAGAAGCCTTCATGGACATAAGTAAACACTTAAAAGTGTTGGTGGTATCCATCAGTGCAAGAAAAAAGATAGCAACCTCAGGATTTTATTGTTAATATTTACAGTCCTACAAAGAAAGAATCCATTAAAGAGGGTGCCTAAAGCACAAAGAGCGGTTCCTGATATTTTCCTGTATATTCAGATTCTCTACTACTAATAAATTTGTCTCTGGCCGTAGGAAAACACTGTCCTCCTCAGTAAGAATACCTATGGTCAAGGTATGTGTAAAAATAGCAGGAAATACTGTTTTCCTCCTTATCTTTGCCCAAGTGGTAGAGTGAACAGCAGAAGAAATATGAATATTTTCTCTTCATAGCATATTTATTTTGATTTTCTTCTGTTTCCTTCAGACAGCCTACTCAGTCTATCATCTGTAGGAGACAACCATGGTTCCTTGTGAATTATTTCTCACCACAGGCTTTCATGAAGGGGCCTGATTTTCAGCACACAGAATGGAATATCTTTAACATTAACTTTGAGCAAGTTGGGCAGCAGATGTTCCATAAATGCTATAGGCTTTATTTCTGTCCTTATGGAAATGCAGGAACATTCTTCTGACTTTGACATGCCTGCCATAAGACAGGAGGTTCCCAGGGAAAAGTGGAAAAGTGTAGCTTGGATCCTCTCCCTGCAAAAGTGCTCAAAGCAAAGGCTGTCAGGTGGATACTCAGGAGAGAAGTATTTCTGGAGGAAAAGACAAAAATCTCAGGATTCTACTTGTTCTCATACTGATCTTTTCCAGACTTGACAATTTCCAAACAATCTCCAGAGCAAACTAGACATTATGGCAAAATACCTCCCCAGTGTACTGAGTTGACTTGTCTTGCAAAATACAAAATTAACTTTTGCACAATTAAAGACACATAAAAAGGTGAAGTTAAAGATGTGACTTTCTACAAAACCTCCTCTTGCTGACAATGCCATCTAGGTTAATTTTAAGTCTCTTTTTAAAAATCAAACAAGATTACAATCTCAAGAGCTAGCAACAATTTTTCCTTGTAGTCTGAAGAGCAGTGTTGGAAATGTCTTTGTAAAAGCTAAGTTAAAAACGATGTTCTAACAGGGCAGACAAAATTCCCTGCAACTTCACAGGGGTTTTGGGTGCATGTTGGCCAGGTTTATACTATTGCTACTTTTTTCATTGTTGTAAATATTGCATTGAAGTTCCTTTTAAAATCCAGGAATCCAGGCAAAGTCTATTAGCACACTCAGCTATGCAGCAGCAGTATAAGAGTTGAAAAAGGGGATAAAATGTCTTCCATCAAGAAAAGAACTCTGTAGGAAAGGTTCCAGACCCTAGTGAAGCCATAAGGAAATGAGCTTATTCCATCTCTCTGTGTAATTACAGACAGGTAGAGTTGAAGACTTTAATATCTGCCTAGGTAAAGACAGTGTTGTTTTTGTTTGTTTGTTTGTTTGTTTGTTTTGGGGTTTTTGTTTGTTTGTTTGTTTGTTTGGGGCTTTTTGTGTGTTTTTTTTTTACTAGCCAAGTGGGAAAGCTCCTCTGCACCACAACAAACCAGATAAAACAAACCATCATTATATGAGATGGAGCAGAAACCAACTGGTATTTAGGAATTTTAAAAAGAGATTTCTGATCAGAAAAGATGAGAAGGCAACGCAGCTGCCTCAACCAAAAAAAAAAATCTAGATCTTCTCTTTTCAAAGTCCCTATAATCTCTCTTTTCATGTCACATACATATCTCAAACTAAGCAAAAGCAGGAACAAAGGGAGTTATGGCCTTAACACCTTTGTATTCCATTGCAAGGAGGGCTAAGAAAAGCAAAAAGAATGCTGTTAATTATTTGCCTTTCTTCTAATCTAAGACTGTTTTTGTGGGCTATTGTAAAGGAAAAGAGGAAAAGGAGAATTCACTAAAGGTATTGCAAGCTCTATTGTCACTAAAATCTGCAACGTCCTGAGAGATTCTGATAGATTTTGACACCAATATCGATGACTAGAGGTGAAATGCGAATGTTTTGGGGAAAACTATTATACAGAATTCAGGAAAGCTTTAGAAAAGAGTGAAAGAAACTTGAGAAGGAACACATGTAAACCGACACTGAGGTGTGCATTGGAAAGCTGCAAGAAGAAGGAGTTGGCTAGCAACTGTTTCTTTCCCTGGCACACAAAGTCAAGTGCCCCTTGATTGCCGTACTAATTAAGGGTCTCATTAGGGTTTCAAATGGAAGGTCAAATTTCTTCTAAACTGCATGTGGAATCCTATCCTTTCAGTTTCGCCCAAAGACTTTCAGGATCATCAGCTGCCTTAAAGAAAAGATCCTGGAACAAAAGAGACAGTGCTGGGCATCCCTTTTCCTGCGCAGCTTTAAATCATATTGTGCTTCTTTTTTTTCAGCTTCATGTACCTTGACACTTTTGCTCCCTCACTGAGCCCAGCTGGATCATTTTAATCTGGAATCAAAAGAGGAGAAAACAGTTGCTCAGTTTCACATTCCTTTTGAAGCCTATCAACAACCCCTGCGAACTGGGGCTAGAAGTTTTCTTTTCAAACTAAATGGACTACCCCATTCTTTCTTTTGATCACGCAGACTTCCTGAACCTGAACTGTATCAAGTGGAACTACTGGTCACGAAATGTGCCTGCTCAAGAAGCTGTTGTCTCCACATTCAACTCACATCCTGTAAAAAACAACACACACCTGGACTTATGCCCATGGACCATCACATTCCTTCACTCTAGCAGGACCCAGCTTCAGAACTTGCTATGTCCAGCTATTGCTCCCAATCCAGAGCTCCTACGACAAAAAATAAGCGCTGCCTTCACTTTGTCCTTGCAGCTTTTAAAGCGCAGCACACCCCAGGAATGCACGCTCAGCTCTTGGGACCCTCGTGCACTGTCAGTCTCAGAGTCCAGTTACAAAGCTAAGAATGTTCAGCAGCTGGTCCCACAGGAGAAATTCTAGAAGAAAGATGCAGTGCTGGAATTCACTTTCCTTGTGCAACCTTTTGCTGCACAGCCAACAGTGAGACAATTCATCTTCCTTCACATGCAGAATCACACCTCCCTTCCGTCTGTGGAGGAACATATGCTTTCAGTCTGGACTAGAGCATCCACAACAGAACCTCTACACTGCCTGCTCTCACACGAATGGTGCCGGGACAGAAAAGCGCTCGGCTTTTTCCTGGGCGCTGACAAAATGAACCACACGATGGCGGTGTGGACTTGCCAAAGAAGAAAACGCACCTCGCCTATGTGGAGTACCTGAAGTGCAGATCCCGGTTGAAATCGCCACTACGCTCAAATCAACAGACAGGACAAAAAGATTTCGCTGCTCTCCCGAGTACAAACTCTTATTTGCCCCACACTCAAGCGGCAACAGGAACTCCTTTACGCTAATATATTTTTTTCACTCTCGCAGAGATCGGCTACAAACTTGAAACCATCTGGCAAAAGCAAAGCTCACAAAAGTGTCAGCTGAGAATGCTGGTGCTGTCTTACAACTTCATCTGCACCCAAAGAACTCCTCCTCACACTGCTCAATTTGGCACGTGGTTTCCACTTCTCAGAGGCGGCTTTCAGAAATTTTGGCCTTATTTTGGACAAGGTCCTGTGCTCAGGATTGGTATGCAGCTGCTAAGAGTGCCCCGGGCAGGTAATGCCCAGTAACAGTGTTCTATCACCTTTGTAGGGGCTCATTTCCTGGATGCTGTTTATTCCAGAGGAGGGAATGCCATTTCTTTTGAGATGGGCTTATAGTTCCTCTCTTTGGCAAAGAAACCAATTTTGGATCCACAGATTGGGTAATCTTGATGAAGTTTAATGGCTTTTCCTAACAGGCAGCTCTGTCAGTGAGAGCTGTTGAACTGTTCTGGGAATGCAAAAGCCAAGCTGTTGATGAGCTTTCTGTCCTGGTACCTTTAGTGTGTGAGCAGTTCCATTTGGATCCTGGCTCTGAGAGACTGAAGGGTTGTGATGGTTCATAGAGCTGAGAAGAAAGTGCAGATAGTAGGGTGTGTACTGGCAGTTCTTTGGGTGCAATGGAAGTTGTAAGCAGCAAGAGCTTTCTCAGCTGGCACTTCTGTGAGCAGTGTTTTTGCCGGATGGTTTCAAGTTTGTAGCCGGACTTGGCCAGAGTGAAAATATTTATTAGCACAGAGGAGTTCATGTTGCCGTTTGAGTGTGGTGCAAATCAAGAGTTTGTACTTGGAAAGGGAAGGTCAGCAAGATCTTTTTGTCCTGACACAATGGACTGGAGAGCAGTGACGTTTTCAGCTCGGCACTGCACTTGGAGTGTTTTAGAGCAAGGCCGGAAGCGTTTCCTTCTTTTGCAAGCCCACATCGCCATCGTACGGTCAGTTTCATGAGGGCTGAGAGCGCCAAGGGAAAAGCCAGGCCTTCATCCTCCCCTTGCCGTCTGCAAACAAGCCAAACACACAGGTGACTCGCACATTCCTTCTCAGCTATGCACAGCATCACATCCACCGCTAATCCAAAACTGTCCAGGTGGGGGCCGGGCTCTGCTCCCAAGGAGCAAGGCACAGGACAAGAGGAAACGGCCTCAAGCTACGCCACGAGAGGCTCGGGTTGAACACCACGAAGCATTCCTGCACTTTAAGAACTTTTTCTTGGACATTGGAATAGGCTGCCCAGGCTGGCGATGGAGTTATTGTTACACCCTGAGCTGTTGAGGAAACAGCAGAGGCACCACTCAGTGCCACAGCCCGGCGAACACGGCGACTCCACAAGCTCTCCCACACTAACGAGCCCGTGACTTCCATCACCTCGGCGGCCCTCGAGGGCCCCGCGGCCCCGCCCTGCGCAGCCGCGCTGCGCTCGCGGCCCCGCGCACGCGCCGCCCCGCCCCAGGAAGACACAAGATGGCGGCGGCGACGCGCGGGTTGCGGCTGCCAAGGGCAGGTGAGTGTCAGCCCCGCCGGGCCCGTCATGGCCCCGCTGTGCCCACCGCCCTCAGCCAGCTCGGCCCGCCCGTGCGGCTCTGCCCCGGCCCGGGCCACGCTCTGCTTCTGGCTCTGCGTGAGGGGAGCTCGTACCGCAGCGGCTGGAAAGGAGCTGCTGAGAATTTTTCCGGGGGCGCGGAAATGATCGTATTTGTGCCTCCCTTCTCCTTAGGGAGCTGGGGATTGGAGCGCAGAGGGCCCGGGATGTAGCTGCGGGTGTCGCGCTGGGGCTGTCGCTGCCCTATAGCTAAAAGCTTGGATTCCTTTTGCGGTTTCTTAGGTGACTGTGACCTTTGGGTCATGATCTGTGGTAAAGTTCAGCTACCAATGTTATATTTTCAGCGTGTATTTGGGTCTTTGATTGTGTTTCAACTGATTCTACCCACAGTCTTAGATTAAGTAACATGGGAGATGGCAAACGGGTTTTGTTGGTAAAGGGCAGAGAGGAATTTAATATCCTTTTAATGGGACCGGTGTGTTCTTTATTTACCTAGGTAGTTGTCAGACTGCCTTCCAGGACAAAGTGAGAGATGTGGTGTCTTTTTCCAGTTTGTGGGGTTGGAAGAGAATGGGTATAGACAAACTTTTGGGTAGAGAAAAAAGTGCTTTGGGTTCACTGCAGATATTTGAGCTTTAATTCATAGAATGACAGAATTATTTGGATTGGAAGGGACCTTAAGGGTCTTCTAGTTCCAGCCCCCTGCCATGGGCATGGACACCTTCCACTATCCCAGGTTGCTCAGAGCCCCATCCAACCTGGGCTGGAACACTGCCAGGGATGGGGCAGCCACAGCTGCTCCAGAAAATGCAATTTAAAGCAATGATTGGACATATAACCATAGCTGGTGATAATTTAGGGTAGCCAGACCTCATAGACTTATGGAACAAGGAAAATTGCTCATCACTGAACACCTTATAGTGTAAGATAAGCACAGCAGCAAATTCAGAAAAGTGGGAGAATACAAGACAGTACTTAGATATTATTTGTTGGTATGGTAATGACATTATGAGGAGCCTGCCACCAATAATTTTTGCAGTAGTAACAGCAAGGAAGCCACTGAGTTGTTGAAAGCTGTAAAGTATTATTGATTTTTTAACTTTCAGTGGCTCTCAAGGTGTCTTTCAGGACAAAATTGGAGATGCAATATCTTTTTCCAGTTTGTGGGGTATGGAGAAAACAGGGATAGATAGACTTTTGGGTAGCGAAAGACCTCCTTCAGATGCTGAAATCTGGTTGGACTTTCTGGTTTGGGCTCTGCCAGCTGAGGTGATGGAATATCATTTATGCCTCTACACCCCCTATCCTTTTGATCTTCTGAACATTGTGGTTGCAGTGTCAGTGACCCTGTGTAACTGGTAATTCCTAACCACATTGGGATAAAACCTTCTTCAAGTGTGCACATGTCAGGTTGCTCCCAATCCATCCAGCCTGGCCTTGGACACTTCCAGGAATGGGGCAGCCACAGCTTCTCTGGGCAACCTGTGCCAGGGCCTCACCACCCTCACAGGGAACAATTTCTTCCTGATATCCTATCCTATACCTCCTCTCTGTCAGTGTGAGGCCATTCCCTCTTGTCCTGTCACCACACGCTCTTGCATATCAGTATCCTGATGATGTCCTGCCTCTCTGGCCCCCAAGTTTTCCTAGCTCCTTGAGGAAAGGAACCGCTTTGAGGCAGTATGCCATGTATCATGGATCTGGCTCTTTGCATCGCTCCCTCCTTGCTTCAGAACTGTGATACAGGAGGATTGCTTCCTCTGCTATATTTTATATTTTTACTGAGTATTCTTTACTTGCTTCACGTTAAACTCACAGTGAGCTTTACTTGCTCTTTAAGAACTGATAATCTTTGTTTGCTCCTTCCCTGTCTCAGTTTGGTCCTTAACTTTACCAGCAACTTCCCAGGCCTGCTCCCCTCTGACCTCTCCAAATATCTCTGAAACAGTCCATAAAAAGCCTTGGCATGGGATATTAGAGAAAAAGGATCTGTGATGAGAAAACCAATATAAGCTGTGAGTTAGCAGTGCTGAATCTCAATTAATGTCCCAAAATCTCTCCTTCCTGTTCCATGTTGCAGGCCATGGAATTTCTGTCCTGACTGCAGCACCATCTGTATTGCAGCAGCACCGGCTGGTCCATCACGCCGTGATCCCTCATGGGAGAAGTGGAAGATCCTCTGTCAGTGGCATTGTGGCCACTGTCTTTGGAGCCACAGGTTTCCTGGGACGATATGTTGTCAACCGCTTAGGTAATGCTCACCAGGAGTACTGATTAAAGAAACTACCTAAAAATTGTTTAACAAAACCAATTAGTCATTAGGTTGCAGGGTGATGGAGAAGTTTCTGGCATTGTGGATCTTAAAAGTGTTTTGCAGTCTCTGTAAGTTCCAGTATGTGACAAGTAGTAAAAAGTGTTTTAATCAAGGAAATTTTGGAGCTTTGGAAGATTAAGGTCATTAAAAGAAGTCCTACCCCTCTATAGAATGCAAGTCTGAGGAAATCTACAGCATGTATTTGATTCTTCTGGTTTAGCCTTATTAGGACATTTTACTAAAGGTTTGCAGGAGTTTGATTGGAATTCTTTAAAATTGCCCTTTTGAATTTAAATTTTGGAAAATAACCCATGCTGCTTTTTTCCCCTCCTTCTTTTCATGTAGCTTACAAAATGTAAATATCCTTGTAAATGTTCCATTTTTTAGGTATTGTGCTCTGTTTATAGGACACACCATTTTTGTTTTGTATGTTATTGAGCTTTGGCATTTTGTCTTACAGGCCTAAATATTAAGTAAAAAATCCTATTTAAGAATTTGAATTATGTAGGTTCAAGAAGAACCGTAGTTCTGTTCTACTTTTAGCTTTGCAGATATGCATTCAAGATACCTATGTCTAATTGTAGTGCTTTAATGCCGGGGGGAAAGGGATTTTTGTTTATTCAGAAATTCATCTACTTAAAGGGATGTATTTGTTTGAAACTTTGGGGTTTTTGTGGCCCTTTAGGTCGCATTGGCTCTCAAGTCATCATCCCCTATCGCTGTGATCAGTATGACCTGATGTATCTGCGGCCCATGGGTGACCTGGGGCAGCTTCTCTTCATGGTGAGTCTGGCTAGAGAACAATCACAAAGCCCTCGCTGTACAAGGCAGCCAGGTAATCCTTCTCAAAGACACAGCTCCAGCTGTTGTTTAGCCTCTAAATGGAAATGGTGTGAAAGAGCTTGCTTTGGTGATGCCTATTTACACATTATCTCATCTTTTCCCCATTTGATACTCTGCTTGCAGGAGTGGGACTGTAGGGACAAAGATTCCATCCGAAGAGCCGTGGAACACAGCAATGTGGTCATTAATCTTATTGGAAAAGAATGGGAAACAAAGTAATTTTCTTTTTCTTTTCTTATATGTGATAGATTTGCACCAGTTATTGTAGCCATGTTTTACAGCATGTGTGTGCAGTGATGTTGTCATTGTTCTTGGCTTCTGGGAAAAGGCAACCCCAAGATTTTGCATATAAAATTTCTTTAAAAGGTTAACTCCGGTCCTGGTTGTGATCTGCTTTGGAAAAGTGCATTCTTTCCAAAATTTTCCAGTGTACAGCTTTTGTTCTGTCAGAAAAATCAAATGTGCTATTTTCACATACCTGATGAGTGTTCCCTGAGTGCCTTCCTATAGATGACAGAGCCTCACCAATTTTTTATATTTATATTTACATTGACACTTTTTTATATTTAACTCATATTTACATTATATTTGCATTTACATTATCACAGAAGTAAGATTTCATCCTGTCACTTGGACATAGTGATGTGTTGTAGCCTGCTAGAAAAAGCCGCCATCAAACAGGAATAGCTGATGGAGAGTTAATTCTTACATTGATCATTAAGATTATGACTAATAACTTCATTCCTTGGTAGAATTTTGGCACAGACAATATTAGCTACAGAAGCATTCTTTGATAATAGTTTCTAAGAATAGTTTCTTTTTGAAATTCATTTAAAAATTCCCATATTGTAGGTTAAAAATACCTGTAACAGCCACCTTCAGAGTGTGTGTATGTGTTCATGCAATTATGTCCATTTTATTTAAAGCCTTGTGCAGAACTACCAGACAAAAATTTGATGGTGAGATTTGCCTTTGTGTGGTGCATAATTTTTGCTCTGGTAGTAGACAGAAACAAACATAGATACCAGTTTCATCTCTGATCACCTAATGCTTTTATTGCCCTTTTTTTATGAACAGCCCTTTGATGTTCAAAATTTCTGGTCTTGTGTAAAAGGTGTGATTTATAGAAAAGACAGTTTATTTTATTGTTAAAAGGAAGTATGAGGACAACAACAAAAAGTTTCATTCTGTTTAAAAATCCCCAAACCTTGTTCTTTGTGCAGTTTCAATAGATTGAAACGGACAAGTCTTGGTCCATGTTTAAAACTTTTGGACATTACAGAACTTAACCACTGTGTGGCACAAATGTTTTAATCACATGTTTTGTGCATGTGGGTATCAGTGGTGGTGCTTGAAACCCTGAGATCGAGTTCTCTGGTTTGTTAAACATGAGGTCAGAGTAACCGCTGTAATCATCCCAAAGCCTGTGAAAAACTTGTCCAGGAAGAAAAGTAAGATTAGATGGAGAGATCAGACAAAAAAAGCAAAGCCTACCATGAAATATTTTCTTCCTTGCTTTGTACTTGTGTCCAGGCTCCTCTGTGTGTACTATGTTGTTTGAAACTCCATGGTTACGGAAGGGATGTTGTTCTTGTGTGTTTCTAAATCTGTTTTGGTGAGCAGAAAAGGAGTGATGGTTCCCAGGATCAGATTAGTTATTGAAGGCTCAAAAATAACTTCGTATTTTTAAGCCTTTCTTTGGGCTCCAGTGGGATCTGAAGAGCTGTGGGAGGATATAAGGACGCAGAGGGAGGTGTTTGGATAAGATGTTTGTTACCCAAAGCAAATGGTAAAGATGCAGGAGTGCCTACAGGGACAGTACAACAATGTGAGAAGCCAATTATCTTTCTTGCAATTTTGGAATTGTTAGCAGTTCTGCATGGAGACAGAGCTTCTGTATTGATCTTGATGAGATACCAAACTGGTTGACAGTATAACCCTGTAATTTAGGCCCCTTGAATATCATACAGTAGGGGGAGGATTTCTTGCTTCTCCTGGAAGTCTCTTTCAGCTCTGAAATGGTTCTAAATGCTCTGACAAATTGTTTTTCCATTTGCATGAGCACCTCTATGTTCTCTGGTTTGTTTTTGTCTTCTTCTCCCCTGCCAAGCATCTACCCTGATTTGTGCTGCTCAGAAATTTCGAGCTTCTTTGTAGTGTAATTAGGTGTGTCAAATCAAGGCAAATTTTGGACAGGATTTGTGAAAATATAGCCTTACTCAGAGTTCAAGATGCAGGAGAGCTTCTTTTAATAAAAATAACCTGCTTTCACTTTTACTGGGAGTTTTCTCTTTGTCACAGACAAGTGGACAAAAGGATTTTTCATACTGATTTAATCTTATCAGGTGAAAGGGCAGAGAAGCTAAAATTGAAGATTACAGTTGCAATTTCACTTTCCTCTAATTTTTATTATATGAAGAGTCCATCATGAAGGGAAATTTTGTTTCTAAGACTGTCAGTGTAGGTTTTTGATAATACATTCAAGTAATATGTAATAATTGCTTTTTCGCTGAGTGGCAGCCATTGTTGATTGCTCTTAAAGTAACGTTTGGGTCTTGCCTTGCTTTAGAAACTTCAAATTTGAAGATGAATTTGTAAATATTCCTCAAAGTATCGCACAGATAAGTAAGGAAGCTGGTGTGGAAAAATTCATTCATATCTCTCACCTGAATGCTAGCATGAAGAGTCCCTCCAAATACCTCAGGAACAAAGTAAGTCTGGAGTCCACTTAAATGTATTTCCGGAGAACGTACTTTGTATTTGGTTTTGGTTTGGTTTTGGATTTTTCCCCCAGCTGGGGCTGTTTGAAGGACATCAGTGTATGAATTTACTACATGCTGTTTTCTGCAGCTGAGGAATGTTTGGGCTTTCTGTGAGACCTTTATCTTAGTGCAGCATCTTGAGGATCAAATGGCTTAGATATAAATAATTTTTGTGCTACTGATGGCATAATTTCTTTCAATTCTGCAGTCAAGGATGCCTTCTGTTATGAAAGGCATCCACTTCAGCTTGGTTCAGCATGGATGTAATGAATGTGTTTGTTTTAATTGATAGGCTGTTGGAGAGGAGGCTGTGAGGGAAGAATTTCCAGATGCTGTGATTCTGAAGCCCTCTGAGATGTTTGGGAGAGAGGACCGGTTTCTCAATCATTATGCAAGTAGGTACTCTTGAAATAATAAACCCATGTATGATTTGTGTAACTGCCTGTAGAGAAAAGAGAGAAAATGGGATTTGCTTCTGAAAAGCAGGTGTGTTCATATCAGAAATGTGTGAGATGTACAGCAACATACTAAATTCTCACCTCTTGACAGAATTCTTTCTCAATCTAGTTAGATGTTGCTCTTTGTTTTTATTTTTGTAATCATTTTATTTTGGGGGGATGTATTGACCCACTCTAACGAAACAGCAAATGCAGCCTTCTCATTACTGTTAATACGAAAACTAAATGTGTCTTGAAAAAAAATGCTGCTGCAATTGGCTGGGAGTTCTTACCAATCCTAGTTTTTTTAAAAGAGAAGTCAATTTTCAGAAGAGATCCACACTCAGTGTGGTGTCAAATGTCTTGGTTACTCTGGTGCTGAAAGGATTCCCAGATTTTCCCTTTTTTTCCCATCAGACATGCGTTGGTTTGGTGGTGTCCCTCTTGTTTCTCTGGGCAAAAAAACAGTGAAGCAACCAGTCTATGTAAGTTTTCCATGAAATCCCAATCCCAAATCCTTGGTGGGTGGATGTGTCGGTCTATAAACCACCTCTGAAAGAAGAGTGTGTGCATGTATTCCTGTTCTCTCTTGGTAACTTGTCAGAATTTGTTCCTCGCAGGTGGTTGATGTAGCAAAGGCAATTATTAATGCAATTAAGAATCCTGATGCAAAAGGAAAAACATATGCCTTGGCTGGGTAAGTCACTTTTTCTGATTCTAATTAACTGTAGTACATCTTTTTAGTGTCATTTTTTGGCATGCTGCACAGTACATTTTATTTCTCCATCCATGCACACAGTTTGAGCTGCAATAAATTCCACCTCCTTTTTGGGAGGAAAAATGGCTCAAGCTCTTACTGTAAGTACTTTGAAAATCCTAATCTGGGCCCCACTGCATTTCATGTGATGTATGTGCACACAAAGAAGTAGACAGCTTGGGAAACATGCTAGACAATATGGATTTAGGGAAAATTCTGGTAAAGCTGTGTGGAAACCACCTGGAATTAAAATGGCTTAGAGGCAGTGGATCTACAGTTAGAGACTGGATTTACAGGTTGCCCAGAGAAGCTGTGGCTGCCCCATCCCTGGAAGTGTTCAAGGCCAGGTTAGACGGGTCTCTGAGCAGCCTGGGATAGTGGAAGGTGGGGATAGAATGAGATGGTTTTAGGGACCCTTTCAATGGTATGCATTTTATGGCTCTCTGATCTCTTGGAACTTTTCTGGAGAACATGTCAGTTGAAGGCTCAGTTTTCATGCTTGTAATCTTAGACCTTGGCATCTGTGAGATCCTGCATTTATCAAACTGCTCAGCAGTGTGCTCTTGTGGTGTTATGGAGCTTTTCAGAATGTTTTGGAATGGCAGCAAATTGCCTGGAAGGCCAAGGGAGATACCTAACAGCTCAGTCTGAGCACATCTAGACAGCCTAAAATGCCAAGGCAGGATCTGAACAAGAAAGGAATGGGAATTCCCAGTGGTTTGTGTTACTCTTAGGCAAGTGGATGGAAGACTGACTGCTTCATTCTCTCCATGTTGAGAGAGAGGGAATCCATTTTTTGGACAGTTCATCTTGCTTTTAAATAGAACAAAATACTCTTAGTCAAGTAAAGGCAAGTGAATCAATTTCCCTGCAGCCATTTCCTACCAAAGATGGAATGTTTTAATAAAGCATCCTTAATTCTCCATTTGATTTCTGGCTTCCAAGTGGGCTTGAACAAACTCCTCTCATAGTGATGGAAGTCTTTGAGTTCAGAATTGGAGTGAGCATGGAAGGAGGGACATTCAGGTGTGCTTTCATAGCACACAGTAACACTTCATCCAGTGTGGTTGTGGTGGGTTAGCCTTGGCCAGCAGCCCACTGTTCCTTTCTGCCGAATCCTTTCCATGCTTTTCCCCAGCTCCAGGATGGGCCTTTCCAAAGGCTGCAGTCCTCCAGGATAAACCTTGTCCCTGTGAGCCACAGGGGAATCTCTGCAGGCAAATTATTTGGATTGAAGAAACAGGCTTTTTGTAGCCTTAGGGGTGGAGGGTTTAAAGTTGTTTTTCTTCTCTGGTGCTAATATTGCAGTGTAGCTGACTGAGGTGTGATGTTTGCTGCGTTCCCTTCCAGCCCTCACCGGTACCTCCTGTACGACATGGTTGAGTACATCTACGCTGTTGCCCACCACCCCTTCATTCCCTACCCGCTGCCACGGCCTCTCTACCAGTAAGTGGGACCCTAATTCAATAAGCTCTTGGCAGCACAGAAGCATAAATACCTGTTGCATGGGTTACTTACTGTGCCCAGCTGTTATTAAGGTAGTGAGGCTGTAGAAGTTGCCTTTCCTGAGGTACTTGTTAGCCAGTTTTGCGCCTTCAGCTCGGGGGACAGGCCTGCATTTGATGAGCTGGTATGTGAAATGCATGCTTGTAGTGAACTTAACATAGCTGTTCATTCCAGAGTCATTTCTTCCGGACATCTAGGGACAGGGTGAGAGGACATAGCCTCAAGCTGCACCATGGGTGCTCAGGTTGGACATCAGGAAGAACTGCTTCGCAGAAAGGGTAGTTGAACATTGGAATGGGCTGCCCAGGGAGATGTTGAAGAAACCACTGGACATGGCACTCAGTGGTCTGGTCTGGTTGACAAGGTGGTGATCAGCAAAGGTTCAACTTGATCATCCTGGACGTCTTCTCCTACCTAAGTCATTCTGTGATTGAATGGCTTTGCTGAGCCAAGAAGTAGCAAAAGGTCCTAATTCAACAAAATTAGTAGCAAACCAAATGATTTTTAACAATACCACAGGGAAGATCTGTGTGTATGTTGCTGACTTCAGGCCCTGACAGGTTTTTTTGCACAATCTTAAGGATCTGCTGCTGAGCCTGGGCCTGATCCTCAGGGAATAATCACATCTTTTTGAAGAGCTACCCCAAACAATAAATGCCGTTTCAGAAGTTGCCCTCAGCACAATGGGACTATTTTATTATTTGGCATACTGGTCCTCCTCGTTTTTAGTACAATGCAAATTAACAAGCTTAATCAGTCACCAGAGTTAGAACCCTTATAGGAGTACGACTCAGCATTGGATCCATGGAAGTGCTGATGGATAACACTGAGAACATCCTAATCTATTGTGGCTGTTCCTCTGTTGGCTGTAAGAGGCACCAGGCACATGGCTCTGGTGATACAGAGCAGCTTGTTAGAAAGGTGCTATGTGGATGCTTCTTAGTTTCATTCACATTTGCTGCAGTCCATATTATTCTTTTTTATTTATGGGTTAAACTAAGTGATAGTTCATATTTTTGAGAAAAGAATGCACCTAAAAGGCAGATGAGCCTGGTTGTGTTTATGTGCACTAACTCAGTAACACCCTAATCTGCCAGGTGAGCACTGGAGCAAGTCCTACCTTTTCAGTGAGAGATTCTGCTGTTGGTCCTGAGACACTGAGCAAGAACTGTAGCATTATTTTCTTTTCCCTGTCAGATTTCCTTTCTTTCAAGGGAAGCTTCATTTCTGAAAATTGTGGATACCCCAGTCCTCACCCTTTTTGTAGATTGCTTCAGATTACACCAGCTTGTTTGTGTTGCTGATAACTCATTTAGTTGTCAGCGAGTGTGTTTGCTCCTAGAGGCATTGAATCCAACGTCATGACTAATTGGATTGCTGCCTACACTGGCAGGGAACAGAGTTCGAATGAAAGGCAGGGGCAAGACTCAGCTCTCTGCTGTGTGGGGAATTGGATGGGGGGTTTACTTTCCCTACCCACTAATGCTCATTTTGACTTCTAGAGATCTGCTTCTCCATTCCATCCAAAGTAAAATAATACAAGATCCAACAATTCAGGAATAGTTAATTACCAGAAACACAACTAAGAACTTGGTGGCTGGCACATCTAGTGCTATAATGAACTCAGAGCTTGCAAGAACAGCTTCAGAACAAGCTCTTGCTCACCATCTATTAAGTCTGAAATAATTTTTACTGGATTTCTATGTATCTGGATAAATGACTGCACTTTTGCAATATTTCTTCTGTTCACAGTTTAGTTGCAAGATTCTTTGAGATGAATCCGTTTGAACCATGGTTGACACGGGACAAGGTGGATCGGGTAAGTGTGGGACCAGCCAAAAATCTCTCTTGGAAAATGTTTCATTGTGCATTTTTAACTCCCACTTGAGTTTTGCTTTCCCCAAAACCACATGGAATTGAAAAAAGTGGAGGTTGGATGGGCAAAGTGAGGGAGGGCAGTGCTCCCCACTCTTAGTCAGTTTAGGTACCTCTAGATGCACTAAAATCACTTCCATCATCCATGGAATGGTGTTTTTAACAACTGAAGTTGAACTGACACCCTGCACACATTCCAAAATCTCGCTTAACATTCAAATGTGTTTCCTGGGAGAATGTTGCCACTTCATGTTTATTCCTGACTTCTCAGAATGTTTTACTGGGGGTGGAGAAATAAGTTGCAAAAAACCAACTGCAAGCAAGGAAAGTATTAGTGTCAAAATTTGGCATATGTGTAAGCTAGCAAAGATAGTCATGTACATTCCCTAAACTTTCTGCTTTCTGAATTGTGGAGTAACTCTCCCACCTGTTTTGCAGCATTGGAATTTCAATATATTTTGTTATAACACAGTATCAATCACGTACTTAACCTGATTGTCCCCCAGGATATAATTGTAACATCTCCAAAAACCTTTCTTCAGCTGCCTTCGTAGTTTCTTCCATTACATTTCATAAAATAAGCCTGCACCAAAATCACTAAAACAGCTGCAAGTCAGCTGTAGTATAGGTAGTGTAAGAGGAAGTTTCTCCATGTCATTTCTGGGTCTGACTGTTCCTCTTTCCAAGCTTTTCTTTCTTAAATAATCTGTACAATATTAGATGTGTTTGATTCAAAAGACCTTTCAAGGAACACCAGCATAAGAGAAATCTCTGTTTTCTATGGGTTGCATATATGGAAATAAAATTAACTATGGTAATAGAATCAGCTGTTTGTACAGAGCCATGTTCTAAACCATAAACAGAGCAAAACCATCTACCAGAGGTGATAATTCAACATAACATTTTCTTGACAAATCAAAATATCCATAATTGGGAGTTCAAGTATAGCCTTGGAGTTCCACTTAATTTTGCTGTTGCAATGCAGTAACCTCCCTGATAAGGTATGGAGAATAAAGGAAGGCACTTCCTGCATGGTATTTATTCCTGAATTAAAGCCTGAAGGATTTCTTGCTGGATGCAGAATACCTGTACCTCCTGTTGAAAGTCTTGGTACTCAAGACCTTGTGTAATTATGCCACAGTTCTGTTTGAATCTTTCTTCCTCTGCTTCTTTTACTTCTTTTGGCAGGAGAATAATTGCATTGGGTGTAAAGCTGTTCATTTCAAGTGAATTTTTTTTCTTTTTTCCTTACCCTCCCCATTCTTGTTGAAGTTTCACACAACAGACATGACATTTCCTGACCTTCCTGGTTTTGAAGAGCTGGGAATTGAACCAACTCCCCTGGAACAAAAAGCCATCGAAGTCCTGCGCCGTCACCGCAGGTTCCGCTGGTTGGACGCTGAGCTGGAGGAAGCAAAGCCAAAAACACAACCCATGTAACAGCTGGCAAGGGGGATACTTAAAGCTTCTTAAACTGCCTTTGGATGACCCAACTTCATTGGAGAACTGTGTACATACTGAGTAAAATGTATTAATCATGTAACCTGTATTTCACCAGTGTTGTCTTTTCCGTTAAGGGGGGGGACTGTCACTGCAGTGTGGATTTTCTCTCTGCCACAGAAGCAAATAACATGGTTGCTTAGCTGGTGAGCATTGTAATGTTTTGAGCATTGGGACTGGAGGGAATATGCTGTAACACTTGTGCCTTTCTCCCTTGGCTCTCAAAGTAAATGTATCACTGAGCTTTAGGTGCTCAAATAGTTTCAAGAGTGTTGCAGTTCGGGACTAGGTCATCCAGAACGTGCCCTTTGCAGTAGGAATTGCTGGGAATGCTGCCTGTTCAGACTACGAGATCTCAGACAAAGCCCTGGTTTTAAGTTTTTGACTCTTCTGAACGTGGCTCTTAAAGAAAGTGTCAGCTTCCTTTCAGGGAGTTGCAAAGAGCCACAAAGTCACTGAGCCTCCTTTTCTCCAGGTTAAACACCCCCCAGCTCCCTCAGCTGATTGCTGTAGCCAGAGGACAGGATCTCTCCCTCTTTCTGTATTGCCAAAGTACAGTGAAACTCCTGGACAAAGCATTTCTCAGATTTCAAGAGCTTCCACATCAAAACTGCTGCTGCTAATGTTTACTCTGAGAAAAAGGTGGATTCTTGTGAGTTTTTTGATCCTGCCTTTGAAGGAAGTATTAAATTTGGCTCTCTCATGGATTCTTTATTTTTCTTTTGATAACATAAGTTCAAAAGCTAGGGCAAACTGGAAGTGAAGTGCATATTATTAGTAATTTGAGCATAAACTTTTATTATTTTTGACTGCCAGCTTTTCTCTATCAGATCCTAACTCTGTAGTCTTATTAGCACTCATTTGCTAAATGTGGCCCTGATCTTGATTTATTGCATGTTGCTCACATCCTGCTGTGAAAGCACTCGTGTTCCTGAGCTGCTTCAGAAGAGTATAGAGAGATGCAATTATCACATAGCCCTGCACAGCTAACGAGCAGTTTCCATTTTCAGATAGCAAAGTGCTGCAGGAAAAGCTGGCAAAGGCAGTGTTGGAATGTGAGGTGCCAGTTTTTGAAATGTTTACCATGGTGCAGTGATTTATTTTTCCCGCCCCCCTCATGCAAAGCACAGCTTTTCCAGTTGCACCACTGAGCTCTCCTACAGGATCTTAATTCAGACAGCCATTAGAGAGTGGGAAAGGGGTGAATATCCATGAGAAATTTACTTGAAGCAGCTGTTCCACATCAAGAATATGGGTAAAGTGGAGCATCACACCACAATACTTTGCCTTACACAGCACTTCTCCTTCCCACCTTGCAGAAACTACGCTGTGATTTCTCCCAAGTTAGCTTTCTGTAGCAATTCCTTTATTTTGTAATACAGCCCTGAGTACAGAATTACTGTAATCCCTAGAATTGCTAAGGTTGGAAAGATCTCCAAAATTGTTGAGTCCAATCTTGGGTTACCACCTTGACAATTAGACCAGAGCACTGAGTGCCATACCCTGTGGTTTCTTGAATGCCTCCAGGGATGGGGATTCCACAGTGTACCTGGGCAGCCCCTTCCAATGCCTGAGGAGCCTTTCCATGAAGAAATTCCTGCTGATGTCCAGCCTGAAGCTCCTTTGGCACAGCTTGAGGCTGTTTCCTATTATCCTGTCTCTTCTTAGTGGGAGCAGAGCCTGACCCTCACCTGGCTACACCATCCTGTCAGGGAGTTGTTGAGAGCCAGAGGGTCCTCTGAGCCTTTTTTTCTCCAGGTTGAGAAATGCTTAAAGGTTTCTCCAGTTGCTTAGCGGGCAGATTTTAATGACTGAGAGGAGCATTCATGCTGGCAGTAATTATTCTGTAGTTACATCTCTCTCCATGCTGTTACTTCTTTTCTCTCTGCCCTAAGAAATGCGTGTGGATACTATTCTATGAGATGAGATCAGAGGACCGATATATTTAAAGCAATCCAAATGTTGAGTAATTAATGAGAATATTATTGCTGCTTCTTTGAGGTAGGGGAGCAGAAGATGAAGGGCACTGACAAAAAAGCAAAGGGAAGCTGGTGGCAGAACTAAGAACAGTGATTGTGAGCTGCTATAGGGCTTCTTTCTGGGAACTTACTCCCTAAACACCATTCCTTCTTGGAAAAGGTTAACATCAGTTGGGCATGTTGCAAACTACCGAATGGAAATTGCCTTTCTCATCGTCACTAGGGAATGTCAGGGATTTTGTTACCGAGATTCTGGTTTGAAGCAGCACATGGAATCCACAGCTGGAAAAACATCTCTAGCAACACAGACCTGGCTTGCACTGAATCGCCAGTAGTCGGAGCTGCTGCTTAGCAAATCCTGATCCCGGTTTTCCATTCACCTCTTCTGGAACCTCCTTCCCCAACATTCATCCTCTGGGCTGATACAACTGATTAAAAAGCTATTAAATACTTCCCTCCAAAGTTTCTTGTGTATACATATCCAAAGGGGAGTGGTCAACGGCTCACTATCCTGATGGACACTGGGGACAAGGGGTGTCCCTCGGGAGTTCATGCTGGGACCTGTGTTATTTAATACCTTTTTTTATGATGTAGCCAAAGGGATCGAGTGCACCCTCAGGAAGTTTTCAGATGACGCTAAGGCAGAGTTGTCACACCTGAAGGACAGGGCGCGCTCCAGAGGGATCTGGCACAGGTTGTCCAGAGAAGCTGTGGCTGCCCCATCCCTGGAAGTGTTCCAGACCAGGCTGGATGGGGCTCTGAGCAATCTAGGTTAGTGGGATGTGTCCCTGCCCATGGCAGGGGGTTGGAACAAGATGATCTTTGCCCTTCCAACCCCAACCATTCTGTGATTCTGTGATTTTGGCAACTGAGGTGTGTGTTCCTTGCTCTAAAACCATTGAGTTCATTTGTCTCAAGACTATCCCTGAACCTTACTATTGCAAACCTTCTCTACATGGAGGAAATGGCTCTCAGCTTCTGATCCCTGGGCAAAGCAGTCTGTACCAAGAAACAGAATCTCAGTTCTGCCTGAGGGCCACCTCAGGTGCTGTAAGGGATTTGTCCAACTGCCTGCACCAGAGGAGCCTTTCAAGTGTGCACAGGTGTGGCTGGAGGGAAGAATGGGGGCAAAGGTGACAACAAACTGCTTAAAGCAGCCCTAGGTGGGGGTGAGGGAGGTAGGTGCATGGTAAGGAGTCAGTTTGGCTCTTTCAGTGGTGGTTGTGGGAGCTCTGGTGAGCTGCAGCTTCCCTCCAGGCAACAGTTCCTGCAGTAAATCACTCTTTTGCCTTTTTGTTATCTGAAATATTTGTTGTGGGCTTTACAGATTCAAGAATGGATGGTTTTGCAAGCTGTAGCTTCAGTGAGCAGCTGAAGATTCTCCCCTGGAGACATCTTGTTTCTTCTGGGTTTGTGTCTTGTGCTTGGCCTCTCAGGGCTATAATGGCATCAGCACCTCATTTTGTCCCTGTTAAGGTGTTTGTGTTGTCTCCCTGCCATGGAATTAACTGGTGTGTAAGGCTTAAATTTATGTTCTAGTCTTTCTATGTGTGGGTAAAGTGCAGGTTTTGCTCTCTTGTTTGTGAATTTGTCTTATCTTTGGCCAACAGGACTTTCTGAGGGAAGGGTAGAGAATAGGAGCACATATGCATTCTGTAGGTACAATTTCCTTAGGAAGTTCACCTCTAGCTAATGTTGCTGTTAATTAAAATAAAGTTGATGCTGCCACTTCATTTTTTGAGCCTCTGAAGTCTGAGGGAAGCCTGGGCAAAGCAGAGATTGTATCCCAAGAATGTGTCAGAGCAGTAATTTAGTAACACAACTGAGTGAAAATGAAAACAAAAGATGTTTGCCTGTTTCCAGTTTTGCCAGCATTTTTCTTACCTTTTCCTCCCACATACACCCCATGCTTTATACCCTTAAGTTGAGCTTGGGTTGGAAAGAAAGAGCCTCATTTTTCCATGTTTGTTGTCCCCAGACCACCTTATTCCTTTCTTCTGCTACCTTTAGAATATTCCCAGCTTGAACTTAAGTGCATTTGTGAATCTATAACAAAAGAAGAATAACCTTTCACATCTTTGTGTCTTCTTGAAACAAGAAAAATCTAGTTATACAGCTGTCATGGGTTGACACTGGCGCAATGCCAGTGCTCCCATGAAAATATATTCTCCCTGGTGTCTACTGTGAGATGTGACCAGGACTACAGCAAAGCAGGCTCCAGTTTAGGAATAAAGAAGAAAAACTTTATTAACCTACAACTATATGTAAAAAGAAACACACAGAACTCAGAATGAAAACCTTCCAAAAACATTCCTCCTCTCCCCACCAAATTTCCAATACATCCACCCCTCAGATCACCAACTCTCAGTCCATCACCACCCTTTAGATAATCAATTCTCAGTTCATCAAGGAGAGAGGAGTCCCTCTTGTACCATAGGCTTCCCCTGGAAACACCGCTGAAACCTCTTGTGTTTCCTGTCACACGTGGCACCACCGCCCAGAGACCATTTGCCATCCTGACATCTTCCTTCCATGCCCAGTGCTCTCACCACTGTGCATGGACCAGAGCTGCTTCTAGGGTTCCCCTTTTAAGGATGCTTTGCCCAGTTACAAAAAAAGCACAGTCTCTCACTTCTGGGACACCAGTCCCCCCCAAATTCACCCCCTGGGGCCGAGGGGTCTCGAGATCTTCTTCCTCCCTGAAGACGGCGCATCATGAGTAGAAAAGCTGCCCGTTTTTTTAAAAGGTTGCAGAGTTAACAGGTTGGGCCAGTTGCTGCCAGGGTGGAGTTCTAACTGTTTGTTATGGTAATCACCTGTCCTTTTCGTTAACTACCTGTTGTTGATGGTTAAGAACTCCCCCTTTTGTCAGTGACACCCTGCTGCTTCCTGGAGGATGGCACCCAGACAATGAAGAGGAGGAGATCTTGGAGTTAGCATGCAAATGACCTCAGAACCAGCATGCAACGGGAGGGACCCCTCACCAAACCTAGCCAAAAACCCCTACAAACAATGAGCCAACACAAAATTGATGAATCAAAGTGATGACTAGACGTGAGGAACAGAATCTAGTATCTGCTAAGAGCCTTTTTACCCCTCACCCTAACCAAAAAGGATGTCAGCTAGACAGAGGACCTCAAATGTTAAACTGGAAAATCAAGGGACTTTCCTGATGCTTTTGTGAGGACAGAACCCCCAGCTCTGCCGACAGACCAATGGACAAAGCTACACTCTTCCTCCTTCTCTGCGTCGCTCCTGGGAGTAGCAGTGTCGTGGGCGCGGACCCATCAGTTCTTCCCCACCTGAGCTGATCACTTTTAATAAAGGCATTAAAAAGGAGAAAGGTCTCCTGCCCATGTTTATTTCAGGAGGGCACCACCACCCTCCTCACCTGTTGTCTCTGTTCACGCACTCCTTCACATAACATCACTGCACTCTCTTGACTCTGAGCCATTGCCTCCCCCCAAATGCAGTCTCTGTGTCACAGGAAAAATGCTTCTGTCCATGGTTATACAAGAAAGGTCCAGCCAAAGGCCACTCCATCATCCCTCCCACCTAAGATTCTTCTCCACTTCTCTTGTGGCCCATTTCCTCTTATCTCATCTCTATCTCTCTTCTCATTCAACTCCAGGAGAATCAGCATTTGTAAGGTTTCCATCATCCAAGAAAAGGGTTAAAAAATCTCAGGCTCTGCCTGTCCAGAACTCCCATGGCTGCCCGGCCAGGCACCTTCTCACCGCACCCCTGCTTCTCCTTCTCGGCCGGCCGTGCTATCAAATTTCACGGTGGCACCAGCACCATCTGTCTCTCCCTCTCCCTCTCCCTCTCTCTCTCTCTCTCTCTCTCTCTCTCTCTCTCTCTCTCTCTCTCTCTGTCTCTCTGTCTCTCTGTCTCTCTGTCTCTCTGTTCTGCTGTCTCTCTCTCTCCCGGGGGTGGCAGGCCAATGCCTCTTGGTATTCCTCCACTCTTCCATCCTGCAGGGGCCTCTCTGCCCAAGGCCTGGCCTACCTCACCTGGCTGCATGGCTTCCCCTCCCCCGCCCAGCCCGCAGCCGGGCAGGGGGCTCTGACCTCTTTCACCAAGGGAGCCCAAGAGAGCTTCCCCCTGGGAGTTCTCTGCTTTTAACCCCCTGTGCTCTCAGAGGCGTATCCATGTCCTCAGTGGCAAGCATGACTAGTACTATGGCTGGGAGAATCGTTCAGATGAGTTCGATTACTTGTGCGTCAATTGTGCTTGATGATAGTTTTTCTGTGAGTGTGTGGGTTAATAGGTAGAGGACTAGGCTGCAGATTGCTAGTGCAACCATTAGGGCATGGTCGTGGAATCCTATCAGTTCTTCTATGATAGGTGAGGAAGCGTCTTGGAAGTTAAGTTGTGAGTGGTTGGCCATATTTAGGTAGAGATGTGCTGGGCTTTCACCTGGAATTTAGTCTTGACAAGACTATGTAATTGTTTTACTAACATCTCTTTAGGAGAAAAAAGCATAAGTGGTCTATGCGGTGGGCTTGAAAGCAACATATGGGGGTTCGACTCCTTCCTTTCTTGGACTTGGATGAAGGCGGGTTCTTCGAAGGTGTGGAATGGGGGTGGGCAGCCGTGCATTCATTTGACATTAGTGCTTGTTAGTTCTGGCTGTAAGACTTTATGTTTCGACGCAAAGGCTTCTCAGATGATGAAAACTAGTATGATTACGGCTGTTAAGGAGATGAGTGATCCTACTGAGGAGATGGTGTTTCATAGTGTGTAGGCGTCTGGGTAGTCTGAGTATCATCGTGGCATGCCAGCTAGACCTAAGAAGTGTTGAGGGAACAAGGTTAGGTTTACACCTACGAACATTACACCAAAGTGTGCTTTAGCTCATGTTGAGTGGAGGGTGTACCCAGTAAATAGGGGGAATCAGTGGGTAAAGCCTGCCAGGATTGCAAATACTGCTCCTGTAGACAGTACGCCACGCCAGGTGCCAATATTCAAATCTGAGCACCTATTGGTTTGACCCCAGCATCCCAAAAAACTCACTTCCTTTTCAAACCAGGACAACAGCATAAATTAAAGAACAATCCCCTTCTCTATTAATTAACTTTTACTCTATATATTTGAAATTTTTCATGCTGGTCTTCAAAAACTGGCTTCAGTCTATTTGAAATTCCTAATCTGATTTGCTCAGGCCGCTGACTTCATTTTAGAACCACAGACTCATCATCCCTGGGCAGCCTATCCCAATGCTTGATAACCTTTTCTGTGAATAAATTCTTGCTGAAAAGGTGAACATTCAGAAATGCAGAGGAAATGCTTCCCTCCTTGGCTGTGTGCTCAAGCTTGCTTGGCTTTACTGTGTGTGCAGCAGGAACCTGCCTTGGGAAGAAGAATTTGAAAAGAAGAAAAGGTTTTATTCAGTTGTGTCCGGTGGAATGGAAAGAAGAGCAGATCTGGAGACAGGAGCTATTTAAGGGCCTATTAACTGCCAGTTTCTTTAAGGGAAAACTATATCAGAGAACAGACAGAATCATTTAATCTGTTGCTGAGGGATTTGATTAGTTCTGATCAAACTTTTTGTGGTGAAACTGTGATAATCAATAATATAATTTTTTAAAAAACCACTCTGCTTTCATTCACATACTTTTTTGCTTGACTTCTCTAAAGTCAGGAGATAAATTTAGGTTTACCTTTTAATTTTCCTCCCTCTTTGTGAAACTGCAGCCCTGTTGAAACATCAAGTGTGCTTGTTATGAATGGAGTATAGAGCCCTGTTTGCATCAAGTGTCCTCCAGTCAGGACCAGTGGGCAATGTTGAACCAAATTGTTATTTGAATTTCATCTGTATTTTGTTAAGAGCAAGAGAAGAAAAATGGTAGTTTTCAGAAAGTTAGATGATTTACTATTGTTTTCACCTGTTTGTCTCTGTTCTTGTCCATATCACAGCACGTTTTCCATTCCTATACAAAGTACAGGTAGGTCCCCTCATTCTCTGGTTCAAGTTTTTTTTTAATTTGGTTGATGTTCCTATGCTTTGCTGATGCTATTTAACCTGCTGTTTATCTCTCTTCCTGTACCTATTTTCCTGTGCAGTGCATTTTGCATTAATTTTCTGGTACATAACCTGAAGGATTTTTTAAATATTCAGCAGACTGGGAGCCTTTTTCCCTTGTGTTGAGATCCAGGTGGGGACAGGACATCCACCAGCTTGGCAATTAATTACCAGCACTGAGAGGGCGAAAAGGCAGAGCTGCTTACGGTCAGCCACCCAAAAGCCCTCAGTAAACTGTGGAAGACCAAAGACTGCCAGTGACAGGGAGGATCCATCAATCCCACAGGGCAGATCAGGGTCATATCCCATCCTCTGTGCCTGGAATCTGGGGCTTTGCATGGAGCTCCCTGCTTGAAACCAAGCACTGACAATACCTGGATGTTCAGCTCAACTTTCTGTAGCAAATGTGATTTTAGCAATTGTTTTATACTTAAGTTACCAGTCATGGCTGTAATCTCAGATTACATTTCAAACCGCATTTTTCCTGATTTTCAGGAGACTCAGCTTTACTTCAGAGCACTTCTTCCATCTGTTCACTGTGAATCTACTTGGAGTCCCTAGTTCTCCCAGACAAGGCAAAATGGTACCTGGCAGTGTGTGTTTGCCTGCAGAATTCCCCAGAAATGTGCCATCTGTTTCCAAGTGCCTAAAGGATCAGAGATAATGGCAGCAGCTTTGAAACTGAAACCACACTTTGCTTGAGCCCTGCTGTGGTGGGCACACAGAGCTCTGAAGTCAGTGCTGGCTTCTCATTCTATTTGTATTCCACTTGCAGTGGTTCAAAAGAGATTTGCAAATGTAGGTCAGTTCTGTGTGGATTATTTAACAGGAATTCTTGCTGGAAGTGTTATTTATGCAAGTGTCAGGACCCAAACCTGGGAGCTCCATTGTGCAATGGCGCACATCTTCCAGCTATGGCTTATGTGGGGAGTTTGATAAAGGGGAAATTCTTGATGTACACAGGCAGTTTGAGGAGGTATTACCAATTTGCTATAATTCAAGGAGTAGTGCTACTAGTATAATTACTAGTATAATTCAAGATGCTGTGCTAGAGCTCTACACTGACAGCCATGTCCAAAAAAGACTGAGACAAATATTTGCAAACCTTTATGAGCAACTCCATAGCATTGCCCAAGTTTGTTTTTGTACCTCCTTTAGACTTAGAATTTGTGTGTCTGCTGGGTTTTTTTATTGTTGTTGAAGGGGTGCAGGTGCCATTAGTGTGGATGAACTGAGGCTGGCTCCTTCTTTACCCCACCCTAGAAATGCTCCTTGGTGTGTTCAGCTCAGTCTGCATCGAGTTCCATGGCTCTGGGACTGGCATGCAAGTCAGTTGGTTTAAGTAATAGCACACTGTGCTGCAATCTGCTGCATAATTATACACTTAATTAGATTCACAGTTTGCTACCTATGTCACACTGTGACAGGGCTTGCTGCTCTTTAGGGAGGGCAAAAAACCCTCATCTGCTTATAGCTCAGAAAAGCATCATAACAGTTGATTTTCTCCCTGAAGGTTTGAGTTCCTCTTAAAAGAACCTGCAGAACAGATTAAAGCTCAAGTAATTACTGTTTATTAAATGTCAGTGGTGAACACCCCACAATTAAAATAGGCCTTTGGGCTTGCAGGGGAAAAGCCCTGAGAACAAGATGATGATGACAAACACACTCAGAGCTATGGGATAAACAGAGAGGAAATTTCAGTGTGTGAGTTCTGAGGGACTTGTGATTGTGAGGTCTTACATGACCATCACAGATGGCCTGGGTTGGGAGGAACCTTATAGATCATCCAGTTCCAACCCCCCTACCATGGGCAGAGGGACCTTCCGCTATCCCAGGTTACTCTGAGCCCCATCCAGCCTGGCCTGGAACGCTGCCAAGGATGGGGCAACCACAGCTGCTCTGGGCACCCTGTGCCAGGGCCTCACTATGCTCACAGGGAGGAATTTCTTCCCAATATCCCATCTAAACCTTCTCTCTGTCAGTGTGAAACCATTCCCCCTTGTCCTGTCACTCCAGGCCCTTGTCAAGAGTCTCTCTGCATCTTTCTGTAGGCTCCCTGAAAGGAGCTTCAGGCCCTTGAAGGCCACAATGAGGTTGATATCTCATGAGGTGAATCACCTTCACACAGGCTAAAGGTATGTTCTTACTTGTTATTCTACAAAATGTCTCTCTTCAAAGTATCTTCCTTATACATGTTTAATCTGCCTTAAAACTCTGTGATGGGCACTGCTTGTGTGTGTCAGCAAACATGAAAGAGCCTAAGTTTACCGTTATTCATTTTGAACAATAGAATGTTTTGGAATGGAGGTATCCATGGTGCTCTGAGCAATGTGGTCTAGTGGATGGTGTCCCTGCAATGGCAGAGGAGTTGGAACTGGATGATCATTCAATCCTTCCCGCCCAAGCAATTCTATGATTCTATAAGTACGTCATTTGATCCTTCACAGAGCAATCCTTCCATCCTTCTCTGTGAAATGAGATGAAAAAATGGGCATAAAAATTTTATTTCTCATCCTGTTAGTCCTCTTCCTTTCAAGATAGAAACCTTAGAAGTGTCTGACTGCTCAAAGCCTCCACAGATGGGCTGTTTCCCTAAGCATGACACTGCAACAGTGCAGCATTTCAGGGACTGTGTCAAGCTGTCCACACTTTTAAGTGTTCAGAAACATAAGCCAACATCTCCCTCTGTAAGGGAGTAGTCCTTCACAACATCTTGCTGCTGCAATTACGGCAGATTGCATTTGCACAGACCCTCCTAAGATACTGTGAGGTTGGTTATTGTGCATTTCACTTAGCAATGCCAGGCTTTAGGAGCCTATGCTGTTAATTAGAAAAGTGGTTGTCCCTCGGCACTGGTGAGGCCACACCTTGAGTACTGTGCCCAGTTTTGGACCTCTCACTTTAAGTAAGGTCCCTTCTGTTCACACCATCCCAGCCTCATTGTTTGATAACCCCATCCACCATTTCTTCACCAAACAGTTGGTCACTCTCTCCCTCCTCCATCATTCTTAGTTTAAAACTCCCCTCAGCAGGCTGGACAGTTCTCTGTCTTGGCTTTTTTAACTCTGGCGTTTTCATCACCTCAAAAAAATTACTAGGAGCAGGAAAGATTCAGTAAACTTTGACCAAAAATATAAATAATAATAATAATGCCTGTGCAAGTGTTTCATGGCTCTGATCTGTAGTAGTTTCCCATAATGCTGTTTAGGGTAATTTCTCATGCAAGCATAGTGCACACAGCCCATAAATCTTGCAATGGAAGAACCACTCAAGCTCTGTGTCAGAAAAGGGCTCCTTTGCCCCCTGCTTGTGGAAGGCTGTTCCAGAACTTCATAGTTTGAATCCTTAGAAACTTCTCCCCAGTTTTCAACCCACATCTTTCCTCAGAGAGTGGAGATAAACAAATCCATATGTCCTTCTTAAGGCAGGATTGTCTTTTAGCTTAGAAATTTCTCTCCTTTGTATTTTTTCCTCCCGGGAAACCAAAGAAGCCATCAACTTCAACTTCTTAGGCAATTTCATTTTCAACTTCATTTTCTTAGGCAAAACAAAGTAAGTATTTTTCTTTTCATTCAAAGGATTTTCTTAATTGCCTTCATAGTTTTGTCCTATTGATCTCTCGTAGTCATCCTGTAATCAAGCAGCAAATGGAGCCTTCATTCTTTTTCGGTCTGAACACATAACGGAGGAGAGATTCTGTTCGATCTCTGAAAAGACACTGTTTACTTGGTTTATTTAATGTGATTTCTATAATTATAGTCCTTAAGGTCACCCATTTTTTTTGACTGATTTCCCAGCCTTTCTGGAAAAGCCTGATTTAAGAAACTAGTGATATGGCTCTTCATTGTCAAGGCAATATTAGCAGCCTTTTAGAAGTGATATCTGGAGTAGAAACTATCAACTATTTCTGGCAATGAGAATGAAAAACCAAGCAAACCACAAAGCAGCCAGATCTCCTTGTCTTTTCCACTTAAATAATAGATGTTTTATGCAAGACACTGCTGGGGAAACAACAACAACAACAAAAAACCCTGACAATATGTAACTGCTTAAAGAATAAAAAAGGGCAGGAAAAGGTTTGTCTCCATTTGAGGTGGGAATATAGGGTGGTCCTCAGCTTTGAAAATAAGGTTAAGGAAATATACAAATTGGCACCTACCTGAACCAGTTTTGGAGTTTAAGGACAGTGTGTTTCAAGGTTGAATGAAGTGCCTCTGGAGTCCACAGTCAAGGACATTTCATTTTATTGTCAATACTACTGAGAATTTTTAGAAGGAATTATGATTTTTGCAAAATTTGCTTCCACCCAGTCCCAAGGCTTGAAGTCCTCTGGCTCCTGCAGAGCATGACTCTAGAGCAAACTGTGGCTTATGTCCAGAGGAAAAGCAGGAGGTTTCCTAATTCCTTTCTTCACAGCAGGAGCCCTGGGAGGTTTGGGATGAGGAAAACCTATGCTGTTCTTGAACATGAGGCACTTCAGAGCTGGGTAAGGCTCAGGACAGTGTGAGAAGCTGCTGCTCTCAGTTGGATGCTGCACAGCTCAATGAGCAGCCTCAAGCCAGCTCTCAGGGGTGAAACATGGGAAAAAAAGGTAAATGTGTTCCTTAGTGTGGAGCTACCAGAGTGGGGACTCTTACCAGCCAAGTGGGGGAGGCCCCCAGTTGCCAAAAGGGACACAAATTTGGAGGTCACTGTGAGTTTAGCTGAATGTGAGGCAGTGGTTCAGCCAGGTTAGTCCAGTGCAAGAGTAGTAATCACAAAGCCAAGCACTGAAATATTTGCAAGACTTTAGGAAATATTCAGAAAACAGAGGGGATTTGTCTCCAGGTAGCTTTGAAATTAGAGAAGATATTACTAATTTTAGATTTCTGTCCAGGCTTGCAGCTGTGCACAGCTCTAGTCTAGATATAGTTGTGTGAGAAGTAAAAGGTTCTGAGCCTGCAACTTCAGGTCTGTGGTGAGGACTCCTGTATCTTCTCTGATGTGATAAAAGGAAAAAGGTTTTCATTGTGAGAGTTGTTCACTGTTGGTAAAGCTCCAAGAGACAGTAAAATCCTCATCCTTGGAGAGTCTCAAAACTAGGTAATTTTCATGGAATCATATCAAGAATGGCTTGGCTTGGAAGGGAACATTAAAGATTATCTAGTCCAAGCTGTGGTTACTATGCTGGATCACTGGGAACAAAGCAGTGGCCTCTCCATCTCTCTGTGTGGATGGTGTGCACCCAAAGCTGTTACCAGTCTAAACAGAGCCTGAAGATATTGCTAGATCACAATTTAGACAGCTTTGGGACCTGCCTTTGGGATACAGGGAGTTGAATTTTACCCAGGAGCTGGAGTTCCTGTGCCTGCTGGCTTCATCCCAAAGCCAGGACCAGCACTGCACTTTGAAAGGGCTCTCCAGCACCCTCCAAGGAAAACCAGATTTGATGGAGAGGAGGAGCTGATCAGCCATCCTCTTCAATTTAAAAGGTTTTCTTTTGTCTGTGGCCGTTTGTTTTTCTTTTTAAACACATGAAACCACCCCGGGACTGCTCTGTCTTGACTGCTGTTTGTCTTGAGATTTGTGAGGACTGAGCTTCAAATTAGGACTGCTCAGTGTTGAAATGCTTTTTCATCCAGGAGGTTTAAGGCACCTGGCTGAACTTCCAGACAAATCTCCTTAGTTCCAGCATGGACCCTGAGGAGAGATGTTCAATCACAAAATTCCAGATGAGCTTCAGAATTCATTGATGGCAAGGCCGATTTCTTTGTTTTCTTCTTCCATGAGAAAGTGCCCTTTCCCCCCAGATTTTCCATGAAGTTTTGTAGTTTTTTTTCCTTGTTAAACTTTTTCACATCTCATTTTAACCCTTTTAAAATAAAGTGGGATTCCTCCTTTCTTCCCTCCTAAACTCTGTAGATGAGAAATTAAGCCTATTACTACAGAAAAATTAAATTTCCAAGTGATATCTTGTGTTTCAGGAGTCATTCCCACAGCCTTGAAATCAATATCTGCCTCTCTAGGGGGGATTTCACCTCTTCTTTCCCCTGTGGTACAATGTCTTCCCAAATCCTTTGCAGCTGAAGAAATGCAACTCTACTTGTTCCATGTAAATACTTTTTGAAAATGATGGAGAAAAGCTGCATCATTCATCAGAGAAGTGTTCTGTTTTCTAAATAGTTGAGCTGCATCTCTTCCCACTTCCTACTTCTGTCTATATTCACCCCCTGATTAAAGCCAGGAACATGCAGTGAGATAGGCAGCCAGGGATTTAGCCCCAAATGTGTCTCACTTGCTTTCCAAAATGGTAACAGAGCACTCACACAAGTTCACAGCAGGCTTAACACGTGGCCAGCCTGTAGGAAGAGCCTTTACTGAATTTCTCAGACAAAGCTCAAGATGCAGGCTCTGTGCTGCTGCCCCTGCTCAGCAGCCCTTGTGTAACCACTGCAAACCTGACATTTTCCTGAGGAATGTGTGTGCAAACATCCAGGGCACACATCAGGAGACACCTGAGCACTGGAGCTGATCACATCTTATTTCCTGCACAGGGTTGAATTGTGAAAGGATTCTTCTCTGTTAACAAATGTTGAGGGTTTTGGTTTTTTTTCATTTGGAAGGGGAATATCTAGCTTTCTCTCCTCTGTGGAAATTTGCTGTATCAGAAATTTATAGCTTTCTTCTGGTGCTTTTAGTTCAAATCAGGCAGTGGTGCACTGCTAGAGAGACAAGGGCAGCTACTTGGGCAGAGAGAAATCAGGTGGCACTTGAGTAAAGAGCAGTTCTTGGACACTTTTAGCACAGGTCCTGCTCTGAGGCTGCGTTTTATGGCTTCTTTCTAGATGTGCTGGCATGTGAGCTGACAGGGAACGAGCTAGTGAGTGTTTCTAAGGCTGATTTGATTCAGGTGCTGCTGATAGTGGATCAGAGGAACCTTTGTGTCCTCCGGGGGAGCATCAGTGCTCCTGGGGAGTCATTTTCATCTCAGGGGTAGGAAAAGTCTGGGGAGCTCAGCTGTCAGTGGTTGGTGCCTCAAGATTCTTTGACAAGGGGTAATTTCACGCACACTCCTATTCAGTTTGGAAAATTGGTCTAAAAATGTTACTATAAACAGGCTCAGTTATTGTAAAATACAGTTTATACTGACATAAACCAAACCTGCCATGGGCAGGGACACCTTCCACTACCCCAGGTTGCTCAGAGTCCCATCCAGCCTGGCCTTGGACACTTCCAGGGATGGGGCAGCCGCAGCTTCTCTGGGCACCCTGTGCCAGGGCCTCACCACCCTCACAGGGAAGAATTTCTTCCTGATATCTAATCTAAATTTCCTTTCAGTGTGAAGCCACACACTTTTCTCCTGTCACTACATGCTTATATAAATAGTCTCTCTCTCCTTAGCAGATTATTATTAAAATAGTAAAAAGTTGAGGAATAGATACTTGGCTAACAGATAATATGTCTGAAATTGATTATTTCCTCCCCACCCCCAATGATAAATCCAGCTCCTTGGATTTACCTCTTCATGACCATGTGAGAGTGCAAATATTCACTTGTATAGAACTTCCAGGTGAGAAAAGCTGGTGGAGTAAAATTTCATAATGAAGTTCTTATTATAGAGTTTTGGTCTTAAAGTTCATTTAAGGTTGGGCACTGGTACAAAAATGTTGGCCTGGCTTCAGGATCAAACTTATTTTTAATGCAACTGATGGGAGCAAAACTGGTTGTGCACCTCTCATCAGCAGACAAGTTTCAAAATAAGTGTGTGACAGAGCTCAGCTGCGTGGGATTTGAATGTGAATGACTGGCTGGGGCAGGAAAAATATCTGGCACTGTTTGTACAGCATAATATAGCTTGGATGTTGCCTTTGGGAAATGTTTTAACAGGGACTCGAGGTATCCACTCACTTTATTTTGCATATAATAGTCTATCTAACATGCCTAATGATTATGGGTGAGAGAATTTATCTAATTTTTCCTGTATTGAACCCAAGAACTACTTCATATGCCTTCTCTAGTCAGGTATAATCATCACATTAAAAAAGATTGAGAAAGAGCAAAGTCATCCATGTGAAAGTCAGACTATAAATGCAGATTTTTTTCTTTTGCAGTAAAACTACTAAATTATGTCTTCTCAGCCTGAAAACTCAGCGTTTGCATATGAAATTGCAGAGAAGGGGATATTTACTTTACCTGATCCCTTTGCTTCCCTACTTAAAGAGTGAAGAGCTTTGATCTGAAGTTAATAAAAAAGAAGCATAATCTGTATAAAACAGATGTACCCAGGAGACTTTTCAAATAGCTTTTCCAAAAAATTTTGGGTTTTAATTGACAGCTAGGAAGTTGGGCCAAAAAAAAGAGACCTTTTTTCAAGCTGAGATGCACAGCCATTTTTCTATCTGACTCTTTAACAGGGGCTACATGAGGAGGTATCAGTCCTTTGACTCCTGAGCTGATCCTTCTCCATGAAGATTTGATTCCCCACCTTCCTGCTGGAAAATTCACGTGGTGAATAGGATTTTTGTGATTAGGATGGTAAGTGGAGTGGCTGCAGAGTTTTAAGAGGTCTATTCAATGTGACTTTTATATGCACTTCTGTATGACCGGTGAGTTGCCAAAGTTCTGCTGAGGAGCTTTTGAAAAATCATGGAAGTTTTGGCTGGAGGGCACCTCTGGGAATCCTCCTGCAAGGGCAAACTGCCACTGGGTCACATCAGCCACGTCTTAGCCTGTCTGGATCTTAGAGGCTTTTGCTGATGAAGTTTCTGTGACACAGAAGCCCTTGAAAATGATACCTTGTCATTTGTGTTAACTCATCCCCCACAAAAGCTTTGCAGGAATCCGTGTCTAAAGGAGAAAAAAAATGTGCCCACAGCTGCAGAAATAAAGATTAATTGGTTTGTTGCTTTTCAAATGAATTGGTGTATTATATTTTAATAGTTTAAGCTGGTTCTATATTTAGCACCTATACTTCTAGAAAAAATTAAAAGGCTTTTGTTCCACTGATCCTGAGGATAATCAGGCTTCAAATTGGAGATCAGGACATGTAGAATGGGTTAGGGGTGTTAATTATTCAGAAACTGAATGGCTCGGATTTTTTCGTCTTTCAAAAGCTCTAAAGCTTAACTGTTTTTCCCAAAATAGGAGATTTTCATAGAATCAGAGAGTTATAGAATGGTTTGGGTTGGAAGTAGCCCTTAGGATCATCCAGTTCCTAACCCCTGCCGTGGGCAGGGACACCTTCCACTATCCCAGGCTGCTCCAAGCCCCATCCAGCCTGGCCTGAAACACTGCCAGGGATGGGGCAGCCACAGCTGCTCTGGGCAACCTGTACCAGGGCCTCACCACCCTCACGGGGAACAATTTTTTTCCAATATCCAATCTAACCCTCTTCTCTGTCAGTGTGAAGCCATTACCCCTTGTCCTGTCACCCCAGGCCCTTGTCAAGAATCTCTCTCCGCTATGGATACACAGTTTCAAGAAAATCATGGCCTTGGTCTCCATCTTCTGCCTTTCCAGGGGATGGTTTGGGGAAACCTTGGAGGACAGGGTGACACATCCTGTTCTTTATTAGTTTCTGTGTGTTTGCACAAAGCATAAAACAAGTCAGAGCTGCACAGGCCTCTGAGCTACTACCATTTTATGGCATAATTCAGGGCCACAGGGCAGAATGACAGAATTACTCAAATTAATGAAGTGTTTCCAGATGTCCATAGTCCAGCCTGCTGCTCAAAGCAGCATTATATCTGAAGTGATAGCAGCATTATATCTGATAGTGATATCTGAATGTTGTGCAGAAATGTGTCAGTTTGGGTCTTGAAAACTTTTAGCACCGTAGACTGCCTGTCACCACCACATCTCTAGGCAGCCTGTTCCTGTGCTTTGATATTTTCCTGTGCCTTCTTTCCCCACCCTTATGTACAGTAAGAACCCCTCTTGCTTCAATTCAAACCCCTTATCCATTGTTCTGGAGTGGGCATGTGAGATACCTGCTCTTCGGCCTTGGCAAAACCCTGTCAGGGATTGGGTGGCTTTAATGTGTCCCCAGAGTTTTATTTTCAGGGTAATCAAGCTCCATTGCCTCAGCTTCTCCTCACAGGACAAACCCTCAAAGATGGACAACTTTGGTGCCACTCCACTAAAGTCATTCCAGGTTACTTTTAAAATACTCCCTGAAATAGCTGTTCATGTTTTAGGAGCGGTTTATGATTAATCCATAAGGATGGATAATCCTGGCTAAAACTTTTTGACTGGCTTTCCTACAGGCCTGTGCACAAATATATGAACACAGCGTCTGTTTTGTGTTCCCTTGACCTCCTGTCTGGGTCATCTCTTTAATTTTGTGTCTCTCCCATGACACCCAAGAAATCCTATAGTCTTGCCACAGAGAAAATACAGAGGTTTTCCCTGGACTTGAATGAAGCAAAAAAGTTTGTCTTACTCCTACTGCTTGTGTCATTAATTAGGCAAAACATCAAGAAAATGCTTCTTAGAAATGCACATCTGTGGTTCTTCAGGTAGAAAAGACCCTGGATATTACTGCATATGTCTTATTATCATGATGAATGTTTAAAAGTGCAAGTAATGTATGTTAATATTGAGTTTTCCTGTCAATTCAGATGAGCACATTATGAATACAGCCTGGATTCCCAACCCCTGACTACAAAATAATGTTCCTTCTCTTCTCAGACTTGGTCAAGAAAATCACTTCAGGAATAGAAATGAATTATATAAGGCTGTACCCTGGCTATCTGACAACCTCACATCTTCCCAGTAGGCACAGTACTAACTTTATCTCAGCACAGTGCTCAGGCTAATGAGTCATCTGATAACCTCTTCATTGTGCACTGACCTCAACCTTGGACCAAAATAAACAGAAATTCAATTACAAACCTCTCCTTGACGCTCTCACCCTCCCTCCAGTGTGTCTGAAGCTCTGAGCAGCATGGCAGATTCAGCTTGGCTTTCTTTCCCATCCGGCTGTGGTGAAATGGGAGCTGAGCCTTGGGATGGGTTGTGTTTGTCCTCCAAAGAGCCTCAGACTCTGATCCTGTGTTCAGTGGGTTCAGCACTTGCTCTGCTCAATGCACGTGGGTTACTCCTGCCTGATGTTGAGCAGGAGTCCTCCGTGATATGGGAAAAGCCTTGCATCTACCCCTCAAGGCAGGACCTGGTGTCTAATAGCTCATTTCTTCACTTTCCCTGCTTGCATTAACAGTTGGGAAAGATTTTTTGTAGGTTTATAATTTTTTGCCATTCTCCTTTCCTGACAGCCAGATGCAACATGGGGATCTTCAGGAAGAGAATGGGGCACTTGGGGCAGAAAAAGAGCAGGGAGGATCAGTGATAGGATATTTTTGGGATAAGTTTTCCTCTGAAATAAGTCCACTTTGAAGACACAAACCTCTGTCTGTATCCAGGAATGACCACCTGAGATGTGCAGTGTATGGCAAGAGAGGGATGGCACATTGCCACACATGGATGTGGGCTTGTTAAAGCACAACACTGAACAGAGATAACTCCAAGATAACTTCAGCCCTGCCTCTGAGGGGCTTTGTGTCCTTGGACACTCAGCTTGTGCCTCTTCCCCATCTACAAAATAGGGCCCACCACTAAGCCTGTTCCAAAGTCATACCCTTTTAAGGGAAAGATTTAGGGTTTTGTGGTTTGTCTCGAGAAGATTCCATGGGCCCAATCAATGGAGGGTGCTGAGCATCCCTGCACCAAAAACTAAGCTGCTCATCTTCTAAAGCCTTGATTTAAATCTCACTGAGCTGTTCTCTGTGAGTAAAATATAGAATAAATTACCTTCATCTCTGGAGCGATCCAGTCCTGATCTGCCTTGAAATAAATATTTGAAACTTCACAGTGAAAAGCAGATGTTAAATTCATGTTATTCTGCAGCGCCTCTGAACTGTTTGCTTGAAAATAAGCCCCCTTTCCTGTTCTTGCTGTGCATTGGTCATCTATTCTCCAATATCTGAAACCACTAAAGCAGGAAAGTCATCCATGCAGGGAAGAAAAGGATAATGCAACAGTTTTTAAGGTGCATTTTCAGATGCATCATGCAAAAACTCCCTAAAAGATTCAATAACATTGTCATGTGTGAATTTACAAGGACACATGTATTTCTACAGCCAGGGGATAATTCTGTAAATAAGCACAGCCCTGCAACCAAATATGCATGCAAACATGCCTAAATATACCTAAATATTTGTATGAAGCCTGCACTTATTTGGCTTTAATAGCTTCCCCCATAGCTGGGAAGAGTAAAGGTGAATTTGACAAAAATTCTAAGCGTGAGTCAAGAAGTTTGGGTGGAAGGCACTACTGAAACATGGAATCATTCTGTTGAAGAAGACCCTTAAAAAGTTGGGACTTTCAGACACCAAACTTTCAGCACTGAATGTGACAGAGAAAGAAAAGAAGATTCTGTTCTAAGAAAGCCTACTCACTTAATTTGTACCCAAACCACCCTGGAATGAAAGGATTCTTTCATCTGAACGCTTCAGGCTCAATGCACCTTTTGTTTTACATGAAGCCTGAGGCATTCACCTCCTGTCACTTTGCTGGTGAAGTGTTTTACCTCCTTTATGATACAATCTGAAGACCGTTGTATTCAGTAGAATGTTTCCTTTTCATGTCAGTTAGTTGGGGAAGAGCTGTGCACCTCATTCCTTTGAAAAATGGATTAATGATTCAGAAGTGCATTAACATTGAATGTCCACAGTCAGGCACCTCAGAGAGTGTGATCTTGACTAACTTAGAAAATTAACTTTCTCTTTCCAGTATGGACTAAAACCACACAAACATAGCAGTTTCTTGTGGAAATGAAATAACAAGCTCACACATAAGTTCAAGTTTCTCTGGAAGCAACATTCTTGGAGTCTGGGGCAAGATTTTGAACTTGAGATCTAGTGTAGTGTCTCTGTAATAAGCACAGAAGGGAAAAAAAGCAGGTGGAGATAATGGTTTGCTTCCTAAGAAATCAATATAAGATGATTTGGCATGGTGTAGTGCTTGGAGCTCAAGGAATTCCTTGGTGCAAGTAATGGCAATCACTTGGGAACGGCAGAGAGAAATCCATTTTGTGATGATCCCTAATTTTTTGTTCCTCACTCAGTTATCTGAATTGCAATGTCGGTCTGTGCCTCTGAGTTTATGTGCAGTTCACCCACTGAGAAGATTGTGGAGCACACAAAATCCATCCCTCAGCAGTATTTAGGTCTTTTTCTCTTTCCACAAATTTGACCTGTTTTAATACTCTTTAAAGGCACAACTCTGTAGCTTAAATAACTATCAAGTTTATTTTTGAAATTTAAACCTGTGTCTGTTAGAATGTCCTTATCCATTCATGTTCTCTTCGATCCAGGACAAAGTTCTGCATATATTTGCCATCCTGGAAGTGAGATCCCAGTGTCCGGTGGGTCCCTTGATGTAATCCTGATGGCTGCCAGCAAATGTCTGCATGTTTACCCAGGGATAATAAATAACACTTTGGGCTCAGAAACAATGATTATTTACTGGAGGCTCTTCCATTTGTCTTCCTGTGAATTAAAAATTGATGATCGGACAAACCTCCTTTCAAACAATGAGGATGGTAGTTCATCCTTACTTGCAACTATTTGGGAATTGCATTTAACCAAGGCTGACTGAGAATCTTCTGTGAGGACAAGTCTCTGATGGAAAATGCATATTATTAGGCATCAGCAGTAGCTAAGATTTAATGTCAAGGAAGCTTTTTATTTCCCCCTCTCTAGGATGAATATAGGGAATGATCCTTGGTTCTCTGCTCAGAGGAAACTCAGGAGCAGCTGCCAGGTGGGGATGAACAGCAGCCACCTTGCTGCCTGTTCAACTCATCAGCATCCTTGGAAGCCAGGCACTGGGAAAGGGCAGAGGAGGCTGTTGCTCAGCCTTATGGTTCGTACAAACAGCCACTGTTGGATCCTCTTTCTCCTTAGGAGCAGGCGGGGAAAATGGGGCAAGAAGGAAAAGCATACATAAGGCACCAAACCCTTAATGACAAGTACGTTGAATTTCCACAGATGTATTTCTGGTGCAGTGTGACGGTGTTCACAGGGGTTCTTGGATTGGGGAAGAGATGAGCATCTGACTCCATGTTTCAGAAGGCTTGATTTATTATTTTATGATATATATTACATTAAAACTATACTAAAAGGAGAGAAGAAAGGATTTCATCAGAAGGCTAGCTAAGAATAGAATAAGAAGGAATGATAACAAAGGCCCGTGGCTCGGCTCTCTGTCCAAGCCAGCTGGACTGTGATTGGCCATTAATTAGAAACAACAACATGGGCCAATCAAAGATCCACCTGTTGCATTCCACAGCAGCAGATAATCAATGTTTACATTTTATTCCTGAGGCCTCTCAGCTTCTCAGGAGGAAAACATCCTAAGGAAAGGGTTTTTCATAAAAGTTGTCTGCGACAGTGCAGTGAACTGATAAAAAGTTGAAGACAGGCATATGGTGTTCCTTTAGGTTATCATTTCCTTGGCTGTCAGAGGTCAGGTGAATTCATCTGACATGAGGCAGGAGTGGACATAGAATCATGGAATGTTTGGGTTAGAAGAGACCTTTAAGATTGTCTTGTTCCACCCCCTGCCATGGGCAGGGACACCTTCCACTATCCCAGGTTGCTCAGAGCCCCATCCAACCTGGCCTGGAACACTGCCAGGGATGGGGCAGCCACAGCTTCTCTGGGCAACCTGTGCCAGGGCCTCCCCACCCTCAATTCTTCCCAGGGAAGAATTTCTTCCTACTACCCAATCTAAACCTCCTCTGTTTAAATGCATTCCCCTTTGTCCTGTCACTACAACTCCTTGTAAAAAGTCTCTCCACCTGTTTTTTGTAGGCTCCCTTCAGGTGCTGGAGGGCTGAGCAGTTTGATGTTGCTTTGTTGCCACAGTGCTCAGCTGGATCCAGCTGCAATGTCCCCATAAGGATGAGACAGAGCAGGAACAGCATGGTGACAGAAACCTCTGAATTTGTCACTGAAAGCTGGGAAGGCTTACATGTAATTGAAGGAATGCTGGAAGCAAACCTATTAAATGGGTTTTCAGTAGCACTGATGTCCTTCTAACAATACAGCACAGGAATGACTCTCGGGTTGGTGTTGCCCCTGCAAGGAGGCTGGAGATCCTTTCTCAGAACATGTTCTTGCATTACCTTGCAGAAACATCTGCCAAAGGGGCCCACTGGTGTGGAAAGCAGCCTGATCCTTCCAGTGTTCCTGGGGGATGTGCCTGGGACAGAGCACTGCTTGGCTGCAGAGAAAGAAATCTGTGCAAGAGTCTTCCTCTGAAGGCTTGGCAATTTTTCTGCTGTAACCTCCCTCCTACATTGTTTGGGAGCACACAGGGAGTGTTTTACTGGGCTGCAATGATCTCCATAGCCTGGGCATCAGGCGCTGCAAAGAGCTCAGCATTTGCAGAATTAGCTCAGCATTTGCAGAATTATTGGTCATTTTGGGCTTACAAAAATAGATGTGATCTTTAAGGCTCCATTCCAATAGCTGGCTCTGATGACAGCTCAAAATGCCTCACAAAATGAAGTGCAGTTAATGCTATTTCTGTCCTGAGCTAATCTATGCGGGTTTTTAAAAATTATTATTCTTAAATATAAATAGCAATGTCTCCACAAATGATCCAAAGTTCAGAATTCCACATTTCCTGATCATTTAGTCAATCCATTCCTTAAGCTAGGTGCTACTTATGCTAAAATGGCTGAAAGAGCACTTCTCAGCAGGGTAAAAACCTGAAGGATTGGGATCAGTGTCCTTAGGTGAAATGGTTCCCTTGGGAAAAATCCTAGAGAAGCTGCTCCTGAGAACCTACTGGGAAATAAGAGTAGTTTTGTTTGCTTTTTAAAAGTCCAGAATTATTCATTTATTTTTAGATGTCTGGCAGTGAATCTGGCTGCTTTAGGGATGCTTAAGCTCTTCTTAAATTCAAGTGCTGTTTCTTGTTTTTCCTTCAACACCAAGATGCCAGCGATAGTTTTGATTCCACAGACCTGTCAGTTCAGTTTTATTTGCTTAATTGACAGTCTGATAAAGCCTTGTTTGCAAATATTTTGGTTCCAAGAATTTGACTGGCCCATCACAAAGGTAGGGATTTATAACAGGAAAAGATTAGGAGATGACATATGTTGTAAAGAAAGCTTTTCCTAAAAATCAGGGGCTACTCAAAGCAGAGTTCTAGAAAGGGTTAGCATGTGATGATGTGTACAAACAGGAAATGAAATTTCTGGGTTTTCAGGGCTGTGGAACTAAAACATGATAGGAGCTTTATGGCTGAAATTCAAAAACAGCTTCCATGATAAATTTAAGGCTCCTCTTCATCTTTTAAGAAATAATTTAGGTATTTTCCCATAGAGGATTATTGACTTCAGTGAGAGCAAAATCAGAAAAAAAATCCAGTCTGAACAGAAGCAACTGGAGTTTGAAACCTTGCTATGGGAAAGGCATTATGTATTTTTCATAGAAAGCAATGAAATATTAATTCCTTTTAGTGAATGAGATGAGCACTATAAAAAAAAGTATTAGAACTGGGGCAAAAGAATTGCATTATTCAGCCACATCCTCTTCATTACATGTTATTAAAGAGATGTTCGATATTTTGAGAAGAAAAAGGTTTTTATAGTTCTGGTTATTAGAGTAAAAAGTTAAAATTTTGTCAGTCTTGGGAGAGAGAGCTGAGGCTGAGGGAGATGTTCCCACTCCTTTCTTTCTAAAGAAGTGAGCATCAACATTATAATTAAGGAATTTTGTTTGACCCTTGTGCTGGAACAGCATTTTACAGAAATGTTCATCAGAACAGCCCTCAGCAGTGTCAGAGCTTGGCACCACTGACATTCCAGGCTCCCTCCCAGTGATCCCAAAAGAGGTCAGAGGGATTCCACCAGCCAAGGAAAACTGCTCCCATGCCTGTCCCTCCAACAGTACCTAAGTTACTATAAAAGGCTTCTCCTGGGTCCAAGATCATGTAGTATTTGTTCCTTGCAATCACAGTCCGTTGGGTGCTGACATCTTCACAGCAAGCCTTGACCTGGTCAATGCTGTAAAAAGTTAATTTTATGGATTTCTCATTAAACTCCAAAGGATGGTTTAGGAAAGTTTGTTTTACAGGCAGCTTGTGCCTGTTCAGGGTGGGTTTTTCTAAAAAAAATAATGGAAGTGCTGCTGTTGTTCCTCCTCCCAAGAGCTGAGGCCTGGCTTGGCAGGCATTAGGAAACTGTTGGATATAAGTGGATAAGACAGATCTAATAGGAAAGATGTCATGGAAAGAGCATGATGCACTGCTTTGGGCTGTGCACAGAGCTCAAATCCTTGGTTTAATCTGGTGCCAGCTCCATTGCAGCTTGACACTAGGATAGAGAGCTTTTTTTCTTGGTTCCTGGTGATCCTGAAACTCTTCTTCCCCTTTGGAGGAGCCTTTCCCACATGCCTCAGGTTGATCACATCCCAGTGAGATAATTACATATTGGTGCTGTAGATGTGTTCTGCAAGCAGCAGCTGGAGCTTGAAGAAAACCCTTTTTTTGGAAACCCTTGCTCTCAAAGAGGTTTCACAGCAAAGTTCTCCCAGGTCTGCTTCCAAGATTAACACAGAAGGCTTTAAACTGCATCTAGTGCTTAAAACTGTGACTCTGCCAAGCTCCAAACCTTGAAAAAACCTAAAATTGAAGGTCTCATATCAGACAAATTTGCAGTATAGCTCTCTTCCATTGCTCAGATTCCATTAAGTTGTAGCACAGGACATAGCCAGGGAAGTGCAATGGCTTTTGTTTCCTCGATAAAGGACATTAAGGATGAAACAACACTGTATTCCTGATAAAACGAGGGAGGCAACATTGCTGGGAAGCTAAAGAAAAACCCCAAAAAGCAGTGGGCACCTCAGACTTTCCCCTGTCATTTTTCTTTACCTTCCCTACCTTACTGAGCAATTTACGCATTAACTTTCCTTTTTTTTTTTGCCTGTTTATTTATGGAGCCAGTTCCTCTTGCCCTGAAATCTGATTCAGACTGAAATCTGATTCAGTGGTTTCCAGTAAGTCCTGGAGCAGACACAGATGATTTTTGCATGGCCAATTTCTGTCAGATATTTTTCATCCTCACCTTATTTGTGACTCTCACATTTTTTATTCAGCTTCTCTGCAATGCCCCACTGCTTTCCAGCAATTTTCATGCAGGGGAAGAGATGGCTTTTGTTACAGAGCTAATCTTACATCTGTTTTTATTGCTGTGTATTTGAAGATTGACTTTGTGTTCCAGTGGTCAAGAAGAGGGGAAGTAATTTCTGCCCTTTATAGCCAAGAAGAGTGGGAAGGCTGTGTGGATGGACTTAGCCTGGTACTGAGTTTTGTACATCAGGGTGAGCTTTAATTGAATTTGGTGTCTATTTGGTTTATATTCAGTAGCAATAATAATAATACCAAAATACTAAGTTCAATGATCATGCTACTGTTATATTTTGAAGAGTCTGGTAAAGCCCTCTCTGCCCCAGCTGGAAGGTTTCTTGTTGATCTTAAGACTGCTCAAATGAGATTTTTTTCATGTTGCTTGTCTACCTCTGAGCTAATTTGCTTGTTTGTTTTTATTTTGAAAGCTTCTGCTAAAACAAACCAGTGGGGAAAAAAAGATTTGTCTGTCTCTAAAACAAAGTTGGTGGAAAATGTTTTGCTCTGCCTGTCAGAAGTTATTACACTCATTTTGCTACAAAGCTCTCCTAGTTTTTGAGCAGAGCCATAAAATTTGGCAGGGAGGCTATACTGATGTCATGGTGCTCTCTGCCATCCTTAAAGAAATTTTCTCAATGCATTTTTTTTAACATGTATTTCATTGCAGACTTGTCAGAGCTTTACTATGGAAGTGCCTGAGGATTTCTTAGCTCTGGGATGACCAGATGTTCCCATATCAGTTGGAGGGAACTGTTCTGGCTGGCCAAGGCCTGCTGCTCCTGGCAGGGAGAGATGGGATAACAGGTGGCAGGCTGAGCGCTGTGTCTCCAGGGCTCTCCATGCCGCAGGCAGGACACTGGGAAGTGGGAGGGCACAGAAGTCAGAGAATGGGATGAAGGGAGAGGCAGCCTGAGGTGACAGAAGGAGCACAGTGCTGCCAGCTGTGTCCTCACAGGTGGGGGCATAAACCTTTTTTAGCCAGATGACCTCTGGAAGTCTCATCACTTCCATTCCAGGGGTGAACAGAAATCTCTGTGAAGGGCAATTTGAAGTCACAGAAAGGCCAAATCCTTTCCCTTCTCTTTGTGGCTGGGGACTCTGGACAGGCAGAGGGGGCAGGATGGACACATGACACACAAGGGATGGGGCTTCTCTTGCAACAGAGAGTTCCCTTCACATCAGAGCGGTACAAATCTCACTAAAATCCTTCTTTATTGTCCCTTCTTAATAAAAGAGAGGGTGACATAAAATAAAGTGAGTTTTGTGATGATACAGGCAACATCTAACAGACTGTTAGAACTTGTTAAGGACTAAGAAGTTCTAACAAAGTAATTTAAATGTAGAGAATTTCCATAGCTGAGGGGTTCTTTTTACTACTGTTCATTGGTTTTCTCTTAGGTTTTGTCTGTCTGTTTTGGTTTTGTTTATCTTTTTAATAAAGTTGAAACAGGCTGCAAGTGCACGTGACTGTAGAGATGCCCTCAGTGGATGTTTCGCTGGGTGATCCCAAGCTTTCAGGGATGGGTGTTAAGGGATGCTGTAAGTGGCCAGCAGCTCCTAAACTCTCCCCAAGTTTTCCAGAGTTTCACATGCCCCCCTCAACTGTCACAGCTCCTCCTGTTCCTCGTTGCCCTCATCCATTGAAATTAGTGACTGAAAATTTTTGGTGTTTGTAATTTCTCAGTTATCCCTTTGTGTCTCTGTGTGTTTTTCTTTCTTTTTCCCTTTATTATCACCTTTCATAGACTAATAGATTCACAGGATGGTTTGCATTGGAAGGGACCTTAAAGATCATTTTGTTTCAACCCCCTGCCATGGGCAGGGACACCTTCCACTACCCCAGGTTGCTCAGAGCCCCTTTCAACCTGGCCTTGGGCACTACCAGGGATGGGGCAGCCACAGCTTCTCAGGGCAACTTATGCCAGGGCCTCACCACCCTCACAGGGAACAATTTCTAATTTCTTCCTGATATCCCATCTAAACCCACTCTATGTCAGTGCAAAGCCATTCTTCCTTGTCCTGTCCCTCCAGGCCTTGTCAGGAGTCTCTCTTTGCATTAAAAGGGTCCTTGACTGGGATGCCTTAAAGGAGCAGAAGCTTTCTCCTTCTGCATAGCTTTACACAGGATATAAGGTACTGATCATTTCCTGGACCACTAAGAAAACATTGCACCGCCAGCTAAAACCATCAGAGGTGCCACTGGCAGCATGTACAACCTGCTCTTAGCCAGAACTCCTTGCAAGGGCATTCTGGACTTGGGCTAACATCATTTTCCTCACTGCATGTTTGGAAGCAGTGGATGGGCACCAAGATATAGAGGGACTAAATGCCACAGCAGAATTCTCAAGAATCTCTAGTCATTTTGCAAATAATGCCTTTCTCTTGCATGGAAGCAGGCCTTCATTGAAATGTTGGGGTTTTGGTGTGAGCCAAAGTTAAATGAAAGGATCGGAGCAGAAGGAACTGGGAAATGGGGAAGGATAGAAGAGCAAATTGAAAAGGCTGGCAGAAGATGGGAAGGAGGATGGGACATGGACAGGAGCTGAGGGACAGGATAAAAGGATAAACACTTGAGACCACCTCAGGGCCTCTAGGATGGAAATAAATTAAAGAATGTAAATTGAATATTGGAGTGCAGGAGCAAAAGGGTTGAACAGACCCACAAGAAGACAAATTCCAGTTGAAGCATGACCAGAGCTGTCCAAGCAGTTGCATCAGATGCTGCAAAACCTGGCATAGTGTTTGTACACCTCAGTCATTTTAAGCTGCCTACCAAAGAGCTGTGAAACCCTCTGTCTTTCCCTAGTGAGGGGTCTGCACGCTGCTGTCACTGTCTGTCACACTCATTCATTTGCTCACACACCACAGGGTTGTGTTGTGAACCTAAAAACTATGACAGGCCAGAATGCTTTTCCTCCTGTAATAAACAGAAATGTGAAGTCCCTGAAGTACATCCACAGTGTCTCTCTGGGAAAGGGCATATGAAAAAAACCCAATGTATTTACATGGGAAATACTTAAGAGATTTAAAAATAAAGGTTTAAAAGTTACTCATCTGTAGATAGAATTTTGGGGGGAAACCCAAGACAAACACAGTATTAAAGGCACTTTAGGTTAACAGAAGTACTTGAAAGCTAGGAAATATTTGTGAGAAAGTTTCTGGTACAACCTGTTTCATCTTCCCCTCCCCCATTTATCCCAGTATTGTGACAAAATCTTTAGTTAGATCATTATATATTTTTGCCAGTACAAGAACCTGTCCTCATTCAACAAACAGAAAGGACAGCATTCCAGGAATAGTCTGGGCTAATTCAGGGAATAGGACTGTCACCTTCACTTTGTGGAAGTGCAATTCTTCCTCCATCAGTGGCAGCGGCACAAGCGCCCTTTTCAAAGGGCAGCATAGAGACTGCCCAAGGCCTGGCTGCATGGGACTCTGAGGAACCTGGGCTAGGGGAAGATGTCCCCCCTGCCCAAGGCAGGACTTTGGAATACGATGATCTTTAAGATCGCTTCCAACCCTGGCCATTCTATGAGACTGGGATGGAGGGTTTCCCACCAGAGAATATTCAGATTTGCTTCTATTTTGAGAAAATCGGGATTTTTTTAAATCCCTGCTCATTGTGGTGATGCATGAAGTCATGATTGATACGTGGGTATTGTTAGATGCCCCAGCCTTCCTCACCCTGTCTGGTTCTTTGAGATCTGCCGTTACATTAATTGAGAACTCTTTGAGTACTTTCTTCTCTCTAGGAGTGTAATAAAAATAGGTAAGCCAAGGTTTCATTGCCCATATGCAGTGAAATCACTGCTCTTTCCTACCCTAAGTGACTCTGGCATTCTGTGAGATGCAATGTCTCAAACCCAGGCCTTCGCTTGGACTAGAATAAGGAGGCTGAAGGCCTCAGGGATCTGACCATGAACATTTTATGCCACAGGAGTTGATGCCTGGAAGATCATTAATAAACATCCTTCAGGTTTCTCCTGCTTTCTGGTGAGAGAACAAACCAGGAGAACTCCTGTTTCCGAGTGGTGTGCCCAACAGCTCTAAGGCTCAAGCTAATTCTGCTTCCCTCCCCTGTTCAGCACTCTCATTTATAGATTTATGGCTCTGAGTAAGAAGGGAAGTATGAAGTTGGCTGTAATTGGTACTGTGCCTAAGTGTAAATTACCATTTCAAATGGGGATGCTCTGCCAGCTATTGCATTTTTTTTTCATTTTCCCTGTCTATTGCTCTTTTTAGACTGTGGGGATTTGTTTGATGTGTGGAATATTTTGGCTCCTGGGAAATGAATCCTACCCAGGGCCTCCAGCCTGTGGGAGGTTCTGTTGTGCCTCCCAGCCTGTGCATTAGGGTGCTGATGGATGATTTTAGAGGTGCATTGATCACCAAAATATATTGCAGGCATGGAAGGTGTTCTCGTGTCTCCATTTAATGGGGGTGAGAGTTACAAAATGTCACATGAGCAAAGCATGTCAAGCTGTTCTGCTGAAGGCCCATCCAGCATCCCCAGCATGTACTGGGCAGGCTTCAGCCCCAAAAGGAGTTTTGGAAAAGGGATATGAAGAGTATTTTGCTACTGGGCTGCAAGCAAGTGAAGAAACTGTAGTAGGGTTTTAGGGATGAGAAGCTCCATAACTGGGAAAAGTACCTGAATGTGGGAAGCAGAAGATAGGGGTAGCACAGGAGCCATGAAGGAGGGGGTTGGAAAGTTCAGAGATGATGGGGTGACTGGGAAATGCAGGAAGACAAGGAAGTGGTTAAGAAGTTTTGCATGCCCTAGCTTCAAACCCGGATTCTCACTTGGGATATCTTAGTTTTGGAGCGAGTGTCTCTGGGTTTGGCTTTCCTGAGAAAATGCTACACAGACACAATTTTTCTGCAGCTGCAGTGCTGATCACATCAAATCCTGCAAAAGGGAGCTAAAAGAAATCCAAAGGGTGGCAATGTTACCCAAAATGCTGAGCCATGTTTGGAGGTGCATCCAAAGGAATGGTTGAAACTGAACTCCTATGCTGCAGATTGACAGTGCCTGTATGGACCAGGCCTGGAAGGACAATGTCCCCCCAGTTTTTGGAGCAGGATGAGAGCCCAGAAGTGGGTATCCTGTGCAAGCAAGAACAATTTTCGCCATGAATCTCTGAAGGGATTTTTGTGCACCTTGGCATTAATGACCAATACAGCCTGTGGGAGGATGTGGTCATCATAAACTCTTGAACCACAGCAAGGTGCCAGACCTGCGTTGGAGATGCGATCACAGCTACTGCCTCAAAGAGGAGCTTAATGGCACCCTGACGTGGCACTGGCCTCGTGGTGTTGGCTTCAGAGGCAGCACCCAAATCTGTCTCCAGGGAGCGTTATAGCGTGGCTTTTGGGGACACTGTTCTTGTCCCTCCCGACATCTCCGCATCTCCCTTGCCTCCAGCTCTGCAAATTGTGTGCCATCGGGAGCTGCTGGCCCAGCAGGATCTGCACAGAGGCTGAATTGTGGCAGCTGGTATTGCCTCTTAATATAGAAGTGAGGGAGGGGTGTGGCTGCACGGGCAGCGCGGCGCGGGGCGGCTCGGGAGCAGGCTGCGCGCTAGAAGAGTTGTGTTGCACACTGCAAGGGCTTCTGGCTTTGACACTGAGCCTGAGCGCACCGTGAGCGCACCAGAGGGACAGCGGCTTCTGAAGGGCTCAGGAGCAAGCGCAGGTGGCGCAGAGCAGCCGGAGCGCCTGCTCGGAGCTGGGCTGTGGCAGGAGGGTGGGAAGGGATGAGATGTGGGAGCACCTCGGCTGCCTGGAGCACGGCTCGCCCAGGTATGGGGAAGCCCAGAGCTGTGGCAGCACGAAATGTCTGTGTGTGCTGGAAAATGGTCCTGCAAACCGTTCTGGAGCTCCACGCTGACTCTGCTCTACTGACTGAAGCTCTCTCCTTCAAACCCAGCACCGGGTGAGCTCCGTCATGTAGACATGCCCTGTGTGTCCTCTTAGAAACATCGGGAGCTTTCCCATCCCTCCTGAAAGCTGTTTTGAAAGGATTTCTCAACAGTTAACCGTGCAAATGAATAAATCATAATTATGATTCAAATAATCCCGGGAATGAATAATTCATTGTAATAATTGAAAAAGAAATTTCAGCAAGAAGCATTTTACTATTACAAAGGCAAACATTGATCTTTTTTAATTTTTTTTTCCAAAGAATAGGTATATTCTCCAGCAAAGTCTTTTTCATCTGGCTGCCATACCCCAATTATGTTTAATATGAAACAAAAATACACTTCCTTATGTGACAGCCATCTCCCCATAAATGAAAAAATATGCTTTCTTTTGCAACAGCCATCTTCAATGCTAATGAGCAAGAAAGGAAAGGGGATTAAGTGACATTCAATTCATATTCACCTCCTTCCTGATAACAGAGACAAAGAAAGCAGCCACAGGCAGCTGGTCAAAATGTGCAGAGCCTGAACCAGGAATTGCCAGCTAGTTAGGAGGGACTGTGAGGAGGGAGGCATAAAAAGGGGAATGTTTTCCTCTAGATCCGTGCTGCTAAGAGATGGTGTAGGCTAAGCACATGGCTTGCAGCCAGCAAAGGCATCAGATGCTGCGATGATAAAAGCCTGGTTAATAACGTTTAGCACCGACAAAGGGCTTTCAAGGGAAAGACGGACTTTTGTCCTGTGAAGGATGGAACCAGAGTCACCTGTTAGCCAATTTTCTGTCTTTCAGGAGAAAGTACAGTGTCGTGAGTTTCTCTGCGCTTTCAAATGCCCAGCATGACAGGGACGGGGCAAACCACGGGTTTCTAAAGACAAAAAGAGCTGGTAGTCTCATTGCTTGTGAAATGCAGATTCTGATTTTGTGATTTTGGGAAGACAATGCTGGCTTTGTAGTGATGGACCGAAAAAAAAAAAAAAAAAAAAAGCAAGTTCATGTTTGGTATGTGGGAAAAGAGGCAAACTCGATCCACCCCAAATGAGGAGAGAAACTACATTTACCTGTATCCTTCCCCGGCTGCACTGTTCACCGTGACAGGTTGCCTCCATTTGTGGATGGTCTGATACCACCGTAGTGCTTGCATCATGGCAATGACATTTATAAATGGAGGTCCACGAGCCACAGGCATGGAGTGACTGGCTCAAGGTCAACTCCAGCCTGCGGCGGGGACGGGAACAACACCGAGGTCAGCCCGGTTCCACGGCTGAGCTCTCAGCCCTGCCCGGAGCCGGCGGTGTTGGACAGCCCCCGGCAGGGGCTTGCCTGAGGGGACAAGAGCAGGACTCCAGGGGGAGTGGCGGGCGAAAGAAGGGCGGCGGCGGTGCCGCCCTTTGGACCAGCTGTTGCGAAGCTCCTGGCGGGAGAGCTGATCCCCCAGGGGCTTCCCCTCGGGGGTCTGTCCCGAAAAGCCGGCGCCCCTGGGCTGGGGCTGCCGCGTCCTCAGCGGCGGGGGGAGAGGTGGGGCGAGCATCCCCCGTTGGCGGGTGCGCGCATCCGTCTGTAGCTGAGCCTGTCGGCGCTGGCGCGGCGTGCGTGTCTGTGTCTGTCTGTCTCCGTGCGGGTGCCTGCCTGTGTCTGCGTGTGCCCTTCTCCCCGTGCATGACACCGTGCGTGTATGCTCGCACACCTCCCCCTCCCGCTCTCTCTCCCGCGTGTCTCTGTGTCTGAGTCCCTGTGTGTGCGCGGGTACGCAGCGCGGAGCCGGGCGCGGCAGCAGCGGCAGCAGCAGCAGCGGCGCGGTGCCCCGAGCCCCGCGGCCGGAGGAGGAGCCGCGCCGGGAGCCCCGCGGAGCCGCCGGGCGAGCGCGGCCGCACCGAGGCGCAACAGGCGGATGGCGGCAGGCGGCGGGCGCTGAAGGCGAGCGGGGCGAGGCGGAGGGGCAGGGAAGGGCAGGCGAGGAAGGGTAGCGCCGGGCAGAGCGGGCGGGATGCGGGCGGAGGAGCCGCTGGCGCTGGCGGCCCCGCGGGCGGGCGGAGAGGCTGAGGCGGAGGCGCCGGGCGAGGAGCGGAGCGGCGGCAGCTGCTGCAGCAGCGAGCGCCTGGTGATCAACATCTCGGGGCTGCGCTTCGAGACGCAGCTGCGGACCCTCTCCATCTTCCCTGACACGCTGCTGGGCGACCCCAGCCGCCGGGTGCGCTACTTCGACCCGCTCCGCAACGAGTACTTCTTCGACCGCAACAGACCCAGCTTCGACGCCATCCTCTACTACTACCAGTCCGGGGGGCGGCTCCGCCGGCCGGTCCATGTGCCCCTCGACATCTTCCTGGAGGAGATCCGCTTCTACCAGCTGGGCCAGGAGGCTATCGAGACATTCCGGGAGGACGAGGGCTTCATCCCAGAGGAGGAGAAGCCCCTGCCGCAGCACCACTTCCAACGCCAGGTCTGGCTGCTCTTTGAGTACCCCGAGAGCTCCGGGCCAGCCCGGGCCATCGCCATCGTCTCCGTGCTGGTCATCCTCATTTCTATCGTCATCTTCTGCCTGGAGACCCTGCCCGAGTTCCGCCAGGAGCCCAAGGGACCCCAGCCTGGCTTCGGGGAGGCTGCGCCTCTCGGGGACGAGGCGCTGCTGCTGCCGCCGCTGCCACCGCCGAGCGGGACCCCCCCGCCCCTGCGCCCCGCCACCGGTTCCGGCCCATTCTTCACAGACCCCTTCTTCCTCATCGAGACCCTGTGCATCATCTGGTTCTCCTTTGAGCTCCTCGTGCGCTTCTTTGCCTGCCCCAGCAAGCCTGAGTTCTCCCGCAACATCATGAACATCATTGATATCGTGGCCATCATCCCCTACTTCATCACCCTGGGCACCGAGCTGGCCCAGCAGCAGCAGCAGAAGCAGCAGCCCGGGAGCAGCAGCAACAATGGGGGCCAGCAGCAAGCCATGTCCCTGGCCATCCTGAGAGTCATCCGCCTGGTCAGAGTCTTCAGGATCTTCAAGCTCTCCAGGCACTCCAAGGGGCTGCAGATCTTAGGGAAGACTCTCCAGGCCAGCATGAGGGAGCTGGGCCTCCTCATCTTCTTCCTCTTCATCGGGGTGATCCTCTTCTCCAGCGCTGTCTACTTTGCAGAGACTGATGACCCTGACTCGCTGTTCACCAGCATCCCTGATGCTTTCTGGTGGGCAGTGGTGTCCATGACCACCGTGGGCTATGGGGACATGTATCCCATGACCATTGGTGGCAAGATTGTGGGCTCCTTGTGTGCCATCGCTGGTGTGCTGACAATTGCCCTGCCTGTCCCTGTCATTGTGTCCAACTTCAACTACTTCTACCACCGAGAGACTGACCATGAGGAGCAGTGCCAGTACACCCACGTCACCTGTGGCCAGCAACAGTCACCTTTCTCTGAGCCCAAGAAAGGGGACAGTAATCAGTCCCTCAGCAAATCTGAATTCCTGGAAGCAGAAGACCTGGAGTCCATGAAATATTCCAACTTCATTCCTCCCAATAACCAGGGATATAAAGAGAAGAAAATGCTGACAGAGGTGTGATGGGTTTTGTTGTCCTGGGTCCAGACACAGAGCTGCAAGCTGCTGTTACAGTTGTCTTCCTACAAGCAGCTGGATCTATTCAGCATTTACATGCCAGACTGTGAATTGTGATACTGTAAACAGAATGATTGTGATAATGGGCTCTTCTGGCCTGATTTGCTGTTTCTCATTACTGTGTGCAGCCAGAAATGTTCTTGCTTTATTCTGCGGAGTGCTAGCTGTCATCCCCACTCCCTTATGCATTTCTTTCTCTGCTTTCAATGACTGCTTTAATCCAACATTTGCTCCAAGACCAAGTCTTGTAACTCCACCAGCAGAGAAGTCCTTGCCACTACTTCAGCAGAGTAAACAGTTAAAGGGGCTACAAACATCTGGCTCGATCCATGCTTTCAGTCCCTGTGCCAGCACGGTGCCCTTGGCTATGGAATCAGGCACGCCTGCCATGCCATTGCCTTTGAATAATGGAAACGCTGCAGCCAGGATCACAGGGAGCGCTGCAGCTGTAGGGGAAAGCCAGCAAGCAGATGCCTGCCTTCTTTGCAACCCTTGGCATGCTAAAACATCCTCCTGGTTTGTGTTTAAAAAAAAAAAAAAAGAAAAGAAAAAAAGGTGCATAAATCTAAAAGCTCTTTGCTACTTGTGACCATACATCATGTATCAAACACAGGCTTAAAGCAGTCAACAGGCTTGGTGAAGATTCTGTGTTTTGAGCTTATCTCAGCCTTATTTATGCCAGTGCCCTGATGTTAATTGGCTTTTATAGTACCAACTTAATCTTCATAGTGGTAAGTGCCTTCTGATACAAGGCGTTTGAGTAAATTCATTTGTTATCTGCAGAGTTCATCTTTACACAATAGCATTTAATGAGATGTGCTTTCTGCTTCAGATACCCCGCTCTGTATTAGGGCATGTGAGAGCAGTTGACTCCTCTGCTTTTTTTAATTGAGCATTTGTGTAGCTAGGGGAAGTTTGCATGTTGGTGTTTTGTTGATGTGGCAGGAAAATCCCGACCACAGAGATCTCTGCACTTGTGCTGTGTGAGGATCGTGCTGGTTTATCAAGTCACAGGCATAAAATGCTCCAGGGTGAGTGTGTCAACATTTGAAACTGAGACTGGCATGGATACAAACTTCCCTAAGCTGTCTGCACAAAGCCAGCAGCATCCTCCAGACCCTTTAAATGAGGGGATAAACAGCGAGCCCTGAAGAGAGGCTCTTGCTGTATTGTTGGCCTAGCCAGTTCCTGGTATTTCATGGATAGGAGCGACAGCAGTGTTTTTGTAATTGGTTTTATGAGAGCAGTTTGTGCCAGCCATGCAAAATATGCATAGCTTGGCCTGCAGTGCCAGGTTTGCCAAGGGACCAGAGATTTCTATCTTCAAATACACATTTTACTTCCCAGATAATTTTATTAGTTTCAGTCAGATCGGCCTTACACCTAATTTTAAAAATGTTTCAAGCTCTGCCAGCAGATAAGAAAGGGAAATGTATGCTTTCAGATTCCATTCGCAGATTTTCCTGCAAGGAAAAATCCTTCTTGTTTGAATTCTAAGTGTTTATTCTGCATTCACATCTGCATGTGTACGAAAGCAAAGGCAGCCATTAATGCCTTTCATCACACTGTATGAAATGCATATTGGAATGTACTACATATTGCATGGGACACATGTAATACATAAACCAGACATAATGCCAAAGTGCAAAAATACAGAGAATAGATCTTGTATATATATTGTGCTTTTCAGCCACAAGACTAAGAGTGCTAAAGGCATATCATAGAATCATAGAATTACTTGGGTTGGAAGGGACGTTAAAGGTCATCTCTTTCCAATAAGGGACATCTTCCACTAGATCAGGTTGCTCAGGAGCCCTATTCTTTAATATAGTAAAAACTGGCTATAGAACTGGTTGTGAGGTGGGATCTGTTTGCATCTTCATTACTCTCTCTGTTCTCAGTTGTCTTGAGATATGGCTCCATGCCTAGAGTGCTTTTATTGTAGCCTCTCTCCATCCTGGCCCTGCTCATATGGTAGAAGTTGTTTGTGCAAATCCTAACTACTCCATTTCTCCAGAGTGCTGTTGCTTTCTCAAATGTTTTTAGTGTGCAGGGATCTCCCTTGGGGTCAGCACACAACCATTATATTAAAACCTCTGCTCTCTCTCTCTCTTGCTGAAATTAGTAGGGAAATGCCACTTCTGTCCAGCTGGGAGACACAAGTTTGATGTGTGTGGAGATTCTCAGTTCAGTCGAAGAAAGAACAGAGATAATTTCTCCCAGGCTGAGCCTAGGAATCTTAGAGGAAAGAATTAAAACAATTATTATCTCTCTTTCTGTAACCATTGTTTATAGTTATGGTTTTCCATAGTGTGCTATTCATAGTGCACCAATAGTGTGAGATGTTTCTACTTTAAAACCAATCAAGTATCACCTTAACAAATCACATTATAAAAAGACCTGCTACTTTCATTAAAATTAACCTTCTAATCCACCTGAAAACTAAAATCTTTCTTTTCATCCCTAACTCAACAACATCAGATGTGGTGAGGATTCGTAGCTCAGAGGGGTTTGCCTGGCCTAATTTCTATTTGCTTCATGGGACTGAGACAAAGGTTTGTGAAGGTCTGAGCCTTGGGGACCATTCTGCATCCCTTGACACCTGTAATCAGGTGGTGGGTAAATTGTCCTGGGGAATAAGTGGGACTGAGGGGCATGGTTGCATCTCTGTTGATTTTGTGTAAAAGTTGTCCGGTTCTTAGTGTGTCTTAGTCTTGGTGGTATTCTTAGTTGTGTTTTGGGGTCAACTTAATTAAATCTTTACTGTGAGGCCAAGAGAGGGACGGTTCTTCAAAGTTTGTATTGCTGGAAACTAGCAAAAGAAGCTGTTATTTCAGAGGGATGTTTTGAGGCTGCTGCCCTCTCCCAGCAGAATGCCCATGTTTGGGGATATTTTATGCCTGAGTCTATCAGCTGATAAAAGTTCCCCCAAAGTAAGATATAAAAAACTCAGGTTGAACACAAGTTCAGGAGGAGTCATGAGACATGCTGAGCCTACGTCAGAAAATTCCTGTGCTCGTTTCTCCCCTTGGGCCTGGGCCCTTTACCCTGCCAGGCAGGAGCCCTCTGTGCCCAGAACAGGTTGTTCTCCTGACCAGCACAACAGACAGCCGGACCTGGAGACTCTAGCAAGAAAAAAAGATCACTGGTAGCACAATCCCAACATTTCTTACACAGATCCTCTTGGAAAGAGGTGTCCTGCCCTTGGGTGGGATCCAGCAGTGAGTTTCCAGGTGGAATCCAGCAGTGAGTTTCTAGCGGGTATTGGATTCTCCCGTCTGCAGATCTCACCCAAGGTGTGAAGGAATTTTGTGGTGAGCAAGGCAGCTTTGTGCAGTTTTTGTGAGCCACGTTTGTCAGTTCTGAAAAGAAAAGGGCACGTGAAAATGTCTAAAGCAAGAGTGGTGTTTGCTCCCTGGGTTTTCTCTGAGAGAAATACAGACCACCAACAGAAGCATGGAAACTATAACCTTGGGACTCATTTAGGGCATGTAAATCCTTCTCAAAGCACTTCCTGAAAAGCAGTGTCCTAGAGTCATCAGTAATGCTATATGTTACAGAACTTGTGGAATCTGATCTTTTTTAAGGAGCCTTCAGATTTTTTTTTTCATGTGACTGAAATGACACAGTGGCACCCATTGACTTTACCAGAGGTCTCGTGCCACCGATCACAGAGATACTTTCAAAAACTTTACCTCAAGTTCTCAGCCCTTAGCACTCCCCCCAGCTACTCGAAATGCAAATCTGTTTCCTTCTGAAGGTAGAGCACATCCCTGTGAAGCCAAGTAGGCACCTCCAGGGACTTGTTTCCATAACAACCTCCCGGACTGTTTCTCTCCATGCTGTGATTGTGGCTACAAGTGAAAGCACTGAATTTTGTGTTCAGATATCAGCACCTTATCTTTACAGATGTTTCTTTGCCTGCTGGAGCTGATCCCATCACCTTATATCATGTACAGCTGCCCTGTCCAACTTCAGGTGGGCAGTTTCCAGTTTCTTTTGGAAGCAGAGAGTGCAAACCTAGAGATGCGAAGAGATTTTATTTGTCCGTCCTTACACACAGAGAGCTGGAGAGTGTGTGAAGGACAATCTGAGCAGTCAGCCAGGGAACTGAGGGGCAACTGGTCTGATGTAGAGTCATCTGGGTGCCTGGTGACAAGGAATACAGGCTAAAGCATTACATTAAAGATCCAGAAATTCCTCTTGCAGCAATCTCACTAGGAAATAGTTTTGCAGTGGAAGAGACTATTGCTCCTTCTAGATCCCCTGGCTGGTTTGTGACAGTTGGTTCCCCTGATCATTTTCCCACAGGATGTTTTTCACCAAAGGAGGACAGGGCAGAAATCATCTCCTTGGAGGTAGGGAAGGAAGGAAGGAAAGGAAGAAATTTACTGAGGACACAATTTTTTTATCCACACAAGATCTGGAAGCATGAAAGGCGTGAAGACCAGTTCTGTGGTGTTTTACTGTTGGACTCCTGCTCTTATCTCCAAGATGAAATTCCTGTTCTGCTCCTTCTTGGAAAACATTGGAATTTGGGATTTTTGAGTAAGTTTGGGCCTTTTGATCCAGCTTTCATGGATAAAAATTCACTGCTACAGCAGCTGTGGGGGTGAAGGTGGCTGAACTTGGTCTTCTCTCCTGGGTACTCTGATTCAGACGTCCCTATGGGATAAAGAAGAGTGAGAGTAAAGAAAATTCAGGGCAGCAAGAGACAGGGTAAGGACTGAAGTATCTTCCACACAGTGATGGAGAGAGCAGCATCAACCCTAAAAGCAAAGGAACAAACAGCTCCAGCATCTGCTGCTATTGCAGAAATAGGTAAGGTTTCTTTCTGTTCTGGGAAATTAATGACCAAGAGTTTCTTGAAATTTATGAGGAAGGATTTCCTAATTAAGATTTGCAGCCTAAAGGGAGAATCTGGTTCTAGGTGAAGAAAGAAAGATAATTATAAACTACAGAAATGTAGTATGAGCCAGATCCTCACCATCTGCTGATTCAAGCTGGCAAAACTCCTTTTAGTACAACTGCCTTGGATTATATCGGGCTCCAACTTTAATCTTCTGCATCAAATCCAAGCACATGTACTGTTTGTTAAACTGCTTATTTTTGTTTGTTCTTTTCTTGAGGTCCTGTTTACATCAGGGAAAGATCTGCAGATCACAGCAGGAGTCAACCACAGCTTTCCCAAATGCTCCCACCTGACTTGAGTCCAAGTAAGTCCTACCAAACTTGGAAGAGCTAAGTTAAACTTAACTTTTAAGTTCATATTGACAGAAATTAAAAGCAGTAGCATTTTATGCATTTTTTTCCTCACTGCTGGAAAGATGTGGACAGATTCATGGGGAATTGGAAGATACTGCCCTCCGTGGCAGCCCTATGAGCACAAGATATCTGTGTTGGTGCTGCTGTAACCAAGATCACAGCCTGGAGCCCTTCATTGTTGCTCTTTGAAGCTTGCACTAGAGGCAGATCCCTTCTGAAGAGATTTGCAGCCGTGTTATCAGCAGGTTCGCAGAAGAATGCCTGAATTGCAGGCACCTGCTTTAGACATAAGGAGGGAAGCAGGTGTTGGCAGGATGAAAAGACTTAATCCCCTGATGAAAGGAACCAGGGGATGTGGTGTGTCCTTAGCTGCCACCAGAGTGCCTGAGGAAACTGCCTGCCAGTTTCAAGGAGCTCTTCTTGTTCAGACTAGGGTCCTACAAGACCCTACCCAGGGAGATAAATCCAGAAAAATATTTTTGGGGAAAGCAGACAGGGACTGTGCTAATTAACAGTGCAGCATATGCTGTTATTACATGTTAATTCCACATGCTTTTCCCTTTTTAGGTGGGTTTTCCCTTGCTCCAGGGAAGTCTGTCTGGGGCTTGTTGGCTGGCACAAGGAGTTTGAATGTCACAACATGGCTTTACATTTTGGGACACTCATAGCTGAGGTCAGTGTGAGTTGTACTGTCCTACAACATTCAATGATGAACCCTCACCACTGGACATATTGAGGTTGTCTGTAGTGCCAATTAATAAGAGGGGGCCCAAGAAATAATTGAGCTTTGCTGCGTTAAACTTCTTCTTAGTGAAAGGAAAGAAAGAATTTGCAGGAGGAAAAGTGCTCATCCATTTCTGTGGTCATCATAAATACTGAAGCTGTGTTGACTACTCATTGGAGATGAGAATTAGGGGAAACTTTTGTCTTCACACAAAGAAAATTCAGCAAGTCCTTCTTTGGCTTCATTTTCACTAAATTAATATAAATTCAGTGGTATAAAATTTTGGAACATCCTTAGTCCAAAAGTGACATAAGTCACAAATTTATCAATTTAATTATAAAATCTAGCCATTGACTGTTTAACAAAATGAGAGCCCTCGATTCTGCTCTCTATCCAAGGTTAGATAAATGTTTCCATAGGATTGTGGATGGTATGATTCCTGATTTAAATAAGTGTGAGAGAAGAATCAGGCTCAAAGAAGAGGGCTGTAAGTGCACATGACTAGGCTGGATCTCTTTAGGGTGCTCTAGGTGCACATTGGTCCATTCACCTAAAAGGTTGTATACAATTTTACACCAACAAAAGGTCTAGCTTTTAGAGTACATATTGGTTTATTCTCTTACATTCTCTGGAGGGAAATTAAATGGTATTTTACAAGAAAATGGGAACATTACCATTCCTTCTTGCTGCTCCTTGATGCATCTGTTGTTTTCAATTAGCTTGATGGCATCCATTTTCAGAAAGCAGATGCTGCCCTCTTTTACACTGGTGCAATTCTGGAATAACTCCACTGACGTCAGTGAAGTGACTCCAAATTTATCCCGGCAAAAGCAGAATTGGACCACAGTCTCTTTGTCTGCCTCTTTGATTTGGAGCTCTGGGGAAGGTGTGCCACTGCCACAACATAAGGTGAGGGTGAGTGCCTGTCTGCTGTGCTGTGCTTGGCATTTTTGTGTCCTTGACAACCCCACTCACGTGCCTGGCTGGAGCAGGAGCCAGGCTGGCCTGGGGCATGCATGGCCACCAAATTCCTGGTGCTGAATGTAGCACTTTCTGGCTCTGGATTCCTGACCACTCTCCATCTTAGGTTCCTCTTACCTGGATATGTTTCCCAAGGAGACAGAGCTTTTTAAGATGAAGAAATGTAGTTGCAATTCTTAAGTAATAGAACAACAGAAGGGTGGCAGAGGTAGATGTGGAGGCAAGCTCTGCGCCTCCTACATTTTTTTTGCTGATAGGGCTATGTGAAAATCATTGCAGTCCTGGTAGGTTGACTTTACATCTGCTAGTTTCAAAGTCTCCATTTACAGGGAGTACTAGGTTGGAAAAAATAGGACTTACCTGCTCTAACTCTTCTGATGTCAGTCCTGCCTTCCCTGAAACTGGACAGAAAACTTAGTGTAAAATCACCAGTCTGCTGTAAAGGAAATACCACTGGAGATGGGACAGATGAGGGTGAGTAAAAGGAATAGTTGTGGAATCATGGAATGGCCAGGGTTAGAAGGGATATTAAAGACCATCTCATTCCATGCCCCTGCCATGGGCGGGGACACCTTGATTGCACAGAGCTCTCCCCAGTCTGGTCTTGAATATTTCCAGGGATAGGGCAGCCACAGCTGCTCAGGGGAATCTGTTCCAGGGCCTCGCCACCCTCAGAGGGAACAATTCCTTCCAAATAACCAATCTAAATCTCCTCTGTCAGTGTGAAGCCATTACCTCTTGTCCTGTCACTCCAGGCCCTTGTCAAGAGTCTCCATCTTTCCTGTGGGCTCCCTTCAGGCACTGCAAGGGCACAATGAGGTCACTCCAAAGCCTTCTCTTCTCCAGGCTGAACAATCCCAATTCCCTCAGCCTTTCCTTCCAGCAGAGCTGCTCCATCCCTCTGATCCCTTGATGTCCCTGCTCTGTCCTGGCTCCAGCAGCTCCCTGTCCTTCACTCAGCCAGAGTGCCAGTGTCACTAACTGAGCCACCAGAGTGGCTCAGTTAAAAAAAAAAATTGAGGTGCAAGTCTTGGAAAATCTCAGGACAAGAATGTTCAGTAACACCTAGAAAATGTTAGTTCTTCAAGGACTCATCTGGAATGCTGTGTGCATTGTTGGTGACCTAAATTTGGTCAGGCAGGATGTACAGAAGGACAGCAAGAATGACCAGGTGGATGGAATGTGCTTTGCTAGAGGAAGCTGGAAGAACCTGACTTTTCCAGGCCAGCAGAAGACTGACAAGACCTGTAGTTAGGAAAGTACTGGGGGCAAAATAACAAAAAAAGAGGAAAAATATGAGAAATTGTAAAATCTTCACACATTTCTTGTGTGAAGATCAGTTGCCATATTGCACATTTACATACAAAACACCAAGTCCTGGTGATTTTACTACTAAATACTTGGGTTTTGTGGGTAGGAGAGGAACTGTGAGTCTTGGTAGGAGAGGAACTGTGAGACTTGGGAGGTCTTTTCCTCTGTGGGACTGAGGACAGAGAAGGAAGTCCTAGGAGTGGGGTAGAATGGCACAGAGGGTACCATATCCCTCCAGGAGCTGGTCTGGAGGCAGAAAGCAAATTCACACCCTTTAAAAGAACCCACCAAACTCTGTTCGCTGTTCTTCTCTTCAACCTGGAATGGCTGCTCACCTCGTCCAGTCCTTTCTCCCTATCCAGAGCTCTCCAGCTCTTTGCTGACCTTCCTTCTTCCTAATCTGTGGTCATTCCTCACTCCCATGAGCTTCCTGGAATCCTTGGAATGGTGCATTGCATCTAATGTTGAGGAAAGCCTTGAACCAGCTCTGCTGCAGCTCAGTTAGATTGTCTGATTTGAGTAACCTGCCCTGGTGGAAGGTGTTCCTGCCCCTCTGGCAGGAGTATTGGAATGAGGTGATCTTTAAGGTCCTTTCCAACCCAAATCAGTCTGTGATTCTGTGGTTTGTCACAGAAATAAGCAGTGATGTCTTCAACAACTGCTGCTCACAGAATCATTGAGGTTGGAAAATACCTCCAAGATCATCGAGTCTAGCCTTCAGTGGAATATCACAATGCCCAGAAAACCATATCATGAAGTGCTATGTCCACTCATTCTTTGAATAGTTCCAGGGCTGGTGACTCCAGCACTTCCTTGGGCAGTCTGCCCTAATGATTAACTGCTCTTTCAGTAATTTTTTTTTCCTAATGAAGTCCTGTCCGTTGTTCCCCTGGAGAAGAGGCTGACCCCCACCTGGCCACGCCCTCCTGTCAGGGAGTTGTGGCGAGCAGTATTGTTGGGTAGGAGGTCAGAGCAATTGATCCCAGTGGCCACTCTGGCCTGAAGAGATGAGCAGAATAATTTCCTATTGAATGCACTGTTCTGACACAGAACAAAATTTCACATTTCCACTCTTACCTCTCTCACCTCTCTCAAATCACAGAATTCACAGAATTCACAGAATTCACAGAATTCACAGAATTCACAGAACCACTAGGTTGGAAGAGACTTTAAATATCATCAAGTCCAACCCATGCCCTGACATCTCAAGTAAACCATGGCACCGAGTGCCACATCCAGTCTTTTTTTAAACTCATCCAGGGATGGTGACTCCACCACCTCCCTGGGCAAGCCATTCCAGAACTTCATGACTCTTTCAGTGAAAAACTTTTTCCTAATATCCAACATATATTTCCCTTGGCACAGCCTAAGACTGTGTCCTCTGGTTCTGTCAGTTGCTGCCTGGAGAAAGAGACGAACCCCCACCTGACTACACCCACCTTGCAGGTAGAGAGTGCACCTCTCAGCTGTAGAGAGTGATAAGGTCACCCCTGAGTCTCCTTTTCTCCAGGCTAAACACCCCCAGCTCCCTCAGTTGTTCCTCACAGGACTTGTGTTCCAAGCCCCTCACCACCCTCATTGCCCTCCTCTGGGCACACTCAAGGGTCTCAACATCCTTTCTAAACTGAGGGACCCAGAATTGTTTCCCCTTGTGGAGGTGAAGACCCTTAACCTCAGGAGGCAGACAAAATATTGACTGAAGTGGGAGATTCAGCCAGCTCTGTGCTACAGAAGTGCCAGGCAGGAGCTGTCCTTAGATTTTGTCCTTGAGCTTTCCTGCTTGTTGATGCTCTTTGTTCGCTTCAGTGAGGAAACCATTGTCTTTATTTTGGCCAACCAGTTCTGCTCTTTAGCTTTTCTCCTGTGAGTAGTAAGATGGGGAAGGGCCTGGATGGGAAGCCACACAAGGAGCAGCTGAGGGCACTTGGTCTGTTCAGCTGGAGAAGAGCAGACTGAGGTCAGAGCTCACAGCAGTTCTGCAGCTTCCTCATGAGGGGAAGAGGAGGGGAAGGCCCTGATCTGTGCTCTGTGTGACCAGGACCCAGGGAATGGCTGGAGCTGTATCAGGGAAGGGTTAGGTTGTTTAGGAAATTTTCTTCCCCAAGAGGGTGGTGGGGCACTGAACAGGCTCCCCAGGGAATGGTCATGGTCCCAAGACTGCCAGAGCTCCAGGCACAGGGTGGGATTGTTGGAGTGTCCTGGGGAACAGGAACTGGAGTTGGACTTGATGATCCTTGTAGGTCCCTTCCAGCTCAGGCTGTTCTATGATTCTGTGATTCAATGAGGAAAAAAAGAAAAGCCAGGCAATGGAAATGTTATGAATATCCATGCATGTCACAAAAGCCTGTGAATGTGGACACCACTTGTGCTCTATCCGTGGCATTGGCAGGATGGTGCACACAAATCTGGTGGCCCTCAGGATGTCTTAAGAACCTGTCCCAAGCACTTGGCATCATTTGAGTCACGGCAACAAGCCACATTGGAAAGAAGCTGTAAGAAATACAGAGTAAGCCAAGGAGTTTTATTTGAACCATGAACACAGTCGTGCATTTATTTCTGATCCCAGTTTACTCACAGAATTATGGAATAGCCCAAGCTGGAAGGAACCCTTAGCAGTGTATAGTTCTCAGGCTCTGAACTATTCTCATATTTTAGCGTGTCAGAAATAGCCCTGTCTGGCACATTCCTTTGAGAACTGTAGACTATGGCCTTTCATGCTTATGACAAAGCAATTGATCTTTGCAGCCTGTCCTTTGAAGTGACTTTGAGAAATGTTTTGGAGCGTATTCACTGCCGCATTAGTCTGGTATTTGATGACCTCGTCTTCAGCAGTGGACTGCAAACATTTCTCTTGGATGTATTTTCGAAAAGTGCCCCTTCCTCAAAATCAGCAATATTTGTGTGAGAACTTTCATTTCAGTTCATTTTGGTACCCTTTACAAAAGGCATGTTTGGAAAATTTTGTAATGTACACGATCTCTTTCTTAATATTTGTCTGGGTTTGGAAAGACAGGAGTCTGCTAAGGAAGGCAGGAGCCTCCCCTGAAATGGAGAATGTAAACCCTCCTCACACTTCCGAATTGCTATAATTTTAAATTAAGGGGCTCTCAGGCAAAGATATGGGAGCAGGAAATAACAGTTCTTTAATAGGGAAAAAAAAAATAAACAATGCAGTCTACTAGAACAACACTGACAGAGTCAGAACCCAACTTGACACTCTGTCGGCCGGGGTGTTGGTGGTAGTCTGATTGAAAATGTGGCTGCAGTCTTCCTGAAGTATCAGGTGTGGTTCTGTTGGAGCAAGGGGAATCTGTAGAGAAGGATGTAGTCTTCTTCTGGAGATCCAGTGGAGGAAGAGGCAGCTGCTGTTCTTCTAGGGAATCTCGTGGAGAAAAGCCTAGCTGGTGTTTCAGAGTCCCAGAGTATATTGGGGTAGCAATGCCTGACTCCTCCCGCTGGGCGGAGCATCTCACAATGGAATGTTATCATTCTTATCAGTCATGCACTGATATTCAATAGCCTGTTATCAGCAGAGGTCTCTTCTCAAGGAAGGTGTGAATGTGGTCACTCAAAGAGAGAGATAAGGCAAACTGCTCACTTGACAAGGTAATCTGCCATACAGATGGTAATGGAAAACATCTGGCATGCAATCTTCAACATTATCCACCCCTTTTTCTATTTCCATCTGCACCACAAAAAAAACAACTAAACTTTACACACAGTCTTCACTTAAGACTAGGTTTCTCTGTGGTTCTCAATGGCTTTCTTTATCTTTCTGCATTACTCACCAAGTGCAACCAGGTCTTTGAGCAAAAACAATTTTACGGATGGGTTTGTCTTTGCTTGAGGTGGGAGTAATTTAAACCATGTTTTTTAAAATGCTTTTCACGTGTACAACAGGGACTTTATCTACTGTGTGCAGGGATCCAGACTGGGCAGGACTAGCTCAATTTATGGACTTTCTGGTGTTGACTATCTAGGTGGCTTTTGCTAGGTTCATTTCTTAATTTCTCAAAGTCTCTCTTCTGAGTGCTTTCAGTGTAGTTTTAAGTAGTCTATTGCACTGTTCAACTTTTCTGGCAGCTGGTGCATGATAGGGGATATGATATATCTATTCAACGCTATGTTCTCTGGCCCAGGTGTTGATAAGGCTATTCTTAAAATGGGTCTTGTTATCTGACTCAATTCTCTCAAGGGTGCTATGTCTCTACAGGATTTGCTTTTCTAGGCCCAGGATGGTGTTCCTGGCAGTGGCGTGAGGCACAGGATAGGTCTCTAACTATCTAGTGCTGGCTTCTACTATGGTCAGCACGTAGCGCTTGCCTTGGTGTGTCTGGGGCAGTGTGATGTAGTCAATCTGCCAGGCTTCTCTATACTTGTACTTGGACTACCGCCCACTGTACTACAGGGGCTTCACTCGCTTGGCCAGCTTGATGGCAGCGCACATCTCACAGTCATGGATAACTTGTGAAATACTGTCCATGATTAGATCCACCCCTCGGTCTCGTGCCCACTTATAGGTGGCATCTCTACTTTGATGACCTGAGGCATCATGGGCCCATCGAGCTAAGAACAAGTCCCCCTTATGTTGCCAATCTAAGTCTATCTTTGACACCTCTATTTTTGCTGCTTGATTTACTTGCTCATTGTTTCGGTGTTCTTTATTAGCCTGACTCTTGGGGACATGGGAATCAACATGACGGATTTTCACAGGTAGTTTCTTTAACTGAGAGGCAATGTCTTTCTATTCATCAGCAGCCCAGACTGGTTTTCTCTTACGCTGCTAGTTGGCTTTTTTCTACTTTTCTAGATAGCTCTAAAGAGCATTGGCTACTATCTATGAATCAGTATAAAGGTAAAGCTTTGGCCATTTCTCTCTTTCTGCAATGTCTAGGGCCAGCTGAACGGCTTTGAGTTCTGCAAGTTGATTTGATCTACTTTCTCTTTCGGTAGCTTGTGCAACTTGTCTTGTCGGGCTCCATACGGCTGCTTTCTACTTCCGGTTCATCCCTACGATGCGACAGGAACTATCAGTGAAAAGAGCGTAGCGCATTTCTTTTGGGGGCAGTTGCTTATATGGAGGAACTTCTTCAGCACGTGTTACTGGTTCTTGTTCTTCTTTATCAGTCAGACTAAGGTTCTCACTTTCTGGCTAGTTTGTAATTATTTTTAGAATCTCAGGGCGATTCAGGTTTCTAATATGGGCGCGCTGTGTGATAAGAGTAATCTACTTACTCTATGTAGCGTCAGTGGCGTGGTGGGTGGTGGGAACTTTTCTTTTAAACATCTGCTCCAGCACCGGTAGTCGGGGTGCCAGGAGGAGTTGTGCTTCTGTGCTTATTACTTCTGAAGCAGCTTGGACTTTTTCATAGGCAGCTAAGATTTCTTTTTCTGTGGGAGTGTAGTTGGCTTCAGACTCTCTGTAGCTTCAATTCTAAAATCTCAGTGGTCGGCTTCGAGTCTCTTCAGGTACTTTCTGCCAAAGGCTCTAGGACAAGCTATGGTTCCCGGCTGCAGAGTAGAGCATGTTCTTTACTTCTGGTCTTGTCTTGACTGGGCTAAGGGCATGAGCGATCTCTTGCTTGATGTGGGCAAAGGCTTGTTGCTGCTCTGGGCTCTAGTGGAACTCGTTCTTCTTGTGAGTGACCAGGTAAAGAGGGCTCACAATCTGACTGTATTCGGGAATGTGTATCTTCTAAAAACTTATGGCACTCAGGAAAGCTTGCATTTCCTTCTTGCTAGTTGGTGGAGATGTCGCGGTGATTTTGTTGATGACCTCAGTGGGAATCTGACGCCTTCTGTCTTGCCACTTCACTCCCAGGAACTGGATCTCTTGGGAAGGTCCCTTGACTTTACTCTTCTTGATAGCAAAGCTGGTTTCTAGCAGAATCTTGATGATCTTCTCTCCTTTCTCAAATACTTCTATTGCCGTGTTCTCTCACACAATGATGTCATCAATGTACTGCAAGTGCTCTGAAGCCTCACCCTTTTCTAGTGCAGTGTGGATCAGTTTATGGCAGATGGTGGGACTGTGCTTCCATCCCTGGGGCAGTCAGTTCCAGGTGTACTGCACGCCCCTCCAGGTGAAAGCAAACTGAGGCCTGCATTCTGCTGCCAAAGGAATGGAGAAAAATGCGTTAGCAATGTCAGTAGTGGCATACCACTTTGCTGCCTTGGACTCCAGCTCGTACTGGAGTTCCAGCATGTCCGGCACAGCAGCGCTCAGCGGTGGAGTCACTTCATTCAAGCCACGGTAGTCTACAGTCAATCTCCATTCTTTGTCAGACTTGCGCACAGGCCAGATGGGACTGTTGAAGGGTGAGTGAGTCTTGCTGACCACCCCTTGGCTCTCCAGCTCACGGATCATTTTGTGGATGGGGATCACAGCATCTCGATTCGTCCGATACTGCCGGCGGTGCACTGTCGAGGTGGCAATTGGCACTCGTTGCTCTTCCACCTTCAGGAGACCTACTGCAGATGGGCTTTCTGATAGTCTAGGCAAAGTGTTCAACTGCTTGATGTTTTCTGCTTCTACAGCAGCTATGCTAAAAGCCCATCTGAACCCTTTTGGGTCTTTGTAATAGCCGTTCTGGAGGAAATCTATGCTTAGAGTTCATGGGGCATCTGGGCTTGTCACAATAGGATGTTTTTTCCACTCTTTCTCAGTCAGGCTCACCTCGGCTTCTAACAGGGTCAATTGCTGTGATCCCCCCGTCACTCTGGCAATGGAAATAGGTTCTGCCCCCACATGTCTTGATGGTATCAGGGTACACTGCGCACCAGTATCAACTAAGGCATTGTACTTTCATGGTTCTGATATGCCAGGCCATCGGATCTACACCGTCTAGAAAATCCGGTTTTCTCATGCTTCTCCTTGGCTAGAGGCAGGGCCCCTCTAACCCTGGGTATACATGGTAGAGGTGCCTTCCAGGGGATCTGACAGATCATACTCAGCAGCTCGGTCATGGGAGGTTGAGGCTACCTTCACTTTACTGGGGTTCCTTTGATTAGTGTTTCCCTCCTTGAGTTGACGCACCTGTGCTGCCAGAACAGAAGTGGGTTTTCTTTCCCACTTTCTCATGTCTTCTCTATGGTCACACAGGAAAAACTACAGGTGAGCCCGTGGGGTGTACTCTCTCTCTGTAGCTGGGGAACGTTGGGCTCTGACTCTGGGGCTTGTGACTCGCACTGGTGCCATATGGGAACTGTTCTTCCTCACCTCTTCTCTCACTACCTCTTTCATCTCTTCTTTGAGGTCTTTGATCACAGCAGAGACATGAGCCTGCATCGGGCCATTGATCATACTTTCATAATTCCTACGCTTGTTGGCCACAGAACCCACTGTCTCTCGGTTGGTGTCAGCATTAATTGTTGCAATAAAGGTGGTGTATTGGGATGGCCCTAGATTTGCCAGGCTCCACAACATTTGCCCTGTGCACCTGACCTTGTCGGGGTCATTATCATGCTGTCCATCCCTCTCAAAAAGTACTTCCAATACTGCCACTTCTCTCAGCTGTTGGATCTCTTCCTCAAGAGTCTTCTAGCGCATTCTATGGTGCTGGTCCTGCATTCTTTCCCTGTGAACAAACTTCTCTCTGACACTTATTAAAAGCTGCTCCCAGAGGGAAAGGGACCCTGGCTCCTTTACAAAAATCTGATTGATACTTGAGTCCTGGGTCAAGGGTCCCAAATTCCTTGCCTCACCACCATCCAGCTGGACACCTGTACCCATAAGATCCCAGACCCGAAGTAGCCAGGTTGTATAAGCCTCACATCCTCGTCATACAATGTCTTTGTGCAGATTACGGAGACTTTCGTACATCAGGGACTCGGTGATGATTGCAACCTCTGGTTCTCCTGTGGCTTGTGAGGGCCCTCCCCTATCTGGGTGCTCTGCTTTCATCTTAGATCTCCTTGTTTCTACAGGGGCAACTGCTGCTGGCTGTGATTGCCTTTGCAATTCAGCTGGAGCCTGGACAGTTGTAACATCTGTGGGTTCTGCTGCTGCTGCACTGTTAGACTCTCCCTCTTCAATGCAAGGGGAGGGCTTCTCACCAGCTGGGGAAGTGTATTCCTTCGGCGTCTGGCCCATATCATGCATCTCCTTCACCAGACTCCCCAGCCAATCTGGGTAGTTCACATCTGGGGTGGGCTGTGGGGCAGGGTCAGGCTATGGGGCAGCAGCATCCCTAGCTGGGGTGGGCTGTGGGGCAGGGTCAGGCTCTGGGGCAGCAGCATCCCTAGACTCTGGTGGCGTATTAGGCTCTGGGGTAGGTGTCATGGTAGTTATCTAGGTACGTCTCCCCTTCTCTCTAAATGCTAAATAGAGCAGGCCTATCAGCAACACCAGCCACTGTATGATATCATTAATATTTAGAGTGGATCTGAACCCTTCAAAAACTGGTGGGGCGGACTCAAAGAAATGGCTAAAGGGTTGGGAGAAGATTTTGCCTGGTGTCATTTCCTTACAGCAGGTGCCATTATTAAAGTAACCTCAAAAACACACACTTAATGTGTGATAGCTGTGAATCCATGTGCCTGCTTTCTAGAGGAAGTTAAAAATCCATGAATTCCTCACCTTATTCACCCATAAAACAAACCGGATAAAAGACACGGTAGCTTTGGTTATAGGACCCATGTTTAGATAAGGGCCTATAAATGGGAGAAATACAGCCACGATCACGTGCCACCCAAACCGGGGCAAGCTGGACCACATGGTGTCGCTTAATGAGGTTTCTATAGCCACACACACAAATTAGATTACTCAAGAACTGTTATTCCCTTTTTGTTTCTGTGCCCTCGTGCCTCACATTGGGCACCAAAATCTGTCTGGGTTTGGAAAGACAGGAGTCTGCTAAGGAAGGCAGGAGCCTCCCCTGAAATGGAGAATGTAAACCCTCCTCACACTTCCGAATTGCTATAATTTTAAATTAAGGGGCTCTCAGGCAAAGATATGGGAGCAGGAAATAAGTTCTTTAATAGGGGAAAAAAAAAATAAACAATGCAGTCTACTAGAACAACACTGACAGAGTCAGAACCCAACTTGACACTCTGTCGGCCGGGGTGTTGGTGGTAGTCTGATTGAAAATGTGGCTGCAGTCCTCTGAAGTATCAGGTGTGGTTCTGTTGGAGCAAGGGGAATCTGTAGAGAAGGATGTAGTCTTCCTCTGAAGATCCAGTGGAGGAAGAGGCAGCTGCTGTTCTTCTAGGGAATCTCATGGAGAAAAGCTGTGCTGGTGTTCCAGAATCTCAGAGTATATTGGGGTAGCAGTGCTTGGCTCCTTCCTCTGGGCGGAGCATCTCACAATGGAATGTTATCATTCTTATCAGTCATGCACTGATATTCAATAGTCTGTTATCAGCAGAGGTCTCTTCTCAAGGAAGGTGTGAATGTGGTCATTCAAAGAGAGAGGTAAGGCAAACTGCTCACTTGACAAGGTAATCTGCCATACAGATGGTAATGGAAAACATCTGGCATGCAATCTTCAACAATATTCTAAATATTTTTTGCCTTTTTTTTAAAGAAAATGCATGTAAACAAGGTAAAACACAAAATTTGGCCCTGTTTTGGTTTTTGTTTGGTTGGGGTGTGTTTGTTTGTTTTGGTTTTAGGATTTTTCTTTGTTTGGGGGGCTTTGTTTGTTTTTTTCTAACTTTGATCTGGAATGAAATAAATAACATGCATTTGGGGTTTATGTTGTTTTTTTTTCTTTTGGAAGGGAGGGGATATTCTCGGTTTAGGGGAGTTTATTTTTAATAAACTTTTTTTTAAGCAGTGTAGTGGTAGACGTTGGTTGTTCCTGTTCATTACCAGTGTGTCCCAGGTGTCAGCTCCAATACTTCCTTGAATTCAGCTAGGTGATACTCAAATGCTCCAGAAGAGATGGAATGACAGCCCAAAGCTCATTGGTAATTACAGCATGTACTCCCAGTGACAGAAGGGATGTTCCAGTGCTTTGGCTATGCCTGAGCCAAGCCAGTTGTTCTTTTCTGCAGCTGCAACACCTGCCCAGTTGAGAAAGTATTTTTGATGAGACCAAACTGCTTTTCCAGTGCTGTTGGACTTGTTAGATCATGTCATTCTGACTTGTGAGCTCCTCCTGTTCCCACTCAGCTGGTCAGCTTTTAGGATCTTTTTACTCCGAGATTATGTGGTAAGAAAAAAAAATTAAAAACTACAAAAAGCTTGTTACTGAAATTTTCTGGGTGAATTGAGAATGGAAGGAAAAGGTGCTATCTGCAGAAGACTGTGGCTGCTCCCTTACTTTTTTCTTGGCTCTTTAAAAAACAAACCTGTGCAGATTTGTGAACTGCCACCAACACTTAGCTAAGGGGATTTCAGAGGAGATGAGTTGGGAGTTCCTTGCACAGTAACCATTAATCAGCATGCCCATAGAAAATGTCTGAATACATATTGATCAAGCCAGCTGCAGCTGAGAGGGATTCTGGAGGCTGATGCAGCTTTCCTCCCCATCCTCCATCCCCAATCATGCAAACTGTGTAGAAAAACCACCCACTGGTACTTCTGGCCCTGGCATTTCTGCTTGTTGTAATTTCACCGAAAGGTTGTGTGGGTTTTTTGATAGTTAAGAGACTGCTTAGGAAGGAAGGTGATTTAAATATTGGGCTTGGAGTCAAGGGGACAGTCCCCAGTTCTGTCACGTGTCCTTTGGATGTCCCTCACATCTCAGTGCCTCAGAAATAAGATGGGACAGTATAAAGCCATTGGTTTCCTTCTTTTCCCTAAACCTTTTGGATACGGAGATGTTTCTGAGTATTCCTGATCTCCTTCCTGACACCTAGATGATGTCAGGCACAGCTGGGGACCTCTCCTCCCTCAGGACACGGTGTTGTGCTGCTGTCACAGCAGTGGTGACAAACAGATGGGCAGTGAGGATGAAAAAAACCACAGGAAAATGTTTGTTCCTGTGCATGGGACTCATGGAATACCCAAATGCTGACAAGTCCTGCTGTTGGCTCTTTGTTGGGCTTGGCTGATCTAACCCCTGTTTTCCAGGCTCAGGCACAAAACACTCGGAGCAGGCCCCTCATTTTGACTCTCCCTTCCCTTGCAGGCTGCCTGATAATTAAAAGTGTGCAAAAATATTTCTGCCTGACAAAGCCCAGAGCTGACTTAACTTACTTAAGCAAGGTAAATTGAAAGCTCCTGGAACGCTTGCTCCATGGAGATAAGAGGCTGACATCACATTTCACAGCTAGTTCAGAAGAAGGGAATTGAAACAAGTTCTTCTCTTCTACCCCCTGAGTTCCCCTCAGGGACCAAGGTGTTAGAACAGCAGAAGAAAAATATGCTGGAGGTGGAAGGAGTTCACTATCTCTTTCAGAGATTTGTGTCAACTCTCCTAGCATGAAGGACTGGCACTGAGCAGTCAAATCTGCATTTTGAATCTGGCAAGATTGGGGGTTTTTTGCAGATATTCATTGGCATTGTTAGGAACTAATCCTCCGAAAACAATTTGGTAGATTTTTTTTCCTTCATGGTATTTCAGAGGGATATGAGGAGATGTAGAATAGCAATTACAGCTCTTCATGGTTTATATTTAGTCATATATTGGTGATTCAGAAACAAGCATGTGTAAAAAGGCCCAGAGGAACCCTTTTGCAAATTCTTTCCTGTCCTACAGCACATTTAGGTGCTGGAGACTTACAAGGAATGCATGAATCTTACAAAAACCTTATGTTTTTGGAGAGGGAGTCATGCCATGTCTTTGTGTCCACCATGATGCATGAAGAATTTTTTTTTGATGGCTGAAATGTTTTAACAGCCCTGCTGATACAGATACTTAATTTCAGGCAAATGGAGCCAAATTCTCAGTTGGTGTTCATACATCTGCACATTTTTCTTCTGATGCCAACTAGGCAGCTTGGTACAGGGTGCTTTAGAAGCCTTTTTTATAATTTAGGGGGTTTTTTGGGTCTATTTACTGTATCACTGGGAAGCAATACCTGTTTATCTTGAAAATTCAATGTTTTGAAGAGTAACTAAAATTCCCATTTGAATGTTTTTTGAGTTCTGACTGTCAGATGTGCCACAGCACCATGCCCATCTGTGGACAGACTGATGTTCACAGGCACATTCTGGGTCAGGATCTGGGATGGATTAACATTTATTTTTCCCATACCTCAGTTCCTTTGACTCTGGAAGAAAAATAACATTTTTCTCTCCTCAGCCTGCAGTTGGGTGTTTATCAGTGGTGAAGTTCCAGGTACATTCATTTGTCTTCAGATAATGCAAATGGCCATTTTTTTTCCTGCAGGGAATCACAAGTAGATGGTGCAAGACAGGCCTGGGAAATTAGAATCATAGAATTACAGAATGGCTTGGGTTGGAAGGGACCTCAAAGATGATCTCATTCCAGTGCCCTTGCCATGGGCAAAGACACCTTCCACTAGACCAGGACGTTCAGAGCCCCATCCAGCCTGGCCTTGGACACTTCCAGGGATGGGGATTGAACCAAGATGTGCAGCTGGGGCAGCTGCTTACTCTGAGATCTTCAAGGAGCTTCTCTGATCTGTTCCTGATTTCACATGGTTGTAACTTCTGTAAAGGGTATTGTTGTTTTCACAGCTGCAAATGGGATAAATGGGATCTTGGCCCTCTTTACTTGCTTCAGTAATGTTGCTGCCATTGATAATTTTATTTTAGGAAGGAATTCTTCCCTGTGAGGGTGATGAGGCCCTGGCACAGGTTGCTCAGAGAAGCCGTGGCTGCCCCATCCGTGGCAGCGTCCAAGGCCAGGTTGGATGGGGCTCTGAGCAACCTGGGCTAGTGGAAGGTGTCCCTGCCCATAGCAGGGTTTGGAATCAAATGATCTTTAGGATCCCTTCCAATGCAGGCCATTCTGTGATTCTCCCTTTCCATGCTTTTTTTTGGAAACCTCACTACTGTGCCTTCAGGCGACTATAGTGGGAGTATAAATACTTAACTAAGCAGCCAGACACTCAGGAGATACCATAAATTCACACTTCCAGAACTTTGATAAAAGGTGGCATTTAAAAAATGCCTAAACACACCATGGCCATTGTGAATTTTTTAGTGACTTTAGTGAAACAGAATTGGAGCAATAGCAAGTGCATTTGAAAATCCTGCCTCTTGCTCCAAGCAGTAGGTCAGGAGTGATCCTGCCCAGCCCTGTGTGGCACATCTGCAGTGCTGTGTCCAGTCCTGGGCTCCTCAGGACAGCAGGGACATGGAGCTCCTGGAGCGGGGCCAGTGGAGGCTGTGGAGATGATTTAGGGCCTGGAGCATCTCTGGCAGGGAAAGGCTGAGGGAGCTGGGGCTGTCCAGCCTGGAGAGGGGCCCCAGCTGAGAGGGGCCTCAGCCCTGGGTGTCCCTGTCTGCAGGGAGGGTCAGAGCAGGGCCCAGGCTCTGCTCCAGGGGCCCAGCAATGGCACCAGACGAACGGGCAGGGACTGAGCCCAGGAGGTTCCACCTGGGCAGGAGGCAGAACTTCTGTCCTGGGCAGTGACTGAGTCTCCTACACAGAGGACATGAACTCGCTGCTTGTATTCCCATTGCTGGCTTTGATCACAGGGAAACCCTGGGGACTCTTGGGACGAGGGGAGAGGTAAGGAGTGGAGATAACTATGGCCAGTGCCACAATCATGGCAGGAATTTCCTTGTCCCTAAGCCCCTTTCCCACATATCTCAGCAACAGCTGTCATCCTGGCCTCCCAGGGCTGGGCTGGCAGCAGGACCATGGCTGTTTTGCTGTCCCAAGCAGGCTGTTGTCCTTAGCAATGCTGTCTTTGCCTCTGCTGCAGAGGGATATTCCAGACCTTGTGGCTCAGTATATAAAGTTGGGGAAGAAGAAGGAAGAGAAAGGTATGTTCAGGGTTTGTTTTAGTGGGATTTTGTGTGTTGGTTCCCTTGGGATATTTCAAAAAGGCATTTAAAACAGGAGTGAAGAGAAGAGAGATGAGGATTTAAGCAGGGCTAGCAATGAGGTTAAAGCTGATAAGGAAGGTTGGATTTAACTTGAGTAGAACTCTGGTTGCTTCATCTTCTCAGCCACTTTAAGCTGAAAACATTGACCTTTGTGGTCCTTTCCAAAAATTTTAATAAGGGCAAGCATATCTTGTTGAATTTTAATTTAAAGCCATTAACTCTGCAGTTGTCCCAAAATATTGCTCTTGAAGGGATACTTTGTGAGCCAAGGGAAACATCTAAGCCCTGTGTCATAGGCTCCTCTGCATAGACGAGATCTGCACAGCTCGAATTTTAACATCTGTGGTTTGGCTGCATCTTTGATCCATAAATGAGAAAGGTCTGGGAAGCTGTGTGGGTGCTGTACCAGTTGAACAGGAGCTCATGTGCCAGGCGTGTCCGTGCTTGTGAAGGTGTGGTGGACATCAGTGCTGGAAAGCTGTATGTTCCCCAAAATGCAAGTTTTTGCAGTGATCTGAAGTAAAATGCAAATGGTGGTGCGATAAATAGCAAGATTGCAAAGTGAATTTGGTTTTGTACAGTACTTTGAAGTGTGTTGGAAGCAATAGCTGGTCATAGAATCAGAGAGTAATTGAGGTTGGGAAAGACCCCCAAGATCATCAAGTCCAGCTGTCTGACCCCCACCTTGTCCCCAGACCATGGCACTGAGTGCCACGTCCACTCATTCCCTGGATGCCTCAGGGATGGACACTCCACCCCCTCCCTGGACAGCCCCTTCCAATGGCTGACTACCCCTTCCATGAAGAAATTCCTCCTGATGTCCAACCTGATCCTCCCCTGGCACAGCTTGAGGCCATTTCCTCTCATCCTGTCCCTGTTCCCTGGCAGCAAAGCCTGATCCCCCCAGCTGTCCCCTCCTGTCAGGGAGCTGTGCAGAGCCAGAAGGGCCCCCCTGAGCCTCCTTTTCTCCAGGCTGAGCCCCTCCAGCTCCCTCAGATGCTCATCACAGGACTGGCTCTCCAGACCCGTCCTTGTTATTAATTAATCTCAGGATTTACTGAATACAGTTTCTCAGCAGCAAAAAACCGTAGTTTTTCTGGAGGGTTGGTGTGTAGCTTCCAATGGAGCCTTTTCTGGGGACAAGACCACTGATGTTTATTCCAGCAAAATGCCCACAGAAAGAGAGGTGGTCTTTCTGGGCAAAGACATATGAGATTATGTGGAATTCTACTGAATTCCAAAAAGCCTGAAAATTCAAAGGAAATTTGAATTGCAGCGGGAAAAAGTCTGACTTTGGGAAAAATACTGACTTGCTGTCAGGAAGTGGCCCCGAGAGCCCGGGAGGAGTTTGTGCAGTGTCACAGTGCCATCCTGTGGGCCAGGGCGGTATGAGACAGGGGACACCTGCACGGGTGCCCGGTGGGTGCTCCCTCACTCCCCACCATCAGGATACGGGAGAGAATGGCAAGGGTAAAGCCTGGAAAACCCCTGGGTTGGGATAACGGCAGTTTTCTAAGGAAAGGAAGAGCAGTGCACACAAGCAAAGCAAGGAATGAATTCCCTGCTTGCCATGGGCAGGCACGTGCTCGGTCATCCTCAGGAGAGCAAGGCCCCATCCCACCTAAGAGTGACATGGGAAGACAAATGCCATCACCCTGAACATCCATCCCTTTCCATCTTCTTCCCCCATGTTATGCACTGATAATGATGATGCCATAAAGTCTGGAATGTCACTTGGGGTCACCTGTCCAAGCTGTGTCGCCTGGCACACACCCCCAACCCCCTTGCCAGTGTGGCAGTACGAAAACCAGTTGGGTCTGTGTCAGCACAACCAACACCATCCCTGTATTATTAACCCCAGTAGAAACATGACATATAGCCCCTGGGAAGGAAATTAACTGTACCCCAGCCAAAACCAGCTCAGCCACAAAGGCTCCGCTCACATGAGCAGCACTGTCTGCCTCAGCATTTATTAATCCATTTCCTTTTATGTAGAAAAAAATCAAGATTTTCTGTGGTTTTTTGTCTTCAGAGTTAGCTTTGAAGGAGCTGCTTTGGTGGCAGCTAAGGACAAGCGCTTAGGCTTAGGTCGGATTTAGGGAATGGATGTGGGACTTGCCACATGGTGCATTTTCTGGAACAAGTCAGTGCAGTCTTTGCACAATGTCATTAAACCCAACAATGTCCTTTTAATGTCAGAATTAAACATAACATGTTCTGGAAAGTCGGGATTCCTCAAGGGAGTTCCAGATGGTTCCCAGGGAGAGAAGTGTGAGCTGCATATGGCCAGCACTGTGTGGGGTTAAACTGGGGGTTTGATTTGAGGAAAGATGGTGCAGTGTTGGGAATTTCCTTGAATATTTTGATTTGTTCAGTCAAACTAAAACAAGCAATCTCACATGAGGCTGTGCTGGATCTTTCCACTTAGTTATGCCAGATGATTTGACGTGTGATTTGCAACAGAGAAACCCTGGAAGGAGTTCATCCTCTCGTTAGGAACAGAGCTGCTTACTTCACAATCCTGCTGCTCTTTTCTGCTTCTCTGCTTTAAGATGGGCACTATAAATACATTGGATCTGGTCTATTTAATCACCTCTCCCTTATCTCTGCACAGTGGGATAGCCTGGCTGCCACAGGGGTCTGTCCTAATGAAAGTGAGTAAAATTTGCTTCAGTGGAGTTACATCCACTTGAAGTAACTTTCCCCACAGTTTTGCCGTACTCGGGGACATTCAACACCTGAAATTATCCTCAGTTAACTCATTAGAAGTTGCTTCTGTCTGTAGATCTTCTTACTTGCTGAATGTACAGTCTGAATGGGTTTGCATATCTCACCACTGAGGGGGATTCCAAGACCTTGCATGGTAGCAGGAGGCAGCATGGTTTTAAACATGAGTGTTATTCCATGTTTTTGGTTTTAAACATGAGTGTTATTCCATGTTTTCAATTCATAAATGTAGAAGGTGTCTGAAATGGAGTTGAAAAGTTCCCCGGGTGAGTTTAGATCCCATTCCAGAGCATAGTCCAATTTTTCATGTCTCTGGTCTCAGAAAACTTCACTGAGTGGTGAGCTATTTATTATGAATTGAGGCATCATTATCAGGCTCTCAAAATTAAGGACAATAAAGAATAGAGAAATGGGTGCCCAAAATTAACCCCCTGGAACCCTCTACACATAAATGAGGTCCACCTTGTAAAAAATAACAGCAGTTTAGCAGGTTTTTTTTTTTTGTGTACAAGACCTGCATTCTGCTTTCTGGAACTCAGTCCCTTTAGACTTCAAGCTGAGCATCCAATGCCATTCACCACATGGGAAATTCTTGGTTTCATTTTACTTTAAATGGTATTTAAAAGTAACTAAGCAATAAGTGAGTAATGAGTAAGTCATAGGCAAGGAGTACTTTGGTATTTTGTTTCTCTTAATGCTTCACATTTGCCTTTATGCCCATTCCTTTTAGGTGCTTTGTTACTTTTGTATTTATAGAGTTATAGTGATAGGAAAATCATCTTTGGTCCACCTGCCACTCTTCTGGCCCAGTCAAAACCTTTCCTGCCGCTTTGCCTGTGTGAGTGAAAGTAATCATTATTTTGATGGTGCTTTCCAACACTGTCATAAATTTGCATATAGGAGGATTTCATGCCAGTCTCTGCTGTGCTGGCTAAAGCCTGGTTTAGTGGACAGATTTAGAATGTGAGGTTTGCTGGCCACAACTGGTTGGGTTTTTCCCAATATTTGCAGTGTTGAACGATTGTTCTACTGTAACTGAATAAAACAGCTCAGTTATACTTTCTAAGCTGTTTGCAGAGATCTGCTTAAGGCTGCAGTGTTTGATCCCTGCAGATACTTTGTTTCTAGAACACTCAATGAAAGGTTGGCCAGAAAAATTTAGACTTTGGCTTTTCAATTTACAGATAATTCAAGACAATTTTTCATACTAAACTCAAAAACCTGTTTATAAAATTAATTACCTTTTTATTTACTGGGACCATGGTTCTTTTGCACAACCCTTGCTTTGAACAGGAGGTAACATTACACACCTTAAACATGCAGCACTTCCAGTTCAAAAGGAGTCATGTTTGCTGGCAGAGAGATTTCCCAAATGAATTTACAAACCATAAAGGAGCAGGAATCATCTCCCTGCAGGTCAGAAACAAGCTGTAAGACAGTATATTTTACAATTCCTAAGCATTTTTCAATTTTTAATATACATCATGAATAAAAGGAGATCCTAGACATCAAATGTTGACTATTTAGAGTCTCATCCTCTCCTCTTTCCCAGTGGAACATCTCTACTACCTTTGGGGAAGATCCATGTCATTCACATAAGTGTAAACTAGAACAAGAATCAGACCAAACCACCACTGTGGTTGCTCACACTGCTGGGAAATCCAGGCATTTGGCAGAGGTTCATGCAGCTGCTGCAGACATATCTTTCTGCCTCTGGATTGTCTGATTGGGTCTCTGCTTTACCAAACTCCAAACAATCACTGGGATTCAATTATTGCTGCTCTGAATCTCTTGAAAACTGTGAGCTGGCTTCAGCATCTCAATTTTTTCATCCTCTGTAATCCCTGGAGTGAAAACTCTCTTCTCCAACATATAAATCCACAGGAAAAAAATTGACATGAAAGAAAACTCACTGAGGGAATTTTGCTTTGAAGATCAGCACATATTTAGCCTGGAAAGCAGAGATTTTTCACAATTGTGGTGAGCTCAAAGCAAGCAAGTTGCGCATTTTGTTGGTAGACCTGGCTTCTCTTTGTCTTAGAAAACTTTTTGAAGAGCAGATGCAAATGTGTTGGTGTATATTTATATTCATGTAAGGATGCATATTTTTTTTTTTTGCTGTTGACATTTTCTCCTTTTGGACCTAGGCAGAACTCCTGACAAATCTTGTTCCCTTTGTAGGCTTCTCCCATCTCTGATGTTTCTCCTACTTTTTTCTCCTCCTTTAGGCTTTGGCAATGTGACAAACAACCTTCTGGCCCAGAGCTTTCTCACTGCCACACTTTTTACAGCCTGTTCTTTTTCTGGCTACTTGAGTCATTGCCAAGCAGTAGCAAGAGCTGTGGGAGCTCAGGATGGGAAAGTGTATGGTTTTCATCATGGAATAAGCTGCTTTCAAACCCCTGCACTGAGTAGGAAAGGGAATTATGGTGGAAAATGCTGTGTAAAAACATAAACGGTGCAAACTCCTTGCAGTGCGAGGCTTGAGCTGCTCAGCATTTTGTCAGGCACAAGCTGAACTTCTTTAAGCTCTTTACTAGCCCTGCTCACACAATTAAGTCTGGACCTCAGAGTTTTGTTTAGCACTCAGGAGTCCTGAAATGGTGCCTTTAAGATCATATCCTATCCATGTAGCTGTGGTGGGTTAACCCTGGCTGGATGCCAGGTGCCCCCCAAAGCCACTCTGTCACTCTCCATCCTCAGCTCCACAGCAGAGAGAAAATATCATCATAGACTCCTCACACTCTTCCTCTAGTCCAGTAGGAGGTCCCTCCCATGGAATTGAATCCTCCAGGAACTTCTCCAGGATGAGCCTCTCCCATGGGCTGCTGTTCTTCATGATCTGCTCCAGTGTGGATCCCTTCCACAGGGTGCAGTCCTTCATTTATTCCAGTCATTTTTTTCTTTCTCCTTCTTTTGTTGTGGAAGACTGCTGATACTTTTAATAACTTATTAATAGCCTTTTAGGTTTTATGAGTCTCCAGTAGAGATGCAGCTGGAATGGACTGCACAAAAGTGTGACAATGGAGAAGTCTCTAAAGGAAGAAAAGTTCTTGCAGACCCAACTTTTTTTGTTCTGCTGTCTCATAAATAGTTTAAGATCTAATTAAAAAAAATAAAATAAAAATTTTAAATTCCCTTATCTGCTTTGATAGACTTTCCTGCCCCTAGCATAGAGGGAGGGACTATAAGGCAAATTGTCATTACAGATCTATCTTAAAAGAACCTAAAATTAGATGCCATGAAAATGGCTCTAGGAATTCCCAAAGTCCCAGTTACAGTAAGAATCAGACCTTGTGCCTCTGTCCTTGAAGAGCACAGCACTGCAATGCATCCTAACAAATTTTGCAACCTTCTAATAAATATATTTCATCTCATGCAAGAAGACAGGTGTGTAATTCCCAGGAGCTGCAAGGAAAAATTGGCCCTAAAGCCAATCCCAGTAGGCATCAAGGTAAGCAAAGAAATGTAGCACTTTCCATTTTAGCCAGCTGCAGTTGACAACAGATTTCAAATTCATCCCCTTCAAACATTCTCATGAAGAAATAAACCCTTAGGTTGTTGTGCTTTACTGTGATCCATGTGAAATAACGCCATTTTCTTGTGCATTTTTTTTAACACAACCCCTTTTTTATTTTTCCTTGCTAGGCTGGCTTCTGTATGCTGCAAGGTTGTCACGTCAGGACGCTGCAAAAGAGGTTGTTGCATCTTCTTCCTGTAAAGTTGGTGGAGTTTCTCTCTATGCAGGGGGTACAACCTTTCTGGCCAGGAAACTGTTTTCCTTGCTCTGTGGTTTTCTTGCTGCTGCTGCTGCTTTTAAAGGGGTCAACACTCTTAGTTCCAGGAAACTGAAACTAAATGTGAGCAGGGACTGGAGGAGGGAAGCAGAGAGAATCCCCTACAAGATTCCAATACGTTTTATTTCTGGGAAAACTAAATAAAGCAGGATTCAACTGCCAGTGGGTAAATAGCAGCAATTTATGAGCTGTTCCTCAAAAGCCCCAGACAAGCACCGAGTCCTGTGGGAAGCTGGAGATTGACACAGGACACCTCCAGAAGAGACTGCTGTTGAAACTTTCTTTAAGCCTTTTTTTCAAGTGGAGCATCCAGACCTGGCAAATGCATAAGGTCAGCCCTTAAGACCTCTCTCTAAGAAAACCAAATGAGTGGCTGAAGTCTGTCCATTCGTCTGCCTTTTTGGCCTTGGATTACTGTGCTTTTCAAAGCTGTGCTTTCATAACTTGGATAAAAAGGTAGATGTTTCATATAGCTCTACAAGTAGTAATCATCCTGTTCATGCAAAATATCTGCTGCCTGAGGGGTGGGCCCAAACCAGAGGTGTTTCTCATTTACCTACAAAGCATCTGGCTTTAGCATCTGTAGTCAGATTTGTGAACCTGTGAGTCCATTGCCTGCTCTAATGGAGTTAGTGACTTATTTTCAGTGGTTGTAGAGAGTTTCACTGAAATAGCACTGTTTGTAGTCCATTGTGTGACTTAGGAGACACAATAGCCAGACAATTCTGCAATTGTAATATAACTGTACATGATGTTCCCAGAAAATGCTCTGAAGTCTTCTCCCATTGCACCATGGTGATAAAACCTCTGCTGCTTTTCAAGCTCCATGAGTCCATGCTGTGCCATGCTGAAAGTGATAGAAAACCCAATTAACTCTGAAAAGTAAAGGGCAGAGAGGGGGGCACTGTCCTGGAATTCCCTCCCTTTGGCAGCTGCAAAGGTCAGCCGTGCAGCCAAATTTCTGTGACCACGTGTGGATCCAACTTGTTTGTGTTGCCAGGTCTCTGCACAGAGGGGTGGGAGGAGGGGTAGGAAGAATTGATTCTGGAAGGGGAAAGCCTGAGGGGAAGAGTAAAGTTAAATGTGACAGCTGGGATTCCAGAAAGCAGTTTGATGGATGCTGGGCATCCAGCTTCTCTAGAACTCTTTATCAGTAACACTCTCTATATCTCCCTGAGTGACTTTTAGCCTGTCTGGCACTTTTCAGCTTCAGTGTGTGAGGGAAAGAGGTGGGAGGCAGCTCTCTCTGATTTGGCAGCTCTGGGACTTCACTACATCTTTGTGCTGCTGGCTAAGGGTCTGTATCTCTGAGGAGCTTCCTGACTACTTGTGGCTCCCACAGGCTTGTAGGACTGGGCTTAGAGAAACCCTGAGCTGCCAGATGGAGACTGCTTCTGGTGCAGCTCTTCTGAGTAGTTCTGGTTGTGGAAGTGACCCCGCAGTCATTGGGAGGCAAAATGCATTCCACAATCCCAAGGGACCTGCTCTATCTCTCAGTGCAGGCCAGCTGTGGGAATCCTCCAAGTTTCTTTATCCTGATCTGTGTGTCAAGGCCATGTGGCTCACCATGAGTGACCAGAGCTGCCATGGACCCTTCTTGCAAGGGCAGTTGTCTTCAGAGTCAACATAGGTTCAGGTTACCTTTGGAAAAGTGTCAATATCCTGGGGAAATCCATGGGGCAGAAACCTTGGGCCATACTGTGTGCCCACCATCAGCAGGCATGATATTGACGGGCATGCTTTGCTTTTGGTGTGAAACCTTGCTCTGATGCATCATTCCGAGGAAAACAGCTGGAATTTGCAGGCCAGGTCATGTGGTGAGATAAGTAATTCCAGCTCCCTTGCTGGACCTAATTTATACAGCCAGGTCCCAATATTTCTGAGAAATTGTTGATGGTGGGGGCTTTTTTGTTTGTTTCACTGAAAACTTGAACCCTTTCAAATAAAGAATAAATGAGGTATAGGGAATTTTTAGCTGGGCTGTGCTTCAGGATGTTTGCTGCATTCAGGCTTTGAGAACACAAATTCTCTGCAGACGACCCCACACACAGTGGGAAATGAGGTTATTGGGCTTGGAAGTGTACCAGGGCAATGGCACTTGAGTGAGCTTTGAACAGCAATCATTGTCATTAGTGAGAACCTGGTGAAACCCTGTACTGCGATATTTGTTGTTGTTCCTGCCGGTGTGATCCACTGTTGAATAGGTTAGACATGAATAAAATCAGTATTTTTTAAAGTGCTGTGTGGGGGGTTTTATGTCAAAAAGGCTAGTTGCCCTCTTGGACTTTACTGTGTTCATATTAAATGTTTAATGTGGAGTTAATACAGGTCTGCAGCTTTTTTAGCACAGTCCACATCCCCTTGCAGAATTTCACCTTCCTCAGAGGTGGGTGCTGCAGTGCTGCAATGAGCTCCTCCCACAGGGAAAGATGTGAAGATAATTTGGCATGTCCCCCTGCTGGTCCTGCAGGGGTGGTCCCTCTGTGCTATGACAGCTCTGCTTGCCATCAGGTTGGAGTGAACTCCTGGCTGGAGATCAGTGTAGTGGTGGTGAGGGATGTGTCTGACTCCATTCCAGCCCTTGCTCAAGGAAAGATGAAGTTGGTGAAGATGCTTTTGCATCTCCCACATCCTGTGTCTGGTTGGATACCAAGACTAAACAGAGCCAACCTGGGCACTCCACAGAGTGTTACCACCTTCCATAAGACCTGTCCTGCTCAATCGTGGGCACTGCATGTGCTCAGTGGCAATCTCCAAATTACTCCTCACTTGGCTTTTGCTTGCTTCTGGACTCAGGAGCAACAAAGGTAAGCCCATGTACGTGGCATTTTTCCATGTGTCTGCCTCACAGTCACACTGGAAGAGAGCAAGGAGATAACAGTCAAGGAAAAAGCTTCATTTTCCCACTGGATGCAGGAGTCTGTGTCTTGCTGAAGGGCAATGGTTCCCACACAAATTTGTTTTCTTTTTCTTCTCCCCCACCACTGTGGCAGCATTGTTACTGGTAAGTACATGTGCTTGTCTGCTCCCTGTCCCTCACCCAAAGCCCTCACTGCTTTGAATACATTTGCACATTTGAGTTAATCCACGTATTTTCCTTGTTTTACAAAGTCTTTTGTTCTCTCAGCTGTCACATTTCAAACTACACTTGCTTACTTTACTTCATCTCTTTCCCTTCTTCATCCAGCCCAGATGATTCTTCACTCCCCTCTGGAGGGAAGTTGCTGTCCCAAACCCCACTGCACTAAAGTGAGTGGCACAAATGCCACCGAGGAGCTGTGTTTTGGATCCCATCCTTACAGACCCCATCACTGCCAGCCTGCACCAGCAGTGCTCCAAACCTGCAGCAACGTGTGTAGAATTGAGATTGCTTGCAACTACAGGTAGATGTATAATATCCAGGCAACATCACATAAATTATCTCTTCACTCCAAAAAATCAATCATATTTGGGTTACAATGATGCAAACCCCTTTATCTCCCTATCACCATCACCTCTTCTCCTTTTGTATTTATTAAGTAAAACTCAAAATGCTTCTATTATTTTTTTTTCCTATGAAAATGTCTTTTTTATCTAGCAGGTAGCAAAGATCTAAAGGAAGGGGTGGTCATCTCACTGGCCTCAGGCTGCTGCATGTGGTCACTCATCAGAACTGTAAATGGGTGATGGAGATAAAGGCATTTCTGGTCAGGCTGCAAGCACAGCCCTGATCTTCACTCTTGTAAATACTCATTTCATGGCTTCCTTCTGAAATCTGGGATTTAGGGAGCTCCAGCAAAAGGTGAGGCCACTCCAGGGCTGTGTCTGTGAGACCCAGGAATCTGACATTTTTTCAGTCCCGTGCGTGGTGTTAAATTTTGTGACACCCTCTTCAGTCTGACATACTGCAGATAAGATAAAGAGGGTTATTAAACCAATCCGGCTTAGGGTAAGTTTGGGAGAAGGTTTTTAGAGAGTGAATTATGAAGGCATAAGCTGTGCAACGCTGACCAGTTGAGCTGCATCTGCCATAAGGGCCCACAGAGTATTAAACTGCATTTGTGGCAATACAGGTATAAAGGAAATGTCAGGAAGAAGGAGCAGCAGGGAGGAGTATACATGTATTAATTTTGAATACAGCATTTGTATTTGCTGTCATAATTGGGCTGTTAAAATGATTTTCCTAGAAGTAAACTAGTACTAGTACTAGAAGTGATCCCAGTAGAGAATACAATTTGGGGAGTCATTGAATTAGAAGAAATGAAATCAAAGACAGAGTAGCATCTCTTCTATTGAATAACTGTGGCAGAAACTGTGTTGCAGACAGACTGAATGCTGACAGATCATCAGAACTGAGTGAAATTCATTACTTCCAAGGGAAATTGTGGAATTATGTACAGCACTTCATTCACTTAATCCTCCATTGTTGCCTGAAGTCTGCAGAATATCAAAGGTGGTGACTTTCTTTAAAACAGTTTCCATAGGTGTATCTAGGGTACTGCAGTCTGGTAAATTTAACTTCTGTAGGAGGACAGTTAATTGTACAACAAGGACTTGAATCAATGAATACCTGATAAACACAAAAAATATCCTTCATAAAAGTCACCATAATTTCTGTTATGGAAGGTTTTTCTTTAGGACACTGATTTCTTTGGAGAGATAAACAAGCACAGTGGTCATGGTGAGTCTCCTTGGTTAGGTCAGAAGATTTTTAGAGGGAAATGTCCAGTCGTGGGATCAAAAGAGAAAATCCTGGAATGGTTAAAAATGGGAAACAGTCAGCTTCTAGCTTTAGGTGGTCTGCTTGTGGTCATTCTTTAGACTTTATTATTCATGCAAAAGTTTGGCAGAAACAGGTAACTTATGTCTAGATCAAAATCAGCTCAGATTCTACAGTTAATGGTATTAACTGGTGTTATATAGCTCTGACCCTTTGGAGAGATCTATACCTGACTTTTCCCAATCTCTGAGTAAAATAATTGTTTCCCAGTCTTTTATTTGCAGATACTATAAATATTGTTGCTGGGGATGAGAATAGCAATACAGTAAATGCTGACAACCAATTATTTTTTCTTAGTGACCTTTATGGGCTCCTTAAAACTTGTCCACAGACCCTTAAAGAGTCTTGAACCATAGCTTGATGGACATTGACTGCACTATGTGGAGTTCATCCCTAATTTTCAAATTTATTGTAGGCAGCAGATATCCACTCCTGGAAAAGGAGAAAGTAGTCACAAGAGTGAGAGTCTGAAGCTCATTAATAAGGAAGAGGTGATGTTCTCACCAGAGAAATGTGACAACCCTGTGTCTATTTCTCTTTGTGACATGGTCAAATCTGTGTGAAGTGTTGAGGTTCTTGGTGAAACCATCAGGTCTGCACAGCAGTCTCTCTTTCCTAAGGGGGAAATTATATTCCATACCCCAGACCAATCCAAGCTACTGTGGCTGCTGTGTTTGCCTTTGAATGGAGCAGACAAACTGTCTGGGTATCGATTTTGTGCACATTAACAGCTTCCCATAGCCCAGGCCATTTGCTGAGTAGCAATTTGCATACTCATAGAGGAATAATTTCCTTGTTTATTACTGGAAAAATTCACCCTTTCCAGTAGGTTTTGAGACTGTGTTTCAGGAAGTCACTTCCTATCCTAAACTTGTTATATAGCGATGTGTAGCTGTAGCTCCTTCCAAATCAACCAGGTGCTGTTTGCCTCCTGCAGCTGCTCACTTTGTGACTTCTGATTGCTCTGCAAGCCCCGTACAGTCCTGCCGTTTGTTTATATGTCCATGTAGGAATCAAACCTGGGCATCAGAGAAGGAGGGAAGAAAGCTCCCAGGGCTTTTCATCCACCCACACTCCTGACCAAGCTGCAGTTCCAGACTGGAGGCAGCCCCAGGCGTCAGAGGTACAAATACACTGTGCTGTAAAGGGCTGAGTCTCACTGATACCTTTGTCCTGTGCATCCCTAGAAGTGGGGATAGCCATTCCAGCATCTGCTGATCTGCCCCTCCTGTGAGTATCCCTGAAGCCAGAGGCCTCGAGAAGTTTGCAAGGATAGCTTGCCTTACGTCTGCTGCGCAGTGTTGTTGTTGGGACATGAGGGGACATCATGGAACTTGACTTGCTGGGAAAGTGGCTGCAGTGAGTTGAACAGCACAGATGGAGGTGGAACCTTCCCCAGAGACTGTGCAGGCAGTGCCCTTCATCCATATCACTGATTTCACCTGTGCTTGCAGAAAAGATTGGCACCATTCTCAGGCATGCCAGAGATTTCTGATGATGATTTACTAAACTTGACATTCCAAATTCTCCTCTGCTGTAGAGTCCAAATTTTGGGGTCTGGTCTTTGCTGTGAAGCGAGCTGAGACAGCCCCAAATCCCTTTGTCCATCCATCCCCCTCTGGGTACCCCCCAGAGCAAGTTTCCCCCCTCATCACCTATTGTGTAGTGCTTTCTTTTCCCCTCATTAATAGCCTTTGCACGGCGTTATATCCCTTGAACTTTCTCCCTCCTAAGTGCCTGTTCCCAGCTCTGACCCTTCCATGACACACCTATATTCCGTTCTCTCCTCCCTGGCTGGGCTGGCATGAGTACAGCGTTCCAGCAGAGGGCGCTGGATCCATTCAGGAATAAGCTGTTCCAGGCTGTTCCACATAGCCTGATTATCTTTTTTTTTTTTTTTCTTTCCCTCTGCAGGGCTGTTTCAGGTGTGTCAATACTTGCCCCTACACATTGCCTCTAGGACAGTCTCTAGATTTTTCTCTCTTCCTTTGTTGATGGAAGTGTGGGGTGTTTGCCTGCTAAGGTTATTCCATTAGGATACCACCTTAGAATCATAGAATCATTGGATAACAGAATCATTCAGGTTGGAAAAGACCTTTAGGATCATTGAGTCTAACCTGTGACCAAACACCACCTTGTCACTCAGCCCAGAGCACTGAGTGCCATGTCCAGTCGTTTCTTGAACACCTCAAGGGATGGAGACTCCTGGACAGCCCCTTCCAATGGCTGACTACCCCTCCCATGAAGAAATTCCTCCTGATGTCCAACCTGAACCTCCCCTGGCACAGCTTGAGGCTGTTTCCTCTCATCCTGTCCCTTGTTCCCTGGGAGCAGAGCCTGATTCCCCCCAGCTGTCCCCTCCTGTCAGGGAGTTGTGCAGAGCCAGAAGGGCCCCCCTGAGCCTCCTTTTCTCCAGGCTGAGCCCCCCCAGCTCCCTCAGCCCTTCCTGGTGCTCCAAACCCTTCCCCAGCTCCGTTCCTTTCTCTGGACACGCTCCAGCCCCTCAATGTCCATTTCTTGTCCTGAGGTTCCCAGAAGTACCCCAGGATCTGAGGTGTGGCCCCAGCAGTGCCAGCCCAGGGGACAGTCACTGCCCTGGCCCTGCTGCCACACCATGGCTGGCACAGCCCAGGTGCCATTGGCCTCCTGCCCCCCTGGGCACACCTGGCTCCTGTCCAGCTGCTGTCCCCAGCACCCCCAGGGCCTTTCCCAGCTTTCCAGCCCCTCTGCCCCAGCCTGGAGCTGCAGGGGGTTGCTGTGACCCAAGACAGGACCGGGCCCTTGGCCTTGCTGACCCTCAGACCACTGGCCTGGGCCCATGGATCCAGCCTGTCCAGATCCCTCTGCAGAGCCTTCCTGCCCTCCAGCAGATCCACACTCCCACCCAGCTGGGTGTCATCTGAGAAATGACTGAGGGTGCACTCAATCCCCCTGTCCAGGTTGTCATTTAAAGAGAACTGGCCCAGGGAACACCTCTGGATGTACTGGCCACTACCTGGATATAACTCCATTCACCACCACTTCCTGGGCCTGGCCATCCAGCCAGTTTTAACACAGTGAAGAGTGGATTTTAACTTGTGTATACTAACTTGCACATTTAGAGGACAGGGAAGGTGCAAGGCTGACACTGGGAGAATTCCTAGCTGCCTTACAGAGCTGCTCTACCAGTAGGTTGAGATTCCACTGCTCCCTTTTCTAAGTACAATACATGATCACAGCAATCTTTTAAGGCTTTAAAATTGATGGCAGACATACTCCCCAGATAATGAGTCTCATTAAAAAACTGTACGGAATCTCCTGTTGAATTCAATAGCAGAGGTGCTGTTCCAATTTAAAGGTTACAGGATGATGCAAAAAAAAAGAGGTAAAGAAAGGTTCTCATTTTCCACTCAGCTTCTGGAACCTGGATTATTACAGAGCTGACTTTGCCAACACTAAGGCAGATGCTTTTGGATGACTGAAAGCTCTCTGTGGACAAGGAAATGCAGGAAATGTAGGAATGTTCCCCATATGTGAAGTGCACAGAACTGCAGAGGGCCAAGGGCTGTTCCACCATGATTTGTCACCAAGCTTCTCATGGGAGAGCAGTGTCACCTAAAGTTTCTCTGAAAGGAAACTAAAAAATCCTCTCTTTTTTTCAAACTGGAAGTATTCTATCACATGGCATCATAGAATTTTAAAATTACTGTTAATCTTGGAGGTATGTATTAAAATAAAATAAAATAATGACAGTACTGTTATACTGTCAACTCTTTTTCATTGTTAGGTATGATGCCATCTTTTAGACAGGTGTGCAGCTTAGAGATTTGGCAGCAGATGCTCTTCGCTTCTTTTCGCCAAAGTCTTTGCTCCTCTTATCAGTGAAGGATGGGATGACTCCATGGACCAGGTGTTTAAAAAACACTGGATGTGGCACTTGTGGCATGGTTTAGCTGATAAGGTGGTGTTAGGTCATAGGTTGGAGATGATGATCTATGAGGTGTTTTCTAACTTGGCTGATTCTGTGATTCTCTAAATCTGTTACCAAAGCCCTGCTCTGACATTGGTGCCATGGTGGAGCTGTCTTTTTTCCTTGGGGTAGTGGCAGCAGCAGCAGATGCCTTTGTTATGGTGTGTGACAAGTCTTTGGTCCCATGCTCACACAGCTGTTTGAACACAAACATTCTTGTTAAAAGCCTCAAACACGGACATGGCTGAGGCTTCTATAGGGCAAGACAGCAGAGAGCCTTCATGTCTTAACACATCTTGTGTCAAAAGGCTCTTATTTTCTTTTCTTATGGCTACACAGCTGAAGTTATCCTGAATCTGGGATTGTGGGGGATACTATGGAGCACAGGAAAGCAGATTCAGGGGAGGGAGGATATTTGCTGGCATGAGGTTTAGTGACTGAAATCCCATTTTGTGCCACTAGAGGATACTAAAACTGTTGCTAGCTTGTAAGAAACAGCTCCTTAATCTCTGCTTTTCTGGAAATCAATTGCTAGGAGAAGGGAATATCTTTGAGAGGAATAAAGGGAGTAGATGTTTAAGTACATCTAAAATTTTTCTTTTAGATTTCAGTGGGAGTTCAGTGAATAGAATCACGTGCACAAAAATTGAAGCAGTGAGTGACAGCAAATGGAGCTGATGAGCTGCCTGTATGTCAAAGCTGCAGCTTTCTCTGCATCAGAAAGTGGCTGGTTCCTAGGAGGTAGAACTGATGAAGCCGTCACATCCTGTTGTGAGAGAGGCTGGAAAAACTGGTGTGGGAGAGAGAAGGACATATATAGAGGCTTAGAGAAGGTGCTGGTGGGATATGTCTAGATTTTGTTCTGGTTGGATAGCTGGGATCTGGTGCAAGCCAGAGATGTGGTCTTGATTCCAGTTAACATTGTAGAGTCAGAGGGAGCAGAGCACTCAACATTTACTGCAGGACTCATTGCTGAGGTGAATGGCAATGGGGGCCTTGCGTGGGGATCCAGGTGTGGTTTAACTCCTCCAGAAAAATCAAACCATTTCAGACAGGGCAGAGCCCAATGCTGTGATGACCTTCTCAAGGAACTAACAAGAAACCACTACTTTCTGACTACAAAAGTCAGGCCAAGCAGGGCTTAAAGCATTTTCTTACCCTGGCCAAACTTGGCTGCATCAAACACACCAGCAATGCTGCTGCTGAGTCTGACAGTGTCACCACAAATCCTCCAACGGGGGTGGATGCAGGGAAAAAAATTCCTCTCTAGTAACATTGCCTGCTCAGCAGTGTCTCAGTTGTAGAGGACTGTGATGGGGATGGTTATCCTGTTACAGTCTGATTTGCATCTTTTGGGGATGGTTAAACTGACAAAGGTGCTTAATCTGGCAATTGGAGCAACACAGACTTCTTTGCTGGTAATCAAAGAATTTGTACTCCTCTTGGCAGACTCATGGCAGAGTTCTGTCATGGTATAGTCACTCTCCAGCATTCCCATCCAACACGTGCAGGATACATTCTGGGACTGTCTTTTCACTCTTTGTCTTTCTTTTAAAGGCTACAGTAGTGAGAATGGGATACATACCAGGAAAAAATGTCTCCAAACAATTCCCTCCAGATACTGGAGATAACTTTTCTCGCATGGGGTGGTCAGGAATGCAGCAAAAGGATCCCAGGCCAAAAGGCTGTGCTCTGGGATGGAGCTGCTGGAGCCAGGCCAGAGCAGGGCACCAAGGGGATCAGAGGGATGGAGCAGCTCTGCTGGGAGGAAAGGCTGAGGGAATTGGGATTGTTCAGCCTGGAGAAGAGAAGGCTTTGGGGTGACCACAATGAAGTGGCCTTGCCGTGCCTGAAGGGAACCTACAGGAAGGATGAAGAGAGACTCTGGACAAGGGCCTGGAGTGACAGGACAAGGGGGAATGGGGTCACACTGACAGAGAGGAGGTTTAGATTGGATATTGGGAAGAAATTGTTCCCTGTGAGGGTGGTGAGGCCCTGGCACAGGGTGCCCAGAGCAGCTGTGGCTGTCCCATCCCTGGAAGTGTCCAAGGCCAGGTTGGATGGGGCTCCGGGAAACCTGGGATAGTGGAAGGTGTCCCTGTCCATGGCAGGGGGTTGGAACTGGATGATCTTTAGGATCCCTTTCCAACCCAAACCATTCTATGATTCTGTGATGATAAATTAATGTGACCCTCCTTGCTAAACCAAGGATTTCCTGACTGTTTCTCAATGTTGTACCTGCCCACCTGGATGTCATCTGTATGCTGCTGGCATAAGGACCTGTTTCTGCTGTTCTGAGGGCTGTATATCAGTGTTGAATAATGCAGCCAGAAGTCTCTAGAGCTTGTGTCCTGCAAGTCATTAAGCTGGATTGACTGGCTCCATGCATGGTAAACAAGCTGTAAAACACTGATTTATTTTCTCGATTGCGGTAAATTCTGCTGTATAAAACCAGAGTATCTCCAGTTTGCATGGAGACAGTTTGTTTTACGGTATTTGAAGACACTATTGCTCTCTTGGCTAAATTCTGGTCATTTCTCCTCCCTGTCATCTTGATCTCAAAGCAGTATATAACACACCTGAACATTCTTTTTCTAGGCCATTGGAGTGCTTTTTCACCCATAGGAAGTTTGTCCAGCTGTACCTCTGTAATCTTTCAAAATTTCTTCCACAGTTCCTTCTTCTTTTTCACCTGTTTGATCTTCTCCTTTTTTCTTAATAACACTGTCAAATACTTCCTTGAGTTCTTCCAAATGCAGACTCCCCTTTCATTCTGTTGATGGATTGTGGCAGAGTGAAAGTTATTTTTTTTTCCTTTTGTGGTACCCCTCCCAGAATAGAAGTGATAATTTTAAAGCCATTTGTGGATAGGGCTGCTGGGGGAAAAAAATCCTTACTTTTGCTCACTGATGTCTGAGGACCAAGACGCCTGTGGTGGCAAAGAAGAAAAGAATGGAATGGACAAACGAATTTTCTGACTAATCTTCTGGCTCTCAGGTTTTCATCTGTAGAAAGCCATACCAGGCTCATGACTCTGCAAAACTGCATTTCTAGAGATTTTCCCATTATTTTCTATTGTTTCCCCATTTTAAATATATTGAGGTTTCTGGAGAATAATTCAGCTCATACTTATGTCTTGGGTTGGTTTTTTTAATGCCATCTCTGAATGCAGCTTGCTTTTGAAGGTCCATGAGAGAATATTTAACATAAGCTGAAAGTTTAATCTTCTCCCTGGCATCAAAAAGCGCCAGCCCACTGTGCCAGCTAGGAATATCATCCTGGTGTTGAGAAGCTCTGTGGAATGGTGCACTCCTTCACTCTCAGCATCTATGAGTGGGCAGGGAAATGCGACTGGAACCCTGTGGGGAAAATCTGCTCCACGCTTGGTAAAGTTTCCGGTTCCTCTGGAGAGTTTGTCCCAGCAGCAAAGAGAGCTGGGGCAGAGTTGAGGTTTATGCAGCCTGTGAGGGAAGACTCTGCCATGGCATTCCTCAGCTGGAGAAACCCAGAGCAGCCTGGATCTGCTGTTGAGTGTACTCACCCTGTGAGGAGGGCACTAACAATCAGGACACTGCATGGCACTTCCATTATTCCAGAGGTTACTCAATTTCCTTGTGGTTTTGGGGAAAAAAAATCAAAACTGGAGTAATCAAAGTTAAAGGAAGGAAACCCTAGATAAGAAAACCTGCTTAATTTTGCAACAGAGAGCACCTGGCAAGGAGGGTCACAGCAATAGGATAATCCCTAAAGGAAAGTGCTGTTACACCTTCAGGATCCACGATTAGGAGATCCTGAGACTCTGAATGACCACACACACACACACACACACACACACACACACACACACACACACACAAACACAAGGCTCAGCTTCTGCTGAATCCACTCCTTGATAAATAACAAGGAACTGGAGAAAGAAGAGGTTTCTTTACATTTAGGCAACTGACCGAGGAAACAAAGCATCTACACCGAGTAGTTGTTTGTAAGGCAGCTGCCTATAACACAGGCACAACTTCCTTTGCCTGAATTTGGTGCCTACCTTGCAGGGAGAGAATTCCTTGGAGGTTCACAGCTGTCCTCTAAGGCAGCAGAGTGGCATTTCTGGAGTGCCTGACCTGTGGCTGTGCCCATGGCTTGCCTTTCCATTGCATTCCTGTCAAAAACTCAGGCTAGCCTCTTCCTCCCCTGCCACTTTTTTAGGGAAATCAAGTTATTCCCAGCAGGTGACCATGGCCATTTTAAGTGGCTTCCTGTTTTCATTGGTGTCTTCTCCACTAGTGATGCCAGGGTTTTAACCCATGGGATCCCACGGTCCTCACGTGTGTCTGTCCCAGTACATCCCACTGACTGCAGCTGTCCAGTCCTTCTCAAACCAGTTGTTGGCTGGTGCCATGTTAAAGTAGAGCAGCTAACTTGGAGTCCATCTCTGGTTATCCTCCAGCAAGGTTACTGGTGTGCTTTTGGCCACTGGAGGGCTCTGGTTTTATTTCATAAAATATTTCATATTTTCTCATTCTATGAGAGAATGATACTAAAAATTACCAGTGTTGTGGGCCAAAAAGAGGGTCTAAACTCCTGCAGAAGCCTCATGCCTTATCCTGATATTTGGGCATGAAAGTTGAAAATGGGGTGTCCAGCTTGATGCATCACGAATAACCAAGAATCTGGGATGCTTACTTGCAATTATTTGGGTTATTACAATGATTTTCTCAGGCTCCTGAGGTCTGTCTCTGTGCCAGTGCAGCAAAGATGTGCTCACAAAATCTGTTTATGAGAAGGAACACTGCCATTGGAGAACAGAGGCAGGCGTGTGTGTGGAGGGAGAAGCAAAGGGAGATCCACACCACTTCTGGGAGACATTTTTATCAAGGGCTGGTCAGGGGTAGGAAGGAGGGGAAACCCTAAATTGTACCTACTTGGATTTGCTAAAATTGTGCCTTTTCCCTCTTCTCCCCTCATTGAGAGACCAGTGCGGCACAGGAAAACCTCAGGGAGGGAGCTTTCATTCATTGCAGAGCACTGCAATGCATTCATTATGTGTCCTTGAAGGAACCTCACATTTTGGAGCTGACCCTGAGCTTTAGCATCAGGAAAGCTTTTTTTTTTCTCTTTTTTTTTTTTTTGCCTTCCTCATCTCTAGTCTTATTTTTAGAGCCTGTCGTTTTCTCAGGGGCTTCACAGTCTATTTTTAAAAAGACTTTGCAGGCTGCCAGACCATTGTTATTTTCTCTAGGGTGATGTCAACACAGTGCCAATAGTAAACATGCCTGGCATTTACCATAGGTGATGCTTTAGAACAGATAAACATTAATGTTGAGGGTGAAAAATGATTTTGCAAGCAGAGCCCCACTGTGAAGTGTTTCATTTCCACAGAGCATCTTTTTCTTGCCTCGTGGCTTTCCCCTTTTCTGAAACACTGTTGGTCTGACCGTCAAATTGCTCACTGCTGCATGAACCTGATCTGTACATTATTAGATCATCTAGAGTGACTGTAAATCAGGTTTGGCCCAAGTCTTGCAGCATGTTTAATGTTTTTACAAAGTTTTTTTTTCCCCTTGCCTTTTATATTGGGAATAAATTTAACAGCCCAGCTTTGAAAGAAACATGGGGAAAAAGTTTAAAGGGCTTAAAATATGAACAGCAGCAAATATTGGTAATAATTATCATGGTGTCATCAATTTTGGTGGAATTTCTCGAATGAATCCAGCATAATCACAGCTTCTTTTTACCTGTGGGGAGGAGGTAAAAAAAGGGGGGGGGGGCAATTCAGGAACAGTTATGTAAAGATGTGGGAGCAGATGTACTGCTGGTGTAAGCTGGCACTGCTCCACTCATGTCAGTCAAAGTAGTTGATGTGGGGGAGCATTTGTCTGCAAGGGAAGATTTATCACTGAGCTCTGGTGGCTCCATAGAAATCACAGAATGGCCTGGCTTGAAGGGACATCCATGATCATGTGGCTGAACCCCCCTGCCATGGGCCCATCCACTATCCCAGGCTGCTCAGAGCCCCATCCAGCCTGGCCTTGGACACTTCCAGGGATGGGGCAGCCACAACTTCTCTGGCCAGCCTATGCCAGGGCCTCTCCACCTTCACAGAGGATAATCACACATCAGCTGAATGTAGTATTTGCCCATGTCATGCTCTGATCCCCTCACAAATGTGAGAGATGATGTCTGAATTTAATATTTTCATGGATGCTTAAGCCAATATCTCTTCTATACTTTCTGCTGTAGACTACACTGCCCAAGAGGACAATTCCTGCCCATGGATTTGTTCCTTGGGCTGAACTAGCTCAGCTGTGCCTTTGAACATTGATTTTACAGACCTTGGACACATGTGGAGCACCTCCTCCATCAGCCACTTGTGTGAATGTCATGGGAAGGCTGAGCAAAAGTCTCTGTGGGAGGTGGTAAGCCACCCTTCTGCAGAATCACAGACATAGAAACTTAAACTCCCTTGTTTCAGTAAAACTTGAGATTGTAAATACTTTTGCACCTTTAAACCCTGAGTGCTGGTCAAGGAAATAATGCAGTACATGGGAATGACTCTTTGTGCTGCTCTTGCTCTGAATCCATTACCTAAACCCAGGAAACACCCAGAAGCTTCACAAGTTGGTGGAATTTATTTCAAATATAAACCTCCAAGCAATTTCACTTCCATGAGTTTGACCAGCTGAACACTTGTAAACAGCTATCATTCACAGCATCCTGCACCAAGGAGTCCAAGGCCAGGTTGGATGGGGCTCTGAGCAGCCTGGGCTAGTGGAAGGTGTCCCTGCCCATGACAGGGGATTTAGAAATGGATGATCTTTTAGGTCCCTTCCCACCCAGCCATTCTATGGTTTTATGATTCCTATCCCTCCTGTCCCAGCCCTTCAACTCTCATCAGATTTTCAGATTCTTACAAGCCACTCCTTGGGACAGCAGGGCTCCAAACTGCTGATACTCAGTTTGCAGTGGAAGAACAGCAGTGACCTGGAGCTGCTGCACTCAGCCCTCCCAAACAGAGTCACTGCCTCTTGGACAAACCTGCCCCTTTGTTTGGTGCCTCCTCACTCATATCTTGATCTCAAAGGGCTGCTCATGGCTCTAAATTTCCCAGCATCCAGCTCTGGTTCTCAAAAGGCCCATCTCAAGTTTACCAGGAGACCTTTGAACTTTTGTGAACCTAACCTGAGACTGACATTTGTAACCAAACCAGGGGGGTTTTGCCTAGGTTTGCATTTCATGGCAGGTGCCTCACCCTCTTCTTATATTTCATGCCACTGCACAAAGTGCAACCATTTGGAAGCCCCCAGGGAAACTGCCTGACTTCAAGTTCTGTTGGCAGCAGCCCCCATGCTCTGAAAAGGCACCAGTTCTGCTTCGTGCTGCTGGCAGCTGAGCTGGTTGGCTGCCTCTGAAGGTACAACTGCCACGGCAGATGGGTGGGAGCTTAGCAGGGAATTTATTCAGAACTCCACATAAATGAGGCAGCCTTTCCTCGGACAGAATGGCAGCCAAGAGCACGCTCACACCCCCCCAGCTGCACGGTGACATCCAGGAGCTCCGTGGTGACCCAGGAGTGAAGGAGCCAGCCTGTCTGTCACACACCAACTCCTCGGCATTGCTCTAGCCCACAGTCTGTGCCAGCCAAGCAGGGCTGTGGGCTCCATCTGCACCACTGAGCAGCGGAGGTGTTCCAGCGAGAGCTGAACCCACTCTATTCATGGGGAAATGGAGCAGAGCCTCCGTCTCGGGGACATCCCTTCAGACACCCTTTGTGACCTGTGCCCAGTCAGCAGCTCCAGCTCACTGCTGTTCTTCCACTGCAAACTGAGTATCAGCAGTTCGGAGCCCTGCTGTCCCCAGGGAGTGGCTTGTAGGAATCTGAAAATCTGATGGGAGTTGAAGGGTTGGGACAGAAGGGATAGGAATCATAAAACCATAGAATGGCTGGGTGGGAAGGGACCTAAAAGATCATCCATTTCTAAATCCCCTGTCATGGGCAGGGATACCTTCCACTAGACCAGACCTCCATCCAACTTGGCCTTGGACACTTCCAGGGATGGGGCAGCCACAGCTTCTCCGGGCAACCTGTGCCAGGGCCTCACCATCTTCACAGGGAAGAATTTTTTCTTACTGTCTAATCTAAACCTATTCTCTCTCATTTTGAAGCCATTCCCCCTTGTCCTGTCACTCCAGGCCCCTGCCAAGAGTCTCTCTCCATCTTTCCTGCAGGCTATCTTTAGGTCCTCAAAGGCCACAATGAGGTTACCCCAAAGCCTTCTCTTCTCCAGGCTGAACAATCCCAATTCCCTCAGCCTTTCCTCCCAGCAGAGCTGCTCCATCCCTCTGATCCCCTTGGTGTCCCTGCTCTGGTCTGGCTCCAGCAGCTCCCTGTCCTTCCTGTGCTGGGCCCAGGGCTGGATGCAGCCCTGCAGGGGGGGCTCAGCAGAGAGGGGCAGAGGGACAGAATCCCCCCCTCCCTTCCCCTGCTGCCCACGCTGGGGGCTCAGCCCAGCACAGGGGGGTTCTGGGTCCCAGCACACACAGCTGGGACAGGGCCAGCTCTCACCCACCAGCACCCCTAAGTCCTTTCTGGCAAAAATTCCTTCTATTTTCCTCAGGAATAATGAAGTGTTAGATGCTGGTGTTGCAGTGAAGATGGCTGAATAGAAGGAATGCTGCAAACCCTCAAGATGTTTCCCCTTCAGTGTCTGTTTTTAAGGGTTAAGCATCTGCACCATGAGCTGAAGCAGATGTGAAAGGTCAGAGGCTGTGAGTGCTTGCAAAGATACCCACAGGTAATGGGATTTGAGCTGCCAGTTCCTTGACTTCTCCATCTGCCCCTAGAGTAGCTGCATTAATTTTTATCTTTAAACATTGCTGCTATGCAAAAAAATCCCCACTGATGTTACCACCTCTGAGTCATGCCAGCATATTTGTGTGCCAGTATATTTTAGGAGCAAAGCTACTGGAGTTCAATAAGTGTAAAGCAGGACTTGATAAGCAAGGTAGTGGTAGTAGCAGGCTATTTAGATAAGGAGGTGTAGTATGCTGTCAGTAAGTACTTGCAGTCTCGATCCCAAATGAGTTTGGCCCAGGCTGTCTCTCAGTCCCTGGATTTCCTGCAGGTTAAATTCCTTTCCTTGGGCTTGGAGGACATATCAGACTCATAGATCACAGAATACAGAATTGTAGAACCTCCTGAGCTGGAAGGAACCCACAAGGCTCACCAAGGCCAGCCCTTATCCCTGCACAGCACAGCCCCAAGAAGGTATGCTTTCCTTTGCTTCAGATTTGTTCTTACCACTACAGGCACTTGAAGACCTTGTCTGCTAAGTGATAAGACTCATGTATCACATCTCTCTTCTCCCTTCAGGTTGTTTCACAACTAATGATCACTGATATGGAATTAAAGCAGTGTTGGATCACCCAGCAGGACCACTGGAAAGAAGGTATGGATGTTCCTCACATTTCTGCTGCACTATTGACAGCAGATGTGGGAGCTGCTCACCACAGCTGCAGGAAGAACAGTACCTGCTCTGACATAAGGCTGGCGAGACAGAGTTATTCTTGTACATTTTGGGCTGCATTTGAATGGACACTTTATGTGCTTTTGCTCTGTGTCTGTGCCATATTTGCTTTAGCAACAGAAATCCTCAAAGGAATTCGCAGTGTCCCTTCATGGGTTGTAGACTCTTGCTCTGTCCTATGCCTGTGCCTGTACCACAGTGGGTGTGTAACCATGTTCTGAAGTGTGGGTGGAAACCTGTGAGGCATCCCTGAATCTGTAGTGCCCTGGAGTTGTGCTCCCCAACTCCCTAGCTGCTTTATTCCAAAGAAATGGTCATCACAGAATCATGAATGGTTTGGGTTGGAAAGGCTTTGAAGTTCATCTCATTCCACCCCCTTCCATGGACAGAGACACCTCTCACTAGCCCAGATTGCTCAGAGCCCCATCCACCCTGGCCTTGATCCCAGTGATTAGATCAGTGTTCTGCCTTTTCAGTCCTGTCCCAGAAACTCACCTGCTCCCCTGAAATACAGGAGAGAAGCCCTTCATTCAGTCTCCATCCCTGAAATACAGGAGAGAAGCCCTTCATTCAGTCTCCATCTCTGAAATACAGGACAGCAGGCTTTCATTCAGTCTTTAACTGAGCTCCTTGCTCAGATCTGCATGCAGACAAGCCCTGCTTGTCAGGCTGTGGTTTCTGGGTTGCTGCTCTGCAGAGCCCTTGCTGCTGTTCCGGGAAATTGGCTGGCTTCAAGGTGACAGGTTACCTCTTTGCTTCCAGCTGCTAGAGAGCATGGCAAGAAGCTAAAAATACCTCTGAGCCAACACCTAATGTCACTTCTCCTCACGAGGGGTTTCTGCAGTTGCCACGGGGATCTTAAGCCACAGGGGAGGGGATAAATCTCTTTATTTTTGTGAATAGAGGGGGAGGCACCCAGGAGAAAAATCCCTCTATGAAAAAGCTGTGCAGCCTCGTGCTTTGATGCCTGGGTTGAAAAATCTAAATGTCCACGGATTTAGACCAGCCAATAGTGTGTGAGTGCTATATTTGGAAAGCACAGTGCAGAATTATGGCACATGCATCACATGTGAATTGGGAAAGTGCAAGCTATTTTTGGAGCTTGTTTGCATATGTGCTGAGTCAAGGTTTGCATTCAGAGCAAGGCTGCACCTAGCATCTCTTAAATCTACTTTAGCAAGGTTATTAGTTTTCAAGCAAGCTCTGTGTCCCATAAAAATCCTTTCTCCCTCTGATTTTATTAGCATCTCAGCATTGCAGGGAGATTAATTAGAAAATACAAAAAATTAAGTGCAAAAGGAGAGGCACAAGGAAAGGAGAAGCAATTTAGAGTTGAAGGGGGATGGGTTCTGAAAAGATATTACCTAGGTAAGTATAGAAATATCAGAACAGCATAAAAAATATGGAAAGGCAGAAGGGGCTCATAAAGAAGGTGGGAAATGTACACATTGTGCTATTATTCCTGAAGGAAGCCTATTTACAGGAAGCAACCCCTGGGGAAAACAGGAATTAGGGAAAGAATTTGGGGCACTATTGCATGAATTATAGCCAGCCCTTGTGCTAATTTGAAAACAAACCAATGGGAGATCCCAAGTCAGAACTGACTTGGGTCAGGGTAGTGGTAGCTGTCCCTTTAAATGGTGTCTGCAGTCCTCTTAAGTGATAGATGTGGTTCTGTTGAAGCAGTGATCCTGTAGAAGGGTCAGGTCTTCCTCTGAAGGTCTGGTGATGGTTATGTAGCTCTTGTCCTCTGGGAATGCAGTGGTTAAGGCTGCCCATGGCGTTCCAAGCCTCAGATTCTATCCAGGTAGGAATGCTTGGCTCCTCCCCCGGGTGGAGCATCGCACAATGAGATGATGTAATTTTATCCGTCATGCAGTGAGACTGGATGGCCCATTAACAGAAGACAGCCCCTGGAGTTATCCGGGATGAATCATGAAGGAGATAAGGAACACTGCCCCACCTGCTTTAACAGCTTCTGAAGATGGTGGCAGAATACATACTTTTGGTTACATCTTACACTGTAACCTAAAACAGCCCTGGATTTGGGGGCAGGGAGGAAAAGCCCCTAGCTCACATGGCAAAGGGATGCCAGCTGAAGATAACACAAAACTGACTGGCTGGGGATGGTGTCATTGAGGGCACTCTGTTCCCAGAGGACAGCCTTTTGCAGTGCCTTCCAGAGCAGTGCTGCCTGTCCTCACAGATGATGGACACTCAGAGTTCCCTGGATGGCCAGAGATGTTGCCTTAGCAAGGGATCTTTCTTATCAACTGTTTCCAGGAGGCAAAGATGGGAGACAATTAGACTGCTGAGGTCGTTGGGGAGAACTTGAGGTTCAACCAGGCCAAGTTCTGGGTCCTACACTTTGGCCCCAACGGCTTCCTGCAGTGGTCCAGTCTGGGGCAGAATGGCTGGAAAGGGAAAGGGCCTGGAGGATCTGGAGACAGTGGCTAAATGAGAAGCAACGTGTGGGCAAGAAGGCCAATGGCACCGAGCTGGGATGAACAGTGGTGTGGCCAGCAGGATCAGACCAGTGATTGTCCCTGAGTACTGGACACTGGTGAGGCCACATCTCAAATCCCCTGGCCAGTTCTGCGCCTGTCACTGAAAGATGGGCATTGAGGGGCTGGAGCATGTCCAGAGGAGGAAATGGGGAGTTGGGAAAGGGTCTGGAGCACAAGTCCTATGAAGAGCAGATGAGGAAGCTGGGAAAGGGTCTCAGCCCGGAAAAAAGAAGGCTTGGGGGAGACCTTCTCGCTCTGCACAACTCCCTGACAGAAGGAAATAGCCAAGTGGTTCCAGGGAACAAAGGACAAGATAAGAGGAAACAGCCTCAAGCTGCACCAGGGGAGGTTCAGATTGGACATTAGGAAGAATTTCTTTACTGAAAGGTTGATCAAATATTGGAAGGGGCTGTCCAGGGTGATGATAGAGTCCCCATCCTCAGAAGTGTTTAAGGAAAGACTGGACATGGCACTGGGTGTCATGGTCCGGTGTTTGGTCACAGGTTGGACTTCATGATCTCAGAGGTCTTTTCCAACTTGAATGATTTTGTGATTCAGGTGTTCTCTTATGCCACAGTTTGCCTTCTGCTGGTGGGAAGCACCAGCCCAAATCTGCAGAATGTGTGGGAGTGGGGCAGATGGGAGGTTCTGTCCATTCAGGTGTGGCACTAGAGAACTCTCTTGGTCTGGTGTGTACAGAAATAGGGCTGCAGACACAGAGAACACAGTGCTGGCACAGCAGCAGGCTCACCAAGCAGACAGGAAGGGAGCAAGAAGGTGCCTGGGAGCTCTGGGAGAACAGGAAAGTGTTTTGAAACTACATGAGATGAGAAGCAGAGCAAGAGCAGCCTGAACACTGGCTTGTTGGTGGGGGTCGAGAGAAGAAACATTCTGTATTGTTCACACACAGTGCAGTCCTGCAGAGTTTATAGGGATATTTTAAAGCTCTTAAAGTCCTGGTGAGGTTGGCTGTAGAGATTGACTCCAGGTGAAAGAAGGAAATGGAGCAGCAGTACCTGGACACAGATAAACATCCCTGTAATGTTGATAATACTATGTCATGCAGCAGGATACAGGGAAGAGGTGGGATTCATGCTGATCTTTCTTGACTCAATTTATTATTTCTGTTCCTAGAGACACAGATATCAACATCAGACCTCACACACCTATAAACAGGGTAATAAGCACTGAGAAGCAGCTGATGGCACTTGGTGTGTTCAGCTGGAGAAGAGGAGACTGAGGTCTCCTCTGAGCACCCCTGGCACACTGCATCCTATGTTTGTCCTCCTGGAGGCTTTAATCCTGATAGAACCAGACCTACATGGTCCTTTCTGGGCCCTTATCTGCCTAAGTACATGTGGTTCAGACGAGTTTGATAAAATGATACCTATTCTATTTGTCCTCTTTCAATCAGAGAAAATAAAAACTGAAATCAACTCCAGTGACAAAAAAAAGTTTGAAATACACATGGGGTTTCAAGTCCTTGTCTTGAAGGTGAGCGCCTGAGAATGGGTTAAAACAAGAATAAAAATGCAAATGTTGATGTAATTTCCCAATTTGGAAAGCAGACACAAGCCAAAAAATGCCAACATAGTAATGCCCACAAAACAAACCAAATCAGAATTACCCTCCAGTTTCCAGCTTGAACAAGGATGCAAAATCTGAGGAGAGGCAGAGGAAAAATGTGCAGCAGCTCTATTAGATTTTTTTTTTTTGCTTTGACACAATTTTATTCTTCATATAACCAGATAGTAGAAAGCAGAACTTTTCCAGATCTTAGTTTGGAGTGGTTTCCAGCTAAAACCACTTGGGTTCATCACCTTCCTTTCTGCAACTGTAGACCCCCACCCAGAGAGCTGAGCTTGTGTCTAAACATGACTTGGACCTGCTGGAAATCTGAGCACTCATTTCACTCAGTACTCAGATCCCATCGTAGAACTTTGATGAACTCAACCTGAGATTTGTGCTGGTAATCAAACCTAAGCAGAGATCAGTTTTGCCTGGGTTTTAGTTTCAAGTAAGAAGGCGCCCATCTTCCTACCTGTCTTCACCTTGACCAGGCTGTGGGATGGCTGGCTATCTCTTGCATATCATCATTAGCATTTTGGGATATATGATCAGCCCCCTTGTCCTGTAATATGTAACCCACCCATTTGTGCTTCGTTGTCATAAAATCAGCTTATTCCCTGCAGTTGACATAGCCACAGAATCACAGGATATCCTGAGTTGGAAAGGACCCACAAGGATCATCCAGCCCAACTCCTGGCCCTGCACAGGACATCCCAAGAATCCCACTCTGTGCCTGAGAGCATTGTCCAAACACTCCTAGAGCTCTGGCAGCCTTGGGGCTGTGACCATTCCTGGGGAGCCTGTTCAGTGCCCCAGCACCCCTTCGGAGGGAAGAACCTTTCCCTGATACCCACCCTGACCCTCCCCTGACACAGCTCCAGCCATTCCTTCGGGTCCTGTCCCTGGTCACACAGAGCAGAGAGCAGGGCTTGCCCCTCCTCTTCCCCTCGTGAGGAAGCTGCAGACTGCTGAGCTCTGACCTCAGTCTGCTCTTCTCCAGCTGAAACTTCTCCAAGTGCCCTCAGCTGCTCCTTGTGTGGCTTCCCCTCCAGATCCTTCCCCATCCTGGTGGTCCTCCTTTGGACACTCTCTATCAGCTTTAGATCTTATGTTGTGGCACCCAGACCTGCCCTGGCACTCGAGGTGAGGCTGCCCCAGCCCAGAGCAGAGTGGGACAATCCCCTCCCTGGCCTGGCTGGCTGGGATGTCCTTTCTGGCTCCAGATCACTGCTGGCCCATGTCCAACTGGCCATTGACCAGGACCCCCGGGTCTCTTTCCATGGCATTGCTCCCCAACATCTCTTCCCACAGTCTGTCCATTCAGCCAGGCTGGCTCTGCTCTGGGAATGACTCTGCCCAGATGGTCATGAGCCTGACAAGGGCTCTCTTCACAGCTGTGTACAAATGATGCCATCGTGGACAGATCAGAGTCAACAACACCACGATTGCCATCCCACGCAGCCACCTCTGCGCAGCAGCATTCCAGCACTGTGTGGAAAACAGAATGCCTGCCTGACCCACACAAGTCTGCTGTGCCAACAACCCTCACCAGCTGTGAACAGAATCAGAGACAACATATCAGCAGCTGAAATCACACAGCTCTTCTTGTTTGTGGCAGCAGAGTGGCCATTTTCCACTGGAGAAACTGAGCTACAGCAAATCAAAAATTCTTTGCAGAGGTCAGTCCTACACCCAGGAATAGTGACTGCATTGTTGTACAAAAGCGATGATCTTGTTATTTTGGTGTTTTCTATATTGCTTTGCAAAAATCACATGAAAAAGTCATTGTGTTTGCATCCTCTCTGCTCTCAGATTGTCTTAACTGTCTGACCCCTTGTGTGTGAAGAAATATGCCACAATCTCAGGGGATTATATAGTGCTCACATATAGGTGTCTATCAATAAATTATTACTTAAAACCCCAGTTACATTAGCCTGAATAGATCAGGTAAATAAATTGCAGTCTATTCTGTTTCTGGATATCTGAACGTCTCAGATGCTTGGTGGTCTGAGAGAAATAGTCTCATCAGTACCTTTAAAATGGACTTCCTTTGGTTGTTTTGAATAACTGACTTTGAATATTCTGCTTCTTGCAACTGTCTGACCACTAGGCTTTATCTTTTATAATAGAGTATTAAATTCACAAGGTTTAAAACTGTAGCTTGACTAATAACTCTCATAAGCAATGGGGCTCTTGGTACAGGATTTTTGGTTTCAAAGCAAACACAACTCTTACTTGTGTCAATGTCAGTGGTAAATGTGTCTCACTAGGCCCCTCTCTCTTGAGAGGAAAGAGCAAAAACCCCTGGTCCTTGACACAACCAACTCTTCTACAGCAACAAGGTCCAAAATAAATAAGCAGTGAGCTTCCTAGAGTATCCCAGAGGTGCTTGGGGAATTACAGCAAGGAGTGTGGCACTCTTCTGTGTCAGGAACTGAAAGTCAGAGCAGGGACATCCTTGTCAGCCTCAGATGGCATCAGATGTCCATGATTAAGCAACTGCTTTGAAGCATGGAGATCCCAATGATGGCCAACAGAGCCAAGAGAGATCTCCTGCTTGTCTGAAGCAGTGTTGGCTGGCAGTCAGCTGTGTCACTGGATTGCAGGAGCCAGCAGTGCCTGGATTTCCTGCGTCTGCAGACCCAGCCCAAACAGCCAGACTGCAATATAGGCACTGCCACAGGCCTGACTGGCATCTTGAGCTCAGCCTCTCCCCAGCTGAGATGGCAAATGAGGTTGGGTAAATATAATGGTGTCGATGTTTTCACTGGTCAGAGATGGAAGAATTAATAGAAGGAAGAATGAGCTACACAGGCAGTCTGAGGAAGGTGTTTTGGAACATCACTAGTAGGTATTCCATGAAGATTGAAAATACTTGTTGGTACTTTGGTCAGATGTGTACCTAGAATTTCACATATATAATAATGCCAGCTATAGCAAACCCCTTCCAAGACTAGGGCTAAAATAGACTCTGCACTGTGAATTTCTCTTGGCTAAATATGTAAATAATACACCAACAATAACTAAGCTTTCAGGAGGAGGCACAACTCTGTGATGCTGGTCTTAATACTTGGAGTGGAAGTAGCCCTGCTGAAACTGATGAAAAACCAGTACTATTTGAACTTGGCCTAAAACATGCCCTCATCTCCCTCTGGGTGACAGGAATGGTGACCATTTCCAGTGTGGCACCTGCGCCATTAAATACCTCCACGGTTAAGGGCAGCAGAGAGGTTTTATGGGCATGGATCCAGCAAAGAGTGCTTGAAACACATCAGGAGCATTGCTGACTTCATTAAGATTTTGCATATTTAAACAGCTGCTTGGGAGCCCTGGTGGATGAAGCTTTACATATCTAATAAAGAGCCCTGAAGGTCGAGGTTTGCCTCTGAAAGTAGCTTTATTTGGTTTAAGCCATCCATCACATTGAAATAATGCTGTTGTTGTGTAGGAGACATGACTATTTTTGTGGCTGCGTGTAATATTTTCCACTGTCACCAAAGTGCCTCTCTGAGTGATAAATGTGTAGATTTCCTCCTTCCCTGGGACTGAAGGAGCAGAGGAGGGATGGTGGGATGCAGTGCCTTCTCCCTGTTTGTACAAGCAGTGCTGGTGGAAGGGGGGAAGCACCGGGGCCAGAAACTGGCAATGCTCAGGCTGCAGATGCCCTCTGGCAGGAGTCACATCAGCAGGCTGATGCAGAACAGGAACTTCTTGTTTAAACAGCTCACCATCTACATGGAATTGGCTCCATCTTCCCATCTGTGTGTGGAAATAGGAATGCTGCACCTGCTTAACTCATTGTAGCCTTTGGAGAAACCAAAGTCTTCTTGCTGTTCTGACAAGGAAGAGTCCTGCCTGGAAGAACTGCTGTAATCTTGGCCTGCATGACACAGCAGCAACCACTTAGTGCTAGAAAGATCAAGGGAATTAGGCTATAAATGGAAATGGAGGCTTGATTCTATGTTGTAACTTGCTGAAGATTCACTGGAAGAAGTTTCATAGATCATAGAATGTCCTGAACTGAAAAGGAGCCACAAGGATCATGCAGTCCAATTCCCGGCCCTGCACAGGACAGCCCAAGAATTACCATGCGCCCGAGAGCGTTGTCCAAACACTTCTTGAGCTCTGTCTGGCTTTGTGCTGTGAGCACTGCCTGTTCAGTGTCCAGTCATCCTCTGGGGGAAGGACCTCTTCCTGAAATCCAGCCTAACCCTCCCCTGACCCAGCTCTCTAATAGCTTTAGATCTTCCTACTGTTGTGGCACCCAAAGCTGCTGCAGCCCAGAGCAGAGTGGGACAATTCCCACCGTGGGCCTGGCTGGCCATGCTGGGCCTAGTGCCCCCTGGACAGGGATGTCAGGGTGCAGCCAGGTGCCATATTAAACATGCCTTGTCCCTCCATGGGATACAAAAATTACCATTATAATTGTTTCAGTGATGATATCTTCCTCAGGTCATATGCTAATGCTGCAATTTTCCTAGCAAAGGCCCATGCGATCCTCTGATGGCTTCACAAGGAAATTTAATCCACAGGATGGAAAGGACCATGGAGCAGTGTCTCCAGGTGAAGCCACACTTTGCCTAGCTACTGTTTTTTCCAAGTCAGCAGTGACAGAGGGAACTGTAAAGTGTGAATGCATGGTGCCTCCTCTGTTAGCGGAACTGGAACTTCTTCAGTTTGGTCTCATATCTTTGTTTGCAAGCTGGAAGTTATGAAATTTGCCCACTCTTAAACCAGTTGAAACAGCTCAGTTGTTTATCCCCCTCAGACAGGGACAGTTCTAAAACACCTGCACACATCTACTCTGAGACAAACATGGTGGCACCTGAGAGTTCCCTCAGCAAAACTCTTCCCACTGCCTGCATCTGTGTCACATAGGAAGGCAGAGGGGACAAGTAATTTTTCTGCGCTCCACATCTAGATGAAACAAACTTTCCTTTCTTTCCCTTAGACCCACATTTCAAGACGTGAAACACTGTGACAGCTCCAGTGTTCCCCAGTGTCCTGAAATGCAAGAAAGGTATTTTCTTAAACAGTTTCTACCCTTTCTGTTCCTCTCTGACAAATGAAGGTGTCTTTCCCACTCCAAAGAAGCAGTTCTCATTCTTTGTACTGGTGAGCAGGTTTATGTCAGGACTGCTCCCCGAGAAGACTGGCAAAGTCTTTGGGAGCGTGGCCCCACTTTCTATTTCTGGAGCTTACATCTCCTTTTAGAAGCAGTGATTTTATGTATCTTGCCTTTAGCTTGACTGTTGGAGAAAGCAAGGCCTTGGCTCCATGGAGTGCCTTTGTCAGCACCCATCGTGCCAGCCCTTCACAGAGCAATGGTTGATTCTCTCTTGTGAGACTTCTGCTGCCACACAGGTCTGAGGAGCTCATGTAGATGACTCCCAAGCCCACATTTAATACTACAAAGACCATCAGTAGGAGTAATGTGCAGATACTCTGAGTGGGGGGGATTCTGCCCCTCTGCCCTGCTCTGCTCTGCTCATCCCGCCCTGCAGGGCTGCATCCAGCCCTGGGCCCAGCACAGGAAGCACAGGGAGCTGCTGGAGCCAGGTCAGAGCAGGAACACCAAGGGGATCAGAGGGATGGAGCAGCTCTGCTGGGAGGAAAGGCTGAGGGAATTAGGATTGTTCAGCCTGGAGAAGAGAAGGCTTTGGGGTGACCTCACTGTGGCCTTGCAGTGCCTGAAGGGAGCCTCCAAAATAGATGGAGAGAGACTCTGGACAAGGGCCTGGAGTGACAGGACAAGGGGGAATAGCTTCACACTGACAGAGAGCGGATTTAGATTGGATATCCGGAAGAAATTCTTTCCTGTGAGGATGGTGAGGCCCTGGCACAGGTTGCCCAGAGAAGCTGTGGCTGCCCCATCCCTGGCAGTGTCCAAGGCCAGGTTGGATGAGGCTCTGAGCAACCTGGGATAGTGGAAGGTGTCCCTGCCCATGGCAGGGGCATGGAACTGGATGATCTTTAAGATCCCTTCCAGTCAAAACCTTTTTGTGATTTTATGATTTTCTGAAGTGCAGACTAGCAGTGATACAACAATCATGTGGTGCATGTGGTGTTTCTGTGCATGCCTTCACCAAATCCTTTAGCCCTGCTCAGCATCAGCCTGAGCTGTCTATGTAGCAAAGGATCTTCTTGGAGTTTTGAGAAAATCTTTATCCCTTGTTTTCTTCTCCAGCTGCAAGGCAGATGAACTTTTTTACGGCAACAGTTTCTCTACCACTTTTTGGAATATATGTAGACCTTGATGCACTGAGCTTTCTCTCAGGTCATTTCATGTTCTTATTCCCACTGGGCACTTACACTAGACAGAAATGCCCTGAAGAATAGGAGGCAAGCCAAAGTGCATCCTGCTTGCATTGGATCCAAGGGCTCCCAGCATTTCAGCTGTTGAAAACACACAGGGTTTTATAGATTTTGGTTTTTCTTAGTGGTGGGGACAAGTATTGTACTTTATTGCATGTTACTGTTTGAAGAAATACATTGTTTTAAGCCATGGAAATTTTCAGTGGAAAACTTGGATTAAAATCCCAGTTGAGTTTACATGTTTAATTGCCTTACTCTTGGTGGTTGGAAATTAGTCAAAAATATATAAAAGAAACAATGGAATTTGGTTCACCCTATGGATATGCCTCTGTACCCACCAAATCTCACAGATACCCAAACGTGATCCCATGTAATTCTCCATTCAGTTTTGCAGGGACAGAAAGGATGAGCTCAACCCACTGTTGAGCAAACACTGGTGAAGAAAAAATGTTTCTCTTTGAAGGGAATAAAAGGGAGTAAATTTTGCAATATACCTGTGCAAACCTATGGGAAGCCAGGATAAATCCTGTGAAAAGTGAGAGCAGATCACAAAATCCTCATGCACATACAGCTTAACAAGCCAGCACAAACTTTGTGGACTTTTCCTCAGCTTAAAAAAAAACCTGCTTGAGGTTTCTTACACTGGCAGAGTTTTTTTACCCATAGTGGGAGTTTGTTTACTTTTACACATTTGTAGAAGGTGTGAAAGAGCTTTTGTGGAAGAGATGGTGGTAGTGAGGTAATTCCATGCAGAGTGGGAACATGACAGTCCTGCCGTGCCTGCTGTCAGCCCTGGATTCACGGCTGCATGGCACCTGGGCTTCCCACACCTACACCAAAAGCCTCCTGTCCCTAATCCTTTTGCTCCCCCACCCCTCAGACTCACTCCTGACCATAACCCACTTCCCCAAGCAGAATAAGAAATGGGAAACACAGCTTAGGATTCCTGCAGCTGCTCCCCTGTGCTCATCACTCCTTCCCTCCCAGCCAGAGAAAAGGGCAGTCCCACACCCCTACTCCTGTCACAGCCCCCAGCAGCAGAGATTTGGGGTTCATTTTACTTTGGTGGGTGCCATCTTACTGTCCGCCTGGAATTTAAAGGATTTGAGGGCTGATATGAGTGATAATATTCCCTGATAATGCTGGAGAGCAGCAAGCAATGGGCCCAGCTTGACTGAGGGGATGTTTGGTTGCAGGGGCTGGCCACGCTCTGCTGTTGTGTTTTGAGAGTCTGACCTTCTCTGCTTGCAATGGAAAGGCATTTTATGTGTGCTATTTACTTCCCCTTCATGCTCTAGCAGACCAGAAAACCTTCGGAAGTGCACCAAGTGTGTGTGTGTGTGTGTGTGTGTGTGTGTGTGTGTGTGTGTGTGTGTGTGCGTGTATGTGTGTACTAGAGGACCAACCCAACTGTGGAACTAAATATTCCACAGGCAGTACCTTGGATGAAAGGCAAGAGTCAAGGTCCTTTGCAGAGGGTCCTTAGACCAGAAGGTTCTAAGACTAACTGGGAGCTAGGATGGGAACCTAAGTAAAGCTCTTCTCCCTTTTTCTCTGAATTCTTCCCTGAATTTAGATAGCCATGCCTATTCCTCACCAGTCTTTGCCAGCTGTTTGAGACTGAGCTGATAGATGCAGGGTAAGGAAAATATTCCTTTGTGGACCCAAGAATGAATGAATGAATGAATGAATGAATGAATGAATGAATGAATGAATGAATGAATGAATGAATGAATGTCAGTTTTAGATCCATTCTATGACCACCAACTAACCTGTAACTCAGAGCTGCTGTCAGCTAAATCCAAACAGCTTCTGGAACTGTGGGTCCATCCCTTACCACTCTAAATGAATATCCTCCTGTTGGAATCTCAGATTTTGGCCTTGGTCAGTGAAATTCAGTAACTCTAGATAATTTTCCTGTTTGGTCTTCTGAGCTTGCATGGAAATGGTTTTACTGTTTTCCTATTTCCTAGAAATTTAGTAGTACTATTATTCTATCCCCATAGCATTAAACTAGCTCCTCTTCTGCTCTTTGGATAATCGTTTTGCCCTAGCCATATTCCCTATTCCATATTTTGCCAAAGTCCAGAAATTTCCTGTAAAAAAAAAAAAAAAAAAGCACAGCTTTAATTTCTTTTTTTCTTACACCTAATGCAAAATTTATAGTTTGCATTAGGGGTAAGACCACGGAGAGAGGGAAGTGCCAGTGGTTGAATTCATGGCTTTGTTTTGACAGGCATCATCCTGAAAGAAGGTATACATAGGAGCTTGTGGTGGAAATGAATCCATGCAGGTGTTAGAAGCCAGACACTGAGACCAAAGCAAGCTTCTGAACAAAGTGTGAGGTACAAAGCTTGTTCTCTCAAAAAATGAGACGCCCTATCTCTATCCTACTGAGAATCCACTGCCAGAAATGTAATGAGTGTGCTCTTCCACCTGAGGAGGTCCCATGGATTTATTTTTCCCTAGTAAGAAGAATCTTTGTGCTCCTTATTCCCAGTCATATGGTCAAATTAATGTGTATGTCTTTTTCTGCTTCACGCTAAACTCTGCTTTCTAAACTTTGCTTCGCATGGGAGTTGTTTTTACATCATCTTTGCACCCTGTTGTCCCGTGTCTGCTGCACAGCAGTCTTTCTTTGACTGTAATGTGTTTTAAGCAAGTCTTTAATAAGCCAGAATAGCAGCTGTGAAGGGATTTGTGTTTTTCCTTTTACAGCATGAACCAAAAGTCAGAGAATCAGTCTAAAGGAGAACATTTGTGCTCAGTGCAGAGACAAAAAAACCTTAAGAAACAAATAGAAAAATAAGTGGCACCTCAAGAATTTCAGCCAACTTTCACTGCTCTCCAGGGTGATTACAAATCAACTGGAAAAATACTGCCAAACATTGTCATCCCTGTTGGTGACAGATATGCTGAGCACAGGTCATTTACAAATCTTCCTTTGTTTGTACAACTTAGGGGCATTTGCTGAATTGATTTTAATTTCTTCTTTTTCATTTTTTCTCTTTAAATACCTCCTGGCAGTAATTCACAAATAGCTTTAGATCCAGGCAGCAGTAAGGGAAGGTAATTTATCACTTTTTTAAACTAACACCATGCTTGGACTGATGGCATTGAGGAGTGCCATGGAGAAGAAGTGGTTTTCATTAGGGAGAAGAAGTGGTTTTCATTAGGGCAGATGATAAAATTATAAAACACAGGCAAGCTCTCTGTCACACAGTCCCCTCATCACACCGAGTGCTCAGTTTATTTTTGTGCTCCTCCCATGTAATACCACTGCAATTCTGAAGAAATCAATAGAGTTGCATTAGCATAAAATTAGGGAGCCCCAGCAGTAAATCACGCTGTGAGTTGTTGTTGATGAGCTCTGAAGCAGAGCTTTATTTCCTGCAAAAGTCAAGGTGATGGATTGTGCGACAAATTTTACCTCCTCTGCTACATGTTTATTGCTAAATAGCCTTTCACAAAGCAGCAAAATAGGACATATCTTACCTTTCCCACAAGCTGGAGGTTTTCTGAATTCTGTAAGATAAAAGCAAGGTTCTTCATCTTGCTGGGTTTCATAACAAGGCTGTGTCTGTTGCGTTAAACCTGCATGTGTCTGGGAGCATCCCTGGGAGCTGGAAGGTCACTGCCTGTGCTAGGAAAGAACTTGCATGGAACTGACCTTTCCTAACTAGTCTTAACTCCAGTCTGCAGGCAGTCATCTCCTCTTTAGGAGCAGTCTATCAGATCTGGGCCATTCTTTAGCTCCTTTGAGCAAAGAGCTGCCCCAGTCACTGACCAGGAAGTTTGGGTGCTCATGTCACTCATGTCCTTTCATTGCCTTGAAGCAGAGCTATCCCTGTCTGCCAAGAGATCTATCCCTGCCTGATGGATAGCAACACCTTCAGTTTTATACTCCTTGCTAAATTAAAGATTATTTCATCAAGCTGACAGATGAGGAAGCAGTGATATGAATATGCACAACCCATTTGCTCTAAGAATCATTTTATGGTTTTGAAGGCACTTAGCTGGTGGAAGCTTTGAAGAGAACCAGTGTTTACTGAAGTCAGCAGCCAGAGACACCTGTATTTGTGAGGATGAAAAGAAAAGTGAGATCTGACAGGCTTGAAGTCACACTGAGGACTACAGTGGCCAAGCAAAAACTACCTGGGATGACTGTGTGAATATAAGTAAGGATGAAGCTTTGAGATTTCACATCATAAATTCTCTGACCTGGAGCAAACAGCAAGCATAAAAAGGGGGTGAAAGACTGAAGGAGAGCAAAGGATTGGGGAGAAAGTCCAGAGACACCATGAAACTCAAAAGTTCACCCCACCTGCCACATAATGTCCACTCCTTCCTCTGCATGTGGACTTCTTGTGGAACAGTGAGACCAAGCTCCTAGACTCCTTGAGGAGTGCCTGTAGTTGATAAGGCAACACCTCTGTGGTGAGGCCTGAGAACATAATATTCATGTTTCTTTATAGTGGGTGTTTTATTTTTACAACCTCCTTTCCCGATCTTTAAGAGCTTTATAAGACACATATTGGGAGTGTTAGTCTCTGGAAATTGCTCCTGTAAGCCTGACCTCAAGCCTTATGACTGTCCAAACCAAATATAAAGCCCATTAATTTTATTTTTTTAAATTATTTTCTCCTCAGCCACAGGAGTATTCAGAAGCCCAGATCAGTAGGCCCTGGAATCCAGGCTGAAAATACATCAAACCATTCAGACTGCTTCCTTGAGAAGTCATGGGGAAGACAGAAATCTTTTAATTTGCATTTTAAATATTTGCACAGTGTAAAAGAACATTTACACTGAAAAACAGAGGTCTGAAAAGCTGAAAAATGCCAGAACTGGAGTAATTTGTACTACACAGTGGTTTTACAACTTTTGCAGTGGGACAGGGGCAAGCTCTGAAGGTTTCCTCTGAGGTAACAGAGCAAGTGAGCCAGCCATAGCTGGGACAGTCAACAGGAATGTGGGATAGTTGGAGATGAGATCTTGCTCTGCCCTCTCCAACATGCCCTATAAGTGCCCCAACTCCAGAGGCATTACTGTGTCTCATTCCTCCCTACTGCAGCTGCTCCTCTTTCCATAAATAATTCAATATTCATTGAGGCAGGGACCTGAACCTCAGTTTCCCACATCCTGTGTGAACGCCTGAACAACAGCACTGTCAAATCAATCTCTTGCAAAACGCTCTCCTCTCTCAGCAACTGTTTAAGTATTTATGCAGGTTAGATACATTCCAACAGGGAAAACTGTGAAACGCCTGCCCTGGGCTAGAAAGATCCCTTTGGATGTGGCTTTGCTGGAGTAAAGGAGGGACAGGAGACTCAGGATGAAGTTCCCTGCCTAATCAAGGTGTTGAGAGGTAAACCGACTTGTTATACACAAGGAAAATAGACTCTTTCACACTGCTTTTTATCAGGGTTTTCCTCCTGGACCCAGGATTCTGCATCCCCAGAGTTTTCACTGAATGAAAACATTGCCATGAAAGGTTTCTTTTTGCCATGGTGATATTTTATAGCAGAAATTTTGCTGAAAATTCCTTAACAAACAACACAAGCTAGGGCTTACTGCAGCCTAGCATGCTGGTTAACTGAACAGCAAGCAGCACACACAGACCAACCACCTTCTGCACAAACCTTCTGCAGGGAATAGAAATTCTTCCTTTATTGGGGAAGGTGCAGGGAGAGGATCCCAGTTTTTATCTGCTGGATTTCATATCTGTGCTGGGAAGAAGATCAGGGCTTAAGAGCTAAAGCTGTATTTGCAGACAGAGTGACCAAACCCAGACTGGGTGTCTCCTGAGAAACAAACCCACTGGGAGTCAACCCAATCCTATCAGGGACTGGGTTGTATTTCCAGCTTTGCCTGTAATGACCTCATTTGCAAAGCTGGATGCTGCTTACCTGACCCCTTAATAGAGTCATGGAATGGTTTGGGTCGGAACGGACCTTAAAGATCAGCCAGCTTCAACCCCCTGCCAGAGCAGGGATCCCTTCCACTATCCCAGCTTGCGCAGAGCCCCATCCAAACTGGGCAGCCACAGCTTCTCTGGGCAACCTGTGCCAGGGCCTCACCATCCTCACAGGGAACAATTTCTTCCTCATATCCAATGTAAACCTACTCTCTGTCAGTGTGAAGCTATTCCCATACAGCTCCGCCATTGCCAAAGGGTTTGCAAATTGTTTGGGAGGAAGAAAGCAGAGTGAGGAAATGAAAAGGATGTATTAGTGAGAGAAGATATTAGTGAAAGACATGCTAGTAACACAAAGGCATGACAGAAAAGAACAGAAACCTTTTAGCAAAGAGAGTAACTATTTTATAGCTTTTCCCTTAAAAGACAGTGAAAATTAAAGCCACTTTGTGCAGCAACACAGAGAATGTTCCAATATTCTGGCCATGTCTCAGATGATTCCCACACCTGGACTCCTCACTACAAATCGAGGAGACTCTGTTGGCACCAAGCAGACACTGCAAGAAAAATGCAGGATTACCCTCCTTGTGGGTTGATTGCAAAGTTTGAAGGTGCTTGTCTGAGGGCAGGATTGCCCTCTACTCCAGGCTGGAGTCTCCAGTCTTTATAGGAGCAAAACGGAGCCCAGACCCTGAGGTACAACACATGCCCTTGGACAGAATTCAGTTCATACAGCACCGCCTTGGGTTTCCTGCTTGGAGATTCAAAGCCCTCACAGGGATGGTTTGCACAGCCTGGTGTTTGACATGTCCGGAGATGGCAGGGGGGGCACCTGTTGGATACCAGATATTGGTGTGGGAAAGCTTAAAGGTCATGGCAAAGGGGATACAGGGCATACCAAGTGTAACTCTGAAAAGGAGGAAGGAAGGGATGCTGAGAGTGCAAGCCAATCTGATGGAAACAGAAAGGGGGAGCCAGGGGACAGTGAAGGAGGGTCTGCAGCAGGATGGAGTATGAAGGAAAGTGAATTTGGGTAAATAAAAACACTGTGTAGTGGAAAGGAAGGGCTGAGGTTGAGAACAGATTGAGAGAGAAGGGAGTAGATAAGAGAGGGAGCATGCAGGGCCTCTCTTTGTATGGTTAAATGAAGAGCCTGGGACTCAGAGGAGGACCTCAAAGAGAAATCCCTAGTGTGCAAAGGAAAGATAGTATCGTTGAAGCATGCAGGGCAGGGGGGTTGCAGGGATGGGGTGGATGCTACTGTGTCAGTTACAGCAGTTTTATTTCCATGAGAGTGTAAAAATCATAAGAGACAGGAGTTCTATCAGTTCCCTGCTGCAGGGAAATGGCTTTGAAACCTCCTGCTAAGGTGCTTGGCATATTCACCAGGCAAGCATTGGTGCTAGGAGATGAATACCTTCAGGCTGCCTTGTTCCCAGGGAGAGGGTGTTCAGGGATGGGTACAGGAGGAGTGATTCAGCACAAATAAATTAGATCCCTGCTTCGATTTAACCACTGGAGAATATGCTCCCCATGTGGGAAAGCAGCGTCCTAGTATAACACAGAGCTACAAATCTCCCCTTCCCTGCTGTAACACAATCCATCCCATACTCAATGGGTTATCTGTTACAGCTGCTTGTTAGTGGTGGTTAGTCCTTTTATTGGCATTAACTGCCCTGTGTAAACAAGACATGCAAACCAGAGGCAGGAACGAAAGACTTCCTAACCCAGCCTCTGAAGGTAAAACCGAATGCTGCACGTGCTCTTGTTCCCCCTGGTGCCAGTGATAACTTTCTTGCTGATTTTAGTGGCAGCAGACTCCTGACTTACTGAAAGTAACCTCCAGAAACAGCATCTTCAGAGAACATTTTTTCTCTTCTCCTCCCCACCCGAAAGTTGTTGTTGTTCTTCAAGAACAAATACACAAAGTCATTAGGAAAAAATGCTGTGACAGTGTTTCAGAAGTTCAGTCTCCAGAAGGGTGGGTAAAATACATTTCCTGTGAGTCTCAGGCTACACGTTACCTTTAGAGAAAGCTGCAGGAGTAGGTACAGGACCCAGAGGTTGTTTGTTTATAAAATTCATTTTAACTCAAAGGTGCTTTTGAGCCCCTGCTCTGAAATTCTCCTGCAGATGGGACAAACCTGGAACCTCAGTAGGTAGGAGGCACCTGGTTGAGTGTGATCTGCACCATACAACCCCATGGCTTCAGGTGGGGGGACCTTGTGGCAGGAGCTTCAGAGACTCTTCAAACAGGCTGCAAGGGGTTGAGAGGGCAGCACTTCATTAATTCAGCACTACAGCTTTCTGCACTTTTTTTTTAATACACTGCTAATAATCTGCTAACATTTTCAAATTTCACCTCAGAGGTTTTAATGCTGTCAGGCTCTACACCCACTTTTGCCAAAAGAAAAATTGATTATAGCTTTTTATGTTGAACTTGCATCCTCAGAGAGCAACACAGTAATTCCCCTTTCCTTCTGGAATGTTCTGCCCTTCAAAATCCAGTTTCTCTCTGAACAGCATGATCAAAGGTTGTACTAGATAAAGGCTGGACTCAATGACCTTGGAAGTCTTTCACACCTAATTGATTCTGTGACTCTGTGGCTTATGATATTTTCTGTATTTTTAATGTCTAATAATCCTGTCTGATGGTAGAAATTGTGGATCTTTTGGCATTCAAAGAGGTTGCAAGGCACATGGGCTCCTTGAGTTCATATGGAAAACTTGACCTGGGCTCCCTAATCATCCATAGCTTTTCATTTGGGGTTTTTTTGGGACGTAGCAACACACCTTTGGAGAATCAAAGCATTTAGGGCTGGAATGAGTGGAAGGAAAGCATTTCCACATGGCAGGCTGGCTACAGCATGGCCAGGATGGTGGCAGAGATACACCAAGTCATATTAGATCTTAATTCTTTGTATTTTTTTATACTGCTCTGGAGAGGAGTATGAGGGGAGAAAGGGGATTCACTATCCTACTCCCCTGTAACCCCACTACAAATCCACCCCTGCGTGCGAAAGTTGCATCTTTTCATGAGGCACTGCAGGAAAGCAGAATATGATAGAAAAAGATTTCTGGTGCATGGGACAGAGTTGCCCTTAGGCAGTGTTAACTTGTCTTACTGACATTTAAATGGCCTAAATCAAGATGACAGAGATGTTAGGGGCATGATGTGAAGAATTGTTCTGTTGAGGAATGCGTTGTTCTTTAGAACAATTTATATTCAGCACAAAGAATTAAGCATAAGTGGGTTTAACATGAGGCACACATGTCATCATTTTCCAGCTCTTATTATCTGTGGTGTGACTAATGCAGGATTACTCTTCATCTGTGCTCATGACTAACTTATGCCTGTACTGTATCCTGCTGCAGAGCCTTGTTCCAAATTGCCCCTCAGAACCTTGACTGCTGCTCTATCTCCCACAGAAACAAAGTGTCCAGGAGCGTGTCCAGTCTCTCCTTTTTCATCCTGGGACAGCGTTTGGGCATTTCCCAGAGAGAGAGAGACCACAGATTCCCTTACGGGGGAAATCCAGTGAGAAGGAGCACTGCCTGCTGGCCTGCTCTTCTCTACCATTCTCTACCCTGTGAGGGGCAGTGGGGTTCTGTCCCTCTGCCCTGCTCTGCTCTGCTCATCCCGCCCTGCAGGGCTGCATCCAGCCCTGGGCCCAGCACAGGAAGGACAGGGAGCTGCTGGAGCCAGGCCAGAGCAGGGACACCAAGGGGATCAGAGGGATGGAGCAGCTCTGCTGGGAGGAAAGGCTGAGGGAATTGGGATTGTTCAACCTGGAGAAGAGAAGGCTTTGGGGTGACCTCACTGTGCCTTTCCAGTACCTGAAGGGAGCCTCCAAAATAAATGGAGAGAGACTCTGGACAAGGGCCTGGAGTGACAGGACAAGGGGCAATGGCTTCACACTGCCAGAGAGCAGGTTTAGATTGGATATTAGGAAGGAATTGTTCCGTGTGAGGGCGCTGAGGCCCTGGCACAGGTTGCCCAGAGCAGCTGTGGCTGCCTCTGGAAGTGTTCCAGGATGGATGAAGCTCCAAACAACCTGGACTAGTGGAAGGTGTCCCTACCCATGGCAGGGGATAGTGGAACTGACTGATCTTTAACCATTTGTGATTCTGTGATCATTGTTGGAAAGCTTTAAAATTCCTCAGAGGAGTCTTGAGGATAGAAACATTTGCTGATGCATTTTATGTTAGATAAGAAAATAGCTGGTGAGACTGCAATGAATCTACGGAGTTGGAATGATTGGCTCAGTTGACTGTTTTCCTGCTGCTCTGGGTGTTAGCATCCCAGAAGATGCTGCAGAAACTGTTACTAGATAGACAGCAAATATGTTATTAAATATGGTTTTTCACTCTCCAGAACAGAAGTAATGAATGAGTGCTGGACCATTTCTACACTGAATTTCATGATAAAAAAGATATTTGTACATTAAAAATTATCTTCAGTGTCAAGAGAATGGACTTAAAGTAAAGCTGGGAAAAATGTATTCTGAAGAAATAATTAAATTTTTGCTTCCACTTACTTTTGGAGAACTTCTGGCCAATTCAGGCCATTTCACAGGGAAAAATACGAGCATTTATACCAACACACAAATTTCACAAAAAGCCTGAATAAATTCCTATGTAAAATTGGAGAAAAAAATTAGAAACATTTCTTCTGAGAATCAGATTTAGATTTGTGGTTTATTCAAATGCATATTTTTTAACCTTCACCATTTGAGCAGATATTATATATATTCATTGAACTGCTCCACTTAAAATCAGGTATGTTCTAAATCCTCCTGGCTATCAGAATCATGTGCCAGTCACTAGTAAATATGTCTCCAGTGGGGTTAGCCAAATCCACCCAATTTCAGAACATATTTCCACAGAACAATTTGTTATCACTACCACATTTAGTGCAAAGGTCTCATGATAGAGGATAATGTATTAATTGTTGTTTAGTCCCACTAATTCTTGATTAAAGTAAAAGTAGAGCCTTTAAAAATTCTATCTGAAACATCAGAAAGTCTTTTTTTTGTTTGTTTCCTCCCACATGTACTAAAAGAGAGGCTTCCATTTGACCTGGAAAATCAAAACTTAAAGCGAGGAACAGGGAGCTATTGTTCACATTTCCATTACCTTCTGGTTTCAAAGTAAAATGGCAAATAAATAAATTATTAATTAACAACATTATTTCAGGCAAACCTGAGTAGGAGTTCCCTCTTTCTGTTTGGCAATTAAATTAATTAGTCCCTTATCTTGCAAAGCTTAATTGTGTGCCTGACTCATGTGAGACTTGATATTCATGCTGAAGGTTGAATTCACTTATATCAGGACTTGCTGTGCTGAGCTTTCTTGGGCGAAGGGAAAGCAGCAGACACATAGGCAGGGTTTAATAGGAGATTGGGAATGGCAGGATGATGAGAGAGGAGGTGAAAAATCACCAGCTGACAAGGGCTGGGGAGTAGGTGGGTGGTCGAACTCAGCCTCCAAGTGAGCATGACTGGAAAGGAGGCTAATGACTTTCATTTGTCTGGCACAGTGCCTGGGGAAGATGGCAAAAGGTACAACTAGAAGTTGTCCATTGTCCAATCTCTCTGAAAAGCAGACTAAGGCTCAGAGGACTGCAGAGGCTGAGAGGACAGCTGCAGGTGTAAGGAAAATAATATTAAAAAAAAAAAAATCTGTTCCACAATCTTTCTGTGTTTTTCCAGTTTGTTTCCAGACAAGACTGCCTATTTTATATATATATATATTTTTTTTGGACAGTTATTTTAAAAGAGCTGCAGGATCCTGGCATTGGAGTTTCTTTTTCCATGTGTGTAAGGAAGCCAGGATCAAATCCCACTTTTACCACAGCTGTGGTGTTGCTCTCAAGACAGAGACAAGCTGATATGTCCAGCATTCAGCTGTGTATCCCATGTTGTGTGTGATCAATCCATATCTCTTTTTCCCATCAAACATCTTCTCTACCTTCTTGGACTGTAGGATGTTTAGGCAGGGACTCATATGGACGGCCTGGTTGCTACCACAAACCAATACATTAAAAGTTCACTACCTTACAGGAATGTTAAGAATCAACAGATAAATTATCTGCTTCCTTAACTTTATGGAAGTTTAAAAGTCAAGTCAAAACTGCCTTAGAGGAGATGTAGGTATAAATCACTTTTTTGTTGTGAGAGGAAAAAAAGGTAATTAATTCAAAGAGAACTCTAAAATAAAAAATATTACTTTCAAGAACAAAAAAAGTGATTCACAAAGAGGGGAATACAGGGAAGAACAATAAGAAAGCTATCAAACAGCAGTTACATCATCACATGCTCCCTGAGGACTTCTTAGACTTCTTGAGGAGTTTTCTGGTTATAAATTCCTGCTGTGATCCAAATCCTATAGCATGACTTATGGTCACAGAATCACAGAACTGTTTGGGTTGGCTGAGGCCTGTGGAGATCTAGTCCGACCCTCCTGCCAAGGCAGGACCACACCCAGTGGTGCCCTCCCTCTACCAGACACACACACCCAAATGGAAATACTGTTTTTGCTGATTTAAAATTTAGATGGAATTACTTTAAGTTTACAATTCCTATGGGTTTCGCCTATAAAATGGGGTTCTTCAGTTCTGTCAAGCGAAAAAGCTTCTGGATAAAAATAAATGACACTTTTCTCTGCATTTCCTGACATGCTGCTTACTCTACTGTTTAACCTTCTGCCTTGCCTTCAGCATCTTCCCTCCTATGGTCAGAATCCATAGTTTTACAGACACATTGCTGATTCCTTAAAATCCCTTTGTAGTTCCTCATAGAAGAGGTGATAGAGTACTACATTCTTTGTTTACTTTGTTGATTAGAACATTTTGTAGATAAAAGAAAAAATCTATTCAGGCTGAAAAACTTACTTCAAATTTTAAAAAAATGAAGAAAAAAGAGAGAGATTTCTCCAATCTGGAGCAAAATGTTTCATTATAACAACAATAGCAGTGTTTCATTCAGAGTTACTCAGATTGAAATGGTTCACAATGAAAATTTTGAACTCAGGTAGGGGGAATATAGGAAAATTTCCTCCATCTGATTTGTCTTAGAGGGGGTTTGAAAATCCAGGTTAAAAACCCAGTTTTGATGAACAAGTGTTTAGCTTTGGACTTAAAGGATAATTTGAAAGCAAATATGTTCACCATACTTGTATTGCCAATTCTAGGGGTGTCCTCTGTTTTGAACTCCTTCCTCTGAAGAGGTTGTGCTGGGGGCTTGATACCCGTGCTTGGCACTGCAGCAGATGCATTAGAATTTCCCAGCCTTCACACACAGCAAATCCAGGAGCTCCACTGGCCTATAAACACTGGAAATTAATGACATGACAGCCTCTGGAAATAGTGCTTCAGATATGCAAGTGCCTCATGGGAGGAACTCATTACTGGAGTTACAGTAAATTGCCACTGAGTGAATGCTGGAGGAGCTTCCCACACTTCATAAGCTTGATCTTGTCTAATTTCAAGGCCTAAGTGAGTTTTGGCATGATTGAATACTAGGAACTGTGGCCATCTGAGAACACTGGTGGGGCTAGCAGAGCACAGAGTGCATTGTGGCAGCTTTCTCCAGGTTTTGGTTATTGGTTTGTGTTAAATAAAAGTCCAGCTGCTGAGCTAGGCAAGTATATTTTAGTGGAGACCCTGCTGCTCAGATTTTAGGCTGATTTTGTATATCTGTGAGCTGCTGGGATTTGGGGGATTGGTGGTGGGGGGTGTGCAGAAAGCCGTACTACAGATATTTTAGTTTGGATCCCTTGCAGGCTCAGCGCATTTGACTAAATATATATCAAGAAAGAAGCTAAGCCTGAACAGGTGCTTGCTTTGCTTGATAAGACTTACATTTTCATTTTAAAAGCTATTTTTTGCCTGTCTTAATGTTAACTGCCATAATAGCAAAGTTAACTATTCTGAAAACACCCTGCCCTGAGGTGTCATCTCAAAAAGCTTTTTCAAACTGAAATTAAATCAGTCAACAACTAAAGTGCCATAAGGACAAAAGGTGTCTCATGTGTCACATCAGATTAGACAAAGTATTTTGTTCTGGCCACAACTTCCCTTTTCATCATCGCAGTGTTTGCCTCATTCATTATTGTGGTTCTCCTCAAAATCAAGCTCTCAGCTCTAGGTGTGAAAGTTCAGAATTGCAGCTGTCACCCAGAGAAGATGGCAAATTCCCCTTTCCTCTTTCCAATGGGCTAGTGAAGGAAAGGTGCGCACTAATGCTGGAAACATGGGCAGTCTGTACCTTTGTGCTGGCCTGTTCAGACACACATTTGCTATGGATGCAGTAGTGATGGAAAACCAGGGGCTTCTGCTCATTTTTATGAAGATTAGAGGTGTCCATCTGTGGTCTTACACAGCTTAACTGCCTGCTTTTAAAGATATTTGTAGCAGAGAAATGAACTGTAAAAAAGGCAAATGCTGCCTTAGTAAAGTTTCAAGCGCTGGTGGGAAAAGAATGGAAAAACATATTAAACAGAACATTTCCCAGCCCGGAATTATATGGGCTGACATATCCAGGATTAAACTTATGTTCAACTATTGCTAAATTGGCAAAATACTAACCTGCACCTTTCTAGTCCCTGTCGTGCCATTTAATGTGAGTTGTTCTCAAGGCGAGATGCAAATTTAATGCAAGAATTAGTGGACAGAATTATCTGCCATAGGGATGTACCACTGCAAGGTTGTGAGCTTTCTTTAAGGCTTTAAAGTGAAAACACCACCCACAAATATTCAGGGATACCCAAATATTGGTCTATTCCGTGTTCATTGTCCTGTTAACAAGTTTCTGCTGCTGACTGGATGACCCAAGCAATATTGTGTCCTTGAAAATAATCTTTTTCCTCCTCCTCTCTTTGCCATCAAGAAAACATGCATTTTTAGTCTGCACTCTCATATTTCAAATGCCTCTAAACCAGAGCTCTCCAGGAAATGCTACATTTCGGCTCAGCATCTTAATGCCTGGTGCTTTAGCTCAGCAGAGGGAAGGAGGAGACAAATATGAGGGGGCCAAAACCCTTCTCAACTGCCACTCATTGGGCTCTGAGTGAGAGCTTTTGTGTGCATTCTTCACATTGTGAACCACTGCATTACACTGGGGACTTCGGAGGAATTTCTAACAGCTTAGGCAGACGGTGGCTGTGATCCAGCTGCCTTCGTTTGGCCACAAAATTAAATTTCTGTTCTTAGAAAACTGAAGAATGTAACTTATTCACCTTTCTAATAAAGGTATTCAGGGATGCATGTGACATCAGAGAAACAAGGGGTTTGCCTGCTGAAAGATACATCCTTTTCAAAAGTTTCTCAAAATCCAAGGACAGCAGGATGAAAGACGTTGAGGAAAGACTGTTCTTAACAGGATTGTATCTTCTGTGCACTTGAATGGCTCAAAGCTTCTGCCTGTTGGATGTGACACCTCTCTGCAGAAGCAGTTTAAACTCATACTCAGCCCTGGGTAGGTCCACCCTGCCTGCAGCGTTTCTTAACTTGGGGACATCTAGATCTGATTAAAAATACGAGCAGAACTACATCTCTTCTGCCCCAGCATCTGTTTTCTTTCTAATCTGCTCATTGCTAACAATCCCTTTGGAGTCAGATAAGATCTATTTCTGTTCTACTGTGAAAAGCTCAAGTAGAAATACAACCAATTGTTAAGAAGGAAGTTTAGGTTCACATCCACATTAACAAAGGGTATGCAATTAGAAAGATCATTTGTTGTTTTACTCAGTTTGTATGATGGGATAGACAAGGTAAGGAATTAAAATCAATCCATGAATGGAAATGGAAAAGGGAAAGACTTCCATCCTTCCATAAACTTTTTAGTTTGTTTTATTGACTTAATTTTGTTATGTTTGATTTTGCTGGGAAGGAAAGGTTTGCAGTTGAAAAGTTCTTACCGAGAAATTTTTCTGGAAGATAACTCTGGTGAATCTGATCAGACAAAAATTTTTATTGTTCTTTCCCTCACTTGCAGAGGGGGATTCTCCCATGCTGGAGTCCCATTGTGGGACTAGAGCAAGTCTATAAGTCCTCATTAACAGAGACCCCACCTGCAGGGCTGCATCCAGCCCTGGGATCCCAGCACAGGAAGGACAGGGAGCTGCTGGAGCCAGGCCAGAGCAGGGACACCAAGGAGACCAGAGGGATGGAGCAGCTCTGCTGGGAGGAAAGGCTGAGGGAATTGGGATTGTTCAGCCTGGAGAAGAGAAGGCTTTGGGGTGACCTCATTGTGGCCTTGGAGTGCCTGAAGGAAGCCTGCAAAAAAAGATGGAGAGAGACTCTGGACAAGGGCCTGGAGTGACAGGACAAGGGGGAATGGCTTCACACTGACAGACAGCAGGTTTAGATTGGAAATCAGGAAGAAGTTCTTTCCTGTGAGGGTGCTGAGGCCCTGACACAGGTTTCCCAGAGCAGCTGTGGCTGCCCCATCCCTGGAAGTGTCCAAGGCTAGGTTGGATGGGGCTCTGAGCAACCTGGGCTAGTGGAAGGAGTCCCTGCCCATGGCTGGGGCATGGAACTGGATGATATTTAAGATCCTTTTCCAACTCAAACCATTCTATGATTCTGTCACTCTTTATCTCAATTTGCCATATCCTCAGTGGTTCAGGCTTCATCACCTTGGATGCAGCACCATGGCAGTTCCTGGTTTTTGAAGCAATTTAGCGCACCTCTGCCGCAGGTGTAATGAAATTACATTACCTGACTTTGGGAGGAGCAGGAAATTGATTATTTTGAGATGTATGAATCCCTGTTTGAGCAGTTCCTCTGGTTGTGAACACAAAAGGCAATGGAATCAGCCTAGATCCATTTTTATAGGGTGCTGGCAAATGTGGGAGATGAAGCACATCCATTTCACTAGGCTGGGTGAAGGGGTGCCATGCGAACACTATTAGTGGACACTTGTGTCACTTGTGTCACTACCTTCCCAGTGACACAAACCCATCTCCTAATCACTCATGCTCTCTAAGAGATCAATTACACTTTTCTCGAGTGTTGTAGGGATATTAACCTTAGCTTACTGCTCAAATTCAGAGTGGTAAATTATAGCCTAAGCATCTACACTTTCATCTTGCAATGGCAATGGGATATGGGGATCTGCACTCCTTCATACCCTGCAGTGGTGCACAGGGGTGTTGTGTGCCACTAAACAGCTGCCATGTCCTGCTCTGGGAGTTTTCCACAGAGGGAGAAGCTGGAATTTGTAAAGATAGCTATTTTTCTGTGTGTATCCAGTGTCAGTGGAAGTGAGTAGGGATACCGAGCAACAAATAAACATGGGCTGGAAGGTATAAAACATTTCAAAGCAATAGAAACATAAACATTCTTTTTGTAAATGAGTCGGCAGGAATATTAAACAGCCTCAATATCAAAATCTACCTTTTTATATCGTCACTGATCAAGCCTTTCAATTGCAGATTGCTGAGGAAACTAGGACTGCCCCTTTCAACTGATTTCCTCTTCAGCTGACGTATCTTTGGCCTCTTTCATTTGACCCCTCCCATATACATTTGCTGTTCCTAGTCAAGAACAGTGGTTGTTGTCTAAAGTCTTGTTGTGCCCTCCTCAATGTCACGCAGAACCAGAGCCTCAGTTCCTACCAAGAGCTACAGTACTGATGATATTTTTTATTTTTGCCCTTCAGAAGTGATTCTGCCCAGAACCAGAAGCTGTGTCTTGGTACAAAATGACCTGGGTATCCAATGGACCTTCATTCTGGCCAGGAGTCTGGACAAAATTCAATGGAAAATAAGGAGGAAAAGAGATTGGCATGTCACTCTGTCCTGTGACACACAGAACACATGGGCTGCCATGGCCTTGGCAGGTTTCCACTGCTCTTGCCACAGACTGCTGGGCCTTACTCATCCTTTGTGAATCACTGTTTGCTGTATACAGAACTTCACTTACAGGAACCAAAATGGAGTGAATCACCTGGTTCTGATGTATTTGTTGATATCCAGATTCTGTAAGAGTCACCTACTGGATGCAGGAGAAGGATCTGATGAACCTTGCTTCACTCTACTCACCCATAGTCCTCTAGAGATTTCGTAGCCCTTGCAATGCTGCTGGTCCCCTGCAACCCTTCTCCACGCAGAGCATACTCCTCTCACCTGCAGTTTTATCAACCCTTCCCAGGCTTTTTTCTTGACTATTGACTTTTTTTTTTCTTGACTCACCATGTGCCAGGATCCCTTCCTCACCTTTCAGCCATTTGGAATGCCAAATGTTCACTTTTCTTGTGCGTTTCCCTCCTCATCCTGGTCCTACTCTGCTGCTGCTGCAGAATAGAAATATCTTGAGGCAGTAAAGCTAAATGGTACCTTTTGTGAGATGTGCTGGAAAGAAGGGCTCTGAGTAAGTTCTGAATCATGAGAAATTTGAGATTCAGAAGGCATTTCCCTTAGAGGAGGTGTTTGAGTTCTGTGAGTTTAGGCCAGAAGAGGAACTATTTTTTGTTCTCTAAACTTTACAGTGACTTGTGCAGGGAGCTGTACTATTTTCCTGGCCCAGGTAGGATGGAGAGAGGGGGCAGATAGGACTGGCCAACATGCAGGTGGAAGGTGGGAGGTGCTACATCCCTGGGTTTGTTTCCACTGCCTCCCACCCTGGTTTTGATTTTGTTTTTGGTAGTGAAAACCTTGGGCATTTCCACTGGTGATGCTGGGCAATGGAATTTGGGCACAACCATGAGTAGCAAGCCAAGATTTTGGCCCCTTTGCAAGTACAGCCTAAGAAATTGAGCTCATGTTGCAGGACATGGGTTAGCCAGTGGCAAACCAAGTTTCCACAGCACTGGGTATTCCAGAGCCTTCACAGCAGCAGAGGCATCATTCTCTGTCACTGAAAGAACACCAGACCCTAAAACCAGGAACCTCTACATGTTTATTATTCTGCCACTGTTCTGAAAGTAAAAATTTGAAAACATAACCTCTTTCCAGGATGAAATATCTCCTTCCCATTTCTGACAGTATTTCCTCCCTCTCTCTAAGTCTAATCAAGGGGTAAACTTCTAAAAGCACTCAGATGCAATACATCATTACTGTGTTAAAAAGTCGATGGCATGGAAGCCTCTGAGTAGCCAGCTTGGTAGTATTTATTGGGATTTAAGAGCTTACTATAATTATCATATCCAGTAACTGCCTGGATTGATGTGTGAGGGGGAAAGAAAAGAAGCTGAAGCACGTCTTGTTAGGGTGTGCACAAGATCAATGAATGGATGGATGGCCAGATATGAGTGGATAAATATGTATTCTTTCAGGCAATTTTATGTTTTCACAGCCAGCTCTTCCTGTTCTTCTGACATGCCTTGCAACAGATCTGACAAAGGTTAATCTGTGGATTGAAATCATGATATGATTTTGTTCAGTCTTCATGACTATCATTTTCCAGTGCCTACATACTTCCAGAAATCCTAGCATACAAATCAAAATCACTGAAGAAAGCACATTTTACATGACTCTGGAAGATTGTAGCCACAGAACAGTTAAAGCAGATTCCCAGCAATACACTTCTCTCTCTTGGAAGTTCATAACCTTGCCCAGGATCTCTTCCCATCTATCCCACTGAGCTGGATCTATCCTTTTGGTCCTTTCTATTGTACAAGTTTCTTTCTTGGTCTTTGTTGGAAGCCATAGGAAAACCTGAAATGTCATAGCTTTTTGGGTCTTCATCACAGTCTAAGCCAGACATCCTCTCTAATCGTTCTATTATTTCCAGCCAGGTGATGTTTTTCTTTTTTTTTTTTTTCCTGAGAGAAAGAAAATAAAAAGAAAGTCTTGTTTTAATTAATCTTTTCTTAAGGTAACTGTGCTGCCTTGAGGTCAAGGATAAACTAATTTTCAGGATGATGGAGTCAGATTATTTGGTGAATTTGCCACTACTAATGTAGCACTTCTGAACTGTGAAATAGATTTTAAACTCATGGAAAGTCCAGCAGGAAATGTCTCATATAGGTTCATGCCCACATTAGATTCTTCTGATACAGATCTACATTCCCTCAGCCTATGAAAGAAGAGAAATGGGATTTTGATATTTTTAGGTGCAAGGTGGCCTGAGATTAGACATGGGTTTTTTGGTGTTTTTTTTTTTTTATCTGGGATTTTCATTGAGCTCTTGAATGTTTATTTCATATTCTTTGTGATTTATGCGGGGCTTCCCCATCTGCCCTTCCCTTATTCTGAAATCCTCCCCATCTTCTGTCTCAGGGGAGCCTGGCTGCCACAGCAGTCTCTGATGAGATTAGTCACAATAATGCTGCAGAGCTAAGCTCCTTACACTCAAGCCTGGGAGAGCTGGTAATATTGTCCAAAGAGCAAAAGGCTAAAGCAATGTTTGGCCTGTGCTGTTTCATTCAAATTACGGGCTGAGGGGATGGTGGGGAGATGTGGTTTTACCACCTGGAACATTTTCTCAGAATCACAGAATGGTTGGAATTAACTTTAAATACCATCCAGTTCTAACCCCTTGCTCAGACCCCCAGCCTGGCCTTGGACACTTCGAGGGATGGGGCAGCCACAGCTGCTCTGGGCAGCCTGTGCCAGTGCCTCACCACCCTCACAGGAAAGAATTTCTTCCTGATATCCAATCAAAACCTGCTCTCTGTCAGTGTGAAGCCATTCCCCCTTGCCCTGTCACTCCAGTCCCTGGTAAATAGTCCCTCTTCATGTTCCCTCTCCTAGTAAGCCAGTAGGAATTTTCTACAGTTACCATCCTCACCACTTTTGTGTCATCCCGCAGTGGTGCTGTGAGCTGCCCTGTGAATTAAACTGTGTTATTTCGGCTATGACTGGATAAACATTATATGACATATTTTGTAATCCTCTCTACAGTAGGATGCCCTGGCACAACTTTCACTGCCTTCTCATTGACCAAGAGCAGGTTTAGATTGAAAATTATGAAGAAATGCTGGCTAGCAAAATATAACACTTTGAAGCAAATAAGCCTGTTTGGGATCATATTTTGACATATAACATCTACTTGGGAAAGTCACAGAAAGAAAATGTAACCCAGCAAAATACTCCAAGCTACAATTAAGTTTAGGCCACTGAACTTTGCACCCCTGCTCCCTGTGGACAAGAAAGCTCAAATGAAGAGCCTGTGTGAAAGGATTTTTCTTATTACCACATCCATCTTTGCACATTTGCATCACACAAGCAGTTCCCTAAAGGCCAGCCCTGCATTCAAAGAATGCACTTAGCACGAATTGCTTCTGGCAGGGAAGCTATTCCCAGCTTTACCTTGAACAGGTAATATTCTAAAATCAGCTTCATTTCAGCCTGAAAAATACACAGAAGAGGTTTGAGAAAACTATACAACTTCTCACTGTGGTTATTTTCATTTTGGGGTGCACTGTGTTTGCAGGGTACAGTTTTGGTAGAGGAATTACAAGCTTCTAAAAGCTCCCCCTATGTCCAACAAAGCCAGTTCCAGATGGCTCCAGGATGGACCTGCCACTGGCCAAGGCTGAGCCCATCAGGGATAGTGGTAGCACCTCTGGGATAACAGATTTAAGAAGGGGAAAAAACCCACAACTGCACAATGGTAGCTGAAGACTGAAGTTCAGTGTCTGAAAACCAATAAATATTTAGGAAAATACCTGTCTCCAAAGATCTAGGAGGTATATGAACTGTGTCAATCTTTGATGCACTGAGTAAATAAATCTTTAGAATTAACCATGAGATTTCTGCCCACACTTTCCTGTTTCACTGAGTCTTGTCTAAGACACCATTACTGAAGCATGTCCTCCTGTAATTTGCACTGCCTTTTTTATCTATATCTAGATGGTCAATGCTTGTGTTCACCCATGCAGGGACTTCTGTGTCCAGCAGGTTCTTGCACCTCAGGAAAATAAAATACTGTTGGACTCTGGAAGCTTTGGAGAGTTTAACTGCTGTGCTTTGAAATGCACCTCCATCTGTCCACCTGAATTTCTGCTCTTGCTTCAGCCATAGTAAAGGCAGCACAGGAAAACCCTCTCTCTCCTTAACTTCTTAGGTTTGTGCTCAAAGATAATAAACTTCTCAGCTAGGTCAGTTTTTTCTAGGTACAAACTACTGCCTGTTATTTCTCTTGCACAGATAAGCACAGGCACGAAAATCCTGATTTACAGGAGTCAAAATTCCAGCATAGCTCAGCAAAAACACTGCAGAGCCTAAATGAATGCCACTGGTTTGGGAAAGGTAATTTTAACTACAAGTGATTTGAGTTCTCTGTGCATTTGGAAATACAAAATTATCCCTTGAACTTAGCTGAAATAGTTTGCGGGAGGGTTTTGGTTTTTTGGGTTTTTTTTGTTTGTTTGGTTGGTTGTTGTTTTTTGGTTGGTTTTTTTTTGTTTGTTTTCAAGTAAAACCAAAAATTTCTTATGGCTGTTTCACAAGTATGCAGCAGGGTCTGTAATAATTCAGAACCTGACACAAGAAGATGAAAGGCACATTTTAGCTATGATGCTTTCATATCCCTTTCTTTTTTCCTGTTGTTCGTTTGTTTTGAGTGTATAAACATTTTTTTTTCAGGGGGAGATGTTGAAATGTTGGTATCCCTTGCCTAATTTGATGCACAACAGAGCACTGCATTTACTCTGCATGGTATCAGAAATACTGTTTTATTTTACTGTTTTAAACTTTGTCAAGCTCCCTGGCAAATGATGATGCTCTCTTATCTTTTAGTACTACTCGCTTACCTGCTGCTGGAGGCTGCTCCTTGAGGCTATATCTGAACTTCCTGACCCTTTTTTTCACTCTTCTGGCATCCTCAGTGAGGAGCAAATCACCAGAAGCCATGGCTTTGCAGTGCACCAAGAGCTTGAATTTGGCTCCACAGCTCCCTTCTGCCACAGCCCCAAGGCAGAAGAACAGGAAGAGGGATTTCTGTAAAATTGTTCAGGTCTTGGAACAGGAACCATCATCTTGAAGTGTCCATCCCTGTTTATTTTCTAAGATTCACAGTTTCAGAGGGAAAGGAAGGCTGTGCTTGTATTTACAAAGCTTTGGTTGTTATTTTGAAGACATTCAGTAGCCCATGGAAAATGCTGCTTAGCTCCAAAAAATAGGAAATTGGAAACTTCTTCCTTCATGAAAGACAAGTTTTAACTCACTGTGGGCCTGAGCAAGTTGAAAGCATTTGATTTGCCTTTATTGAAAGGATTAAAAGCACATAGAGGGAATAAGAAATAAAATGCTTATTAAAAATGCTTTTAATTGAACTAAATAATGGATATCTTGTGCATTCCTTGCTGTGATACCTGGCTCCCCATTTGAAGGTTGCTTTTGTTTTTGTCACAACTGAAAGTTGATTGGACTAATCTGCTAAAAACTCAAGCTTTTAATTCCACAGCATCATGTGCCCAAAAGCCAGGCTAATGCTGAGACACAACGTGATGAAAGTGGGTGGAGAGAGCAGATAGGAAAGGTACAATGCCAAGCAAATGTTCCATTTCAATGCTGCACCAAGGGGTGGGAAAAGCACCAGGAAAATTTGAGCTGTTTAGGAATCTGAGGTTGGAATTTTAGCTGGCTCTGTAGATTGTCTTCAGGTCCACCATGTCAGTAAGGGCCAGCTGTCTCTGGACTTCTCAGTTTGCTTATTCCTGAGGTATTTGAATCAATGTGCTCATATTGCTGAGAGCCCCACAACAGGAGATAACGTGCCACAGATCAGCTGCCAACGGGGTTTTTTTTCCCCTCTTTTTCTGCTGCTTCATAGTAAGATGCAGATGATGGAAAAATGAACTGGCTCATCTTGGCAGCGAGCAGTGCTGCATTGCCATCTGCTGCAAAGCCAAAGGTGTTCCAGCATGGAAGATGGAGTTATAGGAGAGAGCTTGTGAGGGGCTTTGAAGGAAAGGAGGGCTGCAGTAGAGCCAGAATGTTTTGGATTACCAGTTCTTGCTAAATATCCAGAGTAAATGCAATATTTCTCATGTCACAGGAGATCCCTCTGGTTTATAATTGCATCCAGGACACCTCTGCTGGCAGGGAGCACCATTTCCCCCCAGCAGGGACAGAGAGCTGGGAGTTCCTGCTGCAGCTGGGGAGCTCTCTAGGAGCAAAAAAGAGCAGCACAGCAGGAGAAGCGGTACAAAAGGACCCGGGAAAGCTTTCTTTTCTTTAGTGATCAAAGCTGGACAGAGCCAGAGGTCATGCTCCATCAGGAACAAACAGTACTGTTGCTCCCTCTCCAACTTCCCAGCTGCGTTGCTGAGTGTCAAACTGGAGATTTTTATATTTTTCTACTGGCACAGCATCAGGGCCACCTGAATTACATATCATATGGACATGCAAACTCTTGCTCCTCAGAGACTATAGTCTACAAAGAAATGGCAAGATGAAAGATGGGAAGGGGAAGAAAAGTGTGTGGACCAAGCTAACACTGCTGCTGCTGAGGCTTACAAGTGAGAACCAGGGTTCTGGGACTAGAATCCATCTACAACTTTATCTAGGTTCTAGGATTTATTTTGTGTATGAAAAAAAAGATTACCCTTTAACCAGAGTTTGTTTCCAGTATCTTTTCAATGCCAGTTTTTCTTTGCTTCTCGCAACATGTTTGAATTTAATAGACTTATAGAATGACTGGCCTTGGAAGAGACCTTAAAAATCATCCAGTTCCAACACCTGTCATGGGCAGGGACACCTTCCACTATCCCAGATTGCTTAGAGTCCCATCCAACCTGCCCTGGAACACTTCTAGGGATGGGACAACCTCAGCTTCTCTGGGCAACCTGTGCCAGGGCCTCAGCACCCTCACAGAATTTTTTCCTCATATCCAGTCTAACTCTACTCTGTGTCAATGTGAAGCCATCCTGTCACTCCAGGCCCTTGTAAATAGTCTCTCTAAATTTTCTTTTTCCTTTTAGGAACAGAGATATGAAGGTATCAATCCCCCTACATAATAACTCTCGGAGCTCATGGCCCCAGCAAGTGGTGGGTGTACGTGTTTATTTGCTTTTATTTTTATACATCAAAGTGCCTCGGGCACAAAGAGGTATAAAAGCCAGAGCATCAATTCACCTTTTTAAGCTTACACAATATCTTAAGGAGTGTCATTTGACAGAACTATAGATCTCAATAATCTCCTTTCCACTGTGTGCTGCAGAACAGAGCTGTGAGAGATGCAGGAGCCACTGCCAAGGAACCTACAGTAAAAATATGCAAGGGGAAAACAGACCACCACAACAAGGCATAAACCAAGAATCCAAGCAAAAATAAATTCACATACACTGTGCAAAAGGTATCTGAAACCATCTTTCACACTTTGGTTGTTACCTTCAAAAGCAGCGACATTTAGGCACCATGTTGCTGATTTCAGCCCATTTTTCAGCTGGACATATCCTCTGTCAACAAGCAGATATTTTTCTATCACTTTTTTTTTAGAAAACAGGAAGTTGGTCGTGCTGGCTCAGATCAATAGACTGTCAGTCAGAAAAGACCTCCTGCCTTTATTCCTGGCTTGTGCTTGATGCAAAGCTCCTCCTTGACTTACTTTCCCTGCCAGATATGTAATGATGCCAGTAAGACACATACATTACTTGCAGAATCCTGTGGGGAATCAAGGCCCGCCATAAACCATAAGTTTAGATTATCAGGATGTCAGATGTTAAAGCTACAGCTGGAAGGGAGACAGAGCCTCAGCCACACCTTCTTGAACACAACAGCATTATTCCATTGATGAGACCCACTGCAGAATTTCCCATGGCTCAGCTGTCTCTGTGGTGGGTAAAAATCATTCTTGTGCAGAAAATACACACAGGGTTTATGAATCACTTGAACGCCCTTTAAATCCTCAAAGCAGGGATTAAGTAGGACTTAAGAGGAACATATGACTTGTGCTTGTCCTCAATTCATTGGTGACTTTCATTTTATGTGAGAAAATAACTCCTTTGATTGTTCTGTGTTTATTTGGTGCTAATGTCCCTGGATGTCTTTGTTGTTTCCCTGGCTAGAATGAAAGAGCAGCCTGGTCTGCTCCTACAGCTCTTCCTCAAACAGGTTCCACAGCAAAAGGACCCTCCAATACCTGCTATGCTAACTCCTAGCAGTGCTCTGATTAATTTAATGCTCCAAGTCAAAGTTCCCAGATCCTCCCTGCGGCTGGCTGAGTAGGTGGAGCTCTTTGCCTTGGTGGGCAGGCTGGCAAAATGAATCTTTGCACAAGTGAATTTGATTTCTGTACCGCTTCCTCCTTAATGGGGAGGATTCTCCTTTATCTCCTTCAGTTGATTGTTTCCTCGGATTTTGCAGCACAAAGGTCAGAGTTCTGCTCCACCTCTGATTTTCCAGCTGGTAGCAATCCAATGAGATTTGCACAGTCACAGATGCCTGTGAGTTAGAAGGGTGATCATTCCTTTTACAAGATTAACTCTAAAAGTTCACAGCTGGGGATAACCTGAAACTATTCATGATTTGTCATAAATTTAATAAACTGCAGAGACCAATTAAAGAAGGATTTGGTTTATGTTGAAATACATTATTTCCACACATTTTCTTTTTTTCCTATGCCATTCACCATCCTTAGCTGCTATATTTAATGTATTTTCAATCTCTGCCTTTTCCCCACAGTATAAGATACCCAAACACAGAAATAGTGTTACAGATAAAGATATCATCTGGTATCACTTCTTAATGATTACTTTTCTATCTCTTTTTATCAATCAAACAAAACATCATAACCTGTATCAGTAAGCACAAGGGAAATCAAAGATTATGATTAGGACAGGCTTTGAATCCAAATGATCAAACATGGATCACCTTGAGGTTTCAGACAGACAGCAAACTTCCTTCCATGAGAGGGTTTTGCTGGCTCCTGCCACACATCCCCGAGATCTCTGCCAAGGGTTCTGTTGCTTTGGGGATGTGGCTTTGACAGTGATTACCTGTTCCAAAGCATGTATCAGGATGTAGGAAAAGCAGATATTTGGTAAGACTGGGTGAGAGCAGTGGTCTGATATTCTGGCTCAGATTTGGAGTATCCCAGTGCATGTCTTCACCTCTCACATGCACTGTTATTAGCAGGATGTTTGGAAGTAGCTGCTGGCAAGGCCTTTTTCCGTGTGCTGTTATTTTTACCCAGCAAATCCATCTTGCCCTGCTCACTGCTGCGTGTCCCTTGTTGAAAACTCTTCCTGGCATGCCTCACACTATCAATGTATTTCTCTGCTACACAGTACAATGGGATCATTATCCTGGGATTGGTCCTCAGACACTGCTGAAGTCAGAAAATACTGCTGTAACTGTTGAATATTAACTTGCTGACTGCTGCCTTGAGGCAATTGGACACAGACAGGAGGTGTGTGATGGATGTCCTTTCTCTTTTCCTACATAATGCACAAAGATTTGAAAAGCGGGACATAACGAGACAAAAGCTTTAGAAATTGTAAAGGCAAGTGATTTGTAAATAACTCAGCAAGTTGCCACATAGGGAGGGAGAGATTTGTCTGAAGTGTAATGGCCCTACTGCAGCGTGCTCACTAAGCACTCAGTGGCATTTTAAACACCATGAGACTTGATTTTAAGACTTCAAGTGAAAATAAATCATAAAAAGAGGTGCTCAAAACTCAAGAGCTATGATCTAACCAAGTGCTTAAGGAATACAACCAACAGGAGGCAGACCATACTCTTCTGCCACAGCCAGCACAGAAGAAGTTCCAGAAAGGGAATAGGTCACCAACTTCTCGAGTCCAGCACAGACCCTGGCCCAGATATAAAGTAGGACAAGACACAAAAAAGCAAGACTGAGAAGCTAGAACAACAGCAATGTCCAAAGCTCAGGAAAAGATGAGACACTGATGACCTGGTAGTGTCTGAGGGATGCCTTGCGGCCTTCATTTTGGGTATGACTTAGAATTATTCTGGAGCACTTAAAATCACCTGGGGACAAGGCTTCAAAGCATCTGGGTCTTTCATTTTAATATGCAGTAGCCGCCGGTGTTTTTGTTTACTCAAGTTCTTTCTTTTTCTGTAAATAATTGCTTCTGCTTCACTTGAGCTGTCTCTCCAGCAGACAAGAAGAATTCTGGGCAGGCAGGTCAGCAAGAACCCAGTTCCCGAAAGAGGACATGCAGCTGTAACTCTAAATTTGGGATCTAAGGCAAGTATATGCTTGAAACACACCCTGTTAAGCATTTTTGCCTCTCCTGCATGATGAAAATAAAGCAAGAGGAAGCTCTGCTGCCAAAGCAGCTCTGCAGAGCAACCTGCATTGGGAATTCTCATCAGGGAAGGACAAATGTAGCAGGGAGCATTTCCAACCCTCTGCCACAGACACTTGAAATACCTGCTCAGCATTTTCTGCCCTTGTGTGGTTCTTTCAGGCTTTTTACAAGCTTAGAGCTGGGGCTGAATTTCCTGAGTCCCCCAAGAGACAAGGACCCCTTATGGCCAGGCTTTTGTTACCCTCACATCTTTGACGTTACCCCATTTCCCGTTAGTGCAGCTCTGCTGCGCAAACACCTTGGTGCTGATGTTTTCTGGTTTGGTCTCTGCTCAGGCTGTGTCATGACATTTCTCCCAGCTCTACAGCTACCTCTGGCTATCCTTTAGCACTCTCCTGCCACTGTAGCTGCCACTTGTGATCCCTGCCAGGCTGCAGCTGCTTTCCTTTGGCCTTTCCTGTGCTGCTGCTCTCTGTCTTCATATCTGCAGCAGATGCAAATGACCTTCTGTTTTCTCCATTTCTTTATTGTGAGTTTCATGTTTAGTGTAACTGCTTCTAAAGCCTGGCTGGTGAACTGCAGCCCACCTTCCTCTGCATGTTTTCTTCAGTAGATGCATTGGACATTCCCTGTTTAGTCTTAGGGAAAAAACTTGGCTGGATCCCAGCTTATGCAGGTAAGGATCACTTTCCTGACTGCCTTGTTTTGACTATCACTCCCTGCACTGTTTATGCTGCTTTGTTTGCTCTGCTCCTCTTCATTTTTGATACCCATGGCAAGACATCTGGTGCTCAAATCTGGCCTGTGAAGTGCTAAATGGCACAAATTTTGCTGCAGAGTGCTACAAGCCATGTCAGAGCAGGGCATGCAAGGCCTGTCAGACAGTGGGAAGGCACTGCTCCTGTCCTAATCAGCTCTTGCCAGACCTTCCTCCAGAGCTGTCTCCAGAGCTTCCTCCAGAGCTTCCAGCAAGCTGACCATCCATCTCCTGCCCTATAAAACGACCATTTGCAAAGGTGTCTTGGAATGGCAGAAAGATCCCAGCTGATCAGTGTTCACCCTGACCATGGTCTGCAGTGCACATTGGTGCCTGGCCAGTGGAATAGTCTGGCTCCAATAAAGCACCCTCTATCCCTAGGTATGAAGTTATTTATTTCCTGATGGCAGCTCTTATATCCTCAGGGATTACTGCTTGTCCTGCTTTAAATAAAACCCCATCTTGCACATGTGCACACACACACACACACGCACACAGAGACACAAACACTCAATCCTTTGCCTAGTAACGAGACAGGCAGTGCCTGTGCTCCTTCCTCCCAGCAGAGCTTCACTCTCCAAACACAGATTGGTTCCATGCCTTTATCATCACACCCAGACAGCTTCCAGGAGCACTTAGCACTTCCTCAGCATGCTCTCCTTCTGCTGGAGCTCATGCTGCATCTTCCTACCATGCCCCAAAGTGACACACTGGGATTGTCCCACCCCCTGTGCAGGAGCAGCAGCACCTTGTTTATCTGTCAGGGCTCCACCAGGAAGTGCTCCAGGTGCTGACTTTGCACAAGGTCCAAGCTTTCTGTGGCTCTGTCTGTTCCAGGGCTTTATAGCAATTTGGGACTGATGCCCTGCATTGGATTGTCTTTACCCTATCACATGGGGCCCTGACTGCTGCCAAATCCTGTCTCTGTGTGATAACTTCTTCAATAATTCTTATGTCCTAAGAAGCAGGAGGACAAAAAGAAGAATCTAGTAGTTTATCTTCTCTATGAACAACTAGAAATCCTTCACCACTTTTGCTCTGGACATTTCCTTAGTGGCTCTAAGGTTTTTGAGGTATAATTGGAAACACTGAAGAGTTCATAGACGTCGCTGTTCTCTGAAAGCTTCAGCTTATCTGCATTCAGTCTAATATACTGTTCTGAGGGTCTGGGATCATGGCTAGGGCTCCTTCTTCTTCAGCATGTCCAGTTCCAGTGGAAACTGCCCTCAGCCACTGCCTTGGTGCCTGGGAATCCCTCCACAACATGTCTTAGTTTCTGCTGAAGAACACTTGATCATGATTCCAGCATTCACACTCTGTCAGATATAATAAAGACAATCATGAATCCAGTGTAAGATGCTGCCCTGACTCTTAAGAAACACCGAAATCCTTTGAATTTGATACACCTAATTGAGCCTGACTTGATTACTGCTGAAGACTGGTGACGTCAGTCCTGTAGACACTGGTTTGGCATCAGTGTAGATTCTTGGTTTATGCAGCTACCTCTTGTTTTTCTTTTTCACTGCCACTGATGTATAGTCTGTTCCTTTCTCTGTAGGTCTCTTTACTTCTCTCCTTTACATCCTTCCTTTTCAGGAATTTTCCCTCAGTAACGCTGAGAATGCCAACAGACTGCCATGTTTTGGTAGCCTGAATTTCAGGTCTGCAGTCAGCTTTTGAGGCAGGCACCAGCCTGCTTAAACAATAAGGCAACACTTTTTGGGAAGACTAAATGAAGCCCATGAGGACTTCTTCCTCCTCATGGCTTGCTCAGTGATGGATGTGAGTGGATTCTCAGTGTCCTTTATCACAAGACCAAGTGATAATGTGCCATATTTCATGGCAGCTCATCGAGAGATTCCAACTATCCACTGGCCCTAAAATATCCTTGCCATAAACTCTAACATTGCTGTCAATGAGTGTTTCTGGAGTTCTGTTGCAGGTTACCTTGCAGCCCAGCTAGGGCTAAACCCAGCTCTGATTTTGTGGGGTAGCTGTGATTATGGCTATGGCAAGACTGGTAAATTACTTGAGCACTGGGAGTAGCCTGTTATGCCTTGAGTTCCTAAGGCACACTCTGGTGTGTTTGTTCAGCCTGGAGAAGAGAAGGCTTTGGGGTGATCTCATTGCAGCATTCTAGTGCCTGAAGGGAGCCTCCAAAAAAGATGGAGAGAGACTCTGGACAAGGGCCTGGGGGGACAGGACAAGGGGGAATGGGATCACACTGACAGAGGGCAGGTTTAGATGGGATATTAGGAAGAAATTGTTCCCTGTGAGGGTGAGGCCCTGGCACAGGTTGGCCAGAGCAGCTGTGGCTGCCCCATCCCTGGAAGTGTCCAAGGCTAGGTTGGATGGGGCTCTGAGCAATCTGGGACAGTGGAAGGTGTCCCTGACCATGGCTCTGAGCAACCTGGAATAGTGGAAGGTGTCCCTGCCCACAGCAGGGGCACTGGAATGAGATGATCTTCAAGGTCCCTTCCAACCCAAGCCCTTCTATGATTATGGGATTCTATCACTCATCACCACTCAGCCTCAACTTGGGGCTTCCTAACAAAGCTTATTGTTTCAAAAACACCACCACTTTCTGATTCACTCTTGGGCAGCTCAATGCCATATGAGGTGGGGTTTTGTTTAAATATGTGTCAGAATCTTTTTTTATCAGGTGGAATCATCCTGCAATTGATCTCAGACAGGAGCAAACTCAGACTTCCCAAAACTGACTTCTTGATTGTGTATTGCAAGGACCCACTGTAAGGACTGGTTCTGGGATTTTACAGGAACGTGCTTGCTCTGGTGGTGCTTTGTCCTCCTCAGGTGTTCCCTTCTCTGACAGTGGTGCTTCGTGTGGTACTCACCCCTCATGACACAGGGAAAGGCCACTCTCTGCTCTCTGCACTTGGTTGCCAGCAGTACTCTTGATAAATATCTTCTTGCTGTGGTGCTTTTATAAAAACTTATACTAAGTCGTCCAATTATGGGAAGCCAAAAGTGGCTCCCATTAAGAAAAAGGTCTTGTGTGTTAAAAACTTAAATATGTGTGTTAAAAACCTGAATATGATCAGGATTGGCACCTTGTTTCCACTTCTGATTATAAGAAGTTTTTGAGGAGGACAGAAGAAACCTCAACCCCAACCTAATACAGAACATTTTCTGTTTTTCCCTGCCCAGCCATTCTCCTATTGCCACACTTTGCACCTTTCCAACCCAATGATATGGGATATAGAGGCAAGGCAGCGGCATCCTTTCTCTCCAGGCTGGTCCTAATGGCACAACTATCATATGAGTCAGGGCAGTTTCTGCTTCCTTCTTCACGGGAATAGCTCCCAAGCTCTCCTCTTCCCTCTCTGTAGCAACAGGACTGGTTCCACTCCTTGGCTTTTTGGATCACAGAGGGCCCATATTTAAGGCTTTAAAATGGAATAGGACAAAAAATGAAATTATATAACAAGAGGGAACCAAAGTAATTGTCATGTCCCATCAGCTGTAATATTCTTTGAAGCATGAGATTTGATTATCCCAGTCACAAAAAATGCAAAATAATACTGAAGGATATTAGCAAGGCTCATAAATCAGTGTTAAAAGATTAAAAGCTTTTAAAGGATTCTTTGTTGCCCTCAAGGAAGAAAACCCAACTGTCAACACCACAAGCTCACCTTTGGTTCTATCTGTTGACTCTTTCCACATCATGAACCAGAACGATTGACAGACCCTCTGCAAATTGGGGCCATAACATCTCACTTTATTCTCTGCCTCCCGAGGCCATTAAATGAGATGTGTGGTGACACCTGCACAACTCATTGGTGGCTTTAGGCAGCTCAAAATGGAGCAATAATGTTTCCAGATTGGTTTCCAGGCTTAGATGGATTGGGATTACAGGGCCTGTGAGGATCCATAGTGTTCAAGCAACCAGGACATTCTTTGCCATTGGATTTCACAATGTTTTTTATCACACAAAATGTCTCTTTCAGGTGAAGAAATTTTGGGGGTCTCTCAAGACACTCACAGGAATGAGGCCATGTTCAGAAATCCACTGTGCTTCTGCATCCATTGATTTCAATTAGGATTTCCCAGGTTCCCTGGTGACAGTATTTAAGTACTGTTTCACTGTATAAAGCCAATGCTCATTTTTTTAATCCTGTTTCAGATTCACATTCATTCAATACAATTTTTTTTGTAATCTTCACAACACACAAGGACTTTTAATCAACAACTCAATTCTTTCTTTCTAAAACAAAAAAACAAAACAAAAAAAGAGAAAAATGCTGTTCTTATCACAACAGTACCACCAAAATTCCCACCACAAAAAGCTGCAAAGTTTTTTTGCAATTTTTAGTTTTCCCATCGAAAAAATTTTGTTCCTGAAGAGAACTTCTCAGTGTGGCTCTTTGGGGGGATGACCAGTTCAACTGCTGCTGGCCATTTTCTGTAACGTAAAAGGTAGGAAACAGCAGCAGCCTCTCTTTGAATCTGGCAGCAAGTTAGATTCTTCTTCCATTCCTCAACATTTAATTGAAGCTACTTAGCACTATAATGTGTAACATATGACCTTCTTGCAAGCCCTAGTTACACTGCTCATTAGTCTGTGTACTTTAACAAGATTTTATTGACCCTATGGCTATTAGCCCACTTGGAAACATCCCTCCCTTCCAGCATGACTGCTTGTAAGTAATGGTAGTTAGATTGCAAAGAGAAATTCCACAGTTCAAAGCTATTCAAAATGAGGAGGGAGGAGAGCAATATCCCAGTTTGTCCTTTAGCTGTAATGGAAAAACTAAGGTTGCTATCATTCCTCTTTTTTATTTCTGTGCCTGGTGTGCACATAGCTCCCAACGAGGATTAGGGTTCTGCTGTGCTAAGGCAGCTCTCAGAAACCAGCAGCCTAAGGAGCTGTGGCAGGCAAAGGAAGCACTTTTAAGTCCTGTTTTCCAGATGCAAATGCAGAATGTATATCCTTGTCTGCAATCCTACAGAAAGTCAAGGGCAGAGCAGCACCAAGAGCTCAGGCCTCTGCTTGTTAGATCTGCATTTTCAGCCCACTCCTGAGCATCCTTTGGGTTGGGACAGGGGGACAAAGCACTGCACCAGAGGCGGGGGAGCACTCACTCACAGAGCTCCTTCTGCTCAGCAGCTCCAAGCACACCAAATGCAGAGCTCCCAAAGTTCTCTGCAGCCTACCATGTCACCCAGGCACGGAATTCACTGCCATAAGAGGATGTTGACTCGAAGGCCGTCACTGAGTTTCTCAAGGGGTTGAAAAACAGCCTGGTTTGTTTAGGTGATGGGACAGCCTTTCTTTTTTGGGGGGAGTTTAGTTTTTACAGGGTACAGGGATGCAGGGTCCAGAGCTGGGTGCTGATGCTGAGCTGCTGAACTTCAGACAGAATTGTGCTTTATTTTTCACTGGAGGAAGACTCTCTCTTTTTACTTAGTGTTTTGATTGTTTTATCCAGGAGTGGCAGAAACAGACGTTTCTCTTGCTCACAACTTCATCAGAACTTTCTCACAAAACTTTCAGCATATGTGATACTGGAAAAAAAGCCAAAACAAACCAGACAAGAGCAAAACCCACCCATGTACCAGGCTAGACGGGAAATCTCTTTGTTTCTTTGCACTTATGTTTCCATAGGGCTGGTGAATGCAGCATGCTAACTAGCTGTGATTGCAGTACTGCCAGGGATAGAGGACTTTAAGAATGGTTTTTGCTCTTATAAAACAATTAAAAATAAACCACAGCATCATCAAAAAACCTCACCCCAAACAAAACATGGGCATAAATAAGAAGGGAAGAAGAGACAGAAACCACCAGGGAGGTCAGGTGGTTAAGTATTTTTGGACTGCCAAGGTGGTGATCTTAAGTGAAGATAATGTATTATGCAGTGGAAAGGTAATGAGACCAGGTCTGTTAAACACGGACTTGGTGTTACTTAGCTCTGGAGTGCTTCAAATTACACAGGCACGGGTTGTATTTGATCACCGCTCCCGCCCTGACAAAGTGAGCGGCAGGCTTTTATATAATGTAAGTGATCATATACTGTGGGAAACTATCCTGTGCTGGAGGGGAGGCCAGCTGATGACATAATGAGTCTTTTTCATCTCGAAGTTATGATTCATCAATTAAACGAATTCGGTGGCATAAAGCAGCATGAAAGGGCACTGTCCCTGCCTGACGATTAACCCTACCAATTCCACCCATTCCGCTCGGGATTTAGCCCCCACCAATGCGTCCAGGAGGCTCCGGTTGCGCAGCCCCGTTCGGTACCGAGGCGGGCCGGGGCCAGGGGGCTCCAGGCACTGCGGGCGCAGCCGCCGCCCTCCGGGACCGCAGCCGGGGTCCGTGCGGGATGCGCGGCCCCACCTCCGCCGCAGGTGTGCCCCCACCAAGCGCTGTCCCGCCGTCCCTCGGCGCGTCGGGAAGCGGCTGCTCGGCACACCTGTCCGGGCTGCCCGTGCCTCCCCTGCCGGCTGCCCGGGATCTCGCTGGCTCCCGCTGGCTCCCGCAGCCCCATCCCGGGGCCGCCCGCATTGCGTCGGGGGCGCGGCGCGCAGCGTGCGGGGGCGGCCGGCCTGGGGGCAGCGCGCATCCCTCCCTCCTCCGCCGGCCCCGGCCCCCGGCTCCCCCGCCCTCCCGATCCCCGAGCTGCACCAAACAGCTCTCAGGTTTCTGCTGATACTGCAGCGTCAAGAAATGGCTCGAGTTTGCTCCTCGCTCTTATGCATTCAGCTGCCCTCTCGCTCCTGCAACACGCGTCCAGCTCCTGCCTCCTCCTGCCTCCGCCGCTGCTGCTGCCGGGACGAGCCAAGACCGACTCCGGGGATGCGGCTGCAGGGCTGCGGCGCTCTGGCATCTCCGCCGCCGCTGCCCAGCGCCCGGCTCCTTTTCCAGCTGTCCTAAGGCAAGAGAGCTGGAGAGGCAGCAGCTAGGACTCCTTGATTTTATTGACTAACTCAAGCCTTTGGAAAAGGTACTTTGCACTCTTTTCCACGCACACCCCCACCCCCCACTGCGGTTCTCGGCAGAAACTAATTAAATCCACTAGCCCCTGTGCAGCCAAAGACAGTGTATGAATATTTCAGTGTCTCGCAGGCAGCCCTGTAAAGCGATCGCTGCGTTATAAAGAGGGGCGCAAGAGGAGGAGGAGGAGGAAAGGTTAAGTTTGCCGCTGCGGTTTTTGTTTTGGTTTGGTTTTTTTTGGATGCTGCTACAAGGCGACTTGACGCATTCCGGCGCTGGCTCCTACTCCTAAGCGGCACGTCTCACCCGGAGCAGGTAAGGAAAAGCCCCTTCTCCGTGCCGATGTTACCCTCGATTTTGGACGGTTTGGGTCTGGGATGTCGACCTCCCTCCCCTTGCCTCTGTCTCAGTTACATTTAGCTGCTGCAAAGCAGGAGAGGAGATGCCTTGCCTCCCCCGCTCCTAATCCGCTCCCCCCCCCCTCCAGTTGGTGTGATGAAGTTGTCAGTGCTCAGCTAAGTCTCCACAGCGGGGAGCGCGGTGCTCGGGAGCCTCCTTTGCAGGAGCTGACCCCGCTGAAGTTTCCCGGGAAGCCCTCCCGATGAGTTCAGGGCACCTTCCTGCCTTGGAGGCCCTGGTGCATGTCCAGGGATGTGTAGGAATGCGTAGAACTCCGCATGTACTGCTGTAGTGGGCAGAACGGGATGTTCCTGCAGATGTGAAAGCCAGTCCATTGTGCCTGAGTGTGTGTGTGTATGTGGAGGGGCTTGGGGGCTGGTTTATTCTGTTTCTCTCTTCCCTGGCAGCCTCCATCCTGCAAGTGAGCTTTATGCCTTCAAAGCAGAGTATTTCCATCCCTCTCTCCCTCCCCAGCACAAAAGAGGAGAGGACCAGGGCAGTGGTGGTGGTGGTGGGAGGGGGGAAGGAAGAGGCAGGTGATGGAAATTTGCTGAGTTGGCATTGCAAGGACTCGCCTCCCAGCCAGCCCGTGATTTATTTATTTATTTATTTTATGTGTATGTGCGTGTGCGTGTGTGTGTGTGTGTGTGTGGTAGCTTCGTGGCAGCAGCTGCGGCGATGGTCAAGCCGGCAAGAAAAGTGGACGGATCGAGTTAAAGGCTAAAGGAGACGGCTGGGGAGGGGAACCCCAGCCTGGGGGTGCACTCCATAGACCTTCAGCCTCCCGGTGTAGGGGACAGGACCCCTCACCTTACCTGCCCTCTGCCCCCCCTAAAGGTACTTCTTCCCTCTTTCTTCACCCTCCCATCATCCCTGAAGCCTCTCCCTTCATCCCGCCTCTCTTTTCCCCTTTTGGGTATTTCCATCCTTTAGGCTCCACTTCCACCCCTTCCTCAAGCTCCCCAGCTCAACCCCCTCAACCCCCCCACCTTGAACCGCCCTGGGTCTCTCTGTGCTTCTCCATCCTCCTCCTCCTCCCTTTCCCTCACTTCCTCCCCTGCCCCTTGGTCCCCTTTCCTCTGTGCCACCATGACCGTGATGGCTGGAGAGAACATGGATGAGACTTCTGCGCTACCTGGCCACCCCCAGGATAGCTACCAGCCCGCTGCCCACGACGACCACGAGTGCTGTGAGCGCGTGGTGATAAACATTGCGGGACTGCGCTTCGAGACACAGCTGAAGACTTTAGCCCAGTTCCCCAACACACTGCTGGGCAACCCCAAGAAGCGCATGCGCTACTTTGACCCCTTGCGCAATGAGTACTTCTTTGACCGCAACCGGCCCAGCTTTGACGCCATCCTCTACTACTACCAGTCCGGGGGGCGGCTCCGCCGGCCCGTCAATGTTCCCCTGGACATGTTCTCTGAGGAGATAAAATTTTATGAGCTGGGTGAGGAGGCCATGGAGAAGTTCCGAGAAGATGAAGGATTCATTAAAGATGAGGAGAGGCCCTTGCCGGAGGGGGAGTACCAGCGCCAAGTGTGGCTCCTCTTTGAGTACCCAGAGAGCTCTGGGCCGGCAAGGGTTATTGCCATAGTTTCTGTCATGGTCATCCTCATCTCCATCGTGATCTTCTGCCTAGAGACATTACCTGAGCTGAAGGAGGACAAGGAGTACACAGTGCACCGCACTGACAACACCACCCAGGTCTACAAATCCAACATCTTCACAGATCCCTTCTTTGTTGTGGAGACCCTGTGCATCATCTGGTTCTCCTTTGAGCTGGTGGTGCGCTTCTTTGCTTGCCCTAGCAAGACTGATTTTTTCAAGAACATAATGAACTTCATTGACATTGTGGCCATCATCCCTTACTTCATCACCCTGGGCACTGAGATGGCCGAGCGGGAGGGGACTCAGAAAGGAGAGCAGGCCACCTCCTTGGCCATCCTGAGAGTCATCAGACTGGTAAGAGTCTTTCGAATCTTCAAACTCTCCCGGCACTCTAAGGGCCTCCAGATTCTGGGACAGACCCTCAAAGCAAGTATGAGAGAGCTAGGTTTACTAATCTTCTTCCTCTTCATTGGGGTGATTTTGTTCTCTAGTGCGGTATATTTTGCTGAGGCTGAAGAACCTGAGTCTCATTTCACAAGTATCCCTGATGCTTTCTGGTGGGCGGTGGTATCCATGACCACTGTGGGCTATGGTGACATGTACCCTGTGACAATTGGAGGCAAAATCGTAGGCTCCTTGTGTGCCATCGCTGGTGTGCTGACAATTGCCCTGCCTGTACCTGTCATCGTGTCCAACTTCAACTACTTCTACCACCGAGAAACAGAAGGGGAAGAACAGGCTCAGTTACTTCACGTTAGCTCCCCTAATTTAGCATCTGACAGTGATCTCAGTCGCCGCAGCTCCTCCACAATCAGCAAATCTGAGTACATGGAAATCGAAGAGGATATGAATAATAGCATAGACAATTTTAGAGAGGCTAATCTCAGAACTGGCAACTGCACTGTAGCCAACCAAAACTGTGTTAATAAAAGCAAGCTGCTGACTGATGTTTAAACAAACAAACAAAAAAACCCAAAACAAAATCCCCACTCACAGCTTGAAGACTTTAGTGACACAGTCACACTTTGTAGATGCTTTACTGATAGTCTTTGAATGCTTTATTTACCTCGTAAATGCATTGTTGCATTGCAAATCTTTGCTCTGCGATAAAGAAGCTTCCAGGATCCATGAAAGATAAAATTTTGTTTATTTTCAAAAAAAACCCATTTTCCACCTGGCAAATTATAACCATTTGAACTAGTTTAGTTTTAAGCCGCTATGATGCTAGACCTAAACTTTTCCTCTCCTATCTCCTCTTTTATTTTTCTTTTACTTTTTTTTTGGATAAAGCTATCTTAAACTAAGTAAGACAGTTTTTAGAGCTATTAAGCATATACATGGATTCCAGTAAAAATATTCTGCAAAACTACACAGTTGCAAGACAGTGCATCAGATAATAATAATACAAAAAGATCAGCCAAAACTTGTGGCAAGCATTTGCCATGGTGTTTATGAAGGAGTGCAAATTTTCCTTCCGCCCCCTCTGTGAAAGATTCCATCCTTCCAACCTACAGATCCACGCAGCACCTTATTAAAAAACCTCTTTTGCTGTCCATAGAAGAAATATCCTAAAAGGAGAATAACAAACAAAACTGAAGACAAAACATCTGCAATGCTGCTAAGTCCTCTCACATGCAGATGATAGAAACACACTTTGCCCCCACTCCCCATTTGGAACTGGATACAAAACTTTAAGCCCCTCTGTTGCAAGATAGCACAATGGAGTTTAATATAAGCATGTTTGAATTTGATACCATTTATTTTATGATCGCATGCTTGAAACGTTACCTCAGTCAATAGTGGATAAGCTTTCGTTTGAACTGAATCTTCTAAAAATAGGTCCTTTCTCTTCTCTTTTTTCATTTCTTTTCTTTTTCTTTTTGATTTGCATTCACCAGAAGTGCACTCCTTAATTTATTAAATTGTTGACTAGTAATTTAAAGTACTGTATTTAAGTGCGTATGTTAGTCAAAGGGGAACAATAACTTTTGGAGATCAAAGCATGTTCAAATATTCAGCATTATGGCCTATTTGATTAAAGTGTAACTTGAATTAATTAGTGCATGAATTCAATAATAATAATAATAATAATAATGATGATGATAATAACAACAATAATGATAACAATAAAAACAAAAAAAAAGTGCTTGATAGACTGAGGGCCTGAATGAACTGATTAGAGAAACCTGATTGTTTCCTGCATTGCTCAGGGAAGTGTGTTGGCTTTTGTCCAGGCGTTGTCAGAAAGGAACATATCCCATCCCTTAAAGGGAAAGCTATATGGAAAACTAACCAGTCAAGTTATATATAGCAACAGCTAAAAACCTAGTATCCTCTATAGATGAAAGGTGCAGATGCATGCTTTTTGGTGCATTCTCAGAATGTAAATGAAACTTATCTATTTCATGCATCCGAATTGCAGCAGCTGGTTTCTTTTGCAGTCATCAGTTGAGACTTTTTTGTATCCCCCCAAAACTCACTGAAGAGACCCAGCAGATTGATTGAGAGAGTTGCGCAGTGCCTTTATCTTACACCCCCCAAAACTGCTGAAAGTGCCTCCAGGAACTGAGTGGATCAGAGACACCGAGGGAAAGGACGAGGAGTCAGTCCTGTGTGTCAGGAGTGTCCTGTGCTGTCTACCAGTACAGCATGGAAAGTTTTAGTGATAGAAAGATCAAGTGTGAGTGAGAGGGATGCAGAAGAGGCAGGCAGAGATCACCAGTGCCTGTGGAATACTTTCCTTCCCTAGCCAGGCTGATGCTGCAGGGCTCTGCATTAGCTTCTGCCAAATAACTCCTAGTTGTGTGCATGCAAAGCTTCGGATTTCCCTGGTTTGTTCATAAAGGCATCACTGCCATCATTGTATCTGCCCTTCTTTTCCCTGAGGTGGCTCATTGGCAGCTTGTCCCTGTAGGGCAGGGCGCAGTCAGGCAACCAGACTGGAGGACTGTGCTCTTCTTTCCCTTAGGTTCCCCAGCCGGTAGATGGGAAAGGCTTTGCTGGGCCCTCCCATCCCTGTCTGCTCGATCCTCTTGCAGATCTTAGATCCCATCACAGCCTTTGAGTCATATTCTTCTTCCTGGTCTCTGATCTTACTGTACTTCCATCACTTCCTGGTGAGGGAATCAATGCTAGGAGAAGATATCTTCTGCAACATGCCAGCCTTGACTGCTAGGCCCTGGAAGAGCTGAACAAACATATAGGCACTAATCTCAATTTTTCAAATGGACAAAGTTGAGGACCTTCATTCTGCACTTAGCATGTGGCCAACTGCTTTTGAACACATCTCCTTCCATGGTGTACAGATCCTTTCCTCCCCGTCTTTCTGATATATGTATATATGTGTATAAATATGAATATATATATATATATATATATATATATATATGTGTGTCTGCTCCTGTGTGTCACATACATATGCAGGCACATGTATATATAAAATAAAATCAAAGCACTTAAAAACCAACCCTAACTCTGCAGTTACGCACAAGCTTGACCTGCCAGGTTTTCAGAAAGACTTGACTTTATTTCTCACTGTGTGACTTCTGTGAATCTTAGTGATGAGAAAGATCAAGAACTGAAGGAGCTCCAATTCCTGCAAGAAGTGCAAAGTATCAAATAAAGCAGGGCATTACATTGTCCAGGGAGATGTTGTAAAGCTTCTTTCCTGTCCCCTGCTCACGCCCTTGCCCTTTGTACACCTCTCTCCCTGTTAAATTCCAGTGGTCCTGATCTTCCCAAACTCTTGAATCCTAGGATATGACTTCTGATATCAAAATGGACTTGAATGCTGCACTCAGCTTATAAAACCACCATCTGACTAAACTAAACAGCAATAATCAATTCAGTGCTATGGGACCGATGATCAGAACGATGCATTTGGGAGATGAGGCCTCACTTGGGTACCTTCTGCCCCAGCTGGGTGTGAACACCTTAATTTAATGTGCAGAGTGATGATGATTCTGCTTATGCACAGAGAAAAGTGCTGCATGCAGCAATTCTTTGTCAAGAGACTGGGATGGATCATAAGAACTCTTGGTTTGGGGAGCCTGAATGTTGCTTTGTCCATTTATAGCTCACTGCAAAGGATCTCAACCCATATGGAGTACAGGAATTAATCTCATGTAGCATAGGCATGCATTTTTGACAAGTTTGACATTAAAAAAAAAAACAAAAACAAGGTTCTTACTCCCTTTACACGGGAGTGCTGAAATGTCTTTGTGGGCCTGAAGGTGCACTTAACAAACTGCCTGTTCTTATCAGCAAGCACCCCTTTTTTATTTCTTTATTTCTTTATTTTCTTTTTATATATATATATATTTTGGCCCTTATGTTTCTTTTTGCTACATGTGGACTCTAAGGGTTTTTTTATGTAACTGGAAGAGGACTGGAAATGAGCTGATGGCCAGTGTAGTACTTCTCTGAAAGAATTCCTTTGGTAGGGACCTCCTGGAAATGATGCCCACATTATGCTGGACAGGGAACCCAGCGGATATGGCAGTCTTTAGTTTGGTGAGGGGAAGAAAGCTTTTCTAGCAGAAGGAGTCATTCCCCACGCCCTCACCACCACCCACTGCTCTGTGCCTCTCTGTGCTTCTTAACTGGTCCTGTGCAGCTTTTCCTTCATCCTTCACTCAGGGAAAGGGGCGAGGGAATTTACCTGGCAAGGGCAAGGCAGCAGCGCACTGCAGTGCAGAGGCAGGAATGGAGCAGAGTCAGTGGGCAGGAATCCCATAGACCGGTATCCCTGCCAGAATTCCCCATCTGGTTCTACCATACTTAGCTCTAGAGCACTAGGGAGAGGCAGAGGGGCAAGGCTAAGAGTGAAAATGAAGGACTCTGTACCCTGTTCCTTCACAGAACCCAGGGCTTGCTGCAAGACTGCTGAGAGCTCAAACCCTCTATGTGGCAGCTCCAGCACAGGCCATGAACGGGATTTAGTCGCCTTCATGAGGAAGTTGGGGTGCAGTTAGCCAGGCTGTGAGTTCACAACATACTAGCAAACCCGTGCAGATTCCCTGCATGGGGTGTCCTAAGCCTGATCTCCACTGGGGACTTCAAGAAAGTTAATCCAAATTAATGAAAGGTGTGCATTTAAAGTAGATTTGCTAAACTGCTTTAAAGCCCAGCATGGACATTCTGTTGCAGTATTAAAGCAACCTTAATCTGATTTGGAGTCATTCTTTTTGAAAGGGAAGTAACCTGAATTGAATTAAGGCTGCTTTAATTCTGAACACAATGGGGCTTAATGCAGTTTACCTCATCTGCCCCACAAGCCCATTCAGACAGATAAGCCTGTAGTAATCATTAGATGTACT